>NW_026947502.1:70271909-70905034 GCF_034190915.1 Cavia porcellus
TCAATCCTACTAGTGAATGTAATGTTATACACCCATACAATGCGCACCACCCCGCGATGTTTTTCAGAAACCTATCCTACATTGCCACTGTAAGTTCCCTGAACTCCCCATGCTGACCACCCCGCAGTGCTTTTCTCCATCCTACATTGCCACTCACTGCCTATCCTAATTCACACCCTCCGATTCACACCTCCCGATGATGTTTTTCTTACTCCTACTAGTGAATGTAATGTTACACACCCATACAATGCGCACCACCCCGCGATGTTTTTCAGAAACCTAACCTACACTGCCATTGCATGTTCCATGACCTCCCCATGCTGACCACCCCGCAGTGCTTTTCTCCATCCTACATTGCCACTCACTGCCTATCCTTTTTAGACCCTCCGATTCACACCACACTTTATGTTTTTCTCCTCCTACTAGTGAATGTAATGTTACACACCCATACAATGCGCACCACTCCGCGACGTTTTTCAGAAACCTCTACTACATTGCCACTGCATTTTCTCTGACCTCCGCATGCTGAGACCCCGCGGTGCTTCTCTCCATCCTACATTGCCACTCACTGCCTATCCTAATTCCAACCCTCCAATTCACACCACCCCGTAATGTTTTTCTCACTCCTACTAGTGAATGTAATGTTACACACCCATAAAATGCTCCCCACCCCGCGATGTTTTTCAGACCCTATCCTACATTGCCACTCTCATGTTCCCTGACCTCACCATGCTGACCACCCCGCGGTGCTTTTATCCATCCTAAATGGCCACTCACTGTCTATCCTAATTCAGACCCTCCGATTCAAACCACCCCGTGATGTTTTTCTCACTGCTACTAGTGAATGTAATGTTACACACCCATACAATGCGCACCACCCCGCGATGTTTTTCAGAAACCTATCCTACATTGCCACTGTATGTTACCTGACCTCCCCATGCTGACCACCCCGCAGTGCTTTTCTCCATCATACATTGCCACTCACTGCCTATGCTAATTCAGACCCTCCGATTCACACCACCCCGTGATGTTTTTCTCACTCCTACAAGTGAATGTAATGTTACACACCCATAAAATGCTCCCCACCCCGCGATGTTTTTCAGACCCTATCCTACATTGCCACTCTCATGTTCCCTGACCTCACCATGCTGACCACCCCGCGGTGCTTTTATCCATCCTAAATGGCCACTCACTGTCTATCCTAATTCAGACCCTCCGATTCAAACCACCCCGTGATGTTTTTCTCACTCCTACTAGTGAATGTAATGTTACACACCCATACAATGCGCACCACCCCGCGATGTTTTTCAGAAACCTATCCTACATTGCCACTGTATGTTACCTGACCTCCCCATGCTGACCACCCCGCAGTGCTTTTCTCCATCATACATTGCCACTCACTGCCTATGCTAATTCAGACCCTCCGATTCACACCACCCCGTGATGTTTTTCTCACTCCTACAAGTGAATGTAATGTTACACACCCATAAAATGCGCACCACCCCGCGATGTTTTTCAGAAACCTATCCTACATTGCTACTGCATGTTCCTTGACCTCCCTTTGCTGACGACCCCGCAGTGCTTTTCTCCATCCTACATTGCCACTCACTGCCTATCCTAATTCAGACACTCCGATTCACACCACCCCGTGATGTTTTTCTCACTCCTACTAGTGAATGTAATGTTACACACCCATACAATGCGCACACCGCGCGATGTATTTCAGAAACCTATACTAAATTGTCACTGCCTGCTCCCTGACCTCCACATGCTGACCACCCCACGGTGTTTTTCTCCATCCTACATTGCCACTCACTGCCTACCCTAATTCAGGCCCCCTGATACACACCACCTCGTGATGTTTTTCTCACTCCTACTAGTGAATGTAATGTTACACACCCATACAATGCGCAACACTCCGCGATGTTTTTCAGAAACCTCTCCTACATTGCCACTGCATTTTCCCTGACCTCCCCATGCTGAGACTCCGCGGTGCTTCTCTCCATCCTACATTGCAACTCACTGCCTATCCTAATTCAGACCCTCCGATTCACACCACCCTCTCATGTTTTTCTCACTCCTACTAGTGAATGTAATGTTACACACCCATACAATGCGCACCACACCGCGATGTTTTTCAGAAACCTATCGTACATTGCCACTGCATGTTCCCTGACCTCCCCATGCGGACCACCCTGCGGTGCTTATCTCCATCCTACATTGCCACTCACTGCCTATCCTAATTCACACCCTCGATTCACACCACCCCGTGATGTTTTTCTTACTCCTACTAGTGAATGTATTGTTACACACCCATACAATGCGCCCCACCCCGCGATGTTTTTCAGAAACCTATCCTACATTGTCATTGCATGTTCCATGACCTCCCCATGCTGACCACCCCGCAGTGCTTTTCTCCATCCTACATTGCCACTCACTGCCTATCCTATTTAGACCCTCCGATTCACACCACCCTTTATGTTTTTCTCCTCCTACTAGTGAATGTAATGTTACACACCCATACAATGCGCACCAACCCATGATGTGTTTCTCACTCCTACTAGTGAATGTAATGTTACACACCCATACAATTCGCACCACCCCGCGAAGTTTTTCAGAAACCTATCCTACATTGCCACTGTATGTTCCCTGACCTCCTCATGTTAACCACCCCGCGGTGCTTTTCTGCATCCTACATTGCCACTCACTGCCTATCCTAATTCAGATCCTCCGATTCACACCACTCCGTGATGTTTTTCTCACTCCTACTAGTGAATGTAATGTTACATACCAATACAATGCGCACAACCCTGTGATGTTTTTCTCAATCCTACTAGTGAATGTAATGTTACACACCCATACAATGCGCACCACCCCGCGATGTTTTTCAGAAACCTATCCTACATTGCCACTGCATGTTCCCTGACTTCCCCATGCTGACCACCCCGTGGTGCTTTTCTCCATCCTACATTGCCCCTCACTGCCTATCCAAATTCAGACCCTCTGATTCACAACACCCCGTGATGTTTTACTCACTCCTACTAGTGAATGTAATGTTACACACCCATACAATGCGCACCACCCTGTGATGTTTTTCTCACTCCTACTAGGGAATGTAATGTTACACAACCATACAACGCGCACCACCCAGCGATGTTTTTCAGAAACCTATCCTACATTGCCACTGTATGTTTCCTGACCTCCCCATGCTGACCACCCCGCAGTGCTTTTCTCCATCCTACATTGCCACTCCATGCCTATCTTAATTCAGACCCTCCGGTTCACACTACCCCGTGATGATTTTCTCACTCCTACTAGTGAATGTAATGTTACACACCCATACAATGCGCACCACCCTGCGATGTTTTCCAGAAAACTATCCTACATTGCCACTGCATGTTCCCTGTCCTCCCCTTGCTGACCACTCCGCGGTTCTTTTCTCCATCCTACATTGCCACTCACTGCCTATCCTAATTCAGACCCTCCGATTCACACCACCCCGTGACGATTTTCACACTCCGACTAGTGAATGTAATGTTACACACCCATACAATGCGCACACCCCGCGATGTATTTCAGAAACCTATCCTAAATTGTCACTGCCTGTTCCCTGACCTCCACATGGTGACCACACCGCGGTGCTTTTCTCCATCCTACATTGCCACTTACTGCCTATCCTAATTCCGACCCTCCGATTCACATCACCCCGTGATGTTTTTCTCTCTCCTACTAGTGAATGTAATGTTACACACCCTTACAATGCGCACAACCCCGAGATGTTTTTCAGAAACCTATCCTACATTGCCCCTGCATGTCTCCTGACCACCACCTGCTGACCACCCCGCCGTGTTTTTCTCCATCCTACATTGCCATTCAGTGCCTACCCTAATTCAGGCCCTCCGATACACACCACCTCGTGATGTTTTTCTCACTCCTACTAGTGAATGTAATGTTACACACCCATACAATGCGCACCACTCCGCGATGTTTTTCAGAAACCTATCCTACATTGCCACTGCATGTTTCCTGACCTCCCCATGCTGACCACCCCGCGGTGCTTTTCTCCATCCTACATTGCCACTCACTGCCTATCCTAATTCAGACCCTCCGATTCACACCACCCTGTCATGTTTTTCTCACTCCTACTAGTGAATGTAATGTTACACACCCATACAATGCGCACCACTCCGCGATGTTTTCCAGAAACCTATCCTACATTGCCACTGCATGTTCCCTGACCTCCCCATGCTGACCACCCCGCAGTGCTTTTCTCCATCCTACATTGCCACTCACTGCCTATCCTATTTAGACCCTCCGATTCACACCACCCTTTATGTTTTTCTCCTCCTACTAGTGAATGTAATGTTACACACCCATACAATGCGCACCATCCCGCGATGTTTTTCAGAAACCTATCCTACATTGCCACTGCATGTTCCCTGACATCACCATGCTGACCACCCCACGGTGCTTTTATCCATCCTAAATTGCCACTCACTCTCTATCCTAATTCAGACCCTCCGATTCAAACCACCCCGTGATGTTTTTCCCACTCCTACTAGTGTATGTAATGTTACACACCCATACAATTCGCACCACCCCGCGAAGTTTTTTAGAAACCTATCCTACATTGCCACTGCATGTTCCCTGACCTCCTCATGTTAACCACCCCGCGGTGCTTTTCTGCATCATACTTTGCCACTCACTGCCTATCCTAATTCAGACCCTCCGATTCACACCACTCCGTGATGTTTTTCTCACTCCTACTAGTGAATGTAATGTTACACACCCATACAATGCGCACACCGCGCGATGTATTTCAGAAACCTATACTAAATTGTCACTGCCTGCTCCCTGACCTCCACATGCTGACCACCCCGCGGTGTTTTTCTCCATCCTACATTGCCACTCACTGCCTACCCTAATTCAGGCCCCCTGATACACACCACCTCGTGATGTTTTTCTCACTCCTACTAGTGAATGTAATGTTACCCACCCATACAATGCGCAACACTCCGCGATGTTTTTCAGAAACCTCTCCTACATTGCCACTGCATTTTCCCTGACCTCCCCATGCTGAGACTCCGCGGTGCTTCTCTCCATCCTACATTGCCACTCACTGCCTATCCTAATTCAGACCCTCCGATTCACACCACCCCGTGATGTTTTTCTCACTCCTACTAGTGAATGAAAGGTTACACACCCATACAATGCGCACCACCCCGCGATGTTTTTCAGAAACCTATCCTACATTGCCACTGCATGTTTCCTGACCTCCCCATGCTGACCACCCCGCGGTGCTTTTCTCCATCCTACATTGCCACTCACTGCCTATCCTAATTCAGACCCTCCGATTCACACCACCCTCTCATGTTTTTCTCACTCCTACTAGTGAATGTAATGTTACACACCCATACAAGGCGCACCACACCGCGATGTTTTTCAGAAACCTATCCTACATTGCCACTGCATGTTCCCTGACCTCCCCATGCGGACCACCCTGCGGTGCTTTTCTCCATCCTACATTGCCACTCACTGCCTATCCTAATTCACACCCTCCGATTCACACCACCCCGTGATGTTTTTCTTACTCCTACTAGTGAATGTATTGTTACACACCCATACAATGCGCACCACCCCGCGATGTTTTTCAGAAACCTATCCTACATTGCCATTGCATGTTCCATGACCTCCCCATGCTGACCACCCCGCAGTGCTTTTCTCCATCCTACATTGCCACTCACTGCCTATCCTATTTAGACCCTCCGATTCACACCACCCTTTATGTTTTTCTCCTCCTACTAGTGAATGTAATGTTACACACCCATACAATGCGCACCAACCCATGATGTGTTTCTCACTCCTACTAGTGAATGTAATGTTACACACCCATACAATGCGCACCACACCGCGATGTTTTTCAGAAACCTATCCTACATTGCCACTGCATGTTCCCTGACCTCCCCATGCGGACCACCCTGCGATGCTTTTCTCCATCCTACATTGCCACTCACTGCCTATCCTAATTGACACCCTTCGATTCACAACACCCCGTGATGTTTTTCTTACTCCTACTAGTGAATGTAATGTTACACACCCATACAATGCGCAACACCCCGCGATGTTTTTCAGAAACCTATCCTATATTGCCATTGCATGTTCCATGACCTCCCCATGCTGACCACCCCGCAGTGCTTTTCTCCATCCTACATTGCCACTCACTGCCTATCCTATTTAGACCCTCCGATTCACACCACCCTTTATGTTTTTCTCCTCCTACTAGTGAATGTAATGTTACACACCCATACAATGCGCACCATCCCGCGATGTTTTTCAGAAACCTATCCTACATTGCCACTGCATGTTCCCTGACATCACCATGCTGACCACCCCACGGTGCTTTTATCCATCCTAAATGGCCACTCACTGTCTATCCTAATTCAGACCCTCCGATTCAAACCACCCCGTGATGTTTTTCTCACTCCTACTAGTGAATGTAATGTTACACACCCATACAATGCGCACCACCCCGCGATGTTTTTCAGAAACCTATCCTACATTGCCACTGTATGTTACCTGACCTCCCCATGCTGACCACCCCGCAGTGCTTTTCTCCATCATACATTGCCACTCACTGCCTATGCTAATTCAGACCCTCCGATTCACACCACCCCGTGATGTTTTTCTCACTCCTACAAGTGAATGTAATGTTACACACCCATAAAATGCGCACCACCCCGCGATGTTTTTCAGAAACCTATCCTACATTGCTACTGCATGTTCCTTGACCTCCCTTTGCTGACGACCCCGCAGTGCTTTTCTCCATCCTACATTGCCACTCACTGCCTATCCTAATTCAGACACTCCGATTCACACCACCCCGTGATGTTTTTCTCACTCCTACTAGTGAATGTAATGTTACACACCCATACAATGCGCACACCGCGCGATGTATTTCAGAAACCTATACTAAATTGTCACTGCCTGCTCCCTGACCTCCACATGCTGACCACCCCACGGTGTTTTTCTCCATCCTACATTGCCACTCACTGCCTACCCTAATTCAGGCCCCCTGATACACACCACCTCGTGATGTTTTTCTCACTCCTACTAGTGAATGTAATGTTACACACCCATACAATGCGCAACACTCCGCGATGTTTTTCAGAAACCTCTCCTACATTGCCACTGCATTTTCCCTGACCTCCCCATGCTGAGACTCCGCGGTGCTTCTCTCCATCCTACATTGCAACTCACTGCCTATCCTAATTCAGACCCTCCGATTCACACCACCCTCTCATGTTTTTCTCACTCCTACTAGTGAATGTAATGTTACACACCCATACAATGCGCACCACACCGCGATGTTTTTCAGAAACCTATCGTACATTGCCACTGCATGTTCCCTGACCTCCCCATGCGGACCACCCTGCGGTGCTTATCTCCATCCTACATTGCCACTCACTGCCTATCCTAATTCACACCCTCGATTCACACCACCCCGTGATGTTTTTCTTACTCCTACTAGTGAATGTATTGTTACACACCCATACAATGCGCCCCACCCCGCGATGTTTTTCAGAAACCTATCCTACATTGTCATTGCATGTTCCATGACCTCCCCATGCTGACCACCCCGCAGTGCTTTTCTCCATCCTACATTGCCACTCACTGCCTATCCTATTTAGACCCTCCGATTCACACCACCCTTTATGTTTTTCTCCTCCTACTAGTGAATGTAATGTTACACACCCATACAATGCGCACCAACCCATGATGTGTTTCTCACTCCTACTAGTGAATGTAATGTTACACACCCATACAATTCGCACCACCCCGCGAAGTTTTTCAGAAACCTATCCTACATTGCCACTGTATGTTCCCTGACCTCCTCATGTTAACCACCCCGCGGTGCTTTTCTGCATCCTACATTGCCACTCACTGCCTATCCTAATTCAGATCCTCCGATTCACACCACTCCGTGATGTTTTTCTCACTCCTACTAGTGAATGTAATGTTACATACCAATACAATGCGCACAACCCTGTGATGTTTTTCTCAATCCTACTAGTGAATGTAATGTTACACACCCATACAATGCGCACCATCCCGCGATGTTTTTCAGAAACCTATCCTACATTGCCACTGCATGTTCCCTGACATCACCATGCTGACCACCCCGCGGTGCTTTTATCCATCCTAAATTGCCACTCACTCTCTATCCTAATTCAGACCCTCCGATTCAAACCACCCCGTGATGTTTTTCTCACTCCTACTAGTGTATGTAATGTTACACACCCATACAATGCGCACCAACCCGTGATGTGTTTCTCACTCCTACCAGTGAATGTAATGTTACACACCCATACAATTCGCACCACCCCGCGAAGTTTTTTAGAAACCTATCCTACATTGCCACTGCATGTTCCCTGAACTCATCATGTTAACCACCCCGCAGTGCTTTTCTGCATCCTACTTTGCCACTCACTGCCTATCCTAATTCAGACCATCCGATGCACACAACCCCGTGATGTTTTTCTCACTCTTACTAGCGAATGTAATGTTACACACCCATAAAATGCGCACCACCCCGCGATGTTTTTCATAAACCTATCCTACATTGCCACTGCATGTTCCCTGACCTCCCCATGCTGACCACCCCGCGGGGCTTTTCTCCATCCTACATTGCCACTCACTGCCTATCCTAATTCCAACCCTCCGATTCACACCACCCCGTGATGTTTTTCTCACTCCTACTAGTGAATGTAATGTTACACACCCATGCAATGCTCCCCACGCCGCGATGTTTTTCAGAAACCTATCCTACATTGCCACTGCATGTTCCCTGACCTCACCATGCTGACCACCCCGCGGTGCTTTTATCCATCCTAAATTGCCAATCACTGGCTATCCTAATTCAGACCCTCCGATTCACACCACCCCGTGATGTTTTTCTCACTCCTACAAGTGAATGTAATGTTACACACATACAATGCGCACCACCCCGTGATGTTTTTCAGAAACCTATCCTACATTGCCACTGTATGTTCCCTGAACTCCCCATGCTGACCACCCCGCAGTGCGTTTCTCCATCCTACATTGCCACTCACTGCCTATCCTAATTCAGATCATCCGATGCACACCACCCCGTGATGTTTTTCTCACTCCTACTAGTGAATGTAATGTTACACACCCATACAATGCGCACCAACCCGCGATGATTTTCAGAAACCTATCCTACATTGCCACTGCATGTTCCCTGACTTACCCATGCTGACCACCCCGAGGTGCTTTTCTCCATCCTACATTGCCCCTCACTGCCTATCCAAATTCAGACCCTCTGATTCACAACACCCCGTGATGTTTTTCTCACTCCTACTAGTGAATGTAATGTTACACACCCATACAATGCGCACCACCCTGTGATGTTTTTCTCACTCCTACTAGGGAATGTAATGTTACACAACCATACAATGCGCACCACCCAGCGATGTTTTTCAGAAACCTATCCTACATTGCCACTGTATGTTCCCTGACCTCCTCAAGCTGACCACCCCGCAGTGCTTTTCTCCATCCTACATTGCCACTGCATGTTCCTTCACCTCCCCATGCGGACCACCCTGCGGTGCTTTTCTCCATGCTACATTGCCACTCACTGCCTATCCTAATTCACACCCTCCGATTCACACCACCCCGTGATGTTTTTCTTACTCCTACTAGTGAATGTAATGTTACACACCCATACAATGCCCACCACCCCGCGATGTTTTTCGGAAACCTATCCTACATTGCCATTGCATGTTCCATGACCTCCCCATGCTGACCACCCCACAGTGCTTTTCTCCATCCTACATTGCCACTCACTGCCTATCCTATTTAGACCCTCCAATTCACACCACCCTTTATGTTTTTCTCCTCCTACTCGTGAATGTAATGTTACACACCCATACAATGCGCACCACCCCGCGATGTTTTTCAGATACCTATCCTACATTGCCACAGCATGTTCCCTGACCTCACCATGCTGACCACCCCGCGGTGCTTTTATCCATCCTAAATTGCCACTCACTCTCTATCCTAATTCAGACCCTCCGATTCAAACCACCCCGTGATGTTTTTCTCACTCCTACTAGTGAATGTAATGTTACACACCCATACAATGCGCACCAACCCATGATGTGTTTCTCACTCCTACTAGTGAAAGAAATGTTACACACCCATACAATTCGCACCACCCCGCGAAGTTTTTCAGAAAACTATGCTACATTGCCACTGCATGTTCCCTGACCTCCTCATGTTAACCACCCCGCGGTGCTTTTCTGCATCCTACATTGCCACTCAATGCCTATCCTAATTCAGACCCTCCGTTTCACACCACTCCGTGATGTTTTTCTCACTCCTACTAGTGAATGTAATGTTACACACCAATACAATGCGTATAACCCTGTGATATTTTTCTCAATCCTACTAGTGAATGTAATGTTACACACCCATGCAATGCTCCCCACGCCGCGATGTTTTTCAGAAACCTATCCTACATTGCCACTGCATGTTCCCTGACCTCACCATGCTGACCACCCCGCGGTGCTTTTATCCATCCTAAATTGCCACTCACTGGCTATCCTAATTCAGACCCTCCGATTCACACCACCCCGTGATGTTTTTCTCACTCCTACAAGTGAATGTAATGTTACACACATACAATGCGCACCACCCCGTGATGTTTTTCAGAAACCTATCCTACATTGCCACTGCATGTTCCTTGACCTCCCCTTGCTGAACACCCCGCAGTGCTTTTCTCCATCCTACATTGCCACTCACTGCCTATCCTAATTCAGACCCTCCGATTCTCACCACCCCGTGATGTTTTTCTCACTCCTACTAGTGAATGTAATGTTACACACCCATACAATGCGCACACCGCGCGATGTATTTCAGAAACCTATACTAAATTGTCACTGCATGTTTCCTGACCTCCACATGCTGACAACCATGCGGTGTTTTTCTCCATCCTACATTGCCACTCACTGCCTACCCTAATTGAGGTCCTCTGATACACACCACCTCGTGATGTTTTTCTCACTCCTACTAGTGAATGTAATGTTACACACCCATACAATGCGCACCACTCCGCGATGTTTTTCAGAAACCTCTCCTACATTGCCACTGCATGTTCCCTGACCTCACAATGCTGACCACCCCGCGGTGCTTTTATCCATCCTAAATTGCCACTCACTCTCTATCCTAATTCAGACCCTCCGATTCAAACCACCCCGTGATGTTTTTCTCACTCGTACTAGTGAATGTAATGTTACACACCCATACAATGCGCACCACCCCGCGATGTTTTTCAGAAACCTATCCTACATTGCCATTGCATGTTCCATGACCTCCCCATGCTGACCACCCCGCAGTGCTTTTCTCCATCCTACATTGCCACTCACTGCCTATCCTATTTAGACCCTCCGATTCACACCACCCTTTATGTTTTTCTCCTCCTACTAGTGAATGTAATGTTACACACCCATACAATTCGCACCACCCCGCGAAGTTTTTCAGAAACCTATCCTATATTGCCACTGCATGTTCCCTGACCTCCTCATGTTAACCACCCCGCGGTGCTTTTCTGCATCCTACATTGCCACTCAATGCCTATCCTAATTCAGACCCTCCGATTCACACCACCCCGTGATGTTTTTCTCACTCCTACTAGTGAATGTAATGTTACACACCATACAATGCGCACCACCCCGCGATGTTTTTCAGAAACCTATCCTACATTGCCACTGCATGTTCCCTGACCTCCCCTTGCTGACCACCCCGCAGTGCAGTTCTCCATCCTACATTGCCACTCACTGCCTATCTTAATTCAGAACCTCCGAATCACACCACTCCGTGATGTTTTTCTCACTCCTACTAGTGAATGTAATGTTACACACCAATACAATGCGCATAACCCTGTGATGTTTTTCTCAATCCTTCTAGTGAATGTAATGTTATACACCCATACAATGCGAACCACTGCGCGATGTTTTTCAGAAACCTATCCTACATTGCCACTGCATTTTCCCCGACCTCCCCATGCTGAGACCCCGTGGTGCTTCTCTCCATCCTACATTGCCACTCACTGCCTATCCTAATTCAGGCCCTCTGATACACACAACCTCGTGATGTTTTTCTCACTCCTACTAGTGAATGTAATGTTACACACCCATACAATGCGAACCACTGCGCGATGTTTTTCAGAAACCTATCCTACATTGCCACTGCATTTTCCCCGACCTCCCCATGCTGAGACCCCGTGGTGCTTCTCTCCATCCTACATTGCCACTCACTGCCTATCCTAATTCAGACTCTCCGATTCACACCACCCCGTGATGTTTTTCTCACTCCTACTTGTGAATGTAATGTTACACACCCATACAATGCGCACCATCCCGCGATGTTTTTCAAAAACCTATCCTACATTGCCACTGCATGTTCCCTGACCTCCACATGCTGACCACCCCGCGGTGCTTTTCTCCATCCTACATTGCCACTCACTGCATATCCTAATTCAGACCCTCCTATTCACACCAACCCGTGATGTTTTTCTCACTCCTACTAGTGAATGTAATGTTACACACCCATACAATGCGCACCACCCCGCGATGTTTTTCAGAACCCTATCCTACATTGCCACTGCATGTTCCCTGACTTCCCGATGTTGACCACCCCGCGGTGCTTTTCTCCATCCTACATTGCCACTCATTGCCTATCCTAATTCACACCCTCCGATTCACACCACCCCATGATGTTTTTCTTACTCCTACTAGTGAATGTAATGTTACACACCCATACAATGCGCACCACCCCGCGATGTTTTTCAGAAACCTATCCTACACTGCCATTGCATGTTCCATGACCTCCCCATGCTGACCACCCCGCAGTGCTTTTCTCCATCCTACATTGCCACTCACTGCCTATCCTTTTTAGACCCTCCGATTCACACCACACTTTATGTTTTTCTCCTCCTACTAGTGAATGTAATGTTACACACCCATACAATGCGCACCACTCCGCGATGTTTTTCAGAAACCTCTACTACATTGCCACTGCATTTTCTCTGACCTCCCCATGCTGAGACCCCGCGGTGCTTCTCTACATCCTACATTGCCACTCACTGCCTATCCTAATTCAAACCCTCCCATTCACACCAACCCGTGATGTTTTTCTCACTCCTACTAGTGAATGAAATGTTACACACCCATACAATGCGCACCACCCTGCGATGTTTTTCAGAAACCTATCCTATATTGCCACTGCATGTTTCCTGACCTCCCCATGCTGACCATCCCGCGGTGCTTTTCTCCATCCTACTTTGCCACTCACTGCCTATCCTAATTCAGACCCTCCGATTCACACCACCCTGTCATGTTTTTCTCACTCCTACTAGTGAATGTAATGTTACACACCCATACAATGCGCACCACACCGCGATGTTTTTCAGAAACCTATCCTACATTGCCACTGCTTGTTCCCTCACCTCCTCATGAGGACCACCTTGCGGTGCTTTTCTCCATCCTACATTGCCACTCACTGCCTATCCTATTTAGACCCTCCGATTCACACCACCCTTTAAGTTTTTCTCCTCCTACTAGTGAATGTAATGTTACACACCCATACAATGCGCACCACCCCGCGATGTTTTTCAGAAACCTATCCTACATTGCCACTGCATGTTCCCTGACCTCACCATGCTGACCACACCGCGGTGCTTTTATCCATCCTATATTGCCACTCACTCTCTATCCTAATTCAGACCCTCCGATTCAAACCACTCCGTGATGTTTTTCTCACTCCTACTAGTGAATGTAATGTTACACACCCATACAATGCGCACCAACCCATGATGTGTTTCTCAATCCTACTAGTGAATGTAATGTTACACACCCATACATTGCGCACCAGCCCGCGATGTTTTTCAGAAACCTATCCTAAATTGCCAATGCATGTTCCATGACCTCCCCATGCTGACCACCCCGCAGTGCTTTTCTCCATCCTACATTGCCACACACTGCCTATCCAATTTAGACCCTCCGATTCACACCACCCTTTATGTTTTTCTCCTCCTACTAGAGAATGTAATGTTACACACCCATACAATGCGCACCACTCCGCGACGTTTTTCAGAAACCTCTACTACATTGCCACTGCATTTTCTCTGACCTCCCCATGCTGAGACCCCGCGGTGCTTCTCTCCATCCTACATTGCCACTCACTGCCTATCCTAATTCAAACCCTCCCATTCACACCACCCCGTGATGTTTTTCTCACTCCTACTAGTGAATGAAATGTTACACACCCATACAATGCGCACCACCCTGCGATGTTTTTCAGAAACCTATCCTATATTGCCACTGCATGTTTCCTGACCTCCCCATGCTGACCATCCCGCGGTGCTTTTCTCCATCCTACATTGCCTCTCACTGCCTATCCTAATTCAGACCCTCCGATTCACACCACCCTGTCATGTTTTTCTCACTCCTACTAGTGAATGTAATGTTACACACCCATACAATGCGCACACCGCGCGATGTATTTCAGAAACCTATACTAAATTGTCACTGCATGTTTCCTGACCTCCACATGCTGACAACCATGCGGTGTTTTTCTCCATCCTACATTGCCACTCACTGCCTACCCTAATTGAGGTCCTCTGATACACACCACCTCGTGATGTTTTTCTCACTCCTACTAGTGAATGTAATGTTACACACCCATACAATGCGCACCACTCCGCGATGTTTTTCAGAAACCTCTCCTACATTGCCACTGCATTTTCTCTGACCTCCCCATGCTGAGACCCCTCGGTGCTTCTCTCCATCCTACATTGCCACTCACTGCATATCCTAATTCAGACCCTCCCATTCACACCACCCCGTGATGTTTTTCTCACTCCTACTTGTGAATGAAATGTTACACACCCATACAATGCGCACCACCCCAAGATGTTTTTCAGAAACCTATCCTACATTGCCACTGCATGTTTCCTGACCTCCCCATGCTGACCACCCCGCGGTGCTTTTCTCCATTCTACATTGCCACTCACTGCCTATCCTAATTCAGACCCTCCGATTCACACCACCCTGTCATGTTTTTCTCACTCCTACTAGTGAATGTAATGTTACACACCCATACAATGCGCACCACACCGCGATGTTTTTCAGAAACCTATCCTATATAGCCACTGCATGTTCCTTCACCTCCCCATGCAGACCACCCTGCGGTGCTTTTCTCCATCCTACATTGGAACTCACTGCCTATCCTAATTCACACCATCCGATTCACACCACCCCGTGATGTTTTTCTTACTTCTACTAGTGAATGTAATGTTACACACCCATACAATGCGCACCACCCCGCGATGTTTTTCAGAAACCTATCCTACATTGCCACTGCATGTTCCCTGACCTCACAATGCTGACCACCCCGCGGTGCTTTTATCCATCCTAAATTGCCACTCACTCTCTATCCTAATTCAGACCCTCCGATTCAAACCACCCCGTGATGTTTTTCTCACTCGTACTAGTGAATGTAATGTTACACACCCATACAATGCGCACCACCCCGCGATGTTTTTCAGAAACCTATCCTACATTGCCATTGCATGTTCCATGACCTCCCCATGCTGACCACCCCGCAGTGCTTTTCTCCATCCTACATTGCCACTCACTGCCTATCCTATTTAGACCCTCCGATTCACACCACCCTTTATGTTTTTCTCCTCCTACTAGTGAATGTAATGTTACACACCCATACAATTCGCACCACACCGCGAAGTTTTTCAGAAACCTATCCTATATTGCCACTGCATGTTCCCTGACCTCCTCATGTTAACCACCCCGCGGTGCTTTTCTGCATCCTACATTGCCACTCAATGCCTATCCTAATTCAGACCCTCCGATTCACACCACCCCGTGATGTTTTTCTCACTCCTACTAGTGAATGTAATGTTACACACCATACAATGCGCACCACCCCGCGATGTTTTTCAGAAACCTATCCTACATTGCCACTGCATGTTCCCTGACCTCCCCTTGCTGACCACCCCGCAGTGCAGTTCTCCATCCTACATTGCCACTCACTGCCTATCCTAATTCAGAACCTCCGAATCACACCACTCCGTGATGTTTTTCTCACTCCTACTAGTGAATGTAATGTTACACACCAATACAATGCGCATAACCCTGTGATGTTTTTCTCAATCCTTCTAGTGAATGTAATGTTATACACCCATACAATGCGAACCACTGCGCGATGTTTTTCAGAAACCTATCCTAAATTGCCACTGCATTTTCCCCGACCTCCCCATGCTGAGACCCCGTGGTGCTTCTCTCCATCCTACATTGCCACTCACTGCCTATCCTAATTCAGGCCCTCTGATACACACAACCTCGTGATGTTTTTCTCACTCCTACTAGTGAATGTAATGTTACACACCCATACAATGCGAACCACTGCGCGATGTTTTTCAGAAACCTATCCTACATTGCCACTGCATTTTCCCCGACCTCCCCATGCTGAGACCCCGTGGTGCTTCTCTCCATCCTACATTGCCACTCACTGCCTATCCTAATTCAGACTCTCCGATTCACACCACCCCGTGATGTTTTTCTCACTCCTACTTGTGAATGTAATGTTACACACCCATACAATGCGCACCATCCCGCGATGTTTTTCAAAAACCTATCCTACATTGCCACTGCATGTTCCCTGACCTCCACATGCTGACCACCCCGCGGTGCTTTTCTCCATCCTACATTGCCACTCACTGCATATCCTAATTCAGACCCTCCTATTCACACCAACCCGTGATGTTTTTCTCACTCCTACTAGTGAATGTAATGTTACACACCCATACAATGCGCACCACCCCGCGATGTTTTTCAGAACCCTATCCTACATTGCCACTGCATGTTCCCTGACTTCCCGATGTTGACCACCCCGCGGTGCTTTTCTCCATCCTACATTGCCACTCACTGCCTATCCTAATTCACACCCTCCGATTCACACCACCCCATGATGTTTTTCTTACTCCTACTAGTGAATGTAATGTTACACACCCATACAATGCGCACCACCCCGCGATGTTTTTCAGAAACCTATCCTACACTGCCATTGCATGTTCCATGACCTCCCCATGCTGACCACCCCGCAGTGCTTTTCTCCATCCTACATTGCCACTCACTGCCTATCCTTTTTAGACCCTCCGATTCACACCACACTTTATGTTTTTCTCCTCCTACTAGTGAATGTAATGTTACACACCCATACAATGCGCACCACTCCGCGATGTTTTTCAGAAACCTCTACTACATTGCCACTGCATTTTCTCTGACCTCCCCATGCTGAGACCCCGCGGTGCTTCTCTACATCCTACATTGCCACTCACTGCCTATCCTAATTCAAACCCTCCCATTCACACCACCCCGTGATGTTTTTCTCACTCCTACTAGTGAATGAAATGTTACACACCCATACAATGCGCACCACCCTGCGATGTTTTTCAGAAACCTATCCTATATTGCCACTGCATGTTTCCTGACCTCCCCATGCTGACCATCCCGCGGTGCTTTTCTCCATCCTACATTGCCACTCACTGCCTATCCTAATTCAGACCCTCCGATTCACACCACCCTGTCATGTTTTTCTCACTCCTACTAGTGAATGTAATGTTACACACCCATACAATGCGCACCACACCGCGATGTTTTTCAGAAACCTATCCTACATTGCCACTGCATGTTCCCTCACCTCCTCATGAGGACCACCTTGCGGTGCTTTTCTCCATCCTACATTGCCACTCACTGCCTATCCTATTTAGACCCTCCGATTCACACCACCCTTTAAGTTTTTCTCCTCCTACTAGTGAATGTAATGTTACACACCCATACAATGCGCACCACCCCGCGATGTTTTTCAGAAACCTATCCTACATTGCCACTGCATGTTCCCTGACCTCACCATGCTGACCACACCGCGGTGCTTTTATCCATCCTATATTGCCACTCACTCTCTATCCTAATTCAGACCCTCCGATTCAAACCACTCCGTGATGTTTTTCTCACTCCTACTAGTGAATGTAATGTTACACACCCATACAATGCGCACCAACCCATGATGTGTTTCTCAATCCTACTAGTGAATGTAATGTTACACACCCATACATTGCGCACCAGCCCGCGATGTTTTTCAGAAACCTATCCTAAATTGCCAATGCATGTTCCATGACCTCCCCATGCTGACCACCCCGCAGTGCTTTTCTCCATCCTACATTGCCACACACTGCCTATCCAATTTAGACCCTCCGATTCACACCACCCTTTATGTTTTTCTCCTCCTACTAGAGAATGTAATGTTACACACCCATACAATGCGCACCACTCCGCGACGTTTTTCAGAAACCTCTACTACATTGCCACTGCATTTTCTCTGACCTCCCCATGCTGAGACCCCGCGGTGCTTCTCTCCATCCTACATTGCCACTCACTGCCTATCCTAATTCAAACCCTCCCATTCACACCACCCCGTGATGTTTTTCTCACTCCTACTAGTGAATGAAATGTTACACACCCATACAATGCGCACCACCCTGCGATGTTTTTCAGAAACCTATCCTATATTGCCACTGCATGTTTCCTGACCTCCCCATGCTGACCATCCCGCGGTGCTTTTCTCCATCCGACATTGCCTCTCACTGCCTATCCTAATTCAGACCCTCCGATTCACACCACCCTGTCATGTTTTTCTCACTCCTACTAGTGAATGTAATGTTACACACCCATACAATGCGCACCACACCGCGATGTTTTTCAGAAACCTATCCTACATTGCCACTGCATGTTCCCTCACCTCCTCATGCGGACCACCTTGCCGTGCTTTTCTCCATCCTACATTGCCACTCACTGCCTATCCTATTTAGACCCTCCGATTCACACCACCCTTTAAGTTTTTCTCCTCCTACTAGTGAATGTAATGTTACACACCCATACAATGCGCACCACCCCGCGATGTTTTTCAGAAACCTATCCTACATTGCCATTGCATGTTCCCTGACCTCACCATGCTGACCACACCGCGGTGCTTTTATCCATCCTATATTGCCACTCACTCTCTATCCTAATTCAGACCCTCCGATTCAAACCACTCCGTGATGTTTTTCTCACTCCTACTAGTGAATGTAATGTTACACACCCATACAATGCGCACCAACCCATGATGTGTTTCTCAATCCTACTAGTGAATGTAATGTTACACACCCATACAATGCGCACCACCCCGCGATGTTTTTCAGAAACCTATCCTACATTGCCACTGTATGTTCCCTGACCTCCCCATGCTGACCACCCCGCAGTGCTTTTCTCCATCCTACATTGCCACTCACTGCCTATCCTAATTCAGACCCTCTGATTCACACCACCCCGTGATGTTTTTCTCACTCCTACTAGTGAATGTAATGTTACACACCATACAATGCGCAGCACCCCGCGATGTTTTAAAGAAACCTATCCTACATTGCCACTACATGTTCCCTGACCTCCTCTTGCTGACCACCCCGCAGTGCTTTTCTCCATCCTACATTGCCACTCACTGCCTATCCTAATTCAGTCCCTCCGATTCACACCACCCCGTGATGTTTTTCTCACTCCTACTAGTGAATGTCATGATACACACACATACAATGCGCACACTGTGCGATGTATTTCAGAAACCTATACTAAATTGTCACTGCCTGCTCCCTGAACTCCACATGCTGACCAACCCGCGGTGCTTTTCTCCATCCTACATTGCCACTCACTGCCTATCCTAATTCAGACCCTCAGATTCACACCACCCCGTGATATTTTTCTCACTCCTACTAGTGAATGTAATGTTACACACCCATACAATGCGCACCAGCCCGCAATGTTTTTCAGAACCCTATCCTACATGCCACTGCATGTTCCCTGACTTCCCGATGTTGACCACCACGTGGTGCTTTTCTCCATCCTACATTGCCACTCACTGCCTATCCTAATTCACACCCTCCGATTCACACCACCCCATGATGTTTTTCTTACTCCTACTAGTGAATGTAATGTTACACACCCATACAATGCGCACCACCCCGCGATGTTTTTCAGAAACCTATCCCACATTGCCATTGCATGTTCCATGACCTCCCCATGCTGACCACCCCGCAGTGCTTTTCTCCATCCTACATTGCCACTCACTGCCTATCCTTTTTAGACCCTCCGATTCACACCAGACTTTATGTTTTTCTCCTCCTACTAGTGAATGTAATGTTACACACCCATACAATGCGCACCACTCCGCGATGTTTTTCAGAAACTTCTACTACATTGCCACTGCATTTTCTCTGACCTCCCCATGCTGAGACCCCGCGGTGCTTCTCTCCATCCTACATTGCCAGTCACTCCCTATCCTAATTCAGACCCTCCCATTCACACCACCCCGTGATGTTTTTCTCACTCCTACTAGTGAATGTAATGTTACACACCCATACAATGCGCACCACACCGCGATGTTTTTCAGAAACCTATCCTGCATTGCCACTGCATGTTCCCTCACCTCCTCATGCGGACCACCCTGCGGTGCTTTTCTCCATCCTACATTGCCACTCACTGCCTATCCTAATTCACACCCTCCCATTCACACCACTCCGTGATGTTTTTCTTACTCCTACTAGTGAATGTAATGTTACACACCCATACAATGCGCACCACCCCGCGATGTTTTTCAGAAACCTATCCTACATTGCCAATGCATGTTCCATGACCTCCCCATGCTGACCACCCCGCAGTGCTTTTCTCCATCCTACATTGCCACACACTGCCTATCCAATTTAGACCCTCCGATTCACACCACCCTTTATGTTTTTCTCCTCCTACTAGTGAATGTAATGTTACACACCCATACAATGCGCACCACCCCGCGATGTTTTTCAGAAACCTATCCTACACTGCCACTGCATGTTCCCTGACCTCACCATGCTGACCACCCCGCGGTGCTTTTATCCATCCTAAATTGCCACTCACTCTCTATCCTAATTCAGACCCTCCGATTCAAACCACCCCGTGATGTTTTTCTCACTCCTACTAGTGAATGTAATGTTACACACCCATACAATGTGCACCACCCCGTGATGTTTTCCGAACTCCTACTAGTGAATGTTATGTTACACACCCATACAATGCGCACCAACCCATGATGTGTTTCTCAATCCTACTAGTGAATGTAAGGTTACACACCCATACATGCGCACCACCCCGCGATGTTTTTCATAAACCTATCCTACATTGCCACTGCATGTTTCCTGACCTCCACATGCTGACCACCACGCGGAGTTTTTCTCCATCCTACATTGCCACTCACTGCCTATCCTAATTCAGGCCCTCTGATACACACCACCTCGTGATGTTTTTCTCACTCCTACTAGTGAATGTAATGTTACACACCCATACAATGCGCACCACTGCGCGATGTTTTTCAGAAACCTATCCTACATTGCCACTGCATTTTCCCTGACCTCACCATGATGAGACCCCGCGGTGCTACTCTCCATCCTACATTGCCACTCACTGCCTATCCTAATTCAGACCCTCCGATTCACACCACCCGTGATATTTTTCTCACTCCTACTTGTGATTGTAATGTTACACACTCATACAATGCGCACCATCCCGCGATGTTTTTCAAAAACCTATCCTACATTGCCACTGCATGTTCCCTGACCTCCACATGCTGACCACCCCGCGGTGCTTTTCTCCATCCTACATTGCCACTCACTGCATATCCTAATTCAGACCCTCCTATTCACACCAACCCGTGATGTTTTTCTCACTCCTACTAGTGAATGTAATGTTACACACCCATACAATGCGCACCACCCCGCGATGTTTTTCAGAACCCTATCCTACATTGCCATTGCATGTTCCATGACCTCCCCATGCTGATCACCCCGCAGTGCTTTTCTCCATCCTACATTGCCACTCACTGCCTATCCTTTTTAGACCCTCCGATTAACACCGCACTTTATGTTTTTCTCCTCCTACTAGTGAATGTAATGTTACACACCCATACAATGTGCACCACCCCGCGATGTTTTTCAGAAACCATCCTACATTGTCACTGCATGTTCCCTGACCTCCACATGCTGACCACCCCGCGGTGCTTTTCCAAATCCTACATTGCCACTGCATGCCTGTCCTAATTCAGACCCTCCCATTCACACCACCCCGTGATGTTTTTCTCACTCCTACTAGTGAATGTAATGTTACACCACCATACAATGCGCACCACCCCGCGATGTTTTTCAGAAACCTATCCTACATTGCCACTGCATGTTCCCTGACCTCCCCATGCTGACCACCCCCCGGTGCTTTTCTCCATCATACATTGCCACTCTCTGCCTATCCTAATTCAGACCCAATGATTCACACCACCCCGTGATGTTTTTCTCACTCCTACTAGTGAATGTAATGTTACACACCCATACAATGCGCACCACCCCCGGATGTTTTTCAGAAACCTATCCTACATTGCCACTGCATGTTCCCCGACTTCCCCATGTTGACCACCCCGAGGAGCTTTTCTCCATCCTACATGGCCACTCACTTCCTATCCTAATTCAGACCCTCTGATTCACACCACCCTGTGATGTTTTTCTCACTCCTACTAGTGAATGTAATGTTACCCACCATACAATTCGCACCACCCCATTATGTGTGTCTCACTCCTACTAGTGAATGTAATGTTACACACCCATACAATGCGCACCATCCCGCGATGTTTTTCAGGAACATATCCTTCATTGCCACTGCATGTTCCATGACCTCCCCATGCTGATAAACCCGCGGTGCTTTTCTCCATCCTACATTGCCTCTCAATGCCTATCCTAATTCAGACCCTCCGATTCACACCACCCCCTGATGTTTTTCTCACTCCTAATAGTGAATGTAATATTACACACCCATACAATGCGCACCACCCCGCGATGTTTTTCAGAACCCTATCCTACATTGCCACTGCATATTCCCTGACTTCCCCATGCTGACAACCCCGGGGTGCTTTTCTCCATCCCACATTGCCACTCACTGCCTATCCTAATACACACCTTCCGCTTCACACCACCCCCTGATGTTTTTCTCACTCCTAATAGTGAATGTAATATTACACACCCATACAATGCGCACCACCCCGCGATGTTTTTCAGAAACCTATCCTACATTTCCACTGCATGTTCCATGACCTCCCCATGCTGACCACCACGCAGTGCTTTTCTCCATCCTACATTGCCACTCACTGCCTATCCTTTTTAGACCCTCCAATTAACACCACCCCGTTATGTTTTTCTCCTCCTACTAGTGAATGTAATGTTACACACCCATACAATGTGCACCACACCGCGATGTTTTTCAGAAACTTATCCTACATTGTCACTGCATGTTCCCTGACCTCCTCATGCTGACCATCCTGCTGTGCTTTTCCCCATCCTACATTGCCACTCAATGCCTATCCTAATTCAGACCATGCGATTCACACCACCCCGTGATGTTTTTCTCACTCCTACTAGTGAATGTTATGTTACACATGCATACAATGCGCACCACCCCCGATGTTTTTCAGAAACCTATCCAACATTGCCACTGCATGTTCCCTGACCTCCCCATGCTGACCACCCCACGGTGCTTTTCTCCATCCTACATTGCCACTCACTGCCTATCCTAATCCAGACCCTACGATTCACACCACCCCGTGACGGTTTTCTCACTCCTACTAGTTAATGTAATGTTACACACACATACAATGCACACCACCCCCGGATGTTTTTCAGAAACCTATCCTACATTGCCACTGCATGTTCCCTGACTTCCCCATCCTGACCATCCCGAGGTGCTTTTCTCCATCCTACATTGCCACTCACTTCCTATCCTAATTCAGACCCTCCGTTTCACACCACCCCGTGATGTTTTTCTCACTCTAACTAGTGAATGTAATGTTACACACCTATACAATGCGCACCACCCCGTGATGTTTTTCTCACTCCTACTAGTTAATGTAATGTTACACAGCCATACAATGCGCATCACCCCGCGATGGTTTTCAGAAACCTATCCTACATTGCCACTTCATTTTCCCTGACCTCCCCATGCTGACCACACCGCGGTGCTTTTCCCCATCCTACATTGTCACTCACTGCCTATCCTAATTCAGACACTCCGATTCACACGACCCCGTGATGTTTTTCTCACTCCTACTAGTGAATGTAATGTTACACACCCATACAATGCACACCACCCCCGGATGTCTTTCAGAAACCTATCCTACATTGCCACTGCATGTTATCTGACCTCCCCATGCTGACCACCCCGCGGTGCTTTTTTCCATCCTAAATTGCCACTCACTGCGTACCCTAATTCAGACCCTCCGATTCAAACCACCCCGTGATATTTTTCTCACTCCTACTAGTGAATGTAATGTTACACAACCATACAATGAGCAACACCCCATGATGTTTTTCTCACTCCTACTAGTGAATGTAATGTTACACACCCATAAAATGCGCACCAAACCATGATGTGTTTCTCACTCCTACTAGAGAATGTAATGTTACACACCCATACAATGCGCACCACCCCGCGTTGTTTTTCAGAAACCTATCCTTCATTGCCACTGCATGTTCCCTGACCTCCACATGCTGACCACCCCGCGGTGCTTTTCTCCATCCTACATTGCCTCTCACTGCCTATTCTAATTCAGACCCCCCGATTCACACCACCCCGTGATGTTTTTCTCACTCCTACTAGTGAATGTAATGTTACACACCCATACAATGCGCACCACCCCGCGATGTTTTTCAGAAACCTATCCCACATTGCCATTGCATGTTCCATGACCTCCCCATGCTGACCACCCCGCAGTGCTTTTCTCCATCCTACATTGCCACTCACTGCCTATCCTTTTTAGACCCTCCGATTCACACCAGACTTTATGTTTTTCTCCTCCTACTAGTGAATGTAATGTTACACACCCATACAATGCGCACCACTCCGCGATGTTTTTCAGAAACTTCTACTACATTGCCACTGCATTTTCTCTGACCTCCCCATGCTGAGACCCCGCGGTGCTTCTCTCCATCCTACATTGCCAGTCACTCCCTATCCTAATTCAGACCCTCCCATTCACACCACCCCGTGATGTTTTTCTCACTCCTACTAGTGAATGTAATGTTACACACCCATACAATGCGCACCACACCGTGATGTTTTTCAGAAACCTATCCTACATTGCCACTGCATGTTCCCTCACCTCCTCATGCGGACCACCCTGCGGTGCTTTTCTCCATCCTACATTGCCACTCACTGCCTATCCTAATTCACACCCTCCCATTCACACCACTCCGTGATGTTTTTCTTACTCCTACTAGTGAATGTAATGTTACACACCCATACAATGCGCACCACCCCGCGATGTTTTTCAGAAACCTATCCTACATTGCCAATGCATGTTCCATGACCTCCCCATGCTGACCACCCCGCAGTGCTTTTCTCCATCCTACATTGCCACACACTGCCTATCCAATTTAGACCCTCCGATTCACACCACCCTTTATGTTTTTCTCCTCCTACTAGTGAATGTAATGTTACACACCCATACAATGCGCACCACCCCGCGATGTTTTTCAGAAACCTATCCTACACTGCCACTGCATGTTCCCTGACCTCACCATGCTGACCACCCCGCGGTGCTTTTATCCATCCTAAATTGCCACTCACTCTCTATCCTAATTCAGACCCTCCGATTCAAACCACCCCGTGATGTTTTTCTCACTCCTACTAGTGAATGTAATGTTACACACCCATACAATGTGCACCACCCCGTGATGTTTTCCGAACTCCTACTAGTGAATGTTATGTTACACACCCATACAATGCGCACCAACCCATGATGTGTTTCTCAATCCTACTAGTGAATGTAAGGTTACACACCCATACATGCGCACCACCCCGCGATGTTTTTCATAAACCTATCCTACATTGCCACTGCATGTTTCCTGACCTCCACATGCTGACCACCACGCGGAGTTTTTCTCCATCCTACATTGCCACTCACTGCCTATCCTAATTCAGGCCCTCTGATACACACCACCTCGTGATGTTTTTCTCACTCCTACTAGTGAATGTAATGTTACACACCCATACAATGCGCACCACTGCGCGATGTTTTTCAGAAACCTATCCTACATTGCCACTGCATTTTCCCTGACCTCCCCATGATGAGACCCCGCGGTGCTACTCTCCATCCTACATTGCCACTCACTGCCTATCCTAATTCAGACCCTCCGATTCACACCACCCGTGATATTTTTCTCACTCCTACTTGTGATTGTAATGTTACACACTCATACAATGCGCACCATCCCGCGATGTTTTTCAAAAACCTATCCTACATTGCCACTGCATGTTCCCTGACCTCCACATGCTGACCACCCCGCGGTGCTTTTCTCCATCCTACATTGCCACTCACTGCATATCCTAATTCAGACCCTCCTATTCACACCAACCCGTGATGTTTTTCTCACTCCTACTAGTGAATGTAATGTTACACACCCATACAATGCGCACCACCCCGCGATGTTTTTCAGAACCCTATCCTACATTGCCACTCCATGTTCCCTGAATTCCCGATGTTGACCACCCCGCGGTGCTTTTCTCCATCCTACATTGCCACTCACTGCCTATCCTAAATCACACCCTCCGATTCACACCACCCCATGATGTTTTTCTTACTCCTACTAGTGAATGTAATGTTACACACCCATACAATGCGCAACACCCCGCGATGTTTTTCAGAAACCTATCCTACATTGCCATTGCATGTTCCATGACCTCCCCATGCTGATCACCCCGCAGTGCTTTTCTCCATCCTACATTGCCACTCACTGCCTATCATTTTTAGACCCTCCGATTAACACCGCACTTTATGTTTTTCTCCTCCTACTAGTGAATGTAATGTTACACACCCATACAATGTGCACCACCCCGCGATGTTTTTCAGAAACCATTCTACATTGTCACTGCATGTTCCCTGACCTCCACATGCTGACCACCCCGCGGTGCTTTTCCAAATCCTACATTGCCACTGCATGCCTGTCCTAATTCAGACCCTCCCATTCACACCACCCCGTGATGTTTTTCTCACTCCTACTAGTGAATGTAATGTTACACCCCCATACAATGCGCACCACCCCGCGATGTTTTTCAGAAACCTATCCTACATTGCCACTGCATGTTCCCTGACCTCCCCATGCTGACCACCCCACGGTGCTTTTCTCCATCATACATTGCCACTCTCTGCCTATCCTAATTCAGACCCAATGATTCACACCACCCCGTGATGTTTTTCTCACTCCTACTAGTGAATGTAATGTTACACACCCATACAATGCGCACCACCCCCGGATGTTTTTCAGAAACCTATCCTACATTGCCACTGCATGTTCCCCGACTTCCCCATGTTGACCACCCCGAGGAGCTTTTCTCCATCCTACATGGCCACTCACTTCCTATCCTAATTCAGACCCTCCGATTCACACCACCCTGTGATGTTTTTCTCACTCCTACTAGTGAATGTAATGTTACCCACCATACAATTCGCACCACCCCATTATGTGTGTCTCACTCCTACTAGTGAATGTAATGTTACACACCCATACAATGCGCACCATCCCGCGATGTTTTTCAGGAACATATCCTTCATTGCCACTGCATGTTACATGACCTCCCCCTGCTGATAAACCCGCGGTGCTTTTCTCCATCCTACATTGCCTCTCAATGCCTATCCTAATTCAGACCCTCCGATTCACACCACCCCCTGATGTTTTTCTCACTCCTAATAGTGAATGTAATATTACACATCCATACAATGCGCACCACCCCGTGATGTTTTTCAGAACCCTATCCTACATTGCCACTGCATATTCCCTGACTTCCCCATGCTGACAACCCCGCGGTGCTTTTCTCCATCCCACATTGCCACTCACTGCCTATCCTAATACACACCTTCCGCTTCACACCACCCCCTGATGTTTTTCTCACTCCTAATAGTGAATGTAATATTACACACCCATACAATGCGCACCACCCCGCGATGTTTTTCAGAAACCTACCTACATTTCCACTGCATGTTCCATGACCTCCCCATGCTGACCACCACGCATTGCTTTTCTCCATTCTACATTGCCACTCACTGCCTATCCTTTTTAGACCCTCCAATTAACACCACCCCGTTATGTTTTTCTCCTCCTACTAGTGAATGTAATGTTACACACCCATACAATGTGCACCACACCGCGATGTTTTTCAGAAACCTATCCTACATTGTCACTGCATGTTCCTGACCTCCTCATGCTGACCATCCTGCTGTGCTTTTCCCCATCCTACATTGCCACTCAATGCCTATCCTAATTCAGACCCTGCGATTCACACCACCCCGTGACGGTTTTCTCACTCCTACTAGTGAATGTAATGTTACACACCCATACAATGCACACCACCCCCGGATGTTTTTCAGAAACCTATCCTACATTGCCACTGCATGTTCCCTGACTTCCCCATGCTGACCATCCCGAGGTGCTTTTCTCCATCCTACATTGCCACTCACTTCCTATCCTAATTCAGACCCTCCGATTCACACCACCCCGTGATGTTTTTCTCACTCTAACTAGTGAATGTAATGTTACACACCTATACAATGCGCACCACCCCGTGATGTTTTTCTCACTCCTACTAGTTAATGTAATGTTACACAGCCATACAATGCGCATCACCCCGCGATGGTTTTCAGAAACCTATCCTACATTGCCACTTCATTTTCCCTGACCTCCCCATGCTGACCACACCGCGGTGCTTTTCCCCATCCTACATTGTCACTCACTGCCTATCCTAATTCAGACACTCCGATTCACACGACCCCGTGATGTTTTTCTCACTCCTACTAGTGAATGTAATGTTACACACCCATACAATGCACACCACCCCCGGATGTCTTTCAGAAACCTATCCTACATTGCCACTGCATGTTATCTGACCTCCCCATGCTGACCACCCCGCGGTGCTTTTTTCCATCCTAAATTGCCACTCACTGCGTAACCTAATTCAGACCCTCCGATTCAAACCACCCCGTGATATTTTTCTCACTCCTACTAGTGAATGTAATGTTACACAACCATACAATGAGCAACACCCCATGATGTTTTTCTCACTCCTACTAGTGAATGTAATGTTACACACCCATAAAATGCGCACCAACCCATGATGTGTTTCTC
This sequence comes from Cavia porcellus, assembly GCF_034190915.1. Lineage (NCBI taxonomy): Eukaryota > Metazoa > Chordata > Mammalia > Rodentia > Caviidae > Cavia > Cavia porcellus. Next base: position 70,301,281 of record NW_026947502.1, read on the forward strand.
ACTCCTACTAGAGAATGTAATGTTACACACCCATACAATGCGCACCACCCCGCGATGTTTTTCAGAAACCTATCCTTCATTGCCACTGCATGTTCCCTGACCTCCACATGCTGACCACCCCGCGGTGCTTTTCTCCATCCTACATTGCCTCTCACTGCCTATTCTAATTCAGACTCCCCGATTCACACCACCCCGTGATGTTTTTCTCACTCCTACTAGTGTATGTAATGTTACACACCCATACAATGCGCACCACCCCGCGATGCTTTTCAGAAACCTATCCTACATTGCCACTAACTGTTTCCTGACCTCCCCATGCTGACCACCCCGCGGTGCTTTTCTCCATCCTACGTTGCCACTCACTGCCTTTCCTAATTCAGACCCTCCACTTAACACCACCCTGTCATGTCTTTCTCACTCCTACTAGTGAAAGTAATGTTACACACCCGTACAATGCGCACCACATCGCAATGTTTTTCAGAAACCTATCCCACATTGCCACTGCATGTTCCCTGACCTCCCCATGCTGACAACCCTGCGGTGCTTTTCTCCATCCTACATTGCCACTCACTGCCTATCCTAATACACACCCTCCGATTCACACCACATCGTGATATTTTTCTCCCTCCTACTAGTGAATGTAATGATACACACATATACAATGCGCACAATCCCGCTTGTTTTTCAAAAACCTATCCTACATTGCCACTGCATGTTCCCTGACCTCCACATGCTGACCACCCCGACGTGCTTTTCTCCATCCTACATTGCCACTCACTGCCTATCCTATTTAGACCCTCCGATTCACACTACCCTTTATGTATTTATCCTCCTACTAGTGAATGTAATGTTACACACCCATACATTGTGCACCACCCTGCAATGTTTTTCAGAAACCTATCCTACATTGTCACTGCATGTTCCCTGACATCCACATGCTGACCACCCCGCGGTGCTTTTCCCAATCCTATATTGCCACTCCATGCCTATCCTAATTCAGGCCCTCCGATTCACACCACCCCGTGTTGTTTTTCTCACTCCTACTAGTGAATGTAATGTTACACACCCATACAATGCGCATCACCCCGCGATGGTTTTCAGAAACATATCCTACATTGCCACTTCATTTTCCCTGACCTCCCCATGCTGACCACCCCGCGGTGCTTTTCCCCATCCTACATTGCCACTCACTGCCTATCCTAATTCAGACCCTCCGATTCACACCACCCCGTGATGTTTTTCTCACTCCTACTAGTGAATGTAATGTTACACACCCATACAATGCTCACCACCCCACGATGTTTTTCAGAAACCTATCCTACATGCCACTGCATGTTATCTGACCTCAACATGCTGACCACCCCGTGGTGCTTTTTTCCATCCTGAATTGCCACTCACTGCGTATCCTAATTTAGACCCTCCGATTCAAACCACCCCATGATGTTTTTCTCACTCCTACTAGTGAATGTAATGTTACACACCCATACAATGCGCACCACCCCGCGATGTTTTTCAGAAACCTATCCTACATTGCCACTGCATGTTCCCTGACTTCCCCATGCTGACCACCCCACGGTGCTTTTCTCCATCATACATTGCCACTCACTGCCTATGCTAATTCAGACCCAATGATTCACACCACCCCGTGATGTTTTTCTCACTCCTACTAGTGAATGTAATGTTACACACCCATACAATGCGCACCACCCCTGGATGTTTTTCAGAAACCTATCCTACATTGCCACTGCATGTTCCCTGACTTCCCCTTGTTGACCACCCCGAGGTGCTTTTCTCCATCCTACATGGCCACTCACTTCCTATCCTAATTCAGACCCTCCGATTCACACCACCCTGTGATGTTTTTCTCACTCCTACTAGTGAATGTAATGTTACCCACCATACAATTCGCACCACCCCATTATGTGTTTCTCACTCCTACTAGTGAATGTAATGTTACACACCCATACAATGCGCACCATCCCGCGATGTTGTTCAGGAACATATCCTTCATTGCCACTGCATGTTCCATGACCTCCCCATGCTGACCAACCCGCGGTGCTTTTCTCCATCCTACATTGCCTCTCAATGCCTATCCTAATTCAGACCCTCCGATTCACACCACCCCCTGATGTTTTTCTCACTCCTAATAGTGAATGTAATATTACACACCCATACAATGCGCACCACCCCGCGATGTTTTTCAGAACCCTATCCTACATTGCCACTGCATATTCCCTGACTTCCCCATGCCGACAACCCCGCGGTGCTTTTCTCCATCCCACATTGCCACTCACTGCCTATCCTAATACACACCCTCCGATTCACACCACCTCCTGATGTTTTTCTCACTCCTAATAGTGAATGTAATATTACACACCCATACAATGCGCACCACCCCGCGATGTTTTTCAGAAACATATCCTACATTGCCACTGCATGTTCCATGACCTCCCCATGCTGACAACCCCGCAGTGCTTTTCTCCATCCTACATTGCCACTCACTGCCTATCCTATTTAGACACCCCGATTAACACCACCCCGTTATGATTTTCTCCTCCTACTAGTGAATGTAATGTTACACACCCATACAATTTGCACCACACCGCGATGTTTTTCAGAAACCTATCCTACATTGTCACTGCATGTTCCCTGACCTCCTCATGCTGACCATCCTGCTGTGCTTTTCCCCATCCTACATAGCCACTCAATGCCTATCCTAATTCAGACCCTGCGATTCACACCACCCCGTGATGTTTTTCTCACTCCTACTAGTGAATGTTATGTTACACATGCATACAATGCGCACCACCCCCGATGTTTTTCAGAAACCTATCCTACATTGCCACTGCATGTTCCCTGACCTCCCCATGCTGACCACCCCACGGTGCTTTTCTCCATCCTACATTGCCACTCACTGCCTATCCTAATTCAGACCCTACGATTCACACCACCCCGTGATGGTTTTCTCACTCCTACTAGTGAATGTAATGTTACACACCCATACAATGCACACCACCCCCGGATGTTTTTCAGAAACCTATCCTACATTGCCACTGCATGTTCCCTGACTTCCCCATGCTGACCATACCGAGGTGCTTTTCTCCATCCTACATTGCCACTCACTTCCTATCCTAATTCATACCCTCCGATTCACACCACCCCGTGATGTTTTTCTCACTCTAACTAGTGAATGTAATGTTACACACCTATACAATGCGCACCACCCCGTGATGTTTTTCTCACTCCTACTAGTTAATGTAATGTTACACAGCCATACAATGCGCATCACCCCGCGATGTTTTTCAGAAACCTATCCTACATTGCCACTTCATTTTCCCTGACCTCCCCATGCTGACCACACCGCGGTGCTTTTCCCCATCCTACATTGCCACTCACTGCCTATCCTAATTCAGACACTCCGATTCACACGACCCCGTGATGTTTTTCTCACTCCTACTAGTGAATGTAATGTTACACACCCATACAATGCTCACCACCCCACGATGTTTTTCCGAAACCTATCCTATATTGCCACTGCATGTTATCTGACCTCCCCATGCTGACCACCCCGCGGTGCTTTTTTCCATCCTAAATTGCCACTCACTGCGTACCCTAATTCAGACCCTCCGATTCAAACCACCCCTTGATGTTTTTCTCACTCCAACTAGTGAATGTAATGTTACACAACCATACAATGCGCAACACCCCATGATGTTTTTCTCACTCCTACTAGTGAATGTAATGTTACACACCCATACAATGCGCACCACCCCATGATGTGTTTCTCACTCCTACTAGTGAATGTAATGTTACACACCCATATAATGCGCACCACCCCGCGATGTTTTTCATAAACCTATCCTTCATTGCCACTGGATGTTCCATGACCTCCCCATGCTGACCACCCCGCGGTGCTTTTCTCCATCCTATATTGCCTCTCAATGCCTATCCTAATTCAGACCGTCCGATTCACACTACCCCATGATGTTTTTCTTACTCCTACTAGTGAATGTAATGTTAAACACCCATATAATGCGCACCACCCCGCGATGTTTTTCAGAAACCTATCCTACATTGTCACTGCATGTTCCCTGACTACCCCATGCTGACCATCCAGCGGTGCTTTTCTCCAACCTACATTGCCAATCACGGCCTATCCTAATTAAGACCCTCCAATTCACACCACCCAGTGATGTTTTTCTCACACCTACTAGTGAATGTAAAGTTACACACCCATAAAATGCGCAACACCCCGCGATGTTTTTCAGAAACCTATCCAACATTGCCACTGCATGTTTCCAGACTCCCCATGCTGACCACCCCGCGGTGCTTTTCTCCATCCTACATTGCCACTCACTGCCTATTGTAATTCAGACCCTCCAATTCACACCACACCGTGATGTTTTTCTCACTCCTACTAGTGAATGTAATGTTACACACCCACACAATGTGCACCACCCCGCGATGTTTTTCAGAAACCTATCCTACATTGCCACTGCATGTTCCCTAACCTCCCCATGCTGACAAACCCGCGGTGCATTTCCCCATCCTACATTGCCACTCACTGCCTATCCTAATTCAGACCCTCCTATTCACACCAAGCCGTGATGTTTTTCTCACTCCTACTAGTGAATCTAATGTTACACACCCATGCAATGCGCACCACCCCGCGATGTTTTTCAGAACCCTATCCTACATTGTCACTGCATGTTCCCTGACCTCCACGTGCTGACCACCCCGCTGTGCTTTTCCCCATCCTTCATTGCCACTCAATGCCTATCCTAATTCAGACCCTGCGATTCACACCACCCCGTGATGTTTTTCTCACTCCTAATAGTGATTGTAATGTTACACACCATACAATGCTCACCACCCCCGATGTTTTTCAGAAACCTATCATACATTGCCACTGCATGTTCCATGACCTCCCCATGTTGACCACCCCACGGTGCTTTTCTCCATCCTACATTGCCACTCACAGCCTATCCTAATTAAGACCCTACGATTCACACCACCCTGTGTTGTTTTTCTCACTCCTAAAAGTGAATGTAATGTTACACACCGATACAAGGCACACCACCTCCAGATGTTTTTCAGAGACCTATCCTACATTGCCACTGCATGTTCCCTGACTTCCCCATGCTGACCACCTCGAGGTGCTTTTCTCCATCCTACATTGCCAGTCACTTCCTATCCTAATTCAGACCCTCCGATTCACACCACCCCGTGATGTTTTTCTCACTCTAACTAGTGAATGTAATGTTACAAACCCATACAATGAGCACCACCCCATGATGTTTTTCTCACTCCTACTAGTGAATGTAATGTTACACAGCCATACAATGCGCACCACCCCGCGATGTTTTTTAGAAACCTATCCTACATTGTCACTGCATGTTCCCTGACCTCCCCATGCTGACCACCCCGTGGTGCTTTTCTCCATCCTACATTGCCACTCACTGCCTATCCTAATTCAGACCCTCGGAATCACACCACCCCGTGATGTTTTTCTCACTCCTACTAGTGAATGTAATGTTACACACCCATAAAATGCTCACCACCCCGCGATGTTTTTCCGAAACCTATCCTACATTGCCACTGCATGTAATCTGACCTCACCATGCTGACCACCCCGCGGTGCTTTTTTCCATCCTAAATTGCCACACACTGCATATCCTAATTCAGACCCTCCGATTGAAACTACCCCGTGATGTTTTTCTCACTCCTACTAGTGAATGTAATGTTACACACCCATACAATGCTCAACACCCCACGATGTTTTTCAGAAACCTATTCTACATGCCACTGCATGTTATCTGACCACAACATGCTGACCACCCTGTGGTGCTTTTTTCCATCCTGAATTGCCACTCATTGCGTATCCTAATTCAGACCCTCCGATTCAAACCACCCCGTGATGTTTTTCTCACTCCTACTAGTGAATGTAATGTTACACACCCATACAATGCGCACCACCCCGCGATGTTTTTCAGAAACCTATCCTACATTGCCACTGCATTTTCCCTGACTTCCCCATGTTGACCACCCCGAGGTGCTTTTCTCCATCCTACATGGCCACTCACTTCCTATCCTAATTCAGACCCTCTGATTCACACCACCCTGTGATGTTTTTCTCACTCCTACTAGTGAATGTAATGTTACCCACCATACAATGCGCACCACCCCATTATGTGTTTCTCACTCCTACTAGTGAATGTAATGTTACACACCCATACAATGCGCACCATCCCGCGATGTTGTTCAGGAACATATCCTTCATTGCCACTGCATGTTCCATGACCTCCCCATGCTGACCAACCCGCGGTGCTTTTCTCCATCCTACATTGCCTCTCAATGCCTATCCTAATTCAGACCCTCCGATTCACACCACCCCCTGATGTTTTTCTCACTCCTAATAGTGAATGTAATATTACACACCCATACAATGCGCACCACCCCGCGATGTTTTTCAGAACCCTATCCTACATTGCCACTGCATATTCCCTGACTTCCCCATGCCGACAACCCCGCGGTGCTTTTCTCCATCCCACATTGCCACTCACTGCCTATCCTAATACACACCCTCCGATTCACACCACCACCTGATGTTTTTCTCACTCCTAATAGTGAATGTAATATTACACACCCATACAATGCGCACCACCCCGCGATGTTTTTCAGAAACCTATCCTACATTGCCACTGCATGTTCCATGACCTCCCCATGCTGACCATCCCGCAGTGCTTTTCTCCATCCTACATTGCCACTCACTGCCTATCCTGTTTAGACCCTCCGATTAACACCACCCCGTTATGATTTTCTCCTCCTACTAGTGAATGTAATGTTACACACCCATACAATTTGCACCACACCGCGATGTTTTTCAGAAACCTATCCTACATTGTCACTGCATGTTCCCTGACATCCTCATGCTGACCATCCTGCTGTGCTTTTCCCCATCCTACATTGCCACTCAATGCCTATCCTAATTCAGACCCTGCGATCCACACCACCCCGTGATGTTTTTCTCACTCCTACTAGTGAATGTTATGTTACACATGCATACAATGCGCACCACCCCCGATGTTTTTCAGAAACCTATCCTACATTGCCACTGCATGTTCCCTGACCTCCCCATGCTGACCACCCCACGGTGCTTTTCTCCATCCTACATTGCCACTCACTGCCTATCCTAATTCAGACCCTACGATTCACACCACCCCGTGATGGTTTTCTCACTCCTACTAGTGAATGTAATGTTACACACCCATACAATGCACACCACCCCCGGATGTTTTTCAGAAACCTATCCTACATTGCCACTGCATGTTCCCTGACTTCCCCATGCTGACCATACCGAGGTGCTTTTCTCCATCCTACATTGCCACTCACTTCCTATCCTAATTCAGACCCTCCGATTCACACCACCCCGTGATGTTTTTCTCACTCTAACTAGTGAATGTAATGTTACACACATATACAATGCGCACCACCCCGTGATGTTTTTCTCACTCCTACTAGAGAATGTAATGTTACACACCCATACAATGCGCACCACCCCGCGATGTTTTTCAGAAACCTATCCTTCATTGCGAATGCATGTTCCCTGGCCTCCACATGCTGACCACCCCGCGGTGCTATTCTCCATCCTACATTGCCTCTCACTGCCTATTCTAATTCAGACCCCCCGATTCACACCACCCCGTGATGTTTTTCTCACTCCTACTAGTGAATGTAATGTTACACACCCATACAATGCGCACCACCCCGCGATGTTTTTCAGAAACCTATCCTACATTGCCACTAACTGTTTCCTGACCTCCCCATGCTGACCACCCCGCGGTGCTTTTCTCCATCCTACGTTGCCACTCACTGCCTATCCTAATTCAGACCCTCCGATTAACACCACCCTGTCATGTTTTTCTCACTCCTACTAGTGAAAGTAATGTTACACACCCATACAATGCGCACCACACCGCGATGTTTTTCAGAAACCTATCCCACATTGCCTCTGCATGTTCCCTGACCTCCCCATGCTGACAACCCTGCGGTGCTTTTCTCCATCCTACATTGCCACTCACTGCCTATCCTAATTCACACCCTCCGATTCACACCACCCCGTGATATTTTTCTCCCTCCTACTAGTGAATGTAATGATACACACATATACAATGCACACAATCCCGCTTGTTTTTCAAAAACCTATCCTACATTGCCACTGCATGTTCACTGACCTCCACATGCTGACCACCCCGACGTGCTTTTCTCCATCCTACATTGCCACTCACTGCCTATCCTATTTAGACCCTCCGATTCACACTACCCTTTATGTATTTATCCTCCTACTAGTGAATGTAATGTTACACACCCATACATTGTGCACCACCCCGCGATGTTTTTCAGAAACCTATCCTACATTGTCACTGCATGTTCCCTGACATCCACATGCTGACCACCCCGCGGTGCTTTTCCCAATCCTATATTGCCTCTCCATGCCTATCCTTATTCAGGCCCTCCGATTCACACCACCCCGTGTTGTTTTTCTCACTCCTACTAGTGAATGTAATGTTACACACCCATACAATGCGCACCACCCCGCGATGTTTTTCAGAAACCTATCCTACATTGCCACTGCATGTTTCCTGACTTCCCCATGCTGATCACCTCGAGGTGCTTTTCTCCATCCTACATTGCCAGTCACTTCCTATCCTAATTCAGACCCTCCGATTCACACCACCCCGTGATGTTTTTCTCACTCTAACTAGTGAATGTAATGTTACAAACCCATACAATGCGCACCACCCCATGATGTTTTTCTCACTCCTACTAGTGAATGTAATGTTACACAGCCATACAATGCGCACCACCCCGCGATGTTTTTTAGAAACCTATCCTACATTGCCACTGCATGTTCCCTGACCTCTCCATGCTGACCACCCCGTGGTGCTTTTCTCCATCCTACATTGCCACTCACTGCCTATCCTAATTCAGACCCTCCGAATCACACCACCCCGTGATGTTTTTCTCACTCCTACTAGTGAATGTAATGTTACACAACCATAAAATGCTCACCACCCCGCGATGTTTTTCCGAAACCTATCCTACATTGCCACTGCATGTAATCTGACCTCACCATGCTGACCACCCCGCGGTGCTTTTTTCCATCCTAAATTGACACACACTGCATATCCTAATTCAGACCCTCCGATTGAAACTACCCCGTGATGTTTTTCTCACTCCTACTAGTGAATGTGATGTTACACACCCATACAAGTCGCACCACCCCATGATGTTTTTCTCACTCCTACCAGTGAATGTAATGTTACACACCCATACAATTCACACCACCCCGCGATGTTTTTCAGAAACCTATCCTTCATTGCCACTGCATGTTCCATGACCTCCCAATGCTGACCAGCCCGCGGTGCTTTTTTCCATCCTAAATTGCCACTCACTGCATGCCCTAATTCAGACGCTCCGATTCACACCACCCCGTGATGTTTTTCTCACTCCTACTAGTGAATGTAATGTTACACACCCATACAATGCGCACCACCCCGTGTTTTTTTTCATAAACCTATCCTACATTGCCACTGCCTGTTTCCTGACCTCCCCATGCTGACCACCCCGCGGTGCTTTTCTCCATCCTACGTTGCCACTCACTGCCTATCCTAATTCAGACCCTCCGATTAACACCACCCTGTCATGTTTTTCTCACTCCTACTAGTGAAAGTAATGTTACACACCCATACAATGCGCACCACACCGCGATGTTTTTCAGAAACCTATCCTACATTGCCATTGCATGTTCCCTGACCTCCCCATGCTGACAATCCTGCGGTGCTTTTCTCCATCCTACATTGCCACTCACTGCCTATCCTAATTCACACCCTCCGATTCACACCACCCCGTGATATTTTTCTCACTCCTACTAGTGAATGTAATGTTACACACCCATACAATGCGCACCACCCCGCGAGGTTTTTCAGAAACCTATCCTACATTGCCACTTCATTTTCCCTGACCTCCCCATGCTGACCACCCCGCGGTGCTTTTCCCCGTCCTACATTGCCACTCACTTCCTATCCTAATTCAGAACCTGCGATTCACACCTCCCCGTGATGTTTTCCGAACTCCTACTAGTGAATGTAATGTTACACACCCATACAATGCGCACCAACCCATGATGTGTTTCTCACTCCTACTAGTGAATGTAATGTTACACACCCATACAATGCGCAACACCCCGCGATGTTTTTCAGAAACCTATCCTTCATTGCCACTGCATGTTCCAAGACCTCCCCATGCTGACCACCCCGCGGTGCTTTTCTCCATCCTACATTGCCTCTCACTGTCTATCCTAATTCAGACCCTATGATTCACACCACCCCGTGATGTTTTTCTCACTCCTACTAGTGAATAAAATGTTGAACACCCATACAATGCGCACCACCCCCGGATGTTCTTCAGAAACCTGTCCTACATTGCCACTGCATGTTTCCTGAGTTACCCATGCTGACCACCCCGAGTTGCTTTTCTCCATCCTACATTGCCACTCACTTCCTATCTTAATTCAGACACTGCGATTCACACCACCCTGTGATGCTTTTCTCACTCTTACTAGTGAATGTAATGTTACACACCCATACAATGCGCACCACCCCGTAATGTTTTTCTCACTCCTACTAGTGAATGTAATGTTACACACCCATAGAATGCGCACCACCCCGCGATGTTTTTCAGAAACCTATCCTACATTGCCACTGCATGTTCCCTGACCTCCCCATGCTGACAACCCCGCGGTGCTTTTCCCCATCCTACATTGCCACTCACTGCCTATCCTAATTCAGACCCTCCGATTCACACAACCCCGTGATGTTTTTCTAAGTCCTACTAGTGAATGTAATGTTACACACCCATACAATGCGCACCATCCCGCGATGTTTTTCAGAAACCTATCCTACATGCCACTGCATGTTATCTGACCTCACCATGCTGACCACCCCGTGGTGCTTTTTCCATCCCGCATTGCCACTCACTGCCTATCCTATTTAGACCCTCCAATTCACACAACCCCGTTATGTTTTTCTCCTCCTACTAGTGAATGAAATGTTACACACCCATACAATGTGCACCACCCCGCGATGTTTTTCAGAAACATATCCTACATTGTCACTGCATGTTCCCTGACCTCCACATGCTGACCACCCCGCTGTGCTTTTCTCCATTCTACATTGCCACTCACTTCCTATCCTAATTCAGATAATCCGATTCACACCACACGGCCATGTTTTTCTCACTCATACTAGTGAATGTAATGTTACACACCCATACAATGTGCAACACCCCGTGATGTTTTCCGAACTCCTACTAGTCAATGTAATGTTACACACCCATACAATGCGCACCAACCCATGATGTGTTTCTCACTCCTACTAGTGAATGAAATGTTACACACCCATACAATGCGCACCACCCCCGGATGTTTTTCAGAAACCTATCCTACATTGCCACTGCATGTTTAATGACTTCCCCATGCTGACCACCCCGAGGTGCTTTTCTCCATCCTACATTGCCACTCACTGCCTATCCTAATTAAGACCCTACGATTCACACCATCCCGTGTTGTTTTTCTCACTCCTACTAGTGAATGTAATGTTACACACCGATACAAGGAACACCACCCCCAGATGTTTTTCAGAAACCTATCCTACATTGCCACTGCATGTTCCCTGACTTCCCCATGCTTACCACCTTGAGGTGCTTTTCTCCATCCTACATTGCCAGTCACTTCCTATCCTAATTCAGACCCTCCGATTCACACCACCCCGTGATGTTTTTCTCACTCTAACTAGTGAATGTCATGTTACACACCCATACAATGCGCACCACCCCATGATGTTTTTCTCACTCCTACTAGTGAATGTAATGTTACACAGCCATACAATGCGCACCACCCCGCGATGTTTTTTAGAAACCTATCCTACATTGCCACTGCATGTTCCCTGACCTCCCCATGCTGACCACCCCGCGGTGCTTTTCTCCATCCTACATTGCCACTCACTGCCTATCCTAATTCAGACCCTCCGAATCACACCACCCCGTGATGTTTTTCTCTCTCCTACTAGTGAATGTAATGTTACACACCCATAAAATGCTCACCACCCCGCGATGTTTTTCCGAAACCTATCCTACATTGCCACTGCATGTTATATGACCTCACCATGCTGACCACCCCGCGGTGCGTTTTTCCATCCTAAATTGTCACACACTGCGTATCCTAATTCAGACCCTCCGATTCAAACTACCCCGTGATGTTTTTCTCACTCTTACTAGTGAATGTAATGTTAAACACCCATACAAGTCGCACCACCCCATGATGTTTTTCTCACTCCTACTAGTGAATGTAATGTTACACACCCATACAATGCACACCACCCCGCGATGTTTTTCAGGAACCAATCTTTCATTGCCAGTGCATATTCCATGACCTCCCAATGCTGACCACCCCGTGGTGCTTTTCTCCATCCTACATTGCCTCTCACTGCCTATCCTAATTCAGACCCTCCAATTCATACCACCCCGTGATGTTTTTCTCGCTCCTACTAGTGAATGTAATGTTACACACCCATACAATGCACACCACCCCGCGATGTTTTTCAGAAACCTATCCTTCATTGCCAGTGCATATTCCATGACCTCCCAATGATGACCACACCGTGGTGCTTTTCTCCATCCTACATTGCCTCTCACTGCCTATCCTAATTCAGACCCTCCGATTCACACCACCCCGTGATGTTTTTCTCGCTCCTGCTAGTGAATGTAATGTTACACACCCATACAATGCGCATTACCCCCCGATGTTTTTCAGAAACCATTCCTACATTGCCACTGAATGTTCCCTGACTTCCCCATGCTGACCGTCCAGCGGTGCTTTTCTCCATCCTACATTGCCACTCATTGCCTATCCTAATTGAGACCCTCCAAATCACACCACCCCGTGATGTTTTTCTCACACCTACTAGTGAATGTAAAGTTACACTGCCATACAATGCACAACACCCCGCGATGTTTTTCTCACTCCTACTGGTGAATGTAATGTTACAGACCCATACAATGCACAACACCCCACGATGTTTTTCAGAAACCTATCCTACATTGCCACTGCATGTTCCCTGACTTCCCCATGCTGACCACCCCGAGGTGCTTTTCTCCATCCTACATAGCCACTCACTTCCTATCCTAATTCAGATCCTCCTATTCACACCACACTGCGAAGTTTTTCTCACTCCTACTAGTGAATGCAATGTTACACACCCATACAATGTGCACCACCCCCTGATGTTTTCCGAACTCCTACTAGTGAATGTAATGTTACACACCCATACAATGCGCACCAACCCATGATGTGTTTCTCACTCCTACTAGTGAATGTAATGTTACACACTCATACAATCCCAACACCCCGCGATGGTTTTCAGAAACCTATCCTTCAATGCCACTGCATGTTCAAAGACCTCCCCATGCTGACCACCCCGCGGTGCTTTTCTCCATCCTACATTGCCTCTCACTGCCTATCCTAATTCAGACCCTACGATTCACACCACCCCGTGATGTTTTTCTCACTCCTACTAGTGAATGAAATGTTACACACCCATACAATGCGCACCACCCCCGGGTGTTTTTCAGAAACCTGTCCTAAATTGCCACTGCATGTTTCCTGACTTCCCCATGCTGACCACACCGAGTTGCTTTTCTCCAACCTACATTGCCACTCACTTCCTATCCTAATTCAGACCCTGCGATTCACACCACCCCCTGATGTTTTTCTCACTCCTACTAGTGAATGTAATTTTACACACCCATACAATGCGCACCACCCCGCGATGTTTTTCAGAAACCTATCCTACATTGCCACTGCATGTTATCTGACCTCACCATGCTGACCACCCCACGGTGCTTTTTCCATACCGCATTGCCACTCACTGCCTATCCTAATTCACACCCTCCGATTCACACAACCCCCTGATGTTTTTCTCACTCCTACTTGTGAATGTAATGTTACACACCCATACAATGCGCACCATCCCGCGATGTTTTTCAAAAACCTATCCTACATTGCCACTGCATGTTCCCATACCTCCAAATGCTGACCACCCCGCGGTGTTTTTCTCCATCCTACATTGCCACTCACTGCATATCCTAATTCAGACACTCCTATTCACACCAACCCGTGATGTTTTTCTCACTCCTACTAGTGAATGTAATGTTTCACACCCATACAATGCGCACCACACCGCGATGTTTTTCAGAACCCTATCCTACATTGCCACAGCATGTTCCCTGACTTCCCGATGTTGACCACCCCGCGGTGCTTTTCTCCATCCTACATTGCCACTCACTGCCTATCCTAATTCACACCCTCCGATTCACACCACCGCATGATGTTTTTCTTACTCCTACTAGTGAATGTAATGTTACACACCCATACAATGCGCACCACCCCGCGATGTTTTTCAGAACCCTATCCTACATTGCCATTGCATGTTCCATGACCTCCCCATGCTGACCACCCCGCAGGGCTTTTCTCCATCCTACATTGCCACTCACTGCCTATCCTTTTTAGACCCTCCGATTCACACCACACTTTACGTTTTTCTCCTCCTACTAGTGAATGTTATGTTACACACGCATACAATGTGCACCACCCCGCCATGTTTTTCAGAAACCATCCTACATTGTCACTGCATGTTCCCTGACCTCCACATGCTGACCACCCCGCGGTGCTTTTCCCCGTCCTACATTGCCACTCACTTCCTATCCTAATTCAGACCCTGCGATTCACACCTCCCCGTGATGTTTTCCGAACTCCTACTAGTGAATGTAATGTTACACACCCATACAATGCGCACCAACCCATGATGTGTTTCTCACTCCTACTAGTGAATGTAATGTTACACACCCATACAATGCGCAACACCCCGCGATGGTTTTCAGAAACCTATCCTTCATTGCCACTGCATGTTCCAAGACCTCCCCATGCTGACCACCCCGCGGTGCTTTTCTCCATCCTACATTGCCTCTCACTGTCTATCCTAATTCAGACCCTATGATTCACACCACCCCGTGATGTTTTTCTCACTCCTACTAGTGAATAAAATGTTGAACACCCATACAATGCGCACCACCCCCGGATGTTCTTCAGAAACCTGTCCTACATTGCCACTGCATGTTTCCTGAGTTACCCATGCTGACCACCCCGAGTTGCTTTTCTCCATCCTACATTGCCACTCACTTCCTATCTTAATTCAGACACTGCGATTCACACCACCCTGTGATGCTTTTCTCACTCTTACTAGTGAATGTAATGTTACACACCCATACAATGCGCACCACCCCGTAATGTTTTTCTCACTCCTACTAGTGAATGTAATGTTACACACCCATAGAATGCGCACCACCCCGCGATGTTTTTCAGAAACCTATCCTACATTGCCACTGCATGTTCCCTGACCTCCCCATGCTGACAACCCCGCGGTGCTTTTCCCCATCCTACATTGCCACTCACTGCCTATCCTAATTCAGACCCTCCGATTCACACAACCCCGTGATGTTTTTCTAAGTCCTACTAGTGAATGTAATGTTACACACCCATACAATGCGCACCATCCCGCGATGTTTTTCAGAAACCTATCCTACATGCCACTGCATGTTATCTGACCTCACCATGCTGACCACCCCGTGGTGCTTTTTCCATCCCGCATTGCCACTCACTGCCTATCCTATTTAGACCCTCCAATTCACACAACCCCGTTATGTTTTTCTCCTCCTACTAGTGAATGAAATGTTACACACCCATACAATGTGCACCACCCCGCGATGTTTTTCAGAAACATATCCTACATTGTCACTGCATGTTCCCTGACCTCCACATGCTGACCACCCCGCTGTGCTTTTCTCCATTCTACATTGCCACTCACTTCCTATCCTAATTCAGATAATCCGATTCACACCACACGGCCATGTTTTTCTCACTCATACTAGTGAATGTAATGTTACACACCCATACAATGTGCAACACCCCGTGATGTTTTCCGAACTCCTACTAGTCAATGTAATGTTACACACCCATACAATGCGCACCAACCCATGATGTGTTTCTCACTCCTACTAGTGAATGAAATGTTACACACCCATACAATGCGCACCACCCCCGGATGTTTTTCAGAAACCTATCCTACATTGCCACTGCATGTTTAATGACTTCCCCATGCTGACCACCCCGAGGTGCTTTTCTCCATCCTACATTGCCACTCACTGCCTATCCTAATTAAGACCCTACGATTCACACCATCCCGTGTTGTTTTTCTCACTCCTACTAGTGAATGTAATGTTACACACCGATACAAGGAACACCACCCCCAGATGTTTTTCAGAAACCTATCCTACATTGCCACTGCATGTTCCCTGACTTCCCCATGCTTACCACCTTGAGGTGCTTTTCTCCATCCTACATTGCCAGTCACTTCCTATCCTAATTCAGACCCTCCGATTCACACCACCCCGTGATGTTTTTCTCACTCTAACTAGTGAATGTCATGTTACACACCCATACAATGCGCACCACCCCATGATGTTTTTCTCACTCCTACTAGTGAATGTAATGTTACACAGCCATACAATGCGCACCACCCCGCGATGTTTTTTAGAAACCTATCCTACATTGCCACTGCATGTTCCCTGACCTCCCCATGCTGACCACCCCGCGGTGCTTTTCTCCATCCTACATTGCCACTCACTGCCTATCCTAATTCAGACCCTCCGAATCACACCACCCCGTGATGTTTTTCTCTCTCCTACTAGTGAATGTAATGTTACACACCCATAAAATGCTCACCACCCCGCGATGTTTTTCCGAAACCTATCCTACATTGCCACTGCATGTTATATGACCTCACCATGCTGACCACCCCGCGGTGCGTTTTTCCATCCTAAATTGTCACACACTGCGTATCCTAATTCAGACCCTCCGATTCAAACTACCCCGTGATGTTTTTCTCACTCTTACTAGTGAATGTAATGTTAAACACCCATACAAGTCGCACCACCCCATGATGTTTTTCTCACTCCTACTAGTGAATGTCATGTTACACACCCATACAATGCACACCACCCCGCGATGTTTTTCAGGAACCAATCTTTCATTGCCAGTGCATATTCCATGACCTCCCAATGCTGACCACCCCGTGGTGCTTTTCTCCATCCTACATTGCCTCTCACTGCCTATCCTAATTCAGACCCTCCAATTCATACCACCCCGTGATGTTTTTCTCGCTCCTACTAGTGAATGTAATGTTACACACCCATACAATGCACACCACCCCGCGATGTTTTTCAGAAACCTATCCTTCATTGCCAGTGCATATTCCATGACCTCCCAATGATGACCACACCGTGGTGCTTTTCTCCATCCTACATTGCCTCTCACTGCCTATCCTAATTCAGACCCTCCGATTCACACCACCCCGTGATGTTTTTCTCGCTCCTGCTAGTGAATGTAATGTTACACACCCATACAATGCGCATTACCCCCCGATGTTTTTCAGAAACCATTCCTACATTGCCACTGAATGTTCCCTGACTTCCCCATGCTGACCGTCCAGCGGTGCTTTTCTCCATCCTACATTGCCACTCATTGCCTATCCTAATTGAGACCCTCCAAATCACACCACCCCGTGATGTTTTTCTCACACCTACTAGTGAATGTAAAGTTACACTGCCATACAATGCACAACACCCCGCGATGTTTTTCTCACTCCTACTGGTGAATGTAATGTTACAGACCCATACAATGCACAACACCCCACGATGTTTTTCAGAAACCTATCCTACATTGCCACTGCATGTTCCCTGACTTCCCCATGCTGACCACCCCGAGGTGCTTTTCTCCATCCTACATAGCCACTCACTTCCTATCCTAATTCAGATCCTCCTATTCACACCACACTGCGAAGTTTTTCTCACTCCTACTAGTGAATGCAATGTTACACACCCATACAATGTGCACCACCCCCTGATGTTTTCCGAACTCCTACTAGTGAATGTAATGTTACACACCCATACAATGCGCACCAACCCATGATGTGTTTCTCACTCCTACTAGTGAATGTAATGTTACACACTCATACAATCCAAACACCCCGCGATGGTTTTCAGAAACCTATCCTTCAATGCCACTGCATGTTCAAAGACCTCCCCATGCTGACCACCCCGCGGTGCTTTTCTCCATCCTACATTGCCTCTCACTGCCTATCCTAATTCAGACCCTACGATTCACACCACCCCGTGATGTTTTTCTCACTCCTACTAGTGAATGAAATGTTACACACCCATACAATGCGCACCACCCCCGGGTGTTTTTCAGAAACCTGTCCTAAATTGCCACTGCATGTTTCCTGACTTCCCCATGCTGACCACACCGAGTTGCTTTTCTCCAACCTACATTGCCACTCACTTCCTATCCTAATTCAGACCCTGCGATTCACACCACCCCCTGATGTTTTTCTCACTCCTACTAGTGAATGTAATTTTACACACCCATACAATGCGCACCACCCCGCGATGTTTTTCAGAAACCTATCCTACATTGCCACTGCATGTTATCTGACCTCACCATGCTGACCACCCCACGGTGCTTTTTCCATACCGCATTGCCACTCACCGCCTATCCTAATTCACACCCTCCGATTCACACAACCCCCTGATGTTTTTCTCACTCCTACTTGTGAATGTAATGTTACACACCCATACAATGCGCACCATCCCGCGATGTTTTTCAAAAACCTATCCTACATTGCCACTGCATGTTCCCATACCTCCAAATGCTGACCACCCCGCGGTGTTTTTCTCCATCCTACATTGCCACTCACTGCATATCCTAATTCAGACACTCCTATTCACACCAACCCGTGATGTTTTTCTCACTCCTACTAGTGAATGTAATGTTTCACACCCATACAATGCGCACCACACCGCGATGTTTTTCAGAACCCTATCCTACATTGCCACAGCATGTTCCCTGACTTCCCGATGTTGACCACCCCGCGGTGCTTTTCTCCATCCTACATTGCCACTCACTGCCTATCCTAATTCACACCCTCCGATTCACACCACCGCATGATGTTTTTCTTACTCCTACTAGTGAATGTAATGTTACACACCCATACAATGCGCACCACCCCGCGATGTTTTTCAGAACCCTATCCTACATTGCCATTGCATGTTCCATGACCTCCCCATGCTGACCACCCCGCAGGGCTTTTCTCCATCCTACATTGCCACTCACTGCCTATCCTTTTTAGACCCTCCGATTCACACCACACTTTACGTTTTTCTCCTCCTACTAGTGAATGTTATGTTACACACGCATACAATGTGCACCACCCCGCCATGTTTTTCAGAAACCATCCTACATTGTCACTGCATGTTCCCTGACCTCCACATGCTGACCACCCCGCGGTGCTTTTCCCAATCCTACATTGCCACTCCATGCCTATCCTAATTCAGACCCTCCCATTCACACCACCCCGTGATGTTTTTCTCACTCCTACTAGTGAATGTAATGTTACACCCCCATACAATGCGCACAAACCTGCGATGTTTTTCAGAAACCTATCCTACATTGCCACTGCATGTTCCCTGACCTCCCCATGCTGAACACCCCACGGTGCTTTTCTCCATCATACATTGCCACTCACTGCCTATCCTAATTCAGACCCAATGATTCACACCACCCCGTGATGTTTTTCTCACTCCTACTAGTGAATGTAATGTTACACACCCATACAATGCGCACCACCCCCGGATGTTTTTCAGAAACCTATCCTACATTGCCACTGCATGTTCCCTGACTTCCCCATGCTGACCACCCCGAGGTGCTTTTCTCCATCCTACATGGCCACTCACTTCCTATCCTAATTCAGACCATGCGATTCACACCACCCCGTGATGTTTTTCTCACTGCTACTAGTGAATGTAATGTTACCCACCATACAATTCGCACCACCCCATGATGTGTTTCTCACTCCTACTAGTGAATGTAATGTTACACACCGATACAATGCGCACCATCCTGCGATGTTTTTCAGGAACATATCCTTCATTGCCACTGCATGTTCCATGACCTCCCCATGCTGACCAACCCGCTGTGCTTTTCTCCATCCTACATTGCCACTCACTGCGTATCCTATTTAGACCCTCCGATTAACACAAGCCCGTTATGTTTTTCTCCTCCTACTAGTGAATGTAATGTTACACACGCATACAATGCGCACCACACCGCGATGCTTTTCAGAAACCTATCCTACATTGCCACTGCATGTTCCCTGACCTCCCCATGCTGACAACACTGCGGTGCTTTTCTCCATTCTACATTGCCACTCACTGCCTATCCTAATTCACACCCTCCGATTCACACCACCCCGTGATATTTTTCTCACTCCTACTAGTGAATGTAATGTTACACACCCATACAATGCGCACAATCCCGCTTGTTTTTCAAAACCTATCCTACATTGCCACTGAAGGTTCCCTGACCTCCACATGCTGACCACCCCGACGTGCTTTCCTCCATCCTACATTGCCACTCACTGCCTATCCTAATACTGAGCCTCCTATTCACACCACCCCGTGATGTTTTTCTCACTCGTACTGGAGAATGTAATGTTACACACCCATACAATGCGCACCACTCCGCGATGTTTTTCAGAAACCTATCATACATTGCCATTGCATGTTCCATGACCTCCACATGCTGACCACCCCGCAGTGCTTTTCTCCATCCTACATTGCCACTCACTGCCTATCCTATTTAGACCCTCCGATTCACACTACCTTTTATGTATTTATCCTCCTACTAGTGAATGTAATGTTACACACCCATACAATGTGCACCACCCCGCGATGTTTTTCAGAAACCGGTCCTACATTTTCACTGCATGTTCTCTGACATCCACATGCTGACCACCCCGCGGTGCTTTTCCCAATCCTATATTGCCACTCCATGCCTATCCTAATTCAGGCCCTCCGATTCACACCACCCCGTGTTGTTTTTCTCACTCCTACTAGTGAATGTAATGTTACACAACCATACAATGCGCACACAACGCGATGTTTTTCAGAAACCTATCCTACATTGCCACTTCATTTTCCCTGACCTCCCAATGCTGACCACCCCGCGGTGCTTTTCCCCATCCTACATTGCCACTCACTTCCTATCCTAATTCAGACCCTGCGATTCACACCACCCCGTGATGTTTTTCTCACTCTTACTAGTGAATGTAATGTTACACACCCATACAATGTGCACCAACCCGTAATGTTTTTCTCACTCCTACTAGTGAATGTAATGTGACACACCCATAGAATGCGCACCACCCCGTGATGTTTTTCAGAAACCTATCCTACATTGCCACTGCATGTTCCCTGACCTCCCAATGCTGACAACCCCGCGGTGCTTTTCTCCATCCTAAATCGCCACTCAATGCCTATCCTAATTCAGACCCTACGAATCACACACCCCGTGATGTTTTTCTCACTCCTACTAGTGAATGTAATGTTACACACCCATACAATGCGCACCACCCCACGATGTGTTTCAGAAACCTATCCTACATTGCCACTTCATTTTCCCTGACCTCACCATGCTGACCACCCCGCGGTGCTTTTCCCCATCCTACATTGCCTCTCAATGCCTATCCTAATTCAGACCCTCCGATTCAAACCACCCCGTGATGTTTTTCTCACTCCTACTAGTGAATGTAATGTTACACACCCATACAATGCGCACCACCCCATGATGTGTTTCTCACTCCTACTAGTGAATGTAATGTTACACACGCATACAATGCGCACCACCCCGCGATGTTTTTCATAAACCTATCCTTCATTGCCACTGCATGTTCCATGACCTCCCCATGCTGACCACCCCGCGGTGCTTTTCTCCATCCTACATTGCCTCTCAATGCCTATCCTAATTCAGACCCTCCGATTCACAACACCCCGTGATGTTTTTCTTACTCCTACTAGTGAATGTAATGTTAAACACCCATATAATGCGCACCACCCCGCGATGTTTTTCAGAAACCTAGCCTACATTGCCACTGCATGTTCCCTGACTACCCCATGCTGACCATCCAGCGGTACTTTTCTCCATCCTACATTGCCTATCACGGCCTATCCAAATTAAGAACCTCCAATTCACACCACCCCGTGATGTGTTTCTCACACCTACTAGTGAATGTAAAGTTACACACCCATAAAATGCGCAACACCCCGCTATGTTTTTCAGAAACCTATCCAACATTGCCACTGCATGTTTCCAGTCTCCCCATGCTGACCACCCCGCGGTGCTTTTCTCCATCCTACATTGCCACTCACTGCCTATTGTAATTCAGACCCTCCATTTCACACCACACCGTGATGTTTTTCTCACTCCTACTAGTGAATGTAATGTTACACACCCACACAATGTGCACCACCCCGCGATGTTTTTCAGAAACCTATCCTACATTGCCACTGCATGTTCCCTAACCTCCCCATGCTGACAAACCCGCGGTGCATTTCCCCATCCTACATTGCCACTCACTGCCTATCCTAATTCAGACCCTCCTATTCACACCAACCCGTGATGTTTTTCTCACTCCTACTAATCAATGTAATGTTACACAACCATACAATGCGCACCAACCCATGATGTGTTTCTCACTCCTACTAGTGAATGTAATGTTACACACCCATACAATGCGCAACACCCCGCGATGTTTTTCAGAAACCTATCCTTCATTGCCACTACATGTTCCAAGACCTCCCCATGCTGACCACCCCGCGGTGCTTTTCTCCATCCTACATTGCCTCTCACTGCCTATCCTGATTCAGTCCCTACGATTCACACCACCCCGTGATGTTTTTCTCACTCCTACTAGTGAATGAAATGTTACACACCCATACAATGCGCACCTCCCCCGGATGTTTTTCAGAAACCTATCCTACATTGCCACTGCATTTTTAATGACTTCCCCATGCTGACCACCCCGAGGTGCTTTTCTCCATCCTACATTGCCACTCACTGCCTATCCTAATGAAGACCCTACGATTTACACCACCCCGTGTTTTTTTTCTCACTCCTACTAGTGAATGTAATGTTACACACCCATACAATGCGCACAACCCCATGATGTTTTTCTCACTCCTACTAGTGAATGTAATGTTACACAGCCATACAATGCGCACCACCCCGCGATGTTTTTTAGAAACCTATCCTACATTGCCACTGCATGTTCCCTGAACTCCCCATGCTGATCACACCGCGTTGCTTTTCTCCATCCTACATTGCCACTCACTGCCTATCCTAATTCAGACCCTCCGAATCACACCAACCCGTGATGTTTTTCTCACTCCTATTAGTGAATGTAATGTTACACACCCATAAAATGCTCACCACCCCGCGATGTTTTTCCGAAACCTATCCTACATTGCCACTGCATGTTATCTGACCTCACCATGCTGACCACCCCGCGGTGCTTTTTTCCATCCTGCATTGCCACTCACTGCCTATCCTAATTCAGACCCTCCTATTCACACCAACCCGTGATGTTTTTCTCACTCCTACTGGTGAATGTAATGTTACACACCCATGCATTGCGCACGACCCCGCGATGTTTTTCAGAACCCTATCCTACATTGTCACTGCATGTTCCCTGACCTCCCCATGCTGACCACCCCGCTGTGCTTTTCCCCATCCTACATTGCCACTCAATGCCTATCCTAATTCAGACACTCCGACTCACACCACCCCGTGATGTTTTTCTCACTCCTACTAGTGAATGTAATGTTACACACCATACAATGCGCACCACCCCCGATGTTTTTCAGAAACCTATCATACATTGCCACTGCATGTTCCCTGACCTCCCCATGCTGACCACCCTGCGGTGCTTTTCTCCATCCTACATTGCCTCTCAATGCCTATCCTAATTCAGACCCTCCGATTCACAACACCCCGTGATGTTTTTCACGCTCCTACTAGTGAATGTAATGTTACACACCGATACAAGGCACACCACCCCCAGATGTTTTTCAGAAACCTATCCTACATTGCCACGGCATGTTCCCTGACTTCCCCAGGCTGACCACCTCGAGGTGCTTTTCTCCATCCTACATTGCCAGTCACTTCCTATCCTTATTCAGACCCTCCGATTGACACCACCCCGTGATGTTTTTCTCACTCTAACTAGTGAATGTAAATTTACACACCCATACAATGCGCACCACCCCATGATGTTTTTCTCACTCCTACTAGTGAATGTAATGTTACACAGCCATACAATGCGCACCACCCCGCGATGTTTTTTAGAAACCTATCCTACATTGCCACTGCATGTTCCCTGACCTCCCCATGCTGACCACCCTGCGGTGCTTTTCTCCATCCTACATTGCCACTCACTGCCTATCCTAATTCAGACCCTCCGAATCACACCACCCCGTGATGTTTTTCTCACTCCTACTAGTGAATATAATGTTACACACCCATAAAAAGCTCACCACCCCGCGATTTTTTTCCGAAACCTATCCTACATTGCCACTGCATGTTATCAGACCTCACCATGCTGACCACCCCGCGGTGCTTTTTTCCATCCTAAATTGCCACACACTGCGTATCCTAATTCAGACCCTCCGATTGAAACTACCCCGTGATGTTTTTCTCACTCCTACTAGTGAATGTAATGTTACACACCCATACAATGCGCACCACCCCATGATGTGTTTCTCACTCCTACTAGTGAATGTAATGTTACACACGCATACAATGCGCACCACCCCGCGATGTTTTTCATAAACCTATCCTTCATTGCCACTGCATGTTCCATGACCTCCCCATGCTGACCACCCCGCGGTGCTTTTCTCCATCCTACATTGCCTCTCAATGCCTATCCTAATTCAGACCCTCCGATTCACAACACCCCGTGATGTTTTTCTTACTCCTACTAGTGAATGTAATGTTAAACACCCATATAATGCGCACCACCCCGCGATGTTTTTCAGAAACCTATCCTACATTGCCACTGCATGTTCCCTGACTACCCCATGCTGACCATCCAGCGGTGCTTTTCTCCATCCTACATTGCCTATCACGGCCTATCCAAATTAAGAACCTCCAATTCACACCACCCCGTGATGTGTTTCTCACACCTACTAGTGAATGTAAAGTTACACACCCATAAAATGCGCAACACCCCGCTATGTTTTTCAGAAACCTATCCAACATTGCCACTGCATGTTTCCAGTCTCCCCATGCTGACCACCCCGCGGTGCTTTTCTCCATCCTACATTGCCACTCACTGCCTATTGTAATTCAGACCCTCCAATTCACACCACACCGTGATGTTTTTCTCACTCCTACTAGTGAATGTAATGTTACACACCCACACAATGTGCACCACCCCGCGATGTTTTTCAGAAACCTATCCTACATTGCCACTGCATGTTCCCTAACCTCCCCATGCTGACAAACCCGCGGTGCATTTCCCCATCCTACATTGCCACTCACTGCCTATCCTAATTCAGACCCTCCTATTCACACCAACCCGTGATGTTTTTCTCACTCCTACTAATCAATGTAATGTTACACAACCATACAATGCGCACCAACCCATGATGTGTTTCTCACTCCTACTAGTGAATGTAATGTTACACACCCATACAATGCGCAACACCCCGCGATGTTTTTCAGAAACCTATCCTTCATTGCCACTACATGTTCCAAGACCTCCCCATGCTGACCACCCCGCGGTGCTTTTCTCCATCCTACATTGCCTCTCACTGCCTATCCTGATTCAGACCCTACGATTCACACCACCCCGTGATGTTTTTCTCACTCCTACTAGTGAATGAAATGTTACACACCCATACAATGCGCACCACCCCCGGATGTTTTTCAGAAACCTATCCTACATTGCCACTGCATTTTTAATGACTTCCCCATGCTGACCACCCCGAGGTGCTTTTCTCCATCCTACATTGCCACTCACTGCCTATCCTAATGAAGACCCTACGATTTACACCACCCCGTGTTTTTTTTCTCACTCCTACTAGTGAATGTAATGTTACACACCGATACAAGGCACACCACCCCCAGATGTTTTTCAGAAACCTATCCTACATTGCTACTGCATGTTCCCTGACTTCCCCATGCTGACCACCTCGAGGTGCTTTTCTCCATCCTACATTGCCAGTCACTTCCTATCCTAATTCAGACCCTCGGATTCACACCACCCCGTGATGTTTTTCTCACTCTAACTAGTGAATGTAATGTTACACACCCATACAATGCGCACAACCCCATGATGTTTTTCTCACTCCTACTAGTGAATGTAATGTTACACAGCCATACAATGCGCACCACCCCGCGATGTTTTTTAGAAACCTATCCTACATTGCCACTGCATGTTCCCTGAACTCCCCATGCTGATCACACCGCGTTGCTTTTCTCCATCCTACATTGCCACTCACTGCCTATCCTAATTCAGACCCTCCGAATCACACCAACCCGTGATGTTTTTCTCACTCCTACTAGTGAATGTAATGTTACACACCCATAAAATGCTCACCACCCCGCGATGTTTTTCCGAAACCTATCCTACATTGCCACTGAATGTTATCTGACCTCACCATGCTGACCACCCCGCGGTGCTTTTTTCCATCCTGCATTGCCACTCACTGCCTATCCTAATTCAGACCCTCCTATTCACACCAACCCGTGATGTTTTTCTCACTCCTACTGGTGAATGTAATGTTACACACCCATGCATTGCGCACGACCCCGCGATGTTTTTCAGAACCCTATCCTACATTGTCACTGCATATTCCCTGACCTCCCCATGCTGACCACCCCGCTGTGCTTTTCCCCATCCTACATTGCCACTCAATG
Organism: Cavia porcellus; assembly: GCF_034190915.1. Classification (NCBI taxonomy): domain Eukaryota; kingdom Metazoa; phylum Chordata; class Mammalia; order Rodentia; family Caviidae; genus Cavia; species Cavia porcellus. The sequence goes on from NW_026947502.1 coordinate 70,328,267, forward strand.
CCTATCCTAATTCAGACCCTCCGATTCACACCACCCCGTGATGTTTTTCTCACTCCTACTAGTGAATGTAATGTTACACACCATACAATGCGCACCACCCCCGATGTTTTTCAGAAACCTATCATACATTGCCACTGCATGTTCCCTGACCTCCCCATGTTGACCACCGCACGGTGCTTTTCTCCATCCTACATTGCCACTTACTGCCTATCCTAATAAAGACCCTACGATTCACACCACCTCGTGTTGTTTTTCTCACTCCTACTAGTGAATGTAATGTTACACACCGATACAAGGCACACCACACCCAGATGTTTTTCAGAAACCTATCCTACATTGCCACGGCATATTCCCTGACTTCCCCAGGCTGACCACCTCGAGGTGCTTTTCTCCATCCTACATTGCCAGTCACTTCCTATCCTTATTCAGACCCTCCGATTGACACCACCCCGTGATGTTTTTCTCACTCTAACTAGTGAATGTAAATTTACACACCCATACAATGCGCACCACCCCATGATGTTTTTCTCACTCCTACTAGTGAATGTAATGTTACACAGCCATACAATGCGCACCACCCCGCGATGTTTTTTAGAAACCTATCCTACATTGCCACTGCATGTTCCCTGACCTCCCCATGCTGACAACCCCGCGGTGCTTTTCTCCATCCTACATCGCCACTCACTGCCTATCCTAATTCACACCCTATGAATCACAACACCCCGTGATGTTTTTCTCACTCCTACTAGTGAATGTAATGTTACACAGCCATACAATGCGCACCACCCCGCGATGTTTTTTAGAAACCTATCCTACATTGCCACTGCATGTTCCCTGACCTCCCCATGCTGACAACCCCGCGGTGCTTTTCTCCATCCTACATCGCCACTCACTGCCTATCCTAATACACACCCTATGAATCACAACACCCCGTGATGTTTTTCTCACTCCTACTAGTGAATGTAATGTTACACACCCATACAATCCGCACCACCCTGCGATGTTTTTCAGAAACCTATCCTACATTGCCACTTCATTTTCCCTGACCTCCCCATGCTGACCACCCCGCGGTGCTTTTTCCCATCCTACATTTTCACTCACTGCCTATCCTAATTCAGACCCTCCGATTCACACAACCCCGTGATGTTTTTCTCACTCCTACTAGTGAATGTAATGTTACACACCCATACAATGCGCACCATCCCGCGATGTTTTTCAGAAACCTATCCTACATGCCACTGCATGTTATCTGACCTCACCATGCTGACCACCCCGTGGTGCTTTTTCCATCCCGCATTGCCACTCACTGCCTATCCTAATTCACACCCTCCGATTCACACAACCCCCTGATGTTTTTCTTACTCCTACTAGTGAATGTAATTTTACACACCCATACAAGGCGCACCACCCCGCGATGATTTCATAAACCTATCCTACATTGCCACTGCATGCTCAATGGCCTCCCCATGCTGACCACCCCGCAGTGCTTTCCTCCATCCTACATTGCCACTCACTGCCTATCCTATTTAGACCCTCCAATTCACACCACCGCGTTATGTTTTTCTCCTCCTACTAGTGAATGAAATGTTACACACCCATACAATGTGCACCACCCCGCAATGTTTTTCAGAAACCTATCCTACATTGTCACTGCATGTTCCCTGACCTCCACATGCTGACCACCACGCTGTGCTTTTCCCCATCCTACATTGCCACTCAATGCCTATCCTAATTCAGACCCTCTGATTCACACCACCCCGTGATGTTTTTCTCACTCCTACTAGTGAATGTAATGTTACACACCCATAAAATGCTCACCACCCCGCGATGTTTTTCCGAAACCTATCCTACATTGCCACTGCATGTTATCTGACCTCACAATGCTGACCACCCCGCGGTGCTTTTTTCTATCCTAAATTGCCACACACTGCGTATCCTAATTCAGACACTCCGATTCAAACCACCCCGTGATGTTTTTCTCTCTCGTACTAGTGAATGTAATGTTAAACACCCATACAAGTCGCACGACCCCATGATGTTTTTCTCACTCCTACTAGTGAATGTAATGTTACACACCCATACAATGCACACCACCCTGCGATGTTTTTCAGAAACCTATCCTTCATTGCCACTGCATGTTCCATGACCTCCCAATGCTGACCACCCCGCGGTGCTTTTCTCCATCCTACATTGCCTCTCACTGCCTATCCTAATTCAGACTCTCCAAATCACACCACCCCGTGATGTTTTTCTCACACCTACTAGTGAATGTAAAGTTACACCGCCATACAATGCACAACACCCCGCGATGTTTTTCTCACTCCTACTGGTGAATGTAATGTTACACACCCATACAATGCACACCACACCGCGATGTTTTTCACAAACCTATCCTACATTGCCACTGCATGTTCCCTGGCTTCCCCATGCTGACCACCCCGAGGTGCTTTTCTCCATCCTACATTGCCACTCACTTCCTATCCTAATTCAGATCCTCCGATTCACACCACACGGCCATGTTTTTCTCACTCCTACTAGTGGATGTAATGTTACACACCCACACAATGTGCACCACCTCGTGATGTTTTCCGAACCCCTACTAGTCAATGTAATCTTACACAACCATACAATGCGCACCAACCCATGATGTGTTTCTCACTCCTACTAGTGAATGTAATGTTACACACCCATACAATGCGCAACACCCCGCGATGTTTTTCAGAAACCTATCCTTCATTGCCACTACATGTTCCAAGACCTCCCCATGCTGACCACCCCGTGGTGCTTTTCTCCATCCTACATTGCCTCTCACTGCCTATCCTAATTCAGACCCTACGATTCACAACACCCCGTGATGTTTTTCTCACTCCTACTAGTGAATGAAATGTTACACACCCATACAATGCGCACCACCCCCGGATGTTTTTCAGAAACCTATCCTACATTGCCACTGCATGTTTAATGACTTCCCCATGCTGACCACATCGAGGTGCTTTTCTCCATCCTACATTGCCACTCACTGCCTATCCTAATTAAGACCCTACGATTCACACCACCCCGTGTTGTTTTTCTCACTCCTACTAGTGAATGTAATGTTACACACCGATACAAGGCACACCACCCCCAGATGTTTTTCAGAAACCTATCCTACATTGCTACTGCATGTTCCCTGACTTCCCCATCCTGACCACCTCGAGGTGCTTTTCTCCATCCTACATTGCCAGTCACTTCCTATCCTAATTCAGACCCTCGAATTCACACCACCCCGTGATGTTTTTCTCACTCTAACTAGTGAATGTAATGTTACACACCCATACAATGCGCACAACCCCATGATGTTTTTCTCACTCCTACTAGTGAATGTAATGTTACACAGCCATACAATGCGCACCACCCCGAGATGTTTTTTAGAAACCTATCCTACATTGCCACTGCATGTTCCCTGAACTCCCCATGCTGATCACACCGCGGTGCTTTTCTCCATCCTACATTGCCACTCACTGCCTATCCTAATTCAGACCCTCCGAATCACACCACCCCGTGATGTTTTTCTCACTCCTACTAGTGAATGTAATGTTACACACCCATAAAATGCTCACCACCCCGCGATGTTTTTCCGAAACCTATCCTACATTGCCACTGCATGTTATCTGACCTCACCATGCTGACCACCCCGCGGTGCTTTTTTCCATCCTAAATTGCCACACACTGCGTATCCTAATTCAGACCCTCCAATTCAAACTACCCCGTGATGTTTTTCTCATTCCTACTAGTGAATGTAATGTTAAACACCCATACAAGTCGCACCACCCCATGATGTTTTTCTCACTCCTACTAGTGAATGTAATGTTACACACCCATACAATGCACACCACCCCGCGATGTTTTTCAGAAACCTATCCTTCATTGCCACTGCATGTTCCATGACCTCCCAATGCTGACCACCCCGTGGTGCTTTTCTCCGTCCTACATTGCCTCTCACTGCCTATCCTAATTCAGACCCTCCGATTCACACCACCCCGTGATGTTTCTCTCGCTCCTACTAGTGAATGTAATGTTACACACCCATGCAATGCGCACCACCCCGTGATGTTTTTTTACCTCCTACTAGTGAATGTAATGTTACACACCCATACAATGCGCACCACCCCGCGATCTTTTTCAGAAACCTATCCTACATTGCCACTGCATGTTCCCTAACCTCCCCATGCTGACCACCCCGCGGTGCTTTACTCCATCCTACATTGCCACTCACTGCCTATCCTAATTCAGACCCTCCATATCACACCACCCCGTGATGTTTTTCTCACACCTACTAGTGAATGTAAAGTTACACCGCCATACAATGCACAACACCCCGCGATGTTTTTTTCACTCCTACTGGTGAATGTAATGTTACACACCCATACAATGCACACCACCCCACGATGTTTTTCAGAAACCTATCCTACATTGCCACTGCATGTTCCCTGACTTCCCCATGCTGACCACCCCGTGGTGCTTTTCTCCATCCTACATTGCCACTCACTTCCTATCCTAATTCAGATCCTCCTATTCACAACACACGGCGATGTTTTTCTCACTCCTACTAGTGAATGCAATGTTACACACCCATATAATATGCACCACCCCGTGATGTTTTCCGAACTCCTACTAGTGAATGTAATGTTACACACCCATACAATGCGCAGCAACCCATGATGTGTTTCTCACTCCTACTAGTGAATGTAATGTTACACACCCATACAATGCGCAACACCCCGCGATGGTTTTCAGAAACATATCCTTCATTGCCACTGCATGTTCCAAGACCTCCCCATGCTGACCACCCCGCGGTGCTTTTCTCCATCCTTCATTGCCTCTCACTGCCTATCCTAATTCAGACCCTACGATTCACAACACCCCGTGATGTTTTTCTCACTCCTACTAGTGAATGAAATGTTACACACCCATACAATGCGCACCACCCCCGGATGTTTTTCAGAAACCTATCCTACATTGCCACTGCATGTTTAATGACTTCCCCATGCTGACCACATCGAGGTGCTTTTCTCCATCCTACATTGCCACTCACTGCCTATCCTAATTAAGACCCTACGATTCACACCACCCCGTGTTGTTTTTCTCACTCCTACTAGTGAATGTAATGTTACACACCGATACAAGGCACACCACCCCCAGATGTTTTTCAGAAACCTATCCTACATTGCTACTGCATGTTCCCTGACTTCCCCATGCTGACCACCTCGAGGTGCTTTTCTCCATCCTACATTGCCAGTCACTTCCTATCCTAATTCAGACCCTCGAATTCACACCACCCCGTGATGTTTTTCTCACTCTAACTAGTGAATGTAATGTTACACACCCATACAATGCGCACAACCCCATGATGTTTTTCTCACTCCTACTAGTGAATGTAATGTTACACAGCCATACAATGCGCACCACCCCGCGATGTTTTTTAGAAACCTATCCTACATTGCCACTGCATGTTCCCTGAACTCCCCATGCTGATCACACCGCGGTGCTTTTCTCCATCCTACATTGCCACTCACTGCCTATCCTAATTCAGACCCTCCGAATCACACCACCCCGTGATGTTTTTCTCACTCCTACTAGTGAATGTAATGTTACACACCCATAAAATGCTCACCACCCCGCGATGTTTTTCCGAAACCTATCCTACATTGCCACTGCATGTTATCTGACCTCACCATGCTGACCACCCCGCGGTGCTTTTTTCCATCCTAAATTGCCACACACTGCGTATCCTAATTCAGACCCTCCAATTCAAACTACCCCGTGATGTTTTTCTCACTCCTACTAGTGAATGTAATGTTAAACACCCATACAAGTCGCACCACCCCATGATGTTTTTCTCACTCCTACTAGTGAATGTAATGTTACACACCCATACAATGCACACCACCCCGCGATGTTTTTCAGAAACCTATCCTTCATTGCCACTGCATGTTCCATGACCTCCCAATGCTGACCACCCCGTGGTGCTTTTCTCCGTCCTACATTGCCTCTCACTGCCTATCCTAATTCAGACCCTCCGATTCACACCACCCCGTGATGTTTCTCTCGCTCCTACTAGTGAATGTAATGTTACACACCCATGCAATGCGCACCACCCCGTGATGTTTTTTTACCTCCTACTAGTGAATGTAATGTTACACACCCATACAATGCGCACCACCCCGCGATCTTTTTCAGAAACCTATCCTACATTGCCACTGCATGTTCCCTAACATCCCCATGCTGACCACCCCGCGGTGCTTTACTCCATCCTACATTGCCACTCACTGCCTATCCTAATTCAGACCCTCCATATCACACCACCCCGTGATGTTTTTCTCACACCTACTAGTGAATGTAAAGTTACACCTCCATACAATGCACAACACCCCGCGATGTTTTTTTCACTCCTACTGGTGAATGTAATGTTACACACCCATACAATGCACACCACCCCACGATGTTTTTCAGAAACCTATCCTACATTGCCACTGCATGTTCCCTGACTTCCCCATGCTGACCACCCCGTGGTGCTTTTCTCCATCCTACATTGCCACTCACTTCCTATCCTAATTCAGATCCTCCTATTCACAACACACGGCGATGTTTTTCTCACTCCTACTAGTGAATGCAATGTTACACACCCATATAATATGCACCACCCCGTGATGTTTTCCGAACTCCTACTAGTGAATGTAATGTTACACACCCATACAATGCGCAGCAACCCATGATGTGTTTCTCACTCCTACTAGTGAATGTAATGTTACACACCCATACAATGCGCAACACCCCGCGATGGTTTTCAGAAACATATCCTTCATTGCCACTGCATGTTCCAAGACCTCCCCATGCTGACCACCCCGCGGTGCTTTTCTCCATCCTTCATTGCCTCTCACTGCCTATCCTAATTCAGACCCTACGATTCACACCACCCTGTGATGTTTTTCTCACTCCTACTAGTGAATGAAATGTTACACACCCATACAATGCGCACCACCCCCGGATGTTTTTCAGAAACCTTTCCTACATTGCCATTGCATGTTTCCTGACTTCCCCATGCTGACCACCCCGAGTTGCTTTTCTCCATCCTACATTGCCACTCACTTCCTATCCTAATTCAGACCCTGCGATTCACACCACCCCGTGATGTTTTTCTCACTCTTACTAGTGAATGTAATGTTACACACCCATACAAAGCGCACCAACCCGTAATGTTTTTCTCACTCCTACTAGTGAATGTAATGTTACACACCCATAGAATGCGCACCACCACGCGATGTTTTTCAGAAACCTATCCTACATTGCCACTGCATGTTCCCTGACCTCCCCATGCTGACAACCCCGCAGTGTTTTTCTCCATCCTACATCGCCACTCACTGCCTATCCTAATTCAGACCCTACGAATCACAACACCCCGTGATGTTTTTCTCACTCCTACTAGTGAATGTAATGTTACACACCCATAGAATGTGCACCACCCCGCGATGTTTTTCAGAAACCTATCCTACATTGCCACTTCATTTTCCCTGACCTCCTCATGCTGACCACCCCGCGGTGCTTTTCCCAATCCTACATTGCCACTCACTGCCTATCCTAATTCAGACCCTCCGATGCACACAACCCCGTGATGTTTTTCTCACTCCTACTAGTGAATGTAATGTTACACACCCATACAATGCGCACCATCCCGCGATGTTTTTCAGAAACCTATCCTACATGCCACTACATGTTATCTGACATCACCATGCTGACCATCCCGTGGTGCTTTTTCCATCCCGCATTGCCACTCACTGCCTATCCTATTTAGACCCTCCTATTCACACCACCCCGTTATGTTTTTCTCCTCCTACTAGTGAATGTAACGTTACACACCCATACAATGTGCACCACCCCGCGATGTTTTTCAGAAACCTATCCTACATTGTCAGTGCATGTTCCCTGACCTCCACATGCTGACCTCCCCGCTGTGCTTTTCCCCATTCTACATTGCCACCCAATGCCTATCCTAATTCAGACCCTCCGATTCACACCACCCCGTGATGTTTTTCTCACTCCTACTAGTGAATGTAATGTTACACACCATACAATGAGCACTACCCCCGATGTTTTTCAGAAACCTATCGTACATTGCCACTGCATGTTCCCTGACCTCCCCATGCTGACCACCCCACGGTGCTTTTCTCCTTCCTACATTGCCACTCACTGCCTATCCTAATTCAGACCCTCCGATTCACACCTCCCCGTGATGTTTTTCTCGCTCCTACTAGTGAATGTAATGTTACACACCATACAATGAGCACTACCCCCGATGTTTTTCAGAAACCTATCGTACATTGCCACTGCATGTTCCCTGACCTCCCCATGCTGACCACCCCACGGTGCTTTTCTCCATCCTACATTGCCACTCACTGCCTATCCTAATTCAGACCCTCCGAATCACACCAACACATGATGTTTTTCTCACTCCTACTAGTGAATATAATGTTACACACCCATACAATGCGCACCACCCTGCGATGTTTTTCAGAAACTATCCTACATTGCCACTTCAGTTTCCTTGACTTCCCCATGCTGACCTCACCGCGGTGCTTTTCCCCATCCTACATTGCCACTCACTGCCTATCCTAATTCAGACCCTCCTATTCACACGAACCCGTGATGTTTTTCTCACTCCTACTAGTGAATGTAATGTTACACACCCATAAAATGCTCACCACCCCGCGATGTTTTTCCGAAACCTATCCTACATTGCCACTGCATGTTATCTGACCTCACCATGCTGACCACCCCGCGGTGATTTTTTCCATCCTAAATTGCCACACACTGCGTATCCTAATTCAGACCCTCCGATTCAAACCACCCCGTGATGTTTTTCTCACTCCTACTAGTGAATGTAATGTTAAACACCCATACAAGTCGCACCACCCCATGATGTTTTTCTCACTCCTACTAGTGAATGTAATGTTACACACCCATACAATGCACACCACCCCGCGATGTTTTTCAGAAACCTATACTTCATTGCCACTGCATGTTCCATGACCTCCCAATGCTGACCACCCCGCGGTGCTTTTCTCCATTCTACATTGCCTCTCACTGCCTATACTAATTCAGACCCTCCAAATCACACCACCCCGTGATGTTTTTCTCACACCTACTAGTGAATGTAAAGTTACACCGCCATACAATGCACAACACCCCGCGATGTTTTTCTCACTCCTACTGGTGAATGTAATGTTACACACCCATACAATGCGCACAACCCCGCGATGTTTTTCAGAAAACTATCCTACATTGCAACTGCATGTTCCTTGACCTCCCCATGCTGACCACCCTGTGGTGCTTTTCTCCATCCTACATTGCCACTCACTGCCTATCCTATTTAGACCTCCGATTCACACCACCCTTTATGTTTTTCACCTCCTACTAGTTAATGTAATGTTACACACCCATACAATGTGCACCACCCCGCGATGTTTTTCAGAAACCTATCCTACATTGCCACTGCATGTTCCATGACCTCCCCATGCTGACCACCCCGCAGTGCTTTTCTCCATCCTACATTGCCACTCACTGCCTATCCTATTTAGACCTCCGATTCACACCACCCTTTATGTTTTTCACCTCCTACTAATGAATGTAATGTTACACACCCATACAATGTGCACCACCCAGCGATGTTTTTCAGAAACTTATCCTTCATTGTAACTGCATGTTCCCTGACCTCCACATGCTGACCACCCCGCGGTGCTTTTCTCCAACCTACATTGCCACTCACTGCCTATCCTAATTGAGACCCTCAGATTCACACCACCCCGTGGTGTTTTTCTCTCTCCTACAAGTGAATGTAATGTTACACACCCTTACAATGCGCACCACCCCGAGATGTTTTTCAGAAACCTGTCCTACATTGCCACTGCGTGATTCCTGACCTCCACATGCTGACCACCCCGCGGTTTTTTTCTCCATCCTACATTGCCACTCACTGCCTATCCTAATTCAGGCCCTATGATACACACCACCTCGTGAAGTTTTTCTCACTGCTACTAGTGAATGTAATGTTACTCACCCATACAATGCGCACCACTCCAGGATGTTTTTCAGAAACCTATCCTACATTGCCACTGCATTTTCCCTTACCTCCCCATGCTGAGCACCCCGCGTTGCTTCTCTCCATCCTACATTGCCACTCACTGCATATCATAATTCAGACGCTCAGATTCACACTACCCCGTGATGTTTTTCTCTCTCCTACTAGTGAATGTAATGTTACACACCCTTACAGTGTGCACCACCCCGAGATGTTTTTCAGAAACCTATCCTACATTGCCACTGCATGTTCCCTGAACTCCCTATGCTGACCTACCTGCGGTGCTTTTCTCCATCCTACATTGCCACTCACTGCCTATCCTAATTCCGACCCTCCGATTCACACCACCCCGTGAGGTTTTTCTCACCCCTACTAGTGAATGTAATGTTACACACCCATACAATGCGCACCATCCCGCGATGTTTTTCAAAAACCTATCCTACATTGCCACTGCATGTTTCCTGACCTCCACATGCTGACCACCCCGGGGTGTTTTTCTCCATCCTACATTGCCACTCACTGCCTATCCTAATTCAGGCCCTCTGATACACACCACCTCGTGATATTTTTCTCACTCCTACTAGTGAATGTAATGTTACTCACCCATACAATGCGCACCACTCCGCGATGTTTTTCAGAAACCTGTCCTACATTGCCACTGCATTTTCCCTGACCTCCCCATGCTGAGCACCCCGCGGTGCTTCTCTCGATCCTACATTGCCACTCACTGCCTATCCTAATTCAGACCCTCAGATTCACACCACCCCGTGACGTTTTTCACTCTCCTACAAGTGAATGTAATGTTACAAAACATTACAATGCGCACCACCCCGAGATGTTTTTCAGAAACCTATCCTACATTGCCACTGCATGTTCCCTGACCTCCCCATGGTGACCAACCTGCGGTGCTTTTCTCCATCCTACATTGCCACTCACTGCCTATCCTAATTCCGACCCTCCGATTCACACCACCCCGTGAGGTTTTTCTCACTCCTACTAGTGAATGTAATGTTACACACCCATACAATGCGCACCATCCCGCGATGTTTTTCAAAAACCTATCCTACATTGCCACTGCATGTTCCCTGACCTCCACTTGCTGACCACCCTGCGGTGCTTTTCTCCATCCTACATTGCCACTCACTGCCTATCCTAATTCAGACCCTCCTATTCACACCAACCCGTGATGTTTTTCTCACTTCTACTAGTGAATGTAATGTTACACACCCATAGAATGCGCACCACCTCGCGATGTTTTTCAGAACCCTATCCTACATTGTCACTGCATGTTCCATGACCTCCCCATGCTGACCACCCCGCAGTGCTTTTCTCCATCCTACATTGCCACTCACTGCCTATCCTATTTAGACTCTCCGATTCACACCACCCTTTATGTTTTTCACCTCCTACTAGTGAATGTAATGTTACACACCCATACAATGTGCACCACCCCGCGATGTTTTTGAGAAACCTATCCTTCATTGTAACTGCATGTTCCATGACCTCCACATGCTGACCACCCCGCGGTGCTTTTCCCAATCCTACATTGCCACTCCATGCTTATCCTAATTCAGTCCCTCCCATTCACACCACCCCGTGATGTTTTTCTCACTCCTACTAGTGAATGTAATGTTACACCCCCATACAATACGCACCACCCCGCGATGTTTTTCAGAAACCTATCCTACATTGCCACTGCATGTTCCCTGACCTACACATGCTGACCACCCCACGGTGCTTTTCTCCATCCTACATTGAGACTCACTGCCTATCCTAATTCAGACCCTACGATTCACACCACCCCGTGATGTTTTTCTCACTCCTACTAGTGAATGTAATGTTACACACCCATACAATGCGCACCACCCCACGATGTTTTTCAGAAACCTATCCTAAATTGTCACTGCCTGCTCCCTGACCTCCACATGCTGACCACCCTGCAGTGCTTTTCTCCATCCTACATTGCCACTCACTGCCTATCCTAATTCAGACCCTCAGATTCACACCACACCGTGATGTTTTTCTCTCTCCTACTAGTGAATGTAATGTTACACACCCTTACAATGCGCACCACCCCGAGATGTTTTTCAGAAACCTATCCTACATTGCCACTGCATGTTTCCTGACCTACACATGCTGACCACCCCGCGGTGTTTTTCTCCATCCTACATTGCCACTCACTGCCTATCCTAATTCAGGCCGTCTGATACACACCACCTTGTGTTGTTTTTCTCACTCCTACTAGTGAATGTAATGTTACACATCCATCCAATGCGAACCATCCCACGATGTTTTTCAGAAACCTATCCTACATGCCACTGCTTGTTATCTGACCTCACCATGCTGACCACCCCGTGGTGCTTTTTCCATCCCGCATTGCCACTCACTGCCTATCCTAATTCACACCCTCCGATTCACACAACCCCCTGATGTTTTTCTCCCTCCTACTAGTGAATGTAATTTTACACACCCATACAAGGCGCACCACCCCGCTATGTTTTTCAGAAACCTATCCTACATTGCCACTGCATGCTCCATGACTTCCCCATGCTGACCACCCCGCAGTGCTTTTCTCCATCCTACATTGCCACTCACTGCCTATCCTATTTAGACCCTCCAATTCACACCACCCCGTTATGTTTTTCTCCTCCTACTAGTGAATGAAATGTTACACACCCATACAATGTGCACCACCCCTCGATGTTTTTCAGAATCATATCCTACATTGTCACTGTATGTTCCCTGACCTCCACATGCTGACCACCCCGCTGTGCTTTTCCCCATCCTACATTGCCACTCAATGCCTATCCTAATTCAGACCCTCCGATTCACACCACCACGTGATGTTTTTCTCACTCCTACTAGTGAATGTAATGTTACACACCCATAAAATGCTCACCACCCCGCGATGTTTTTCCGAAACCTATCCTACATTGCCACTGCATGTTATCTGACCTCACCATGCTGACCACACCGCGGTGCTTTTCTCCATCCTACATTGCCTCTCACTGCCTATCCTAATTCAGACCCTCCAAATCACACCACCCCGTGATGTTTTTCTCACACCTACTAGTGAATGTAAAGTTACACCGCCATACAATGCACAACACCCCATGATGTTTTTCTCACTCCTACTGGTGAATGTAATGTTACACACCCATACAATGCACACCACCCCGCGATGTTTTTCAGAAACCTATCCTACATTGCCACTGCATGTTCCCTGACTTCCCCATGCTGACCACCCGGAGGTGCTTTTCTCCATCCTACATTGCCACTCACTTCCTATCCTAATTCAGATCCTCTGATTCACACCACACGGCCATGTTTTTCTCACTCATACTAGTGAATGTAATGTTACACACCCATACAATGCGCACCACCCCGCGTTTTTTTTCATAAACCTATCCTACATTGCCACTGCCTGTTTCCTGACCTCCCCATGCTGACCACCCCGCGGTGCTTTTCTCCATCCTACGTTGCCACTCACTGCCTATCCTAATTCAGACCCTCCGATTAACACCACCCTGTCATGTTTTTCTCACTCCTACTAGTGAAAGTAATGTTACACACCCATACAATGCGCACCACACCGCGATGTTTTTCAGAAACCTATCCTACATTGCCATTGCATGTTCCCTGACCTCCCCATGCTGACAACCCTGCGGTGCTTTTCTCCATCCTACATTGCCACTCACTGCCTATCCTAATTCACACCCTCCGATTCACACCAACCCGTGATATTTTTCTCACTCCTACTAGTGAATGTAATGTTACACACCCATACAATGCGCACCACCCCACGATGTTTTTCAGAAACCTATCCTACATTGCCACTTCATTTTCCCTGACCTCCCCATGCTGACCACCCCGCGGTGCTTTTCCCCGTCCTACATTGCCACTCACTTCCTATCCTAATTCAGACCCTGCGATTCACACCACCCCGTGATGTTTTTCTCACTCTTACTAGTGAATGTAATGTTACACACCCATACAATGTGCACCACCCCGTAATGTTTTTCTCACTCCTACTAGTGAATGTAATGTTACACACCCATAGAATGCGCACCACCCCGTGATGTTTTTCAGAAACCTATCCTACATTGCCACTGCATGTTCCCTGACCTCCCAATGCTGACAACCCCGCGGTGCTTTTCTCCATCCTAAATCGTCACTCAATGCCTATCCTAATTCAGACTCTCCGAATCACACACCCCGTGATGTTTTTCTCACTCCTACTAGTGAATGTAATGTTACACACCCATACAATGCGCACCACCCTACGATGTTTTTCAGAAACCTATCCTACATTGCCACTGCATGTTCCCTGACCTCCCCATGCTGACCACCCCGCGGTGCTTTTCCCCATCCTACATTGCCACTCACTGCCTATCCTAATTCAGACCCTCCGATTCACACCACCCCGTGATGTTTTTCTCACTCCTACTAGTGAATGTAATGTTACACACCCATACAATGCTCACAACCCCACGATGTTTTTCAGAAACCTATCCTACCTGCCACTGCATGTTATCTGACCTCACCATGCTGACCACCCCGTGGTGCTTTTTTCCATCCTGAATTGCCACTCACTGCGTATCCTAATTCAGACCCTCCGATTCACCAACCCGTGATGTTTTTCTCACTCCTACAAGTGAATGTAATGTTACACACCCATACAATGCTCACCACCCCATGATGTGTTTCTCACTCCTACTAATGAATGTAATGTTACACACCCATACAATGCGCACCACCCCGCGATGTTTTTCATAAAGCTATCCTTCATTGCCACTGCATGTTCCATAACCTCCCCATGCTGACCACCCCGCGGTGCTTTTCTCCATCCTACATTGCCTCACAATGCCTATCCTAATTCAGACCATCCGATTCACACCACCCCGTGATGTTTTTTTTACTCCTACTAGTGAATGTAATGTTAAACACCCATATAATGCGCACCACCCCGCAATGTTTTTCAGAAACCTATCCTACATTGTCACTGCATGTTCCCTGACTACCCCATGCTGACCATCGAGCGGTGCTTTTCTCCAACCTGCATTGCCAATCACGGCCTATCCTAATTAAGACCCTCCAATTCACACCACCCCGTGATGTTTTTCTCACACCTACTAGTGAATGTAAAGTTACACACCCATAAAATGCACAACACCCCGCGATGTTTTTCAGAAACCTATCCAACATTGCCACTGCATGTTTCCAGACTCCCCATGCTGAACACCCCGCGGTGCTTTTCTCCATCCTACATTGCCACTCACTGCCTATTGTAATTCAGACCCTCCAATTCACACCACACCGTGATCTTTTTCTCACTCCTACTAGTGAATGTAATGTTACACAACCACACAATGTGCACCACCCCCCGATGTTTTTCAGAAACCTATCCTACATTGCCACTGCATGTTCCCTAACCTCCCCATGCTGACAAACCCGCGGTGCATTTCCCCATCCTACATTGCCACTCACTGCCTATCCTAAATCAGACCCTCCTATTCACACCAACCCGTGATGTTTTTCTCACTCCTACTAGTGAATGTAATGTTACACACCCATGCAATGCGCACCACCCCGCGATGTTTTTCAGAACCCTATCCTACATTGTCACTGCATGTTCCCTGACCTCCACATGCTGACCACCCCGCTGTGCTTTTCCCCATCCTACATTGCCACTCAATGCCTATCCTAATTCAGACCCTCCGGTTCACACCACCCCATGATGTTTTTCTCACTCCTACTAGTGATTGTAATGTTACACACCATACAATGCTCACCACCCCCGATGTTTTTCAGAAACCTATCATACATTGCCACTGCATGTTCCATGACCTCCCCATGTTGACCACCCCACGGTGCTTTTCTCCATCCTACATTGCCACTCACAGCCTATCCTAATTAAGACCCTACGATTCACACCACCCCGTGTTGTTTTTCTCACTCCTACTAGTGAATGTAATGTTACACACCGATACAAGGCACACCACACCCAGATGTTTTTCCGAAACCTATCCTACATTGCCACTACATGTTATCTGACCGCCCCATGCTGACCACCCAGCGGTGCTTTTTTCCATCCTAAATTGCCACTCACTGCGTACCCTAATTCAGACCCGCCGATTCAAACCACCCCGTGATGTTTTTCTCACTCCTACTAGTGAATTTAATGTTACACAACCATACAATGCGCAACGCGCCATGATGTTTTTCTCACTCCTACTAGTGAATGTAATGTTACACACCCATACAATGCACACCACCCCGCGATGTTTTTCAGAAACCTATCCTTCATTGCCACTGCATGTTCCATGACCTCCCAATGCTGACCACCCCGCGGTGCCTTTCTCCATCCTACATTGCCTCTCACTGCCTATCCTAATTCAGACCCTCCGATTCACACCACCCCGTGATGTTTTTCACGCTCCTACTAGTGAATGTAATGTTACACACGCATACAATGCGCATCACGCTCCGATGTTTTTCAGAAACCATTCCTACATTGCCACTGCATGTTCCCTGACTTCCACATGCTGACCGTCCAGCGGTGCTTTTCTCCATCCTACATTGCCACTCACTGCCTATCCTAATTCAGACCCTCCAAATCACACCACCCCGTGATGTTTTTGTCACACCTACTAGTGAATGTAAAGTTACACCGCCATACAATGCACAACACCCCGCGATGTTTTTCTCACTCCTACTGGTGAATGTAATGTTACACACCCATACAATGCACACCACCCCACGATGTTTTTCAGAAACCTATCCTACATTGCCACTGCATATTCCCTGACTTCCCCATGCTGACCACCCCGAGGTGCTTTTCTCCATCCTACATTGCCACTCACTTCCTATCCTAATTCAGATCCTCCTATTCACAGCACACGGCGATGTTTTTCTCACTCCTACTAGTGAATGCAATGTTACACACCCATACAATGTGCACCACCCCGTGATGTTTTCCGAACTCCTACTAGTGAATGTAATGTTACACACCCATACAATGCGCACCAACCCATGATGTGTTTCTCACTCCTACTAGTGAATGTAATGTTACACACCCATACAATGCGCACCACCCCGGGATGTTCTTCAGAAACCTGTCCTACATTGCCACTGCATGTTTCCTGAGTTACCCATGCTGACCACCCCGAGTTGCTTTTCTCCATCCTACATTGCCACTCACTTCCTATCTTAATTCAGACACTGCGATTCACACCACCCTGTGATGTTTTTCTCACTCTTACTAGTGAATGTAATGTTACACACCCATACAATGCGCACCACCCCGTAATGTTTTTCTCACTCCTACTAGTGAATGTAATGTTACACACCCATAGAATGCGCACCACCCCGCGATGTTTTTCAGAAACCTATCCTACATTGCCACTGCATGTTCCCTGACCTCCCCATGCTGACAACCCCACGGTGCTTTTCCCCATCCTACATTGCCACTCACTGCCTATCCTAATTCAGACCCTCCGATTCACACAACCCCGTGATGTTTTTCTAAGTCCTACTAGTGAATGTAATGTTACACACCCATACAATGCGCACCATCCCGCGATGTTTTTCAGAAACCTATCCTACATGCCACTGCATGTTATCTGACCTCACCACGCTGACCACCCTGTGGTGCTTTTTCCATCCCGCATTGCCACTCACTGCCTATCCTATTTAGACCCTCCAATTCACACCACCCCGTTATGTTTTTCTCCTCCTACTAGTGAATGAAATGTTACACACCCATACAATGTGCACCACCCCGCGATGTTTTTCAGAAACATATCCTACATTGTCACTGCATGTTCCCTGACCTCCACATGCTGACCAACCCGCTGTGCTTTTCTCCATTCTACATTGCCACTCACTTCCTATCCTAATTCAGATAATCCGATTCACACCACACGGCCATGTTTTTCTCACTCATACTAGTGAATGTAATGTTACACACCCATACAATGTGCAACACCCCGTGATGTTTTCCGAACTCCTACTAGTCAATGTAATGTTACACACCCATACAATGCGCACCAACCCATGATGTGTTTCTCACTCCTACTAGTGAATGAAATGTTACACACCCATACAATGCGCACCACCCCCGGATGTTTTTCAGAAACCTATCCTACATTGCCACTGCATGTTTAATGACTTCCCCATGCTGACCACCCCGAGGTGCTTTTCTCCATCCTACATTGCCACTCACTGCCTATCCTAATTAAGACCCTACGATTCACACCACCCCGTGTTGTTTTTCTCACTCCTACTAGTGAATGTAATGTTACACACCGATACAAGGAACACCACCCCCAGATGTTTTTAAGAAACCTATCCTACATTGCCACTGCATGTTCCCTGACTTCCCCATGCTGACCACCTTGAGGTGCTTTTCTCCATCCTACATTGCCAGTCACTTCCTATCCTAATTCAGACCCTCCGATTCACACCAACCCGTGATGTTTTTCTCACTCTAACTAGTGAATGTCATGTTACACACCCATACAATGCGCACCACCCCATGATGTTTTTCTCACTCCTACTAGTGAATGTAATGTTACACAGCCATACAATGCGCACCACCCCGCGATGTTTTTTAGAAACCTATCCTACATTGCCACTGCATGTTCCCTGACCTCCCCATGCTGACCACCCCGCGGTGCTTTTCTCCATCCTACATTGCCACTCACTGCCTATCCTAATTCAGACCCTCCGAATCACACCACCCCGTGATGTTTTTCTCTCTCCTACTAGTGAATGTAATATTACACACCCATAAAATGCTCACCACCCCGCGATGTTTTTCCGAAACCTATCCTACATTGCCACTGCATGTTATATGACCTCACCATGCTGACCACCCCGCGGTGCGTTTTTCCATCCTAAATTGTCACACACTGCGTATCCTAATTCAGACCCTCCGATTCAAACTACCCCGTGATGTTTTTCTCACTCTTACTAGTGAATGTAATGTTAAACACCCATACAAGTCGCACCACCCCATGATGTTTTTCTCACTCCTACTAGTGAATGTAATGTTACACACCCATACAATGCACACCACCCCGCGATGTTTTTCAGAAACCTATCCTTCATTGCCAGTGCATATTCCATGACCTCCCAATGCTGACCACCCCGTGGTGCTTTTCTCCATCCTACATTGCCTCTCACTGCCTATCCTAATTCAGACCCTCCGATTCACACCACCCCGTGATGTTTTTCTCGCTCCTGCTAGTGAATGTAATGTTACACACGCATACAATGCGCATTACCCCCCGATGTTTTTCAGAAACCATTCCTACATTGCCACTGAATGTTCCCTGACTTCCCCATGCTGACCGTCCAGCGGTGCTTTTCTCCATGCTACATTGCCACTCACTGCCTATCCTAATTCAGACCCTCCAAATCACACCACCCCGTGATGTTTTTCTCACACCTACTAGTGAATGTAAAGTTACACTGCCATACAATGCACAACACCCCGCGATGTTTTTCTCACTCCTACTGGTGAATGTAATGTTACAGACCCATACAATGCACAACACCCCACGATGTTTTTCAGAAACCTATCCTACATTGCCACTGCATGTTCACTGACTTCCCCATGCTGACCACCCCGAGGTGCTTTTCTCCATCCTACATTGCCACTCACTTCCTATCCTAATTCAGATCCTCCTATTCACACCACACGGCGATGTTTTTCTCACTCCTACTAGTGAATGCAATGTTACACACCCATACAATGTGCACCACCCCGTGATGTTTTCCGAACTCCTACTAGTGAATGTAATGTTACACACCCATACAATGCGCACCAACCCATGATGTGTTTCTCACTCCTACTAGTGAATGTAATGTTACACACTCATACAATCCCAACACCCCGCGATGGTTTTCAGAAACCTATCCTTCAATGCCACTGCATGTTCAAAGACCTCCCCATGCTGACCACCCCGCGGTGCTTTTCTCCATCCTACATTGCCACTCACTGCCTATCCTAATTAAGACCCTACGATTCACACCACCCCGTGTTGTTTTTCTCACTCCTACTAGTGAATGTAATGTTACACACCGATACAAGGAACACCACCCCCAGATGTTTTTAAGAAACCTATCCTACATTGCCACTGCATGTTCCCTGACTTCCCCATGCTGACCACCTTGAGGTGCTTTTCTCCATCCTACATTGCCAGTCACTTCCTATCCTAATTCAGACCCTCCGATTCACACCACCCCGTGATGTTTTTCTCACTCTAACTAGTGAATGTCATGTTACACACCCATACAATGCGCACCACCCCATGATGTTTTTCTCACTCCTACTAGTGAATGTAATGTTACACAGCCATACAATGCGCACCACCCCGCGATGTTTTTTAGAAACCTATCCTACATTGCCACTGCATGTTCCCTGACCTCCCCATGCTGACCACCCCGCGGTGCTTTTCTCCATCCTACATTGCCACTCACTGCCTATCCTAATTCAGACCCTCCGAATCACACCACCCCGTGATGTTTTTCTCTCTCCTACTAGTGAATGTAATATTACACACCCATAAAATGCTCACCACCCCGCGATGTTTTTCCGAAACCTATCCTACATTGCCACTGCATGTTATATGACCTCACCATGCTGACCACCCCGCGGTGCGTTTTTCCATCCTAAATTGTCACACACTGCGTATCCTAATTCAGACCCTCCGATTCAAACTACCCCGTGATGTTTTTCTCACTCTTACTAGTGAATGTAATGTTAAACACCCATACAAGTCGCACCACCCCATGATGTTTTTCTCACTCCTACTAGTGAATGTAATGTTACACACCCATACAATGCACAACACCCCGCGATGTTTTTCAGAAACCTATCCTTCATTGCCAGTGCATATTCCATGACCTCCCAATGCTGACCACCCCGTGGTGCTTTTCTCCATCCTACATTGCCTCTCACTGCCTATCCTAATTCAGACCCTCCGATTCACACCACCCCGTGATGTTTTTCTCGCTCCTGCTAGTGAATGTAATGTTACACACGCATACAATGCGCATTACCCCCCGATGTTTTTCAGAAACCATTCCTACATTGCCACTGAATGTTCCCTGACTTCCCCATGCTGACCGTCCAGCGGTGCTTTTCTCCATGCTACATTGCCACTCACTGCCTATCCTAATTCAGACCCTCCAAATCACACCACCCCGTGATGTTTTTCTCACACCTACTAGTGAATGTAAAGTTACACTGCCATACAATGCACAACACCCCGCGATGTTTTTCTCACTCCTACTGGTGAATGTAATGTTACAGACCCATACAATGCACAACACCCCACGATGTTTTTCAGAAACCTATCCTACATTGCCACTGCATGTTCACTGACTTCCCCATGCTGACCACCCCGAGGTGCTTTTCTCCATCCTACATTGCCACTCACTTCCTATCCTAATTCAGATCCTCCTATTCACAGCACACGGCGATGTTTTTCTCACTCCTACTAGTGAATGCAATGTTACACACCCATACAATGTGCACCACCCCGTGATGTTTTCCGAACTCCTACTAGTGAATGTAATGTTACACACCCATACAATGCGCACCAACCCATGATGTGTTTCTCACTCCTACTAGTGAATGTAATGTTACACACCCATACAATGCGCACCACCCCGGGATGTTCTTCAGAAACCTGTCCTACATTGCCACTGCATGTTTCCTGAGTTACCCATGCTGACCACCCCGAGTTGCTTTTCTCCATCCTACATTGCCACTCACTTCCTATCTTAATTCAGACACTGCGATTCACACCACCCTGTGATGTTTTTCTCACTCTTACTAGTGAATGTAATGTTACACACCCATACAATGCGCACCACCCCGTAATGTTTTTCTCACTCCTACTAGTGAATGTAATGTTACACACCCATAGAATGCGCACCACCCCGCGATGTTTTTCAGAAACCTATCCTACATTGCCACTGCATGTTCCCTGACCTCCCCATGCTGACAACCCCACGGTGCTTTTCCCCATCCTACATTGCCACTCACTGCCTATCCTAATTCAGACCCTCCGATTCACACAACCCCGTGATGTTTTTCTAAGTCCTACTAGTGAATGTAATGTTACACACCCATACAATGCGCACCATCCCGCGATGTTTTTCAGAAACCTATCCTACATGCCACTGCATGTTATCTGACCTCACCACGCTGACCACCCTGTGGTGCTTTTTCCATCCCGCATTGCCACTCACTGCCTATCCTATTTAGACCCTCCAATTCACACCACCCCGTTATGTTTTTCTCCTCCTACTAGTGAATGAAATGTTACACACCCATACAATGTGCACCACCCCGCGATGTTTTTCAGAAACATATCCTACATTGTCACTGCATGTTCCCTGACCTCCACATGCTGACCAACCCGCTGTGCTTTTCTCCATTCTACATTGCCACTCACTTCCTATCCTAATTCAGATAATCCGATTCACACCACACGGCCATGTTTTTCTCACTCATACTAGTGAATGTAATGTTACACACCCATACAATGTGCAACACCCCGTGATGTTTTCCGAACTCCTACTAGTCAATGTAATGTTACACACCCATACAATGCGCACCAACCCATGATGTGTTTCTCACTCCTACTAGTGAATGAAATGTTACACACCCATACAATGCGCACCACCCCCGGATGTTTTTCAGAAACCTATCCTACATTGCCACTGCATGTTTAATGACTTCCCCATGCTGACCACCCCGAGGTGCTTTTCTCCATCCTACATTGCCACTCACTGCCTATCCTAATTAAGACCCTACGATTCACACCACCCCGTGTTGTTTTTCTCACTCCTACTAGTGAATGTAATGTTACACACCGATACAAGGAACACCACCCCCAGATGTTTTTAAGAAACCTATCCTACATTGCCACTGCATGTTCCCTGACTTCCCCATGCTGACCACCTTGAGGTGCTTTTCTCCATCCTACATTGCCAGTCACTTCCTATCCTAATTCAGACCCTCCGATTCACACCAACCCGTGATGTTTTTCTCACTCTAACTAGTGAATGTCATGTTACACACCCATACAATGCGCACCACCCCATGATGTTTTTCTCACTCCTACTAGTGAATGTAATGTTACACAGCCATACAATGCGCACCACCCCGCGATGTTTTTTAGAAACCTATCCTACATTGCCACTGCATGTTCCCTGACCTCCCCATGCTGACCACCCCGCGGTGCTTTTCTCCATCCTACATTGCCACTCACTGCCTATCCTAATTCAGACCCTCCGAATCACACCACCCCGTGATGTTTTTCTCTCTCCTACTAGTGAATGTAATATTACACACCCATAAAATGCTCACCACCCCGCGATGTTTTTCCGAAACCTATCCTACATTGCCACTGCATGTTATATGACCTCACCATGCTGACCACCCCGCGGTGCGTTTTTCCATCCTAAATTGTCACACACTGCGTATCCTAATTCAGACCCTCCGATTCAAACTACCCCGTGATGTTTTTCTCACTCTTACTAGTGAATGTAATGTTAAACACCCATACAAGTCGCACCACCCCATGATGTTTTTCTCACTCCTACTAGTGAATGTAATGTTACACACCCATACAATGCACACCACCCCGCGATGTTTTTCAGAAACCTATCCTTCATTGCCAGTGCATATTCCATGACCTCCCAATGCTGACCACCCCGTGGTGCTTTTCTCCATCCTACATTGCCTCTCACTGCCTATCCTAATTCAGACCCTCCGATTCACACCACCCCGTGATGTTTTTCTCGCTCCTGCTAGTGAATGTAATGTTACACACGCATACAATGCGCATTACCCCCCGATGTTTTTCAGAAACCATTCCTACATTGCCACTGAATGTTCCCTGACTTCCCCATGCTGACCGTCCAGCGGTGCTTTTCTCCATGCTACATTGCCACTCACTGCCTATCCTAATTCAGACCCTCCAAATCACACCACCCCGTGATGTTTTTCTCACACCTACTAGTGAATGTAAAGTTACACTGCCATACAATGCACAACACCCCGCGATGTTTTTCTCACTCCTACTGGTGAATGTAATGTTACAGACCCATACAATGCACAACACCCCACGATGTTTTTCAGAAACCTATCCTACATTGCCACTGCATGTTCACTGACTTCCCCATGCTGACCACCCCGAGGTGCTTTTCTCCATCCTACATTGCCACTCACTTCCTATCCTAATTCAGATCCTCCTATTCACACCACACGGCGATGTTTTTCTCACTCCTACTAGTGAATGCAATGTTACACACCCATACAATGTGCACCACCCCGTGATGTTTTCCGAACTCCTACTAGTGAATGTAATGTTACACACCCATACAATGCGCACCAACCCATGATGTGTTTCTCACTCCTACTAGTGAATGTAATGTTACACACTCATACAATCCCAACACCCCGCGATGGTTTTCAGAAACCTATCCTTCAATGCCACTGCATGTTCAAAGACCTCCCCATGCTGACCACCCCGCGGTGCTTTTCTCCATCCTACATTGCCACTCACTGCCTATCCTAATTAAGACCCTACGATTCACACCACCCCGTGTTGTTTTTCTCACTCCTACTAGTGAATGTAATGTTACACACCGATACAAGGAACACCACCCCCAGATGTTTTTAAGAAACCTATCCTACATTGCCACTGCATGTTCCCTGACTTCCCCATGCTGACCACCTTGAGGTGCTTTTCTCCATCCTACATTGCCAGTCACTTCCTATCCTAATTCAGACCCTCCGATTCACACCACCCCGTGATGTTTTTCTCACTCTAACTAGTGAATGTCATGTTACACACCCATACAATGCGCACCACCCCATGATGTTTTTCTCACTCCTACTAGTGAATGTAATGTTACACAGCCATACAATGCGCACCACCCCGCGATGTTTTTTAGAAACCTATCCTACATTGCCACTGCATGTTCCCTGACCTCCCCATGCTGACCACCCCGCGGTGCTTTTCTCCATCCTACATTGCCACTCACTGCCTATCCTAATTCAGACCCTCCGAATCACACCACCCCGTGATGTTTTTCTCTCTCCTACTAGTGAATGTAATATTACACACCCATAAAATGCTCACCACCCCGCGATGTTTTTCCGAAACCTATCCTACATTGCCACTGCATGTTATATGACCTCACCATGCTGACCACCCCGCGGTGCGTTTTTCCATCCTAAATTGTCACACACTGCGTATCCTAATTCAGACCCTCCGATTCAAACTACCCCGTGATGTTTTTCTCACTCTTACTAGTGAATGTAATGTTAAACACCCATACAAGTCGCACCACCCCATGATGTTTTTCTCACTCCTACTAGTGAATGTAATGTTACACACCCATACAATGCACAACACCCCGCGATGTTTTTCAGAAACCTATCCTTCATTGCCAGTGCATATTCCATGACCTCCCAATGCTGACCACCCCGTGGTGCTTTTCTCCATCCTACATTGCCTCTCACTGCCTATCCTAATTCAGACCCTCCGATTCACACCACCCCGTGATGTTTTTCTCGCTCCTGCTAGTGAATGTAATGTTACACACGCATACAATGCGCATTACCCCCCGATGTTTTTCAGAAACCATTCCTACATTGCCACTGAATGTTCCCTGACTTCCCCATGCTGACCGTCCAGCGGTGCTTTTCTCCATGCTACATTGCCACTCACTGCCTATCCTAATTCAGACCCTCCAAATCACACCACCCCGTGATGTTTTTCTCACACCTACTAGTGAATGTAAAGTTACACTGCCATACAATGCACAACACCCCGCGATGTTTTTCTCACTCCTACTGGTGAATGTAATGTTACAGACCCATACAATGCACAACACCCCACGATGTTTTTCAGAAACCTATCCTACATTGCCACTGCATGTTCACTGACTTCCCCATGCTGACCACCCCGAGGTGCTTTTCTCCATCCTACATTGCCACTCACTTCCTATCCTAATTCAGATCCTCCTATTCACACCACACGGCGATGTTTTTCTCACTCCTACTAGTGAATGCAATGTTACACACCCATACAATGTGCACCACCCCGTGATGTTTTCCGAACTCCTACTAGTAAATGTAATGTTACACACCCATACAATGCGCACCAACCCATGATGTGTTTCTCACTCCTACTAGTGAATGTAATGTTACACACTCATACAATCCCAACACCCCGCGATGGTTTTCAGAAACCTATCCTTCAATGCCACTGCATGTTCAAAGACCTCCCCATGCTGACCACCCCGCGGTGCTTTTCTCCATCCTACATTGCCTCTCACTGCCTATCCTAATTCAGACCCTACGATTCACACCACCCCGTGATGTTTTTCTCACTCCTACTAGTGAATGAAATGTTACACACCCATACAATGCGCACCACCCCCGGGTGTTTTTCAGAAACCTGTCCTAAATTGCCACTGCATGTTTCCTGACTTCCCCATGCTGACCACACCGAGTTGCTTTTCTCCAACCTACATTGCCACTCACTTCCTATCCTAATTCAGACCCTGCGATTCACACCACCCCCTGATGTTTTTCTCACTCCTACTAGTGAATGTAATTTTACACACCCTTACAATGCGCACCACCCCGCGATGTTTTTCAGATACCTATCCTACATTGCCACTGCATGTTATCTGACCTCACCATGCTGACCACCCCACGGTGCTTTTTCCATACCGCATTGCCACTCACTGCCTATCCTAATTCACACCCTCCGATTCACACAACCCCCTGATGTTTTTCTCACTCCTACTTGTGAATGTAATGTTACACACCCATACAATGCGCACCATCCCGCGATGTTTTTCAAAAACCTATCCTACATTGCCACTGCATGTTCCCTTACCTCCAAATGCTGACCACCCCGCGGTGTTTTTCTCCATCCTACATTGCCACTCACTGCATATCCTAATTCAGACCCTCCTATTCACGTGATGTTTTTCTCACTCCTACTAGTGAATGTAATGTTTCACACCCATACAATGCGCACCACACCGCGATGTTTTTCAGAACCCTATCCTACATTGCCACAGCATGTTCCCTGACTTCCCGATGTTGACCACCCCGCGGTGCTTTTCTCCATCCTACATTGCCACTCACTGCCTATCCTAATTCACACCCTCCGATTCACACCACCGCATGATGTTTTTCTTACTCCTACTAGTGAATGTAATGTTACACACCCATACAATGCGCACCACCCCGCGATGTTTTTCAGAACCCTATCCTACATTGCCATTGCATGTTCCATGACCTCCCCATGCTGACCACCCCGCAGGGCTTTTCTCCATCCTACATTGCCACTCACTGCCTATCCTTTTTAGACCCTCCGATTCACACCACACTTTACGTTTTTCTCCTCCTACTAGTGAATGTTATGTTACACACGCATACAATGTGCACCACCCCGCCATGTTTTTCAGAAACCATCCTACATTGTCACTGCATGTTCCCTGACCTCCACATGCTGACCACCCCGCGGTGCTTTTCCCAATCCTACATTGCCACTCCATGCCTATCCTAATTCAGACCCTCCCATTCACACCACCCCGTGATGTTTTTCTCACTCCTACTAGTGAATGTAATGTTACACCCCCATACAATGCGCACAAACCTGCGATGTTTTTCAGAAACCTATCCTACATTGCCACTGCATGTTCCCTGACCTCCCCATGCTGAACACCCCACGGTGCTTTTCTCCATCATACATTGCCACTCACTGCCTATCCTAATTCAGACCCAATGATTCACACCACCCCGTGATGTTTTTCTCACTCCTACTAGTGAATGTAATGTTACACACCCATACAATGCGCACCACCCCCGGATGTTTTTCAGAAACCTATCCTACATTGCCACTGCATGTTCCCTGACTTCCCCATGCTGACCACCCCGAGGTGCTTTTCTCCATCCTACATGGCCACTCACTTCCTATCCTAATTCAGACCCTCCGATTCACACCACCCCGTGATGTTTTTCTCACTGCTACTAGTGAATGTAATGTTACCCACCATACAATTCGCACCACCCCATGATGTGTTTCTCACTCCTACTAGTGAATGTAATGTTACACACCGATACAATGCGTACCATCCTGCGATGTTTTTCAGGAACATATCCTTCATTGCCACTGCATGTTCCATGACCTCCCCATGCTGACCAACCCGCTGTGCTTTTCTCCATCCTACATTGCCACTCACTGCCTATCCTATTTAGACCCTCCGATTAACACCACCCCGTTATGTTTTTCTCCTCCTACTAGTGAATGTAATGTTACACACGCATACAATGCGCACCACACCGCGATGCTTTTCAGAAACCTATCCTACATTGCCACTGCATGTTCCCTGACCTCCCCATGCTGACAACACTGCGGTGCTTTTCTCCATCCTACATTGCCACTCACTGCCTATCCTAATTCACACCCTCCGATTCACACCACCGCATGATGTTTTTCTTACTCCTACTAGTGAATGTAATGTTACACACCCATACAATGCGCACCACCCCGCGATGTTTTTCAGAACCCTATCCTACATTGCCATTGCATGTTCCATGACCTCCCCATGCTGACCACCCCGCAGGGCTTTTCTCCATCCTACATTGCCACTCACTGCCTATCCTTTTTAGACCCTCCGATTCACACCACACTTTACGTTTTTCTCCTCCTACTAGTGAATGTTATGTTACACACGCATACAATGTGCACCACCCCGCCATGTTTTTCAGAAACCATCCTACATTGTCACTGCATGTTCCCTGACCTCCACATGCTGACCACCCCGCGGTGATTTTCCCAATCCTACATTGCCACTCCATGCCTATCCTAATTCAGACCCTCCCATTCACACCACCCCGTGATGTTTTTCTCACTCCTACTAGTGAATGTAATGTTACACCCCCATACAATGCGCACAAACCTGCGATGTTTTTCAGAAACCTATCCTACATTGCCACTGCATGTTCCCTGACCTCCCCATGCTGAACACCCCACGGTGCTTTTCTCAATCATACATTGCCACTCACTGCCTATCCTAATTCAGACCCAATGATTCACACCACCCCGTGATGTTTTTCTCACTCCTACTAGTGAATGTAATGTTACACACCCATACAATGCGCACCACCCCCGGATGTTTTTCAGAAACCTATCCTACATTGCCACTGCATGTTCCCTAACTTCCCCATGCTGACCACCCCGAGGTGCTTTTCTCCATCCTACATGGCCACTCACTTCCTATCCTAATTCAGACCCTCCGATTCACACCACCCCGTGATGTTTTTCTCACTGCTACTAGTGAATGTAATGTTACCCACCATACAATTCGCACCACCCCATGATGTGTTTCTCACTCCTACTAGTGAATGTAATGTTACACACCGATACAATGCGCACCATCCTGCGATGTTTTTCAGGAACATATCCTTCATTGCCACTGCATGTTCCATGACCTCCCCATGCTGACCAACCCGCTGTGCTTTTCTCCATCCTACATTGCCACTCACTGCCTATCCTATTTAGACCCTCCGATTAACACCACCCCGTTATGTTTTTCTCCTCCTACTAGTGAATGTAATGTTACACACGCATACAATGCGCACCACATCGCGATGCTTTTCAGAAACCTATCCTACATTGCCACTGCATGTTCCCTGACCTCCCCATGCTGACAACACTGCGGTGCTTTTCTCCATCCTACATTGCCACTCACTGCCTATCCTAATTCACACCCTCCGATTCACACCACCCCGTGATATTTTTCTCACTCCTACTAGTGAATGTAATGTTACACACCCATACAATGCGCACAATCCCGCTTGTTTTTCAAAACCTATCCTACATTGCCACTGAAGGTTCCCTGACCTCCACATGCTGACCACCCCGACATGCTTTCCTCCATCCTACATTGCCACTCACTGCCTATCCTAATTCTGAGCCTCCTATTCACACCACCCCGTGATGTTTTTCTCACTCGTACTGGAGAATGTAATGTTACACACCCATACAATGCGCACCAATCCGCGATGTTTTTCAGAAACCTATCATACATTGCCATTGCATGTTCCATGACCTCCCCATGCTGACCACCCCGCAGTGCTTTTCTCCATCCTACATTGCCACTCACTGCCTATCCTATTTAGACCCTCCGATTCACACTACCTTTTATGTATTTATCCTCCTACTAGTGAATGTAATGTTACACACCCATACAATGTGCACCACCCCGCGATGTTTTTCAGAAACCGGTCCTACATTTTCACTGCATGTTCTCTGACATCCACATGCTGACCACCCCGCGGTGCTTTTCCCAATCCTATATTGCCACTCCATGCCTATCCTAATTCAGGCCCTCCGATTCACACCACCCCGTGTTGTTTTTCTCACTCCTACTAGGGAATGTAATGTTACACACCCATACAATGCGCACACACCGCGATGTTTTTCAGAAACCTATCCTACATTGCCACTTCATTTTCCCTGACCTCCCCATGCTGACCACCCCGCGGTGCTTTTCCCCATCCTACATTGCCACTCACTGCCTATCCTAATTCAGACCCTGCGATTCACACCACCCCGTGATGTTTTTCTCACTCTTACTAGTGAATGTAATGTTACACACCCATACAATGTGCACCAACCCGTAATGTTTTTCTCACTCCTACTAGTGAATGTAATGTGACACACCCATAGAATGCGCACCACCCCGTGATGTTTTTCAGAAACCTATCCTACATTGCCACTGCATGTTCCCTGACCTCCCAATGCTGACAACCCCGCGGTGATTTTCTCCATCCTAAATCACCACTCAATGCCTATCCTAATTCAGACCCTACGAATCACACACCCCGTGATGTTTTTCTCACTCCTACTAGTGAATGTAATGTTACACACCCATACAATGCGCACCACTCACGATGTGTTTCAGAAACCTATCCTACATTGCCACTTCATTTTCCCTGACCTCACCATGCTGACCACCCCGCGGTGCTTTTCCCCATCCTACATTGCCTCTCAATGCCTATCCTAATTCAGACCCTCCGATTCAAACCACCCCGTGATGTTATTCTCACTCCTACTAGTGAATGTAATGTTACACACCCATACATTGCGCACCACCCCATGATGTGTTTCTCACTGCTACTAGTGAATGTAATGTTACACACGCATACAATGCGCACCACCCCGCGATGTTTTTCATAAACCTATCCTTCATTGCCACTGCATGTTCCATGACCTCCCCATGCTGACCACCCCGCGGTGCTTTTCTCCATCCTACATTGCCTCTCAATGCCTATCCTAATTCAGACCCTCCAATTCACAACACCCCGTGATGTTTTTCTTACTCCTACTAGTGAATGTAATGTTAAACACCCATATAATGCGCACCACCCCGCGATGTTTTTCAGAAACCTATCCTACATTGCCACTGCATGTTCCCTGACTACCCCATGCTGACCATCCAGCGGTGCTTTTCTCCATCCTACATTGCCTATCACGGCCTATCCAAATTAAGAACCTCCAATTCACACCACCCCGTGATGTGTTTCTCACACCTACTAGTGAATGTAAAGTTACACACCCATAAAATGCGCAACACCCCGCTATGTTTTTCAGAAACCTATCCAACATTGCCACTGCATGTTTCCAGTCTCCCCATGCTGACCACCCCGCGGTGCTTTTCTCCATCCTACATTGCCACTCACTGCCTATTGTAATTCAGACCCTCCAATTCACACCACACCGTGATGTTTTTCTCACTCCTACTAGTGAATGTAATGTTACACACCCACACAATGTGCACCACCCCGCGATGTTTTTCAGAAACCTATCCTACATTGCCACTGCATGTTCCCTAACCTCCCCATGCTGAAAAACCCGCGGTGCATTTCCCCATCCTACATTGCCACTCACTGCCTATCCTAATTCAGACCCTCCTATTCACACCAACCCGTGATGTTTTTCTCACTCCTACTAATCAATGTAATGTTACACAACCATACAATGCGCACCAACCCATGATGTGTTTCTCACTCCTACTAGTGAATGTAATGTTACACACCCATACAATGCGCAACACCCCGCGATGTTTTTCAGAAACCTATCCTTCATTGCCACTACATGTTCCAAGACCTCCCCATGCTGACCACCCCGCGGTGCTTTTCTCCATCCTACATTGCCTCTCACTGCCTATCCTGATTCAGACCCTACGATTCACACCACCCCGTGATGTTTTTCTCACTCCTACTAGTGAATGAAATGTTACACACCCATACAATGCGCACCACCCCCGGATGTTTTTCAGAAACCTATCCTACATTGCCACTGCATTTTTAATGACTTCCCCATGCTGACCACCCCGAGGTGCTTTTCTCCATCCTACATTGCCACTCACTGCCTATCCTAATGAAGACCCTACGATTTACACCACCCCGTGTTTTTTTTCTCACTCCTACTAGTGAATGTAATGTTACACACCGATACAAGGCACACCACCCCCAGATGTTTTTCAGAAACCTATCCTACATTGCTACTGCATGTTCCCTGACTTCCCCATGCTGACCACCTAGAGGTGCTTTTCTCCATCCTACATTGCCAGTCACTTCCTATCCTAATTCAGACCCTCGGATTCACACCACCCCGTGATGTTTTTCTCACTCTAACTAGTGAATGTAATGTTACACACCCATACAATGCGCACAACCCCATGATGTTTTTCTCACTCCTACTAGTGAATGTAATGTTACACAGCCATACAATGCGCACCACCCCGCGATGTTTTTTAGAAACCTATCCTACATTGCCACTGCATGTTCCCTGAACTCCCCATGCTGATCACACCGCGTTGCTTTTCTCCATCCTACATTGCCACTCACTGCCTATCCTAATTCAGACCCTCCGAATCACACCAACCCGTGATGTTTTTCTCACTCCTACTAGTGAATGTAATGTTACACACCCATAAAATGCTCACCACCCCGCGATGTTTTTCCGAAACCTATCCTACATTGCCACTGCATGTTATCTGACCTCACCATGCTGACCACCCCGCGGTGCTTTTTTCCATCCTGCATTGCCACTCACTGCCTATCCTAATTCAGACCCTCCTATTCACACCAACCCGTGATGTTTTTCTCACTCCTACTGGTGAATGTAATGTTACACACCCATGCATTGCGCACGACCCCGCGATGTTTTTCAGAACCCTATCCTACATTGTCACTGCATGTTCCCTGACCTCCCCATGCTGACCACCCCGCTGTGCTTTTCCCCATCCTACATTGCCACTCAATGTCTATCCTAATTCAGACCCTCCGATTCACACCACCCCGTGATGTTTTTCTCACTCCTACTAGTGAATGTAATGTTACACACCATACAATGCGCACCACCCCCGATGTTTTTCAGAAACCTATCATACATTGCCACTGCATGTTCCCTGACCTCCCCATGTTGACCACCGCACGGTGCTTTTCTCCATCCTACATTGCCACTCACTGCCTATCCTAATAAAGACCCTACGATTCACACCACCTCGTGTTGTTTTTCTCACTCCTACTAGTGAATATAATGTTACACACCGATACAAGGCACACCACCCCCAGATGTTTTTCAGAAACCTATCCTACATTGCCACGGCATGTTCCCTGACTTCCCCAGGCTGACCACCTCGAGGTGCTTTTCTCCATCCTACATTGCCAGTCACTTCCTATCCTTATTCAGACCCTCCGATTGACACCACCCCGTGATGTTTTTCTCACTCTAACTAGTGAATGTAAATTTACACACCCATACAATGCGCACCACCCCATGATGTTTTTCTCACTCCTACTAGTGAATGTAATGTTACACAGCCATACAATGCGCACCACCCCGCGATGTTTTTTAGAAACCTATCCTACATTGCCACTGCATGTTCCCTGACCTCCCCATGCTGACCACCCTGCGGTGCTTTTCTCCATCCTACATTGCCACTCACTGCCTATCCTAATTCAGACCCTCCGAATCACACCACCCCGTGATGATTTTCTCACTCCTACTAGTGAATATAATGTTACACACCCATAAAAAGCTCACCACCCCGCGATGTTTTTCCGAAACCTATCCTACATTGCCACTGCATGTTATCAGACCTCACCATGCTGACCACCCCGCGGTGCTTTTTTCCATCCTAAATTGCCACACACTGCGTATCCTAATTCAGACCCTCCGATTGAAACTACCCCGTGATGTTTTTCTCACTCCTACTAGTGAATGTAATGTTAAACACCCATACAAGTCGCACCAACCCGTGATGTTTTTCTCACTCCTACTAGTGAATGTAATGTTACACACCCATACAATGCGTATTACCCCCCGATGTTTTTCAGAAACCATTCCTACATTGCCACTGCATGTTCCCTGACTTCCCCATGCTGACAGTCCAGGGGTGCTTTTCTCCATCCTACATTGCCACTCACTGCCTATCCTAATTCAGACCCTCCAAATCACACCACCCCGTGATGTTTTTGTCACACCTACTAGTGAATGTAAAGTTACACCGCCATACAATGCACAACACCCCGCGATGTTTTTCTCACTCCTACTGGTGAATGTAATGTTACACACCCATACAATGCACACCACCCCACGATGTTTTTCAGAAACCTATCCTACATTGCCACTGCATGTTCCCTGACTTCCCCATGCTGACCACCCCGAGGTGCTTTTCTCCATCCTACATTGCCACTCACTTCCTATCCTAATTCAGATCCTCCTATTCACACCACACGGCGATGTTTTTCTCACTCCTACTAGTGAATGCAATGTTACACACCCATACAATGTGCACCACCCCGTGATGTTTTCCGAACTCCTACTAGTGAATGTAATGTTATACACCCATACAATGCGCACCAACCCATGATGTGTTTCTCACTCCTACTAGTGAATGTAATGTTACACACCCATACAATGCGCAACACCCTGCGATGATTTTAAGAAACCTATCCTTCATTCCCACTGCATGTTCCAAGACCTCCCCATGCTGACCACCCCGCGGGCCTTGTCTCCATCCTACATTGCCTCTCACTGCCTATCCTAATTCAGACCCTACGATTCACACCACCCCGTGATGTTTTTCTCACTCCTACTAGTGAATGAAATGTTACACACCCATACAATGCGCACCACCCCTGGATGTTTTTCAGAAACCTGTCCTACATTGCCACTGCATGTTTCCTGACTTCCCCATGCTGACCACCCCGAGTTGCTTTTCTCCATCCTATATTGCCACTCACTTCCTATCCTAATTCAGACACTGGGATTCACACCACCCCGTGATGTTTTTCTCACTCTTACTAGTGAATGTAATGTTACACACCCATACAATGCGCACCACCCCGTAATGTTTTTCTCACTCCTACTAGTGAATGTAATGTTACACACCCATAGAATGCGCACCACCCCGCGATGTTTTTCAGAAACCTATCCTACATTGTCACTGCATGTTCCCTGACCTCCCCATGCGGACAACCCCGCGGTGCTTTTCTCCATCCTACATCGCGACTCACTGCCTATCCTAATTCACACCCTACGAATCACAACACCCCGTGATGTTTTTCTCACTCCTACTAGTGAATGTAATGTTACACACCCATACAATCCGCACCACCCCGCGATGTTTTTCAGAAACCTATCCTACATTGCCACTTCATTTTCCCTGACCTCCCCATGCTGACCACCCCGCGGTGCTTTTTCCCATCCTACATTGTCACTCACTGCCTATCCTAATTCAGACCCTCCGATTCACACAACCCCGTGATGTTTTTCTCACTCCTACTAGTGAATGTAATGTTACACACCCATACAATGCGCACCATCCCGCGATGTTTTTCAGAAACCTATCCTACATGCCACTGCATGTTATCTGACCTCACCATGCTGACCACCCCGTGGTGCTTTTTCCATCCCGCATTGCCACTCACTGCCTATCCTAATTCACACCCTCCGATTCACACAACCCCCTGATGTTTTTCTTACTCCTACTAGTGAATGTAATTTTACACACCCATACAAGGCGCACCACCCCGCGATGTTTTTCATAAACCTATCCTACATTGCCACTGCATGATCAATGACCTCCCCATGCTGACCACCCCGCAGTGCTTTCCTCCATCCTACATTGCCACTCACTGCCTATCCTATTTAGACCCTCCAATTCACACCACCGCGTTATGTTTTTCTCCTCCTACTAGTGAATGAAATGTTACACACCCATACAATGTGCACCACCCCGCAATGTTTTTCAGAAACCTATCCTACATTGTCACTGCATGTTCCCTGACCTCCACATGCTGACCACCACGCTGTGCTTTTCCCCATCCTACATGGCCACTCAATGCCTATCCTAATTCAGAACCTCTGATTCACACCACCACGTGATGTTTTTCTCACTCCTACTAGTGAATGTAATGTTACACACCCATAAAATGCTCACCACCCCGCGATGTTTTTCCGAAACCTATCCTACATTGCCACTGCATGTTATCTGACCTCACAATGCTGACCACCCCGCGGTGCTTTTTTCTATCCTAAATTGCCACACACTGCGTATCCTAATTCAGACACTCCGATTCAAACCACCCCGTGATGTTTTTCTCTCTCGTACTAGTGAATGTAATGTTAAACACCCATACAAGTCGCACGACCCCATGATGTTTTTCTCACTCCTACTAGTGAATGTAATGTTACACACCCATACAATGCACACCACCCTGCGCTGTTTTTCAGAAACCTATCCTTCATTGCCACTGCATGTTCCATGACCTCCCAATGCTGACCACCCCGCGGTGCTTTTCTCCATCCTACATTGCCTCTCACTGCCTATCCTAATTCAGACTCTCCAAATCACACCACCCCGTGATGTTTTTCTCACACCTACTAGTGAATGTAAATTTACACCGCCATACAATGCACAACACCCCACGATGTTTTTCTCACTCCTACTGGTGAATGTAATGTTACACACCCATACAATGCACACCACACCGCGATGTTTTTCACAAACCTATCCTACATTGCCACTGCATGTTCCCTGGCTTCCCCATGATGACCACCCCGAGGTGCTTTTCTCCATCCTACATTGCCACTCACTTCCTATCCTAATTCAGATTCTCCGATTCACACCACACGGCCATGTTTTTCTCACTCCTACTAGTGGATGTAATGTTACACACCCATACAATGTGCACCACCTCGTGATGTTTTCCGAACTCCTACTAGTCAATGTAATGTTACACAACCATACAATGCGCACCAACCCATGATGTGTTTCTCACTCCTACTAGTGAATGTAATGTTACACACCCATACAATGCGCAACACCCCGCGATGTTTTTCAGAAACCTATCCTTCATTGCCACTACATGTTCCAAGACCTCCCCATGCTGACCACCCCGCGGTGCTTTTCTCCATCCTACATTGCCTCTCACTGCCTATCCTAATTCAGACCCTACGATTCACAACACCCCGTGATGTTTTTCTCACTCCTACTAGTGAATGAAATGTTACACACCCATACAATGCGCACCACCCCCGGATGTTTTTCAGAAACCTATCCTACATTGCCACTGCATGTTTAATGACTTCCCCATGCTGACCACATCGAGGTGCTTTTCTCCATCCTACATTGCCACTCACTGCCTATCCTAATTAAGACCCTACGATTCACACCACCCCGTGTTGTTTTTCTCACTCCTACTAGTGAATGTAATGTTACACACCGATACAAGGCACACCACTCCCAGATGTTTTTCAGAAACCTATCCTACATTGCTACTGCATGTTCCCTGACTTCCCCATGCTGACCACCTCGAGGTGCTTTTCTCCATCCTACATTGCCAGTCACTTCCTATCCTAATTCAGACCCTCGGATTCACACCACCCCGTGATGTTTTTCTCACTCTAACTAGTGAATGTAATGTTACACACCCATACAATGCGCACAACCCCATGATGTTTTTCTCACTCCTACTAGTGAATGTAATGTTACACAGCCATACAATGCGCACCACCCCGCGATGTTTTTTAGAAACCTATCCTACATTGCCACTGCATGTTCCCTGAACTCCCCATGCTGATCACACCGCGGTGCT
This sequence comes from Cavia porcellus, assembly GCF_034190915.1. NCBI lineage: Eukaryota > Metazoa > Chordata > Mammalia > Rodentia > Caviidae > Cavia > Cavia porcellus. Next base: position 70,366,606 of record NW_026947502.1, read on the forward strand.
TTTCTCCATCCTACATTGCCACTCACTGCCTATCCTAATTCAGACCCTCCGAATCACACCACCCCGTGATGTTTTTCTCACTCCTACTAGTGAATGTAATGTTACACACCCATAAAATGCTCACCACCCCGCGATGTTTTTCCGAAACCTATCCTACATTGCCACTGCATGTTATCTGACCTCACCATGCTGACCACCCCGCGGTGCTTTTTTCCATCCTAAATTGCCACACACTGCGTATCCTAATTCAGACCCTCCGATTCAAACTACCCCGTGATGTTTTTCTCACTCCTACTAGTGAATGTAATGTTAAACACCCATACAAGTCGCACCACCCCATGATGTTTTTCTCACTCCTACTAGTGAATGTAATGTTACACACCCATACAATGCACACCACCCCGCGATGTTTTTCAGAAACCTATCCTTCATTGCCACTGCATGTTCCATGACCTCCCAATGCTGACCACCCCGTGGTGCTTTTCTCCGTCCTACATTGCCTCTCACTGCCTATCCTAATTCAGACCCTCCGATTCACACCACCCCGTGATGTTTTTCTCGCTCCTACTAGTGAATGTAATGTTACACACCCATGCAATGCGCACCACCCCGTGATGTTTTTTTACCTCCTACTAGTGAATGTAATGTTACACACCCATACAATGCGCACCACCCCGCGATCTTTTTCAGAAACCTATCCTACATTGCCACTGCATGTTCCCTAACCTCCCCATGCTGACCACCCCGCGGTGCTTTACTCCATCCTACATTGCCACTCACTGCCTATCCTAATTCAGACCCTCCATATCACACCACCCCGTGATGTTTTTCTCACACCTACTAGTGAATGTAAAGTTACACCGCCATACAATGCACAACACCCCGCGATGTTTTTTTCACTCCTACTGGTGAATGTAATGTTACACACCCATACAATGCACACCACCCCACGATGTTTTTCAGAAACCTATCCTACATTGCCACTGCATGTTCCCTGACTTCCCCATGCTGACCACCCCGTGGTGCTTTTCTCCATCCTACATTGCCACTCACTTCCTATCCTAATTCAGATCCTCCTATTCACAACACACGGCGATGTTTTTCTCACTCCTACTAGTGAATGCAATGTTACACACCCATATAATATGCACCACCCCGTGATGTTTTCCGAACTCCTACTAGTGAATGTAATGTTACACACCCATACAATGCGCAGCAACCCATGATGTGTTTCTCACTCCTACTAGTGAATGTAATGTTACACACCCATACAATGCGCAACACCCCGCGATGGTTTTCAGAAACCTATCCTTCATTGCCACTGCATGTTCCAAGACCTCCCCATGCTGACCACCCCGCGGTGCTTTTCTCCATCCTTCATTGCCTCTCACTGCCTATCCTAATTCAGACCCTACGATTCACACCACCCTGTGATGTTTTTCTCACTCCTACTAGTGAATGAAATGTTACACACCCATACAATGCGCACCACCCCCGGATGTTTTTCAGAAACCTTTCCTACATTGCCATTGCATGTTTCCTGACTTCCCCATGCTGACCACCCCGAGTTGCTTTTCTCCATCCTACATTGCCACTCACTTCCTATCCTAATTCAGACCCTGCGATTCACACCACCCCGTGATGTTTTTCTCACTCTTACTAGTGAATGTAATGTTACACACCCATACAAAGCACACCAACCCGTAATGTTTTTCTCACTCCTACTAGTGAATGTAATGTTACACACCCATAGAATGCGCACCACCCCGCGATGTTTTTCAGAAACCTATCCTACATTGCCACTGCATGTTCCCTGACCTCCCCACACTGACAACCCCGCAGTGTTTTTCTCCATCCTACATCGCCACTCACTGCCTATCCTAATTCAGACCCTACGAATCACAACACCCCGTGACGTTTTTCTCACTCCTACTAGTGAATGTAATGTTACACACCCATAGAATGCGCACCACCCCGCGATGTTTTTCAGAAACCTATCCTACATTGCCACTTCATTTTCCCTGACCTCCTCATGCTGACCACCCCGCGGTGCTTTTCCCCATCCTACATTGCCACTCACTGCCTATCCTAATTCAGACCCTCCGATGCACACAACCCCGTGATGTTTTTCTCACTCCTACTAGTGAATGTAATGTTACACACCCATACAATGCGCACCATCCCGCGATGTTTTTCAGAAACCTATCCTACATGCCACTACATGTTATCTGACCTCACCATGCTGACCATCCCGTGGTGCTTTTTCCATCCCGCATTGCCACTCACTGCCTATCCTATTTAGACCCTCCTATTCACACCACCCCGTTATGTTTTTCTCCTCCTACTAGTGAATGTAACGTTACACACCCATACAATGTGCACCACCCCGCGATGTTTTTCAGAAACCTATCCTACATTGTCAGTGCATGTTCCCTGACCTCCACATGCTGACCTCCCCGCTGTGCTTTTCCCCATTCTACATTGCCACTCAATGCCTATCCTAATTCAGACCCTCCGATTCACACCACCCCGTGATGTTTTTCTCACTCCTACTAGTGAATGTAATGTTACACACCATACAATGAGCACTACCCCCGATGTTTTTCAGAAACCTATCGTACATTGCCACTGCATGTTACCTGACCTCCCCATGCTGACCACCCCACGGTGCTTTTCTCCTTCCTACATTGCCACTCACTGCCTATCCTAATTCAGACCCTCCGATTCACACCTCCCCGTGATGTTTTTCTCGCTCCTACTAGTGAATGTAATGTTACACAGCATACAATGAGCACTACCCCCGATGTTTTTCAGAAACCTATCGTACATTGCCACTGCATGTTCCCTGACCTCCCCATGCTGACCACCCCACGGTGCTTTTCTCCATCCTACATTGCCACTCACTGCCTATCCTAATTCAGACCCTCCGAATCACACCACCCCGTGATGTTTTTCTCACTCCTACTAGTGAATGTAATGTTACACACCCATACAATGCGCACCACCCTGCGATGTTTTTCAGAAACTATCCTACATTGCCACTTCAGTTTCCTTGACCTCCCCATGCTGAACTCACCGCGGTGCTTTTCCCCATCCTACATTGCCACTCACTGCCTATCCTAATTCAGACCCTCCTATTCACACGAACCCGTGATGTTTTTCTCACTCCTACTAGTGAATGTAATGTTACACACCCATAAAATGCTCACCACCCCGCGATGTTTTTCCGAAACCTATCCTACATTGCCACTGCATGTTATCTGACCTCACCATGCTGACCACCCCGCGGTGATTTTTTCCATCCTAAATTGCCACACACTGCGTATCCTAATTCAGACCCTCCGATTCAAACCACCCCGTGATGTTTTTCTCACTCCTACCAGTGAATGTAATGTTAAACACCCATACAAGTCGCACCACCCCATGATGTTTTTCTCACTCCTACTAGTGAATGTAATGTTACACACCCATACAATGCACACCACAACGCGATGTTTTTCAGAAACCTATCCTTCATTGCCACTGCATGTTCCATGACCTCCCAATGCTGACCACCCCGCGGTGCTTTTCTCCATTCTACATTGCCTCTCACTGCCTATCCTAATTCAGACCCTCCAAATCACACCACCCCGTGATGTTTTTCTCACACCTACTTGTGAATGTAAAGTTACACCGCCATACAATGCACAACACCCCGCGATGTTTTTCTCACTCCTACTGGTGAATGTAATGTTACACACCCATACAATGCGCACCACCCCGCGATGTTTTTCAGAAAACTATCCTACATTGCAACTGCATGTTCCTTGACCTCCCCATGCTGACCACCCTGTGGTGCTTTTCTCCATCCTACATTGCCACTCACTGCCTATCCTATTTAGACCTCCGATTCACACCACCCTTTATGTTTTTCACCTCCTACTAGTGAATGTAATGTTACACACCCATACAATGTGCACCACCCCGCGATGTTTTTCAGAAACCTATCCTACATTGCCACTGCATGTTCCATGACCTCCCCATGCTGACCACCCCGCAGTGCTTTTCTCCATCCTACATTGCCACTCACTGCCTATCCTATTTAGACCTCCGATTCACACCACCCTTTATGTTTTTCACCTCCTACTAATGAATGTAATGTTACACACCCATACAATGTGCACAACCCCGCGATGTTTTTCAGAAACTTATCCTTCATTGTAACTGCATGTTCCCTGACCTCCACATGCTGACCACCCCGCGGTGCTTTTCTCCAACCTACATTGCCACTCACTGCCTATCCTAATTGAGACCCTCAGATTCACACCACCCCGTGGTGTTTTTCTCTCTCCTACAAGTGAATGTAATGTTACACACCCTTACAATGCGCACCACCCCGAGATGTTTTTCAGAAACCTGTCCTACATTGCCACTGCGTGTTTCCTGACCTCCACATGCTGACCACCCCGCGGTGTTTTTCTCCATCCTACATTGCCACTCACTGCCTATCCTAATTCAGGCCCTATGATACACACCACCTCGTGATGTTTTTCTCACTGCTACTAGTGAATGTAATGTTACTCACCCATACAATGCGCACCACTCCGCGATGTTTTTCAGAAACCTATCCTACATTGCCACTGCATTTTCCCTTACCTCCCCATGCTGAGCACCCCGCGTTGCTTCTCTCCATCCTACATTGCCACTCACTGCCTATCATAATTCAGACGCTCAGATTCACACTACCCCGTGATGTTTTTCTCTCTCCTACTAGTGAATGTAATGTTACACACCCTTACAGTGTGCACCACCCCGAGATGTTTTTCAGAAACCTATCCTACATTGCCACTGCATGTTCCCTGAACTCCCTATGCTGACCTACCTGCGGTGCTTTTCTCCGTCCTACATTGCCACTCACTGCCTATCCTAATTCCGACCCTCCGATTCACTCCACCCCGTGAGGTTTTTCTCACCCCTACTAGTGAATGTAATGTTACACACCCATACAATGCGCACCATCCCGTGATGTTTTTCAAAAACCTATCCTACATTGCCACTGCCTGTTTCCTGACCTCCACATGCTGACCACCCCGGGGAGTTTTTCTCCATCCTACATTGCCACTCACTGCCTATCCTAATTCAGGCCCTCTGATACACACCACCTCGTGATATTTTTCTCACTCCTACTAGTGAATGAAATGTTACACACCCATACAATGCGCACCACCCCCGGATGTTTTTCAGAAACCTATCCTACATTGCCACTGCATGTTTAATGACTTCCCCATGCTGACCACATCGAGGTGCTTTTCTCCATCCTACATTGCCACTCACTGCCTATCCTAATTAAGACCCTACGATTCACACCACCCCGTGTTGTTTTTCTCACTCCTACTAGTGAATGTAATGTTACACACCGATACAAGGCACACCACTCCCAGATGTTTTTCAGAAACCTATCCTACATTGCTACTGCATGTTCCCTGACTTCCCCATGCTGACCACCTCGAGGTGCTTTTCTCCATCCTACATTGCCAGTCACTTCCTATCCTAATTCAGACCCTCGGATTCACACCACCCCGTGATGTTTTTCTCACTCTAACTAGTGAATGTAATGTTACACACCCATACAATGCGCACAACCCCATGATGTTTTTCTCACTCCTACTAGTGAATGTAATGTTACACAGCCATACAATGCGCACCACCCCGCGATGTTTTTTAGAAACCTATCCTACATTGCCACTGCATGTTCCCTGAACTCCCCATGCTGATCACACCGCGGTGCTTTTCTCCATCCTACATTGCCACTCACTGCCTATCCTAATTCAGACCCTCCGAATCACACCACCCCGTGATGTTTTTCTCACTCCTACTAGTGAATGTAATGTTACACACCCATAAAATGCTCACCACCCCGCGATGTTTTTCCGAAACCTATCCTACATTGCCACTGCATGTTATCTGACCTCACCATGCTGACCACCCCGCGGTGCTTTTTTCCATCCTAAATTGCCACACACTGCGTATCCTAATTCAGACCCTCCGATTCAAACTACCCCGTGATGTTTTTCTCACTCCTACTAGTGAATGTAATGTTAAACACCCATACAAGTCGCACCACCCCATGATGTTTTTCTCACTCCTACTAGTGAATGTAATGTTACACACCCATACAATGCACACCACCCCGCGATGTTTTTCAGAAACCTATCCTTCATTGCCACTGCATGTTCCATGACCTCCCAATGCTGACCACCCCGTGGTGCTTTTCTCCGTCCTACATTGCCTCTCACTGCCTATCCTAATTCAGACCCTCCGATTCACACCACCCCGTGATGTTTTTCTCGCTCCTACTAGCGAATGTAATGTTACACACCCATGCAATGCGCACCACCCCGTGATGTTTTTTTACCTCCTACTAGTGAATGTAATGTTACACACCCATACAATGCGCACCACCCCGCGATCTTTTTCAGAAACCTATCCTACATTGCCACTACATGTTCCCTAACCTCCCCATGCTGACCACCCCGCGGTGCTTTACTCCATCTACATTGCCACTCACTGCCTATCCTAATTCAGACCCTCCATATCACACCACCCCGTGATGTTTTTCTCACACCTACTAGTGAATGTAAAGTTACACCGCCATACAATGCACAACACCCCGCGATGTTTTTTTCACTCCTACTGGTGAATGTAATGTTACACACCCATACAATGCACACCACCCCACGATGTTTTTCAGAAACCTATCCTACATTGCCACTGCATGTTCCCTGACTTCCCCATGCTGACCACCCCGTGGTGCTTTTCTCCATCCTACATTGCCACTCACTTCCTATCCTAATTCAGATCCTCCTATTCACAACACACGGCGATGTTTTTCTCACTCCTACTAGTGAATGCAATGTTACACACCCATATAATATGCACCACCCCGTGATGTTTTCCGAACTCCTACTAGTGAATGTAATGTTACACACCCATACAATGCGCAGCAACCCATGTGTTTCTCACTCCTACTAGTGAATGTAATGTTACACACCCATACAATGCGCAACACCCCCGATGGTTTTCAGAAACCTATCCTTCATTGCCACTGCATGTTCCAAGACCTCCCCATGCTGACCACCCCGCGGTGCTTTTCTCCATCCTTCATTGCCTCTCACTGCCTATCCTAATTCAGACCCTACGATTCACACCACCCTGTGATGTTTTTCTCACTCCTACTAGTGAATGAAATGTTACACACCCATACAATGCGCACCACCCCCGGATGTTTTTCAGAAACCTTTCCTACATTGCCATTGCATGTTTCCTGACTTCCCCATGCTGACCACCCCGAGTTGCTTTTCTCCATCCTACATTGCCACTCACTTCCTATCCTAATTCAGACCCTGCGATTCACACCACCCCGTGATGTTTTTCTCACTCTTACTAGTGAATGTAATGTTACACACCCATACAAAGCGCACCAACCCATAATGTTTTTCTCACTCCTACTAGTGAATGTAATGTTACACACCCATAGAATGCGCACCACCCCGCGATGTTTTTCAGAAACCTATCCTACATTGCCACTGCATGTTCCCTGACCTCCCCATGCTGACAACCCCGCAGTGTTTTTCTCCATCCTACATCGCCACTCACTGCCTATCCTAATTCAGACCCTACGAATCACAACACCCCGTGACGTTTTTCTCACTCCTACTAGTGAATGTAATGTTACACACCCATAAAATGCTCACCACCCCGCGATGTTTTTCCGAAACCTATCCTACATTGCCATTGCATGTTATCTGACCTCACCATGCTGACCACCCCGCGGTGATTTTTTCCATCCTACATTGCCACACACTGCGTATCCTAATTCAGACCCTCCGATTCAAACCACCCCGTGATGTTTTTCTCACTCCTACTAGTGAATGTAATGTTAAACACCCACACAAGTCGCACCACCCCATGATGTTTTTCTCACTCCTACTAGTGAATGTAATGTTACACACCCATACAATGCACACCACCCCGCGATGTTTTTCAGAAACCTATCCTTCATTGCCACTGCATGTTCCATGACCTCCCAATGCTGACCACCCCGCGGTGCTTTTCTCCATTCTACATTGCCTCTCACTGCCTATCCTTATTGAGACCCTCCAAATCACACCACCCCGTGATGTTTTTCTCACACCTACTTGTGAATGTAAAGTTACACCGCCATACAATGCACAACACCCCGCCATGTTTTTCTCACTCCTACTGGTGAATGTAATGTTACACACCCATACAATGCGCACCACCCCGCGATGTTTTTCAGAAAACTATCCTACATTGCAACTGCATGTTCCTTGACCTCCCCATGCTGACCACCCTGTGGTGCTTTTCTCCATCCTACATTGCCACTCACTGCCTATCCTATTTAGACCTCCGATTCACACCACCCTTTATGTTTTTCACCTCCTACTAGTGAATGTAATGTTACACACCCATACAATGTGCACCACCCCGCGATGTTTTTCAGAAACTTATCCTTCATTGTAACTGCATGTTCCCTGACCTCCACATGCTGACCACCCCGCGGTGCTTTTCTCCAACCTACATTGCCACTCACTGCCTATCCTAATTGAGACCCTCAGATTCACACCACCCCGTGGTGTTTTTCTCTCTCCTACAAGTGAATGTAATGTTACACACCCTTACAATGCGCACCACCCCGAGATGTTTTTCAGAAACCTGTCCTACATTGCCACTGCGTGTTTCCTGACCTCCACATGCTGACCACCCCGCGGTGTTTTTCTCCATCCTACATTGCCACTCACTGCCTATCCTAATTCAGGCCCTATGATACACACCACCTCGTGATGTTTTTCTCACTGCTACTAGTGAATGTAATGTTACTCACCCATACAATGCGCACCACTCCGCGATGTTTTTCAGAAACCTATCCTACATTGCCACTGCATTTTCCCTTACCTCCCCATGCTGAGCACCCCGCGTTGCTTCTCTCCATCCTACATTGCCACTCATTGCCTATCATAATTCAGACGCTCAGATTCACACTACCCCGTGATGTTTTTCTCTCTCCTACTAGTGAATGTAATGTTACACACCCTTACAGTGTGCACCACCCCGAGATGTTTTTCAGAAACCTATCCTACATTGCCACTGCATGTTCCCTGAACTCCCTATGCTGACCTACCTGCGGTGCTTTTCTCCATCCTACATTGCCACTCACTGCCTATCCTAATTCCGACCCTCCGATTCACACCACCCCGTGAGGTTTTTCTCACCCCTACTAGTGAATGTAATGTTACACACCCATACAATGCGCACCATCCCGTGATGTTTTTCAAAAACCTATCCTACATTGCCACTGCATGTTTCCTGACCTCCACATGCTGACCACCCCGGGGAGTTTTTCTCCATCCTACATTGCCACTCACTGCCTATCCTAATTCAGGCCCTCTGATACACACCACCTCGTGATATTTTTCTCACTCCTACTAGTGAATGTAATGTTACTCACCCATACAATGCGCACCACTCCGCGATGTTTTTCAGAAACCTGTCCTACATTGCCACTGCATTTTCCCTGACCTCCCCATGCTGAGCACCCCGTGGTGCTTCTCTGGATCCTACATTGCCACTCACTGCCTATCCTAATTCAGACCCTCAGATTCACACCACCCCGTGACGTTTTTCACTCTCCTACAAGTGAATGTAATGTTACACAACATTACAATGCGCACCACCCCGAGATGTTTTTCAGAAACCTATCCTACATTGCCACTGCATGTTCCCTGACCTCCCCATGGTGACCAACCTGCGGTGCTTTTCCCATTCCTACATTGCCACTCACTGCCTATCCTAATTCCGACCCTCCGATTCACACCACCCCGTGAGGTTTTTCTCACTCCTACTAGTGAATGTAATGTTACACACCCATACAATGCGCACCATCGCGCGATGTTTTTCAAAAACCTATCCTACATTGCCACTGCATGTACCCTGACCTCCACTTGCTGACCACCCTGCGGTGCTTTTCTCCATCCTACATTGCCACTCACTGCCTATCCTAATTCAGACCCTCCTATTCACACCAACCCGTGATGTTTTTCTCACTTCTACTAGTGAATGTAATGTTACACACCCATAGAATGCGCACCACCTCGCGATGTTTTTCAGAACCCTATCCTACATTGCCACTGCATGTTCCATGACCTCCCCATGCTGACCACCCCGCAGTGCTTTTCTCCATCCTACATTGCCACTCACTGCCTATCCTATTTAGACCCTCCGATTCACACCACCCTTTATGTTTTTCACCTCCTACTAGTGAATGTAATGTTACACACCCATACAATGTGCACCACCCCGCGATGTTTTTCAGAAACCTATCCTTCATTGTAACTGCATGTTCCATGACCTCCACATGCTGACCACCCCGCGGTGCTTTTCCCAATCCTACATTGCCACTCCATGCTTATCCTAATTCAGTCCCTCCCATTCACACCACCCCGTGATGTTTTTCTCACTCCTACTAGTGAATGTAATGTTACACACCCATACAATGCGCACCACCCCACGATGTTTTTCAGAAACCTATCCTAAATTGTCACTGCCTGCTCCCTGACCTCCACATGCTGACCACCCTGCAGTGCTTTTCTCCATCCTACATTGCCACTCACTGCCTATCCTAATTCAGACCCTCAGATTCACACCACACCGTGATGTTTTTCTCTCTCCTACTAGTGAATGTAATGTTACACACCCATACAATGCGCACCACCCCGAGATGTTTTTCAGAAACCTATCCTACATTGCCCCTGCATGTTTCCTGACCTACACATGCTGACCACCCCGCGGTGTTTTTCTCCATCCTACATTGCCACTCACTGCCTATCCTAATTAAGGCCGTCTGATACACACCACCTTGTGTTGTTTTTCTCACTCCTACTAGTGAATGTAATGTTACTCACCCATACAATGCGCCCCACTCCGCGATGTTTTTCAGAAACCTACCCTACATTGCCACTGCTTTTTCCCTGACCTCCCCATGCTGAGCACCCCGCGGTGCTTCTCTCCATCCTACATTGCCACTCACTGCCTAGGGTAATTCAGACCCTCAGATTCACACCACCCCGTGATGTTTTTCTCTCTCCTACTAGTGAATGTAATGTTACACACCTATACAATGCGCACCACCCAGCGATGTTTTTCAGAACCCTATCCTACATTGCCACTGCATGTTCCCTGACTTCCCCATGTTAAGCAGCCCGCGGTGCTTTTCTCCATCCTACATTGTGACTCACTGCCTATACTAATTCACACCCTCCGATTCACACCACCCCTTGATGTTTTTCTCACTCCTACTGGTGAATGTAATGTTACGCACCCATACAATGCGCACCACCCCGCGATGTTTTTCAGAAACCTATCCTACATTGCCATTGCATGTTCCATGACCTCCCCATGCTGACCACCTCGCAGTGCTTTTCTCCATCCTACATTGCCACTCACAGCCTATCCTATTTAGACCCTCCGATTCACACCACCCCTTGATGTTTTTCTCACTCCTACTGGTGAATGTAATGTCACACACCCATACAATGCGCACAACTCGTGATGTATTTCAGAAACCTATCCTAAATTGTCACTGCCTGCTCCCTGAACTCCACATGCTGACCACCCCGCGGTGCTTTTCTCCATCCTACATTGACACTCACTGCCTATCCTAATTCAGACCCTCAGATTCACACCACCCCGTGATGTTTTTCTCTCTCCTACTAGTGAATGTAATGTTACACACCATTACAATGCGCACAACCCAGAGATGTTTTTCAGAAACCTATCCTACAGTGCCACTGCATGTTTCCTGACCTCCACATGCTGACCACCCCGCGGTGTTTTTCTCCATCCTACATTGCCACTCACTGCCTATCCTAATTCAGGCTCTCTGATAAACACCACCTCGTGATGTTTTCTCACTCCTACTAGTGAATGTAATGTTACTCACCCATACAATGCGCACCACTCCACGATGTTTTTCAGAAACCTATCCTACATTGCCACTGCATTTTCCCTGACCTCCCCATGCTGAGCACCCCGCGTTGCTTCTCTCCATCCTACATTGCAACTCACTGCCTATCATAATTCAGACGCTCAGATTCACAACACCCCGTGATGTTTTTCTCTCTCCTACTAGTGAATGTAATGTTACACACCCTTACAGTGTGCACCACCCCGAGATGTTTTTCAGAAACCTATCCTACATTGCCACTGCATGTTCCCTGACCTCCCCATGCTGACCTACCTGCGGTGCTTTTCTCCATCCTACATTGACACTCACTCCCTATCCTAATTCCGACCATCCGATTCACACCACCCCGTGAGGTTTTTCTCACTCCTACTAGTGAATGTAATGTTACACACCCATACAATGCGCACCATCCTGCGATGTTTTTGAAAAACCTATCCTACATTGCCACTGCATGTTCCCTGACCTCCACATGCTGACCACCCCGCGGTGCTTTTCTCCATCCTACATTGCCACTCACTGCCTATCCTAATTCACACCCTCCTATTCACACCAACCCGTGATGTTTTTCTCACTCCTACTAGTGAATGTAATGTTACACACCCATACAATGCGCACCAGGCCGCGGTGTTTTTCAGAACCCTATCCTATATTGCCACTGCATGTTCCCTAACTTCCCCATGCTGACCACCCCGCGGTGCTTTTCTCCATCCTACATTGCCACTCACTGCCTATCGTAATTCACACCCTCCGATTCACACCACCCCTTGATGTTTTTCTCACTCGTACTAGTGAATGTAATGTTACACACCCATACAATGCGCACCACCCCGCGATATTTTTCAGAAACCTATCCTACATTGCCATTGCATGTTCCATGACCTCCCCATGCTGACCACCCCGCAGTGCTTTTCTCCATCCTACATTGCCACTCACTGCTTATCCTATTTAGACACTCCGATTCACACCACACTTTATGTTTTTCTCCTCCTACTAGTGAATGTAATGTTACACACCCATACAATGCGCACCACCCCCGGATGTTCTTCAGAAACCTATCCTACATTGAAACTGCATGTTCCCTGACTTCCCCATGCTGACCACCCCGAGGTGCTTTTCTCCATCCTACATTGCCACTCACTTCCTATCCTAATTCAGACCCTCCGATTCACACTACCCCGTGATGTTTTTGTCACTCTTACTAGTGAATGTAATGTTACACACCCATACAATGCGCACCACCCCGTAATGGTTTTCTCACTCCTACTAGTGAATGTAATGTTACACACCCTTACAATGCGCACCACCGCGAGATGTTTTTCAGAAACCTATCCTACAGTGCCACTGCATGTTTCCTGACCTCCACATGCTGACCACCCCGAGGTGCTTCTCTCCTACCTACATTGCCACTCACTGCCTATCCTAATTCAGACCCTCCGATTCACACCACACCGTGATGTTTTTCCCACTCCTACTAGTGAATGTAATGTAACACACCCATACAATGCTCACCACCCCGCGATGTTTTTCAGAAAGCTATCCTTCATTGCCACTGCATGTTCCATGACCTCCCCATGCTGACCACCCCGCGTTGCTTTTCTCCATCCTACATTGCCTCTCAATGCCTATCCTAATTCAGACCCTCTGATTCACACCACCCCGTGATGTTTTTCTCACTCCTACTAGAGAATGTAATGTTACACACCCATATAATGCGCACCACCCCGCGATGTTTTTCAGAAACCTATCCTACATTGCCACTGCATGTTCCCTGACTTCCCCATGCTGACCACCCGCGGTGCTTTTCTCCATCCCATATTGCCACTCACTGCCTATCCTAATGCACACCCTCCGATTCACACCACCCCCTGATGTTTTTCTCACTCCTACTAGTGAATGTAATGTTACACACCCATACAATGCACACCAACCCGCGATGTTTTTCAGAAACATATCCTACATTGCCACTGCATGTTCCATGACCTCCCCATGCTGACCACCCCGCAGTGCTTTTCTCCATCCTACATTGCCACTCACTGCCTGTCCTATTTAGACCCTCCGATTCACACCACCCCGTTATGTTTTTCTCCTCCTACTAGTGAATGTAATGTTACACACCCATACAATGTGCACCACCCCGCGATGTTTTTCAGAAACCTATCCTACATTGTCACTGCATCTTCCCTGAAATCCACATGCTGACCACCCTGCTGTGCTTTTCCCCATCCTACATTGCCACTCAATGCCTATCCTAATTCAGACCCTCCGATTCACACCACCCCGTGATGTTTTTCTCACTCCTACTAGTGAATGTAATGTAACACATCCATACAATGCGCACCACCCCCGATGTTTTTCAGAAACCTATCCTACATTGCCACTGCATGTTCCCTGACCTCCCCATGCTGACCACCCCACGGTGCTTTTCTCCATCCTACACTGCCACTCACTGCCTATTCTAATTCAGACCCTACGATTCACACAACCCCGTGACGTTTTTCTCACTCCTACTAGTGAATGTAATGTTACACACCCATACAATGCACACCACCCCCGGATGTTTTTCAGAAACCTATCCTACATTGCCACTGCATGTTCCCTGACTTCCCCATGCTGACCAACCCGAGGTGCTTTTCTCCATCCTACATTGCCACTCACTTCCTATCCTAATTCAGACCCTCCGATTCATACTACCCCGTGATGATTGTTCTCACTCTAAATAGTGAATGTAATGTTACACACCTATACAATGCGCAACACCCCGTGATGTATTTCTCACTCCTACTATTGAATGTAATGTTATACAGCCATACAATGCGCACCACACCGCGATGTTTTTCGGAAACCTATCCTACATTGCCATTTCATTTTCCCTGACCTCCCCATGCTGACCACACCGCGGAGCTTCTCCCCATCATACATTGCCACTCACTGCCTATCCTAATTCAGACCCTCCGATTCAAACCACCCCGTGATGTTTTTCTCACTCCTACTAGTGAATGAAATGTTACACACCCATACAATGCGCACCACCCCGCGATGTTTTTCAGAAACCTATCCTACATTGCCTCTGCATGTTTCCTGACCTCCCCATTGTGACTACCCCGCAGTGCTTTTCTCCATCCTACATTGCCACTCACTGCCTATCCTAATTCAGACCCTCCGATTCACACCACTCCGTGATGTGTTTCTCACACCTACTAGTGAATGTAATGTTACACACTGATACAAGTCGCACCACCCCCAGGATATATTTCTCACTCCTACTAGTGAATGTAATGTTACACACCCATACAATGCGCACCACCCCCGATGATTTTCAGAAACCTATCCTTCATTGCCACTGCATGTTCCATGACCTCCCAGGGCTGACCAACCTGCGGTGCTTTTCTCCATCCTACATTGCCACTCACTGCCTATCCTAATTCAGACCATCCGATTCACACCACCCCGTGATGTTTTTCTCACTCCTACTAGTGAATGTAATGTTACACACCCATACAATGCGCACCACCCCGCGATGTTTTTCAGAAACCTATCCTACAATGCCACTGCATGTTCCCTGACTTCCCCATGCTGACCATCCAGATGCGCTTTTCTCCATCCTACATTGCCACTCACTGCCTATCCTAATTCAGACCCTCCAAATCATACCACGCCGTGATGTTTTTCTCACACCTACTCGTGAATGTAAAGTTACACACCCATACAATGCGCACCAACCCATGATGTGTTTCTCACTCCTACTAGTGAATGTAATGTTACACACCCATACAATGCGCACCACCCCGCGATGTTTTTCAGAAACCTATCCTACATTGCCACGGTATGTTTCCTGACCTCCCCATGCTGACCTCCCCGCGGTGCTTTTCTCCATCCTACATTGCCACTCACTGCCTATCCTAAATCAGACCCTACGATTCACACCACCCTGTCATGTTTTTCTCACTGCTACTAATGAAAGTAATGTTACACACGCATACAATGCGCACCACACCGCGATGTTTTTCAGAAACCTATCCTACATTGCCACTGCATGTTTCCTGACCTCCCCATGCTGACAACCCTGCGGTGCTTTTCTCCATCCTACATTGCCACTCACTGCCTATCCTAATTCCGACCCTGCGATTCACACCACCCCGTGATGTTTTTCTCACTCCTACTAGTGAATGTAATGTTACACACCCATACAATGCTCACCACCCCGGGATGTTTTTCAGGAACCTATCCTACATGCCACTGCATGTTATCAGACCTCACCATGCTGACCACCCCGCGGTGCTTTTTTCCATCCTAAATTGCCAATCACTGCGTATCCTAATTCAGACCCTCCGATTCAAACCACCATGTGATGTTTTTCTCACTCCTAGTAGTGAATGTAATGTTACACACCATACAATTCGCACCACCCCATGAAGTGTTTCTCACTCCTACTAGTGAATGTAATGTTACACACCCATACAATGCGCACCACCCAGCGATGTTTTTCAGAAACCTATCCTTCATTGCCACTGCATGTTGCATGACCTCTCCATGCTGACCACCCCGCGGTGCTTTTCTCCATCCTACATTGCCTCTCAATGCCAATCCTAATTCAGACCCTCCGATTCACACCACCCCGTGATGTTTTTCTCACTCCTACTAGTGAATGTAATGTTACACACCCATACAATGCTCACCACCCCGCGATGTTTTTCAGAAACCTATCCTACATTGCCACTGCATGTTCCATGACCTCCCCATGCTGACCACCCATCAGTGCTTTTCTCCATCCTACATTGCCACTCACTGCCTATCCTATTTAGACCCTCCGATACACACCACCCCGTTATGTTTTTCTCCTCCTACTAGTCAATGTAATGTTACACACCCATACAATATGCACCACCCCACGATGTTTTTCAGAAACCTATCCTACATTGTCACTGCATGTTCCCTGACCTCCACATGCTGACCACACCGCGGTGTTTTTCCCCATCCTACATTGCCACTCACAGCCTATCCTAATTCAGACCCTCAGATTCACACCACCCCGTGATGTTTTTCTCACTCCTACTAGTGAATGTAATGTTACACACCCATACAATGCGCACCACCCCATGATGTGTTTCTCACTCCTACTAGTGAATGTAATGTTACACACCCATACAATGCGCACCACCCCGCGATGTTTTTCAGAAACATATCCTTCATTGCCACTGCATGTTCCATGACCTCCCCATGCTGACCACCCCGCGGTGCTTTTCTCCATCCTACATTGCCTCTCACTTCCTATCCTCATTCAGATCCTCCGATTCACACCACACCGTGATGTTTTTCTCACTCCTACTAGTGAATGTAATGTTACACACCCATACAATACACACCACCCCCGGATGTTTTTCAGAAACCTATCCCACATTGCCACTGCATGTTCCCTGACTTCCCCATGCTGACCACCCCGAGGTGCTTTTCTCCATCCTACATTGCCTCTCACTTCCTATCCTCATTCAGATCCTCCGATTCACACCACACCGCGATGTTTTTCTCACTCCTACTAGTGAATGTAATGTTACACACCCATACAATGTGCACGACCCTGTGATGTTTTTCTCACTCCTACTAGTGAATGTAATGTTACACACCCATACAATGCGCACCACCAAGCGATGTTTTTCAGAAACTATCCTACATTGCCACTTCATTTTCCCTGACCTCCCCATGCTGACCACACCGCGGTGCTTTTACCCATCCTACATTGCCACTCACTGCCTATCCTAATTCAGACCCTCCGATTCACACGACCCCGTGATGTTTTCTCACTCCTACTAGTGAATGTAATGTTAAACACCCATAAAATGCTCACCACCCCGCGATGTTTTTCCGAAACCTATCCTACATTGCCACTGCATGTTATCTAACCTCACCATGCTGACCACCCGGTGATGCTTTTTTCCATCCTAAATTGCCACTCACTGCGTATCCTAATTCAGACCCTCCGATTCAAACCACCCCGTGATGTTTTTCTCACTCCTACTAGTGAATGTAATGTTAAACACGCATACAAGTCGCACCACCCCATGATGTTTTTCTCACTGCTACTAGTGAATGTAATGTTACACACCCATACAATGCGCACCACCCCGCGATGTTTTTCAGAAACCTGTCCTTCATTGCCACTGAATGTTCCGTGACCTCCCAATGCTGACCACCCCGCGGTTCTTTTCTCCATCCTACATTGCCTCTCACTGCCTATCCTAATTCAGACCCTCCGATTCACACCACCCCGTGATGTTTTTCTCACTCCTACTAGTGAATGTAATGTTACACACACATACAATGCGCCCCACCCCGCAATGTTTTTCAAAACCTATCCTACATTGCCACTGCATGTTCCCTGACATCCCCATGCTGATCATCCAGCGGTGCTTTTCTCCATCCTACATTGCCACTCACTGCCTATCCTAATTGAGACCCTCCACATCACACCACCCAGTGATGTTTTTCTCCCACCTACTAGTGAATGTAAATTTACACAGCCATATAATGCGCAACACCCTGCGCTGTTTTTCTCACTCCTACTAGTGAATGTAATGTTACACACCCATACAATGCACACCACCCCGCGATGTTTTTCAGAAACCTATCCTACATTGCCACTGCATGTTCCCTGACTTCCCCATGCGGACCACCCCGAGGTGCTTTTCTCCATCCTACATTGCCACTCACTTCCTATCCTAATTCAGATCCTCCGATTCACACCACACGGCGATGTTTTTCTCACTCCTACTAGTGAATGTAATGTTACACACCCATACAATGTGCACCAACCCGTGATGTTTTCCGAACTCCTACTAGTGAATGTAATGTTACACACCCATACAATGCGCACCACCCCCGGATGTTTTTCAGAAACCTATCCTACATTGCCAATGCATGTTCCCTGACTTCCCCATGCTGACCACCCCCAGGTGCTTTTCCCCATCCTACATTGCCACTCACTTCCTGTCGTAAATCAGACCCTCCGATTCACACCACCCCGTGATGTTTTTCTCACTCTTACTAGTGAATGTAATGTTACACACCCATACAATGCTCACCACCCCGCGATGCTTTTCAGAAACCTATCCTACATTGCCACTGCATGTTATCTGAACTCACCATGCTGACCACCCCGCGGTGCTTTTTTCCATCCTAAATTGCCACTCACTGCGTATCCTAATTCAGACCCTCCGATTCAAACCACCCCGTGATGTTTTTCTCATTCCTACTAGTGAATGTAATGTTACACAACCATACAATGCGCAACACCCCGCAATGTTTTTCTCACTCCTACTAGTGAATGTAATGTTACACACCCATACAATGCGCACCAGCCCGCGATGTTTTTCAGAAACCTATCCTACATTGCCACTGCATGTTCCACGACCTCCCCATGCTGACCACCCCGAGGTGCTTTTCTCCATCCTACATTGCCACTCACTTCCTATCCTAATTCAGATCCTCCGATTCACACCACACCGCCATGTTTTTCTCACTCCTACTAGTGAATGTAAAGTTACACACCCATACAATGCGCACCACCCCGTGATGTTTTTCTCACTCCTACTAGTTAAGGTAATGTTAAACACCCATACAATGCGCACCAACCCATGATGTGTTTCTCACTCCTACTAGTGAATGTAATGTTACACACCCATACAATGCGCACCACCCCGCGATGTTTTTCAGAAACGTATCCTACATTGCCACTGCATGTTCCGTGACTTCCCCATGCTGACCATCCAGCGGTGCTTTTCTCCATCCTACAATGCCACTCACTCCCTATCCTAATTCAGGCCCTCCGATACACACCACCCGTGATGTTTTTCTCACTCCTACTAGTGAACGTAATGTTACACACCCATACAATGCGCACCACTCCACGATGTTTTTCAGAAACCTATCCTACATTGCCACTGCATTTTCCCTGACCTCCCCATGCTGAGCACCCCGCGGTGCTTCTCTCCATCGTACATTGCCACTCACTGCCTATCCTAATTCAGACCCTCCGATTCACACTACCCCGTGATGTTTTTTTCACTCCTACTAGTGAATGTAATGTTACACACCCATACAATGCTCACCACCCCGCGATGTTTTTCAGAAACCTATCCTACATTGCCACTGCATGTTCCATGACCTCCCCATGCTGACCACCCATCAGTGCTTTTCTCCATCCTACATTGCCACTCACTGCCTATCCTATTTAGACCCTCCGATACACACCACCCCGTTATGTTTTTCTCCTCCTACTAGTCAATGTAATGTTACACACCCATACAATATGCACCACCCCGCGATGTTTTTCAGAAACCTATCCTACATTGTCACTGCATGTTCCCTGACCTCCACATGCTGACCACACCGCGGTGTTTTTCCCCATCCTACATTGCCACTCACAGCCTATCCTAATTCAGACCCTCAGATTCACACCACCCCGTGATGTTTTTCTCACTCCTACTAGTGAATGTAATGTTACACACCCATACAATGCGCACCACCCCATGATGTGTTTCTCACTCCTACTAGTGAATGTAATGTTACACACCCATACAATGCGCACCACCCCGCGATGTTTTTCAGAAACATATCCTTCATTGCCACTGCATGTTCCATGACCTCCCCATGCTGACCACCCCGCGGTGCTTTTCTCCATCCTACATTGCCTCTCACTTCCTATCCTCATTCAGATCCTCCGATTCACACCACACCGTGATGTTTTTCTCACTCCTACTAGTGAATGTAATGTTACACACCCATACAATACACACCACCCCCGGATGTTTTTCAGAAACCTATCCCACATTGCCACTGCATGTTCCCTGACTTCCCCATGCTGACCACCCCGAGGTGCTTTTCTCCATCCTACATTGCCTCTCACTTCCTATCCTCATTCAGATCCTCCGATTCACACCACACCGCGATGTTTTTCTCACTCCTACTAGTGAATGTAATGTTACACACCCATACAATGTGCACGACCCTGTGATGTTTTTCTCACTCCTACTAGTGAATGTAATGTTACACACCCATACAATGCGCACCACCAAGCGATGTTTTTCAGAAACTATCCTACATTGCCACTTCATTTTCCCTGACCTCCCCATGCTGACCACACCGCGGTGCTTTTACCCATCCTACATTGCCACTCACTGCCTATCCTAATTCAGACCCTCCGATTCACACGACCCCGTGATGTTTTCTCACTCCTACTAGTGAATGTAATGTTAAACACCCATAAAATGCTCACCACCCCGCGATGTTTTTCCGAAACCTATCCTACATTGCCACTGCATGTTATCTAACCTCACCATGCTGACCACCCGGTGATGCTTTTTTCCATCCTAAATTGCCACTCACTGCGTATCCTAATTCAGACCCTCCGATTCAAACCACCCCGTGATGTTTTTCTCACTCCTACTAGTGAATGTAATGTTAAACACGCATACAAGTCGCACCACCCCATGATGTTTTTCTCACTGCTACTAGTGAATGTAATGTTACACACCCATACAATGCGCACCACCCCGCGATGTTTTTCAGAAACCTGTCCTTCATTGCCACTGAATGTTCCGTGACCTCCCAATGCTGACCACCCCGCGGTTCTTTTCTCCATCCTACATTGCCTCTCACTGCCTATCCTAATTCAGACCCTCCGATTCACACCACCCCGTGATGTTTTTCTCACTCCTACTAGTGAATGTAATGTTACACACACATACAATGCGCCCCACCCCGCAATGTTTTTCAAAACCTATCCTACATTGCCACTGCATGTTCCCTGACATCCCCATGCTGATCATCCAGCGGTGCTTTTCTCCATCCTACATTGCCACTCACTGCCTATCCTAATTGAGACCCTCCACATCACACCACCCAGTGATGTTTTTCTCCCACCTACTAGTGAATGTAAATTTACACAGCCATACAATGCGCAACACCCTGCGCTGTTTTTCTCACTCCTACTAGTGAATGTAATGTTACACACCCATACAATGCACACCACCCCGCGATGTTTTTCAGAAACCTATCCTACATTGACACTGCATGTTCCCTGACTTCCCCATGCGGACCACCCCGAGGTGCTTTTCTCCATCCTACATTGCCACTCACTTCCTATCCTAATTCAGATCCTCCGATTCACACCACACGGCGATGTTTTTCTCACTCCTACTAGTGAATGTAATGTTACACACCCATACAATGTGCACCAACCCGTGATGTTTTCCGAACTCCTACTAGTGAATGTAATGTTACACACCCATACAATGCGCACCACCCCCGGATGTTTTTCAGAAACCTATCCTACATTGCCAATGCATGTTCCCTGACTTCCCCATGCTGACCACCCCCAGGTGCTTTTCCCCATCCTACATTGCCACTCACTTCCTGTCGTAAATCAGACCCTCCGATTCACACCACCCCGTGATGTTTTTCTCACTCTTACTAGTGAATGTAATGTTACACACCCATACAATGCTCACCACCCCGCGATGCTTTTCAGAAACCTATCCTACATTGCCACTGCATGTTATCTGAACTCACCATGCTGACCACCCCGCGGTGCTTTTTTCCATCCTAAATTGCCACTCACTGCGTATCCTAATTCAGACCCTCCGATTCAAACCACCCCGTGATGTTTTTCTCATTCCTACTAGTGAATGTAATGTTACACAACCATACAATGCGCAACACCCCGCAATGTTTTTCTCACTCCTACTAGTGAATGTAATGTTACACACCCATACAATGCGCACCAGCCCGCGATGTTTTTCAGAAACCTATCCTACATTGCCACTGCATGTTCCACGACCTCCCCATGCTGACCACCCCGAGGTGCTTTTCTCCATCCTACATTGCCACTCACTTCCTATCCTAATTCAGATCCTCCGATTCACACCACACCGCCATGTTTTTCTCACTCCTACTAGTGAATGTAAAGTTACACACCCATACAATGCGCGCCACCCCGTGATGTTTTTCTCACTCCTACTAGTTAAGGTAATGTTAAACACCCATACAATGCGCACCAACCCATGATGTGTTTCTCACTCCTACTAGTGAATGTAATGTTACACACCCATACAATGCGCACCACCCCGCGATGTTTTTCAGAAACGTATCCTACATTGCCACTGCATGTTCCGTGACTTCCCCATGCTGACCATCCAGCGGTGCTTTTCTCCATCCTACAATGCCACTCACTCCCTATCCTAATTCAGGCCCTCCGATACACACCACCCGTGATGTTTTTCTCACTCCTACTAGTGAACGTAATGTTACACACCCATACAATGCGCACCACTCCACGATGTTTTTCACAAACCTATCCTACATTGCCACTGCATTTTCCCTGACCTCCCCATGCTGAGCACCCCGCGGTGCTTCTCTCCATCGTACATTGCCACTCACTGCCTATCCTAATTCAGACCCTCCGATTCACACTACCCCGTGATGTTTTTTTCACTCCTACTAGTGAATGTAATGTTACACACCCATACAATGCACACAATCCCGCGATGTTTTTCAAAAACCTATCCTACATTGCCACTGCATGTTCCCTGAACTCCCCATGCTGACCACCCCGCGGTGCTTTTCTCCATCCTACATTGCCACTCACTGCCTATCCTATTTGGCCCTCCGATTCACACCACCCCATTAAGTTTTTCTCCTCCTACTAGTGAATGTAATGTTACACACCCATACAATGTGCACCAACCCGCGATGTTTTTCAGAAACCTATCCTACATTGTCACTGCATGTTCCCTGACCTCCACATGCTGACCACACCGCGGTGCTTTTCCCCATCCTACATTGCCACTCCATGCCTATCCTAATTCAGACCCTCCGATTCACACCACCCTGTGATGTTTTTCTAAATCCTACGAGTGAATGTGATGTTACACACCCATACAATGCGCACCACCCCACGATGTTTTTCAGAAACCTATCCTACATTGCCACTGCATGTTCCCTGAGCTCCCCATGCTGACAAACCCGCGGTGCTTTTCCCCATCCTACATTGCCACTCACTGCCTACCCTAATTCAGACCCTACGATTCACACCACCCCGTGATGTTTTTCTCACTCCTACAAGTGAATGTAATGTTACACACCAATACAATGCACACCACCCCCGGATGTTTTTCAGAAACCTATCCCACATTGCCACTGCATGTTCCCTGACTTCCTCATGCTGACCACCCCGAGGTGCTTTTCTCCATCCTACATTGCCACTCACTTCCTATCCTCATTCAGATCCTCCGATTCACACCACACCTCGATGTTTTTCTCACTCCTACTAGTGAATGTAATGTTACACACCCATACAATGCGCACCACCCCGCGATGTTTTTCAGAAACTATCCTCCATTGCCACTTCATTTTCCCTGACCTCCCCATGCTGACCACACCGCGGTGCTTTTCCCCATCCTACATTACCACTCACTGCCTATCCTAATTCAGACTCTCCAATTCACACGACCCCGTGATGTTTTTCTCACTCCTACTAGTGAATGTAATGTTACACACCCATAAAATGCTCACCACCCCGCGATGTTTTTCCGAAACCTATCCTACATTGCCACTGCATGTTATCTGACCTCACCATGCTGACCACCCCGCGGTGCTTTTTTCCATCCTAAATTGCCACTCACTGCGTATCCTAATTCAGACCCTCCGATTCAAACCAGCCCGTGATGTTTTTCTCACTCCTACTAGTGAATGTAATGTTAAACACGCATACAAGTTGCACCACCCCATGATGTTTTTCTCACTCCTACTAGTGAATGTAATGTTACACACCCATACAATGCGCACCACCCCGCGATGTTTTTCAGAAACCTGTCCTTCATTGCCAATGCATGTTCCGTGACCTCCCTATGCTGACCACCCCGCGGTTCTTTTCTCCATCCTACATTGCCTCTCACTGCCTATCCTAATTCAGACCCTCCGATTCACACCACCCCGTGATGTTTTTCTCACTCCTACTAGTGAATGTAATCTTACACACACATACAATGCGCCCCACCCCGCAATGTTTTTCAGAAACCTATCCTACATTGCCACTGCATGTTCCCTGACTTCCACATGCTGATCATCCAGCGGTGCTTTTCTCCATCCTACATTGCCACTCACTGCCTATCCTAATTCAGACCCTCCAAATCACACCACCCAGTGGTGTTTTAATCCCACCTACTAGTGAATGTAAAGTTACACAGCCATACAATGCGCAACACCCCGCGCTGTTTTTCTCACTCCTACTAGTGAATGTAATGTTACAAACCCATACAATGCACACCACCCCGCGATGTTTTTCAGAAACCTATCCTACATTGCCACTGCATGTTCCATGACTTCCCCATGCTGACCACCCCGAGGTGCTTTTCTCCATCCTACATTGCCACTCACTTCCTATCCTAATTCAGATCCTCCGATTCACACCACACGGCGATGTTTTTCTCACTCCTACTAGTGAATGTAATGTTACACACCCATACAATGTGCACCAACCCGTGATGTTTTACGAACTCCTACTAGTGAATGTAATGTTACACACCCATACAATGCGCACCACCCCCGGATGTTTTTCAGAAACCTATCCTACATTGCCACTGCATGTTCCCTGACTTCCCCATGCTGACCACCCCCAGGTGCTTTTCCCCATCCTACATTGCCACTCACTTCCTGTCCTAAATCAGACCCTCCGATTCACACCACCCCGTGATGTTTTTCTCACTCTTACTAGTGAATGTAATGTTACACACCCATACAATGCTCACCACCCCGCGATGTTTTTCAGAAACCTATCCTACATTGCCACTGCATGTTATCTGACCTCACCATGCTGACCACCCCGCGGTGCTTTTTTCCATCCTAAATTGCCACTCACTGCGTATCCTAATTCAGACCCTCCGATTCAAACCATCCCGTGATGTTTTTCTCACTCCAACTAGTGAATGTAATGTTACACAACCATACAATGCGCAACACCCCGCAATGTTTTTCTCACTCCTACTAGTGAATGTAATGTTACACACCCATACAATGCGCACCACCCCGCGATGTTTTTCAGAAACCTATCCTACATTGCCACTGCATGTTCCATGACCTCCCCATGCTGACCATCCGCAGTGCTTTTCTCCATCCTACATTGCCACTCACTGCCTATCCTATTTAGACCCTCTGATTCACACCACCCCGTTATCTTTTTCTCCTCCTACTAGTGAATGTAATGTTACACACCCATACAATGCGCACCACCCCGCGAAGTTTTTCAGAAACCTATCCTACATTGCCACTGCAAGTTCCCTGACTTCCCCATGCTGACCACCCCGAGGTGCTTTTCTCCATCCTACATTGCCACTCACTTCCTATCCTAATTCAGATCCTCCGATTCACACCAAACCGCGATGTTTTTCTCACTCCTACTGGTGAATGTAATGTTACACACCCATACAATGCGCCCCACCCCGTGATGTTTTTCTCACTCCTACTAGTGAAGGTATTGTTACACACCCATACAATGCGCACCAATCCATGATGTGTTTCTCACTCCTACTAGTGAATGTAATGTTACACACCCATACAATGCGCACCACCCCGCGATGTTTTCCCGAAACCTATCCTTCATTGCCACTGCATGTTCCCTGACCTCCACATGCTGACCACCCCGCGGTGCTTTTCTCCATCCTACCTTGCCTCTCACTGCCTACTCTAATTCAGACCCTCCGATTCACTTCACCCCGTGATGTTTTTCTCACTCCTACTAGTGAATGTAATGTTACACACCCATACAATGCGCACCACCCCGTGATGTTTTTCTCACTCCTACTAGTGAATGTAATGTTACACACCCATGCAATGCGCACCAACAAATGATGTGTTTCTCACTTCTACTCGTGAATGTAATGTTACACACACATACAATGCGCACCACCCCGTGATTTTTTTCATAAACCTATCCTTCATTGCACTGCATGTTCCCTGACTTCCCAATGCTGACCATCCAGCGGTGCTTTTCTCCATCCCACAATGCCACTCACTGCCTATCCTAATTCAGACCCTCCAAATCACACCACCCCGTGATGTTTTTCTCACACCTACTAGTGAATGTAAAGTTACACACCCATACAATGCGCAACACCCCGCGATGTTTTTCTCACTCCTACTAGTGAATGTAATGTTACACACCCATACAATGCGCACCACCCCGCGATGTTTTTCAGAAACCTATCCTGCAATGCCACAGCAAATTCCCTGACCTCCATATGCTGACCACCCCGCAGTGCTTTTCTCCATCCTAGATTGCCACTCACTTCCTATCCTAATTCAGACCCTCCGATTCACACTACCCCGTGATGTTTTTCTCACTCCTACTAGTGAATGTAATGTTAAAACCCATACAATGCGCAACAACCCGCGCTGTTTTTCAGAAACCTATCCTACATTGCCACTGCATGTTCCCTGAACTCCCCTTGCTGACCACCCCATGGTGCCTTTCTCCATACTACACTGCCACTCACTGCCTATCCTAATTCAGACCCTCCGATTCAAAGCACCCCATGATGTTTTTCTCACTCCTACTAGTGAATGGAATGTTACAAACCCATACAATGCGCACCACCCCATGATGTTTTTCTGACTCCTACTAGTGAATGTAATGTTACACACCCATACAATGCACACCACCCCGCGATGTTTTTCAGAAAGCTATCCTACATTGCCACTGCATGTTCCCTGATCTCCCCATGCTGACCACCCCACGGTGCTTTTCTCCATCCTACATTGCCACTCACTGCCTATCCTAATTCAGACCCTATGATTCACACCACCCCGTGATGTTTTTCTCACTCCTACTAGTGAATGTAATGTTACACACCCATACAATGCGCACCACCCCCGGATGTTTTTCAGAAACCTATCATACATTGCCACTGCATGTTCCCTGCCTTCCCCATGCTGACCATTCTGAAGTGCTTTTCTCCATCCTACATTGCCACTCACTTCCTATCCTAATTCAGACTCTCCGATTCACACCACCCCGTGATGTTTTTCTCACTCTAACTAGTGAATGTAATGTTACACACCCATACAATGCGCACCACCCCGTGAGGTTTTTCTCACTCTACTGGTGAATGTAATGTTACACACCCATACAATGCGCACCACACCGCGATGTTTTTCAGAAACCTATCCTACATTGCCACTGCATGTTCCCTGACCTCCCCATGCTGAGCACCCCGCGGTGCTTTTCTCCATCCTACATCGCCATTCAGTGCCTATCCTAATTCAGACCGTCCGAATCACACCACCCCGTGATGTTTTTCTCGCTCCTACTAGTGAATGTAATGTTACACACACATACAATGCGCATCACCCCGCGATGCTTTTCAGAAACCTATCCTACATTGCCACTTCATTTTCACTGACCTCCCCATGCTGACCACCCCGCGGTGCTTTTCCCCATCCTACATTGCTACTCAGTGTCTATCCTAATTCAGACCCTCCGATTTACATGACCGCGTGATGTTTTTCTCACTCCTACTAGTGAATGTAATGTTACACACCCATACAATGCTCACCACCCCGCAAGGTTTTTCCAAACCCTATCCTACATTGCCACTTCATGTTATCTGACCTCACCATGCTGACCACCCGCGGTGCTTTTTTCCATCCTAAATTGCCACTCACTGCGTATCCTAATTCAGACCCTCCGATTCAAACCAACCCGTGATGTTTTTCTAACTCCTACTAGTGAATGTAATGTTACACACCCATACAATGCGCACCAACCCATGATGTGTTTCTCACTCCTACTAGTGAATGTTATGTTACACACCCATACAATGCGCACCACCCCGCGATGTTGTTCAGAAACCTATCCTTCAATGCCACTGCATGTTCCCTGACCTCCCCATGCTGACCACCCCGCGGTGCTTTTCTCCATCCTACATTGCCTCTCACTGCCTATTCTAATTCAGACCCTCCGATTTACACCACCACATGATGTTTTTCTCACTCCCACTAATGAATGTAATGTTACACACCCATACAATGCGCACCACCACGCGATGATTTTCAGAAACGTATCCTATATTGCCACTGCATGTTCCCTGACTTCCCCATGCTGACCATCCAGCGGTGCTTTTCTCCAACCTACAATGCCACTCACTGCCTATCCTAATTCAGGCCCTCTGATTCAAACCACCCCGTGATGTTTTTCTCACTCCGACTAGTGAATGTAAATTTCACACCCATACAATGCGCAACACCCCGCAATGTTTTTCTCACTCCTACTAGTGAATGTAATGTTACACACCCATACAATGCGCACCACCCCGTGATGTTTTTCTCACTCCTACTAGTGAATGTAATGTTACACACCCATACAATGCGCACCACCCCGCAATGTTTTTCAGAAAGCTATCCTACATTGCCACTGCATGTTCCCAGACCTCCTCATGCTGACCACCCCGCGGTGCTTTTCTCCATACTGCATTGCCACTCACTGCCTATCTTAATTCAGACCCTCCGATTCAAACCATCCCATGATGTTTTCCTCACGCCTACTAGTGAATGTAATGTTACACACCCATACAATGCGCACCACCCCGCGATGTTTTTCAGAACCCTATCCTACATTGCCACTGTATGTTCCCTGACCTCCCCATGCTGACCATCCCGCAGTGCTTTTCTCCATCCTACATTGCCACTCACTGCCTATCCTAATTCAGACCCTCCGTTTCACACCACCCCGTGATGTTTTTCTCACTCCTACTAGTGAATGTAATGTTACACACCATACAATGCGCACCACCCCGCGATGTTTTTCAGAAACCTATCCTACATTGCCACTGCATGTTCCCTGACCTCCTCTTGCTGACCACCCCGCAGTGCTTTTCTCCATCCTACATTGCCACTCACTGCCTATCCTAATTCACACCCTCCGATTCACACCACACCCCGATGTTTTTCTCAATCCTACTAGTGAATGTAATGATACACACCCATACAATGCGCACAACCCCGCGATGCTTTTCAGAAACCTATCCTACATTGCCACTGCATGTTCCATGACCTCCCCATAATGACCTCCCCGCAGTGCTTTTCTCCATCCAACATTGCCACTCACTGCCTATCCTATTTAGACCCTCCGATTCACACCAGCCGGTTATGTTTTTCTCCTCCTACTAGTGAATGTAATCTTACACACCCATACAAAGTGCACCACCACGCGATGTTTTTCAGAAACCTATAGTACATTGTCACTGCATGTTCCCTGACCTCCACATGCTGACCTCCCCGCTGTGCTTTTCCCCATCCTACATTGCCACTCAATGTCTATCCTAATTCAGACCCTCCGATTCACACCACCCCGTGATGTTTTTCTCACTCCTACAAGTGAATGTAATGTTACACACCCATACAATGCGCACCACCCCGCGATATTTTTCAGAAACCTATCCTACTTTGCCACTGCATGTTCCCTGACTTCCCCATGCTGATCATCTAGCGGTGCTTTTCTCCATCCTACATTGCCACTCACTGCCTATCCTAATTCAGACCCTCCGATTCACACCACCCCGTGATGTTTTTCTCACTCCTACTAGTGAATGTAAAGTTACAAGGCCATACAATGTGCAACACCCCGCGATGTTTTTCTCACTCCTACTAGTGAATGTAATGTTACACACCCATACAATGCACACCACCCCGCGATGTTTTTTCAGAAACCTATCCTACATTGCCACTGCATGTTCCCTGACTTCCCCATGCTGACGACCCCGAGGTGCTTTTCTCCATCCTACATTGCCACTCACTTCCTATCCGAATTAAGATCCTACGATTCACACCACACGCGATGTTTTTCTCACTCCTACTAGTGAATGTAATGTTACACACCCATACAATGTGCACCACCCTGTGATGTTTTCCGAACTCCTACTAGTGAATGTAATGTTACACACCCATACAATGCGCACCAACCCATGATGTGTTTCTCACTCCTACTAGTGAATGTAATGTTACACACCCATACAATGCGCACCAGCCGGCGATGTTTTTCATAAACCTATCCTTCATTGCCACTGCATGTTCCATGACCTCCCCATGCTGACCACCAAGCGGTGCTTTTCTCCGTCCTACATTGCCTCTCACTGCCTATCCTAATTCAGACCCTCCGATTCACACCACCCCGTGATGTTTTTCTCACTCCTACTAGTGAATGTAATGTTACACACCCATATAATGCGCACCACCCCGCGATGTTTTTCCGAAACCTATCCTACATTGCCACTGCATGTTCCCTGACATCCCCATGCTTACCATCCAGCGGTGCTTTTCTCCATCCTACATTGCCACTCACTGCCTATCCTAATTGAGACCCTCCAAATCACACCACCCCGTGATGTTTTTCTCACACCTACTAGTGAATGTAAAGTTACACACCCATACAATGCGCAACAACCCGCGATGTTTTTCTCACTCCTACTAGTGAATGTAATGTTACACACCCATACAATGCACACCACCCTGCGATATTTTTCAGAAACCTATCCTAAATTGTCACTGCATGTTCCCTGACCTCCACAGGCTGACCACCCCGCTGTGCTTTTCTACATCCTACATTGCCACTCACTTCCTATCCTAATTCAGACCCTCTGATTCACACCACCCCGTGATGTTTTTCTCACTCTTACTAGTGAATGTAATGTTACACACCCATACAATGCGCAACACCCCATGATGTTTTTCTCACTCCTACTAGTGAATGTAATGTTACACACCCATACAATGCGCACCACCCCGCGATGTTTCTCAGAAACCTATCCTACATTGCCACTGCATGTTCCCTGACCTCCCCATGCTGACCACCCCGCGGTGCTTTTCTCCATCCTACATCGCCACTCACTGCCTATCCTAATTCAGACCCTCCGAATCACACCACCCCGTGATGGTTTTCTCACTCCTACTAGTGAATGTAATGTTACACACCCATACAATGCGCACCACCCCGCGATGTTTTTCAGAAACCTATTCTACATTGCCACTTCATTTTCCCTGACGTCCCCATGCTGACCTCCCTGCGGTGCTTTTCCACATCCTACATTGCCACTCACTGCCTATCCTAATTCAGACCCTCCGATTCACACCACCCCGTGATGTTTTTCTCACTCCTACTAGTGAATGTAATATTACACACCCATACAATTCTCACCACCCCGGGATGTTTTTCAGAAACCTATCCTACATTGCCATTGCATGTTATCTGACCTCACCATGCTGACGACCCCGCGGTGCTTTTTTCAATATTAAATTGCCACTCACTGCGTATCCTAATTCAGACCCTCCGATTCAAACCACCCCGTGATGTTTTTCTCACTCCTACTAGTGAATGTAATGTTACACACCCATACAATTCGCACAACCCCATGATGTGTTTCTCACTCCTACTAGTGAATGTAATGTTACACACCCATACAATGCGCACCACCCCGCGATGTTTTTCAGAAACCTATCCTTCATTGCCACTGCATGTTCCATGACCTCCCCATGCTGACAACCCCGCGGTGCTTTTCTCCATCCTACATTGCCACTCAGTGCCTATCCTAATTCACACCCTCCGATTCACACCACCCCCTGATGATTTTCTCACTCCTACTAATGAATGTAATGTTACACACCCATACAATGCGCAACACCCCACGATGTTTTTCTCACTCCTACTAGTGAATGTAATGTTACACACCCATACAATGCGCACCACCTCGCGATGTTTTTCAAAAACCTATCCTACATTGCCACTGCATGTTCCCTGACTTCCCCATGCTGACCACCCCGAGGTGCTTTTCTCCATCCTACATTGCCACTCACTTCCTATCCTAATACAGATCCTCCGATTCACACCACACCGCGATGTTTTTCTCACTCCTACTAGTGAATGTAACGTTACACACCCATACAATGCGGACCACCCTGTGATGTTTTTCTCACTCCTACTAGTGAATGTAATGTTACACACCCATGCAATGCGCACCAACCCATGATGTGTTTCTCACTCCTACTCGTGAATGTAATGTTACACACACATACAATACGCACCACCCCGTGATTTTTTTCATAAACCTATCCTTCATTGCACTACATGTTCCCTGACCTCCCCATGCTGACCACCCCGCGTGCTTTACTCCATCCTACATTGCCTCTCACTGCCTATTCTAATTCAGACCCTCCGATTCACACCACCCGTGATGTTTTTCTCACTCCTACTGGTGAATGTAATGTTACACACCCATACAATGATCACCACCCCGTGATGTTTTTCAGAAACCTATCCTACATTGCCACTGCATGTTAACTGACTTCCCCATGCTGACCATCCAGCGGTGCTTTTCTCCATCCCACAATGCCACTCACTGCCTATCCTATTTCAGACCCTCCAAATCACACCACCCCGTGATGTTTTTCTCACACCTACTAGTGAATGTAAAGTTACACACCCATACAATGCGCAACACCCCGCGATGTTTTTCTCACTCCTACTAGTGAATGTAATGTTACACACCCATACAATGCGCACCACCCCGCGATGTTTTTCAGAAACCTATCCTGCAATGCCACTGCATATTCCCTGACCTCCACATGCTGACCACCCCGCAGTGCTTTTCTCCATCCTACATTGCCACTCACTTCCTATCCTAATTCAGACCCTCCCATTCACACCACCCCATGATGTTTTTCTCACTCCTACTAGTGAATGTAATGTTACACACCCATACAATGCGCACCACCCCGTGATGTTTTTCTCACTCCTACTATTGAATGTAATGTTACACACCAATACAATGCGCACCACCCCGCGATGTTTTTCAGAAACCTATCCTACATTGCCACTGAATGTTCCCAGACCTCCTCATGCTGACCAGCCCGCACTGCTTTTCTCCATCCTACATTGCGACTCACTGCCTATCCTAATTCAAACCCCTCCAATTCACACCACACGGTGATGTTTTTCTCACTCCTACTAGTGAATGTAATGTTACACACCCATACAATGTGCACCACCCCGCGATGTTTTTCATAAACCTATCCTACATTGCCACTGCATGTTCCCTAACCTCCACATGCTGACCAACCCGCGGTGCTTTTCCCCATCCTACATTGCCACTCACAGCCTATCCTAATTCAGCCCCTCCTATTCACACCAACCCGTGATGTTTTTCTCACTCCTACTAGTGAATGTAATGTTACACACCCATACAATGCGCACCACGCCGCGATGTTTTTCAGAACCCTATCCTACATTGCCACTGCATGTTCCCTGACTTCCCCATGGTGACCACCCCGCGGTGCTTTTCTTCATCCTACATTGCCACACACTTCCTTTCCTAATTCAGACACTCCGATTTACCCCAGCCCCTGATGTTTTTCTCACTCCTACTAGTGAATGTAATGTTACACACCCATAAAATGCGCACCACCCCGCGATGTTTTTCAGAAACCTATCCTACATTGCTACTGCATGTTCCCTGACCTCCCCATGCTGACCACCCCACTGTGCGTTTCTCCATCCTACATTGCCACTCACTGCCTATCTTAATTCAGGCCCTATGATTCACACCACCCCGTGATGTTTTTCTCACTCCTACTAGTGAATGTAATGTTACACACCCATACAATGCGCACCACCCCCGGATGTTTTTCAGAAACCTATCCTACATTGCCACTGCATGTTCCCTGACTTCCCCATTATGACCATTCCGAGGTGCTTTTCTCCATCCTACATTGCCACTCACTTACTATCCTAATTCAGACTCTCCGATTCACACCACCCCGTGATGTTTTTCTCACTCAAAATAGTGAATGTAATGTTACACACCCATACAATGCCCACCATCCCGTGATGTTTTTCTCACTCTACTAGTGAATGTAATGTTACACATCCATACAATGCGCACCACCCTCCGATGTTTTTCAGAAACCTATGCTACATTGCCACGGCATGTTCCCTGACCTCCCCATGCTGACCACCCCGCGGTGCTTTTCTCCATCTTACATCGCCATTCACTGCCTATCCTAATTCAGACCCTCCGAATCACACCACCCCGTGATGTTTTTCTCACTCCTACTAGTGAATGTAATGTTACACACCCATACAATGCGCACCACCCCGCGATGTTTTTCAGAAACCTATCCTACATTGCCACTTCATTTTCCCTTACCTCCCCATGCTGACCACCCCGCGGTGTTTTTCCCCATCCTACATTGCCACTCATTGCCTGTCCTAATTCAGACCCTCCGATTCACATGACCCCGTGATTTTTTTCTCACTCCTACTAGTGAATGTAATGTTACACACCCATACAATGCGCACCAACCCATGATGTGTTTCTCACTCCTACTAGTGAATGTTATGTTACACACCCATACAATGCGCACCACACCGCGATGTTTTTCAGAAACCTATACTTCATTGCCACTGCATGTTCCCTGACCTCCCCATGCTGACCACCCCGCGGTGATTTTCTCCATCCTACATTGCCTCTCACTGCCTATTCTAATTCCGAACCTCCGATTCACACCACCCCGTGATGTTTTTCTCACTCCTACTAGTGAATGTAATGGTACACACCCATACAAGGCGCACCACCACGCAATGATTTTCATAAACCTATCCTACCTTGCCACTGCATGTTCCCTGACTTCCCCATGCTGACCATCCAGCGGTGCTTTTCTCCAACCTACAATGCCACTCACTGCCTATCCTAATTCAGACCCTCCGATTCAAACCACCCCGTGATGTTTTTCTCACTCCTACTAGTGAATGTTAATTTCACACCTATACAATGCGCAACACCCCGCAATGTTTTTCTCACTCCTACTAGTGAATGTAATGTTACACACCCATACAATGCGCAACACCCCATGATGTTTTTCTCACTCCTACTAGTGAATGTAATGTTACACACCCATACAATGCGCACCACCCCGCGATGTTTCTTAGAACCCTATCCTACATTGCCAATGCATGTTCCCTGACCTCCCCATGCTGACCACCCCGCGGTGCTTTTCTCCATCCTACATCGCCACTCACTGCCTATCCTAATTCAGACCCTCTGAATCACACCACCCCGTGATGGTTTTCTCACTCCTACTAGTGAATGTAATGTTACACACCCATACAATGCGCACCACCCCGCGATGTTTTTCAAAAACCTATTCTACATTGCCACTTCATTTACCCTGACCTGCCCATGCTGACCCCCCGCGGTGCTTTTCCACATCCTACATTGCCACTCACTGCCTATCCTAATTCAGACCCTCCGGTTCACAGCACCCCGTGATGTTTTTCTCACTCCTACTAGTGAATGTTATATTACACACCCATACAATTCTCACCACCCCGGGATGTTTTTCAGAAACCTATCCTACATTGCCACTGCATGTTATCTGACCTCACCATGCTGACGACCCCCGGTGCTTTTTTCCATATTAAATTGCCACTCACTGCGTATCCTAATTCAGACCCTCCGATTCAAACCACCCCGTGATGTTTTTCTCACTCCTACTAGTGAATGTAATGTTACACACCCATACAATTCGCACAACCCCATGATGTGTTTCTCACTCCTACTAGTGAATGTAATGTTACACACCCATACAATGCGCACCACCCCGCGATGTTTTTCAGAAACCTATCCTTCATTGCCACTGCATGTTCCATGACCTCCCCATGCTGACCACCCCGCGGAGCTTTTCTCCATCCTACATTGCCACTCAGTGCCTATCCTAATTCACACCCTCCGATTCACACCACCCCCTGATGATTTTCTCACTCCTACTAGTGAATGTAATGTTACACACCCATACAATACGCAACACCCCGCGATGTTTTTCTCACTCCTACTAGTGGATGTAATGTTACACACCCATACAATGCGCACCACCCCGCGATGTTTTTCAAAAACCTATCCTACATTGCCACTGCATGTTCCCTGACTTCCCCATGCTGACCACCCCGAGGTGCTTTTCTCCATCCTACATTGCCACTCACTTCCTATCCTAATTCAGATCCTCCGATTCACACCACACCACGATGTTTTTCTCACTCCTACTAGTGAATGTAACGTTACACACCCATACAATGCGCACCACCCCGTGATGTTTTTCTCACTCCTACTAGTGAATGTAATGTTACACACCCATGCAATGCGCACCAACCCATGATGTGTTTCTCACTCCTACTCGTGAATGTAATGTTACACACACATACAATATGCACCACCCCGTGATTTTTTTTCATAAACCTATCCTTCATTGCACTACATGTTCCCTGACATCCCCATGCTGACCACCCGCGTGCTTTTCTCCATCCTACATTGCCTCTCACTGCCTATTCTAATTCAGACCCTCCGATTCACACCACCCGTGATGTTTTTCTCACTCCTACTGGTGAATGTAATGTTACACACCCATACAATGATCACCACCCCGTGATGTTTTTCAGAAACCTATCCTACATTGCCACTGCATGTTCCCTGACTTCCCAATGCTGACCATCCAGCGGTAATTTTCTACATCCCACAATGCCACTCACTGCCTATCCTAATTCAGACCCTCGAAATCACACCACCCCGTGATGTTTTTCTCACACCTACTAGTGAATGTAAAGTTACACACCCATACAATGCGCAACACCCCGCGATGTTTTTCTCACTCCTACTAGTGAATGTAATGTTACACACCCATACAATGCGCACCACCACGCGATGTTTTTCAGAAACCTATCCTGCAATGCCACTGCATATTCCCTGACCTCCACATGCTGACCACCCCGCAGTGCTTTTGTCCATCCTACATTGCCACTCACTTCCTATCCTAATTCAGACCCTCCGATTCACACTACCCCTTGATGTTTTTCTCACTCCTACTAGTGAATGTAATGTTACCACACATACAATGCGCAACACCCCGCGCTGTTTTTCAGAAACCTATCCTACATTGCCACTGCATGTTCCCTGACCTCCCCTTGCTGACCACCCCACGGTGCCTTTCTCCATACTACATTGCCACTCACTGCCTATCCTAATTCAGACCCTCCCATTCACACCACCCCATGATGTTTTTCTCACTCCTACTAGTGAATGGAATGTTACACACACATACAATGCGCACCACCCCGTGATGTTTTTCTCACTCCTACTAGTGAATGTAATGTTACACACCAATACAATGCGCACCACCCCGCCATGTTTTTCAGAAACCTATCCTACATTGCCACTGCATGTTCCCAGACCTCCTCATGCTGACCAACCCGCGCTGCTTTTCTCCATCCTACATTGCGACTCACTGCCTATCCTAATTCAAACCCCTCCAATTCACACCACACGGTGATGTTTTTCTCACTCCTACTAGTGAATGTAATGTTACACACCCATACAATGTGCACCACCCCGCGATGTTTTTCATAAACCTATCCGACATTGCCACTGCATGTTCCCTAACCTCCACATGCTGACCAACCCGCGGTGCTTTTCCCCATCCTACATTGCCACTCAAAGCCTATCCTAATTCAGCCCCTCCTATTCACACCAACCCGTGATGTTTTTCTCACTCCTACTAGTGAATGTAATGTTACACACCCATACAATGCGCACCACGCCGCGATGTTTTTCAGAACCCTATCCTACATTGCCACTGC
This sequence comes from Cavia porcellus, assembly GCF_034190915.1. Lineage (NCBI taxonomy): Eukaryota > Metazoa > Chordata > Mammalia > Rodentia > Caviidae > Cavia > Cavia porcellus. Next base: position 70,405,347 of record NW_026947502.1, read on the forward strand.
ATGTTCCCTGACTTCCCCATGGTGACCACCCCGCGGTGCTTTTCTTCATCCTACATTGCCACACACTTCCTTTCCTAATTCAGACCCTCCGATTCACACCAGCCCCTGATGTTTTTCTCACTCCTACTAGTGAATGTAATGTTACACACCCATACAATGCGCACCACCCCGCGATGTTTTTCAGAAACATATCCTACATTGCCACTGCATGTTTCATGACCTCCCCATGCTGACCACCCCGCAGTGCTTTTCTCCGTCCAACATTGCCACTCACTGCCTATCCTATTTAGACCCTCCGATTCACACCAGCCGGTTATGTTTTTCTCCTCCTACTAGTGAATGTAATGTTACACACCCATACAATGTGCACTACCCCGAGATGTTTTTCAGAAACCTATCCTACATTGTCACTGCATGTTACCTGACCTCCACATGCTGACCACCCCGCTGTGCTTTTCCCCATCCTACATTGCCACTCAATGCCTATCCTAATTCAGACCCTCCAATTCACACGACAACGTGATGTTTTTCTCACTCGTATAAGTGAATGTAATGTTACACACCCATACAATGTGCACCACCCCGCGATGTTTTTCAGAAACCTATCCTACATTGCCACTGCATGTTCCCTGACCTCCCCATGCTGACCACCCCACGGTGCGTTTCTCCATCCTACATTGCCACTCACTGCCTATCCTAATTCAGACCCTAGGATTCACAGCACCCCTTGATGTTTTTCTCACTCCTACTAGTGAATGTAATGTTACACACCCATACAATGCGCACCACCCCCGGATGTTTTTCAGAAACCTATCCTACATTGCCACTGCATGTTCCCTGACTTCCCCATTGTGACCATTCCGAGATGCTTTTCTCCATCCTACATTGCCACTCACTTCCTCTCCTAATTCAGACTCTCCGATTCACACCACCCCGTGATGTTTTTCTCACTCAAAATAGTGAATGTAATGTTACACACCCATACAATGCCCACCACCCCGTGATGTTTTTCTCACTCTACTAGTGAATGTAATGTTACACACACATACAATGCGCACCAACCCATGATGTGTTTCTCACTCCTACTAGTGAATGTTATGTTACACACCCATACAATGCGCACCACACCGCGATGTTTTTCAGAAACCTATCCTTCATTGCCACTGCATGTTCCCTGACCTCCCCATGCTGACCAAACCGCGGTGCTTTTCTCCATCCTACATTGCCTCTCACTGCCTATCCTATTTCAGACCCTCCGATTCACACCACCCCGTGATGTTTTTCTCACTCCTACTAGTGAATGTAATGTTACACACCCATATATTGCGCAACACCCCGCGATGTTTTTCTGAAACCTATCCTACATTGCCACTGCATGTTCCCTGACTTCCACATGCTGACCATCCAAGGGTGCTTTTCTCCATTCTACATTGCCACTCACTGCCTATCCTAATTCAGACCCTCCAAATCACACCACCCCGTGATGTTTTTCTCACTCCTACTAGTGAATGTAATGTTACACACCCATACAATGCGCACCACCCCGCGATGTTTTTCAGAAACCTATCCTACATTGCCACTGCATGTTCCATGACCTCCCCATGCTGACCACCCCGCAGTGCTTTTCTCCATCCTACATTGCCACTCACTGCCTATCCTATTTAGACCCTCCGATTAACACCACCCCGTTACATTTTTCTCCTCCTACTAGTGAGTACAATATTTTCACACCCATACAATGTGCACCACCACACGATGTTTTTCAGAAACCTATCCTACATTGTCACTGCAAGTTCCCTGACCTCCACATGCTGACCACCCGGCTGTGCTTTTCCCCATCCTACATTGCCACTCAATGCCTATCCTAATTCAGACCCTCCGATTCACACCACCCCGTGATGTTTTTCTCACTCCTACTAGTGAATGTAATGTTACACACCCATACAATGCGCACCACCACACGATATTTTTCAGAAACCTATCCTACTTTGCCACTGCATGTTCCCTGACTTCCCCATGCTGATCATCCAGCGGTGCTTTTCTCCATCCTACATTGCCACTCACTGCCTATCCTAAATCAGACCCTCCAAATCACACCACCCCGTGATGTTTTTCTCACACCTACTAGTGAATGTAAAGTTACAAGGCCATACAATGCGCAACAACCCGCGATGTTTTTCTCACTCCTACTAGTGAATGTAAAGTTACAAGACCATACAATGCACACCACCCCGCGATGTTTTTTCAGAAACCTGTCGTACATTGCCACTGCATGTTCCCTGATTTCCCCATGCTGCCGACCCCGAGGTGCTTTTCTCCATCCTACATTGCCACTCACTTCCTATCCTAATTCAGATCCTCCGATTCACACCACACGCGATGTTTTTCTCACTCCTACTAGTGAATGTAATGTTACACACCCATACAATGTGCACCACCCCGTGATGTTTTCCGAACTCCTACTAGTGAATGTAATGTTACACAACCATACAATGCGCACCAACCCATGATGTGTTTCTCACTCCTACTAGTGAATGTAATGTTCCACACCCATACAATGCGCACCACCCCGTGATGTTTTTCAGAAACCTATCCTTCATTGCCACTGCATGTTCCATGACCTCCCCACGCTGCCCACCCCGCGGTGCTTTTCTCCATCCTACATTGCCTCTCACTGCCTATCCTATTTCAGACCCTCCGATTCACACCACCCCGTGATGTTTTTCTCACTCCTACTAGTGAATGTAATGTTACACACCCATATATTGCGCAACACCCCGCGATGTTTTTCTGAAACCTATCCTACATTGCCACTGCATGTTCCCTGACTTCCACATGCTGACCATCCAAGGGTGCTTTTCTCCATTATACATTGCCACTCACTGCCTATCCTAATTCAGACCCTCCAAATCACACCACCCCGTGATGTTTTTCTCACACCTACTAGTGAATGTAAAGTTACACACCCATACAATGCGCAACACCCCTCGATGTTTTTCTCACTCCTACTAGTGAATGTAATGTTACACACCCATACAATGCGCACCACCCCGCGATGTTTTTCAGAAACCTATCCTACATTGCCACTGCATGTTCCATGACCTCCCCATGCTGACCACCCCGCAGTGCTTTTCTCCATCCTACATTGCCACTCACTGCCTATCCTATTTAGACCCTCCGATTAACACCACCCCGTTACATTTTTCTCCTCCTACTAGTGAGTACAATATTTTCACACCCATACAATGTGCACCACCACGCGATGTTTTTCAGAAACCTATCCTACATTGTCACTGCATGTTCCCTGACTTCAACATGCTGACCAACCCGCGGTGCTTTTCCCCATCCTACATTGCCACTCCATGCCTATCCTAATTCAGACCCTCCGATTCACACCACCCCGTGATGTTTTTCTCAATCCTATGAGTGAATGTGATGTTACACACCCATACAATGCGCACCACCCCGCGATGTTTTTCAGAAACCTATCCTACATTGCCACTGCATGTTGCCTGACCTCCACATGCTGACCACCCCACGGTGCTTTTCTCCATCCTACATTGCCACTCACTGCCTATCCTAATTCAGATCCTCCGATTCACACCACACCGCGATGTTTTTCTCACTCCTACTAGTGAATGTAATGTTACACACCCATACAATGCGCACCACCCCGTGATGTTTTTCTCACTCCTACTAGTGAACGTAATGTTACACACCCATACAATGCGCACCAACCCATGATGTGTTTCTCACTCCTACTAGTGAATGTAATGTTACACACCCATACAATACGCACCACCCCGCGATGTTTTTCAGAAACCTATCCTGCATTGCCACTGCATATTCCCTGATCTCCACATGCTGACCACCCCGCAGTGCTTTTCTCCATCCTACATTGCCACTCACTTCCTATCCTAATTCAGACCCTCCGATTCACACTACCCCGTGATGTTTTTCTCACTCCTACTAGTGAATGTAATGTTACACACCCATACAATGCGCACCACCCCGCGCTATTTTTCAGAAACCTATCCTACATTGCCACTGCATGTTCCCTGACCTCCACTTCCTGACCACCCCACGGTGCCTTTCTCCATACTACATTGCCACTCACTGCCTATCCTAATTCAGAAACTCCGATTCACACCACCCCATGATGTTTTTCTCACTCCTACTAGTGAATGTAATGTTACACACCCATACAATGCGCACCACCCCGTGATGTTTTTCTCACTCCTACTAGTGAATGTAATGTTACACACCCATACAATGCGCACCACCCCGCGATGTTTTTCAGAAACCTATCCTACATTGCCACTGCATGTTCCCAGACCTCCCCATGCTGACCACCCCGCGGTGCTTTTCTCCATCATACATTGCCACTCACTGCCTATCCTAATTCAGACCCCTCCAGTTCACACCACAACGTGATGTTTTTCTCACTCCTACTAGTGAATGTAATGTTACACACCCATACAATATGCACCACCCTGCGATGTTTTTCAGAAACCTATCCTACATTGCCACTGCATGTTCCCTGACCTCCCCATGCCTACCAACCCGCGGGGCTTTTCCCCATCCTACATTGCCACACACTGCCTATCCTAATTCAGACCCTCCTATTCACACCAACCCGTGATGTTTTTCTCACTCTTACTAGTGAATGTAATGTTACACACCCATACAATGCGCACCACCCCGCGATGTTTTTCAGAACCCTATCCTACATTGCCACTGCATGTTCCCTGATTTACCCATGCTGGCCACCCCGCGGTGCTTTTCTCCATCCTAAAATGCCACTCATTGCCTATCCTAATTCAGACCCTCCAAATCACACCACCCCGTGATGTTTTTCTCACTCCTACTAGTGAATGTAAAGTTACACACCCATACAATGCGCAACACCCCGCGATGTTTTTCTCACTCCTACTCGTGAATGTAATGTTACAAACCCATACAATGAGCACCAACCCGCGATGATTTTCAGAAACCTATCCTACATTGCCACTGCATGATCCCTGACTTCCCCATGCTGACCACCCCGCGGTGCTTTTCTCCATTCTACATTGCCACTCACAGCCTATCCTAATTAAGACCCTATGATTCACACCACCCTGTAATGTTTTTCTCACTCCTACTAGTGAATGTAATGTTGCACACCCATACAATGCGCACCAACCCGCGATTTTTTTCAGAAACCTATACTACATTGCCACTGCATGTTCACTGACGTCCCCTTGCTGACCACCCCGCAGTGCTTTTCTCCATCCTACATTGCCACTCACTGCCTATCCTAATTCAGACCGTCAGATTCACACCACCCCATGATGCTTTTCTCACTCCTAGTAGTGAATGTAATGTTACACACCCATACAATGCGCACACCCCGCGATGTATTTCAGAAACCTATCCTAAATTGTCACTGCCTGCTCCCTGACCTCCACATGCTGACCAAACCGCGGTGCTTTTCCCCATCCTACATTGCCACTCACTGCCTATCCTAATTCAGACCCTCCTATTCACACCAACCCGTGATGTTTTTTTCACTCCTACTAGTGAATGTAATGTTACACACCCATACAATGCGCACCACCCCGGGATGTTTTTCAGAACCCTATCCTACATTGCCACTGCATGTTATCTGAACTCACCATGCTGACCACCCCGCGGTGCTTTTCTCCATCCTACATTGCCACTCACTTCCTATCCTAATTCAGATGCTCCGATTCACACCACACCGCGATGTTTTTCTCACTCCGACTATTGAATGTAAGGTTACACACCCATACAATGCGCACCACCCCGTGATGTTTTTCTCCCTCCTACTAGTGAATGTAATGTTACACACCCATACAATGCGCACCAACCCATGATGTGTTTCTCACTCCTACTAGTGAATGTAATGTTACACACCCATACAATGCGCAACACCCCGTGATGTTTCTCAGAAACCTATCCTTCATTGCACTGCATGTTCCCTGACCTCCACATCTGACCACCCCGCGTTGCTTTTCTCCAACCTACTTTGCCTCTCACTGCGTATTCTAATTCAGACCCTCCGATTCACACCACCACGTGATGTTTTTCTCACTCCTACTAGTGAATGTAATGTTACACACCCATACAATGCGCACCCCCCCACGATGTTTTTCAGAAACCTATCCTACATTGCCACTGCATGTTCCCTGACTTCCCCATGCTGACCATCCAGCGGTGCTTTTCTCCATCCTACAATGCCACTCACTGCCTATCCTAATTCAGACCCTCCAAATCACACCACCCCGTGATGTTTTTCTCACTTCTACTAGTGAATGTAAAGTTACACACCCATACAAGCGCAACACCCCGCGATGTTTTTTCACTCGTACTAGTGAATGTAATGTTACACACCCATACAATGCGCACCACCCCGCAATGTTTTTCAGAAACCTATCCTGCATTGCCACTGCATATTCCCTGACCTCCACATGCTGACCACCCCACAGTGCTTTTCTCCATGCTACATTGCCACTCACTTCCTATCCTAATTCAGACCCTCCGATTCACACTACCCCGTGATGTTTTTCTCACTCCTACTAGTGAATGTAATGTTACACACCCATACAATGCGCACCACCCCGCGCTATTTTTCAGAAACCTATCCTACGTTGCCACTGCGTGTTTCCTGACCTCCACTTCCTGACCACCCCACGGTGCCTTTCTCCATACTACATTGCCACTCACTCCCTATCCTAATTCAGACCCTCCGATTCACACCACCCCATGATGTTTTTCTCACTCCTATTAGTGAATGTAATGTTACACACCCATACAATGCGCACCACCCCGTGATGTTTTTCTCACTCCTACTAGTGAATGTAATGTTACACACCCATACAATGCGCACCACCCCGCGATGTTTTTCAGAAACCTATCCTACATTGCCACTGCATGTTCCCAGACCTCCCCATGCTGACCACCCCGCCTTGCTTTTCTCCATCCTACATTGCCACACACTGCCTATCCTAATTCAGACCCTTCTATTCACACCTACCCGTGATGTTTTTCTCACTCTTACTACTGAATGTAATGTTACACACCCATACAATGCGCACCACCCCACGATGTTTTTCAGAACCCTATCCTACATTGCCACTGCATGTTCCCTGATTTCCCCATGCTGGCCACCCCGCGGTTCTTTTCTCCATCCTACAATGCCACTCACTGCCTATCCTAATTCAGACCCTGCAAATCACACCACCCCGTGATGTTTTTCTCACTCCTACTAGTGAATGTAAAGTTACACACCCATACAATGCGCAACACCCTGCGATGTTTTTCTCACTCCTACTGGTGAATGTACTGTTACAAACCCATACAATGCGCACCAACCCGCGATGATTTTCAGAACCCTATCCTACATTGCCACTGCATGTTCCCTGACTTCCCCATGGTGACAACCCCGCGGGGCTTTTCTTCATCCTACATTGCCACACACTTCCTTTCCTAATTCAGACCCTCCGATTCACAGCAGCCCCTGATGTTTTTCTCACTCCTACTAGTGAATGTAATTTTACACACCTATACTATGCGCACCACCCCGCGATGTTTTTCATAAACATATCCTACATTGCCAATGCATGTTTCATGACCTCCCCATGCTGACCACCCCGCAGTGCTTTTCTCCATCCAACATTGCCACTCATTGCCTATCCTATTTAGACCCTCCGATTCACACCAGCTGGTTATGTTTTTCTCCTCCTACTAGTGAATGTAATGTTACACACCCATACAATGTGCACTACCCCGCGATGTTTTTCAGAAACCTATCCTACATTGTCACTGCACGTTCCCTGACCTCCACATGCTGACCACCCCGCTGTGCTTTTCCCCATCCTACATTGCCACTCAATGCCTATCCTAATTCAGACCCTCTGATTCACACGACAACGTGTAGTTTTTCTCACTCCTACTAGTGAATGTAATGTTACACACCCATACAATGCGCACCACCCCGCGATGTTTTTCAGAAACCTATCCTACATTGCCACTGCATGATCCCTGACCTCCCAATGCTGACCACCCCACGGTGCTTTTCTCCATCCTACATTGCCACTCACTGCCTATCCTAATTCAGACCCTATGATTCACACCACCCCGTGATGTTTTTCTCACTCCTACTAGTGAATGTAATGTTACACACCCATACAATGCGCACCACCCCCGGATGTTTTTCAGAAACCTATCCTACATTGCCACTGCATGTTCCCTGACTTCCCCATTATGACCATTCCGAGGTGCTTTTCTCCATCCTACATTGCCACTCACTTCCTATCCTAATTCAGACTCTCCGATTCACACCACCCCGTGATGTTTTTCTCACTCTAACTAGTGAATGTAATGTTACACACCCATACAATGCCCACCAACCCGTGATGTTTTTCTCACTCTACTAGTGAATGTAATGTTACACACCCATACAATGCGCACCACCCCGCGATGTTTTTCAGAAACCTATGCTACATTGCCACGGCATGTTCCCTGACCTCCCCATGCTGACCACCCCGCGGTGCTTTTCTCCATCCTACATCGCCATTCACTGCCTATCCTAATTCAGACCCTCCGAATCACACCACCCCGTGATGTTTTTCTCACTACTACTAGTGAATGTCATGTTACACACCCATACAATGCGCACCACCCCGCGATATTTTTCAGAAACCTATCCTACATTGACACTTCATTTTCCCTGACCACCCCATGCTGACCACCCCGTGGGGCTTTTCCCCATCCTACATTGCCACTCACTGCCTATCCTAATTCAGACCCTCCGATTCACATGACCGCTTGATGTTTTTCTCACTCCTACTAGTGAATGTAATGTTACACACCCATACAATGCTCACCACCCCGCAAGGTTTTTCCGAACCCTATCCTACATTGCCACTGCATGTTATCTGACCTCACCATGCTGACCACCCGCGGTGCTTTTTTCCATCCTATATTGCCACTCACTGCGTATCCTAATTCAGACCCTCCGATTCAAACCACCCCGTGATGTTTTTCTAACTCCTACTAGTGAATGTAATGTTACACACCCATACAATGCACACCAACCCATGATGTGTTTCTCACTCCTACTAGTGAATGTTATGTTACACACCCATACAATGTGCACCACCCCGCGAAGTTTTTCAGAAACCTATCCTTCATTGCCACTGCATGTTCCCTGACCTCCCCATGCTGACCACCCCGCGGTGCTTTTCTCCATCCTACATTGCCTCTCACAGCCTATTCTAATTCAGACCCTCCGATTCACACCACCCCGTGATGTTTTTCTCACTCCTACTAGTGAATGTAATGTTACACACCCATACAATGCACACCACCACGCGATGATTTTCAGAAACCTATCCTACATTGCCACTGCATGTTCCGTGACTTCCCCATGCTGAACATCCAGCAGTGCTTTTCTCCAACCTACAATGCCACTCACTGCCTATCCTAATTCAGACCCTCCGATTCAAACCACCCCGTGATGTTTTTCTCACTCCTACTAGTGAATGTAAATTTCACACCCATACAATGCGCAACACCCCGCAATGTTTTTCTCACTCCTACTAGTGAATGTAATATTACACACCCATACAATGTGCACCACCCCGTGATGTTTTTCTCACTCCTACTAGTGAATGTAATGTTACACACCCATACAATGCGCACCACCCCGCTTTTTTTTTCAGAAACCTATCCTATATAGCCACTGCATGTTCCCTGACCTCCCCATGCTGACCAACCCTCGGTGCTTTTCCCCATCCTGCATTGCCACTCACTGCCTATCCTAATTCAGACCATCCTATTCACACCAACCCGTGATGTTTTTCTCACTCCTACTAGTGAATGTAATGTTACACACCAATACAATGCGCACCACCCCGCCATGTTTTTCAGAACCCTATCCTACATTGCCACTGCATGTTCCCTGACTTCCCCATGCTGACCACCCCGGGGTGCTTTTCTCCATCCTACATTGCCAGTCAATGCCTATCCTAATTCACACCCTCCGATTCACACCACCCCCAGATGTTTTTCTCAATTTTACTAGTTAATGTAATGTTACACAGCCATACAATGCGCACCACCCCGCGATGGTTTTCAGAAACCTATCCTACATTGCCACTGCATGTTCCATGACCTCCCCATAATGACCACCCCGCAGTGCTTTTCTCCATCCAACATTGCCACTCACTGCCTATCCTATTTAGACCCTCCGATTCACACCAGCCGGTTATGTTTTTCTCCTCCTACTAGTGAATGTAATGTTACACACCCATACAATGTGCACCACCACGCGATGTTATTCAGAAACCTATCCTACATTGTCACTGCATGTTCCCTGACCTCCACATGCTGACCACCCCGCTGTGCTTTTCCCCATCCTACATTGCCACTCAATGCCTATCCTAATTGAAACCCTCCGATTCACACCACCCCGTGATGTTTTTCTCACTCCTACTAGTGAATGTAATGTTACACACCCATACAATGCGCACCACCCCGCAATATTTTTCAGAAACCTATCCTACTTTGCCACTGAATGTTCCCTGACTTCCCCATGCTGATCATCCAGCGGTGCTTTTCTCCATCCTACATTGCCTCTCACTGCCTATCCTAATTCAGACCCTCCAAATCACACCACCCCGTCATGTTTTTCTCACACCTACTAGTGAATGTAAAGTTACAAGGCCATACAATGCGCAACATCCCGCGATGTTTTTCTCACTCCTACTAGTGAATGTAATGTTACACAGCCATACAATGCACACCACCCCGCGATGTTTTTTCAGAAACTTATCCTACATTGCCACTGCATGTTCCCTGAGATCCCCATGCTGACGACCCCGAGGTGCTTTTTTCCATCCTACATTGCCACTCACTTCCTATCCTAATTCAGATTATCCGATTCACACCACACGCGATGTTTTTCTCACTCCTACTAGTGAATGTAATGTTACACACCCATACAATGTGCACCACCCCGTGATGTTTTCCGAACTCCTACTAGTGAATGTTATGTTACACACCCATACAATGCGCACCAACCCATGATGTGTTTCTCACTCCTACTAGTGAATGTAATGTTACACACCCCTACTTGTGCACCACCCTGCGATGTTTTTCAGAAACCTATCCTACATTGCCACTGCATGTTCCCTGACCTCCCCATGCCTACCAACACGCGGTGCTTTTCCCCATCCTACATTGCCACACACAGCCTATCCTAATTCAGCCCCTCCTATTCACACCAACCCGTGATGTTTTTCTCACTCCTACTAGTGAATGTAATGTTACACACCCATACAATGCGCACCACGCCGCGATGTTTTTCAGAACCGTATCCTACATTGCCACTGCATGTTCCCTGACTTCCCCATGGTGACCACCCCGCGGGGCTTTTCTTCATCCTACATTGCCACACACTTCCTTTCCTAATTCAGACCCTCCGATTCACAGCAGCCCCTGATGTTTTTCTCACTCCTACTAGTGAATGTAATTTTACACACCTATACTATGCGCACCACCCCGCGATGTTTTTCATAAACATATCCTACATTGCCAATACATGTTTCATGACCTCCCCATGCTGACCACCCCGCAGTGCTTTTCTCCATCCAACATTGCCACTCATTGCCTATCCTATTTAGACCCTCCGATTCACACCAGCTGGTTATGTTTTTCTCCTCCTACTAGTGAATGTAATGTTACACACCCATACAATGTGCACTACCCCACGATGTTTTTCAGAAACCTATCCTACATTGTCACTGCATGTTCCCTGACCTCCACATGCTGACCACCCCGCTGTGCTTTTCCCCATCCTACATTGCCACTCAATGCCTATCCTAATTCAGACCCTCTGATTCACACGACAACGTGTAGTTTTTCTCACTCCTACTAGTGAATGTAATGTTACACACCCATACAATGCGCACCACCCCGCGATGTTTTTCAGAAACCTATCCTACATTGCCACTGCATGATCCCTGACCTCCCAATGCTGACCACCCCACGGTGCTTTTCTCCATCCTACATTGCCACTCACTGCCTATCCTAATTCAGACCCTATGATTCACACCACCCCGTGATGTTTTTCTCACTCCTACTAGTGAATGTAATGTTACACACCCATACAATGCGCACCACCCCCGGATGTTTTTCAGAAACCTATCCTACATTGCCACTGCATGTTCCCTGACTTCCCCATTATGACCATTCCGAGGTGCTTTTCTCCATCCTACATTGCCACTCACTTCCTATCCTAATTCAGACTCTCCGATTCACACCAACCCGTGATGTTTTTCTCACTCTAACTAGTGAATGTAATGTTACACACCCATACAATGCCCACCACCCCGTGATGTTTTTCTCACTCTACTAGTGAATGTAATGTTACACACCCATACAATGCGCACCACCCCGCGATGTTTTTCAGAAACCTATCCTACATTGCCACTGCATGTTCCCTGACCTCCCCATGCTTTCCACCCCGCGGTGCTTTTCTCCATCCTACATCGCCATTCACTGCCTATCCTAATTCAGACCCTCCGAATCACACCACCCCGTGATGTTTTTCTCACTACTACTAGTGAATGTCATGTTACACACCCATACAATGCGCACCACCCCGCGATGTTTTTCAGAAACCTATCCTACATTGACACTTCATTTTCCCTGACCACCTCATGCTGACCACCCCGTGGGGCTTTTCCCCATCCTACATTGCCACTCACTGCCTATCCTAATTCAGACCCTCCGATTCACATGACCGCTTGATGTTTTTCTCACTCCTACTAGTGAATGTAATGTTACACACCCATACAATGCTCACCACCCCGCAAGGTTTTTCCGAACCCTATCCTACATTGCCACTGCATGTTATCTGACCTCACCATGCTGACCACCCGCGGTGCTTTTTTCCATCCTAAATTGCCACTCACTGCGTATCCTAATTCAGACCCTCCGATTCAAACCAACCCGTGATGTTTTTCTAACTCCTACTAGTGAATGTAATGTTACACACCCATACAATGCACACCAACCCATGATGTGTTTCTCACTCCTACTAGTGAATGTTATGTTACACACCCATACAATGCGCACCACCCCGCGAAGTTTTTCAGAAACCTATCCTTCATTGCCACTGCATGTTCCCTGACCTCCCCATGCTGACCACCCCGCGGTGCTTTTCTCCATCCTACATTGCCTCTCACAGCCTATCCTAATTGAGACCCTCCGATTCACACCACCCCGTGATGTTTTTCTCACTCCTACTAGTGAATGTAATGTTACACACCCATACAATGCGCACCACCCCGCGATATTTTTCAGAAACCTATCCTACTTTGCCACTGAATGTTCCCTGACTTCCCCATGCTGATCATCCAGCGGTGCTTTTCTCCATCCTACATTGCCTCTCACTGCCTATCCTAATTCAGACCCTCCAAATCACACCACCCCGTGATGTTTTTCTCACACCTACTAGTGAATGTAAAGTTACAAGGCCATACAATGCGCAACATCCCGCGATGTTTTTCTCACTCCTACTAGTGAATGTAATGTTACACAGCCATACAATGCACACCACCCCGCGATGTTTTTTCAGAAACTTATCCTACATTGCCACTGCATGTTCCCTGAGATCCCCGTGCTGACGACCCCGAGGTGCTTTTTTCCATCCTACATTGCCACTCACTTCCTATCCTAATTCAGATTATCCGATTCACACCACACGCGATGTTTTTCTCACTCCTACTAGTGAATGTAATGTTACACACCCATACAATGTGCACCACCCCGTGATGTTTTCCGAACTCCTACTAGTGAATGTTATGTTACACACCCATACAATGCGCACCAACCCATGATGTGTTTCTCACTCCTACTAGTGAATGTAATGTTACACACCCCTACAATGTGCACCACCCTGCAATGTTTTTCAGAAACCTATCCTACATTGCCACTGCATGTTCCCTGACCTCCCCATGCCTACCAACACGCGGTGCTTTTCCCCATCCTACATTGCCACACACTGCCTATCCTAATTCAGACCCTCCTATTCACACCAACCCGTGATGTTTTTCTCACTCTTACTAGTGAATGTAATGTTACACACCCATACAATGCGCACCACACCGCCATGTTTTTCATAAACCTATCCTACATTGCCACTGCATGTTCCCTGATTTCCCCATGCTGGCCACCCCGCGGTGCTTTTCTCCATCCTACAATGCCACTCACTGCCTATCCTAATTCAGACCCTCCAAATCACACCACCCCGTGATGTTTATCACACTCCTACTAGTGAATGTAAAGTTACACACCCATACAATGCGCAACACCCCGTGATGTTTTTCTCACTCCTACTAGTGAATGTAATGTTACACACCCATACAATGCGCACCACTAAAAGATGTTTTTCAGAAACCTATCCTGCATTGCAACTACATATTCCCTGACCTCCCCATGCTGACCACCCCGCAGTGCTTTTCTCCATCCTACATTGCGTCTCACTGCCTATCCTAATTCAGACCCTCCGATTCACACCACCCCATGATGTTTTTCTCACTCCTACTAGTGAACGTAATATTACACACCCATACAATGCGCACCACCCTGTGACGTTTTTCAGAAACCTGTCCTACATTGCCACTGTATGTTCCCTGACCTCCCCATGCTGACTACCCCGCAGTGCTTTTCTCCATCCTACATTGCCACTCACTGCCTATCCTAATTCAGACCCTATGATTCACACCACCCTGTGATGTTTTTCTCACTCCTACTAGTGAATGTAATGTTACACACCCATACAGTGCGCACCACCCCGCGATTTTTTTCAGAAACCTATACTACATTGCCACTGCATGTTCCCTGACCTCCCCTTGCTGACCACCCCGTAGTGCTTTTCTCCATCCTACATTGCCACTCACTGCCTATCCTAATTCAGACCCTCCGATTCACACCACCCCGTGACGTTTTTCTCATTCCTACTAGTGAATGTAATGTTACACACCCATTCAATGCGCTCACCCCGCGATGTATTTCAGAAACCTGTCCTAAATTGTCACTGCCTGCTCCCTGACCTCCACATGCTGACCAACCCGCTGTGCTTTTCCCCATCCTACATTGCCACTCACTGCCTATCCTAATTCAGACCCTCCTATTCACACCAACCCGTGATGTTTTTTTTTACTCCTACTAGTGAATGTAATGTTACACACCCATACAATGCGCACCACCCCGTGATGTTTTTCTCACTCCTACTAGTGAATGTAATGTTGCACACCCATACAATGTGCAGCAACCCATGATGTGTTACTCACTCCTACTAGTGTATGTAATGTTACACACCCATACAATGCGCACCACCCCGTGATGTTTCTCAGAAACCTATCCATCATTGCACTGCATGTTCCCTGACCTCCCCATCTGACCACCCGGCGGTGCTTTTCTCCATCCTACTTTGCCTCTCACTGCCTATTCTAATTAAGACCCTCTGATTCACACCACCACGTGATGTTTTTCTCACTCCTACTAGTGAATGTAATGTTACACACCCATACAATGCGCACCACCCCGCGATGTTTTTCAGAAACCTATCCTACATTGCCACTGCATGTTCCCTGACCTCCCCATGCTGACCACCCCGTGGTGCTTTTCTCCATCCTACAATGCCACTCACTGCCTATCCTAATTCAGACCCTCTGATTCACACCACCACGTGATGTTTTTCTCACTCCTACTGGTGAATGTAATGTTACACATACATACAATGTGCACCAAACCACGATGTTTTTCAGAAACCTATACTACATTGCCACTGCATGTTCCCTCACCTCCCCTTGCTGACCACCCCGCAGTGCTTTTCTCCATCCTACCTTGCCACTCAATGCCTATCCTAATTCAGACCCTCCGATTCACACCACCGCGTTATGTTTTTCTCACTCCTACTAGTGAATGTAATGTTACACACCCATACAATGCGCACACCCCGCGATGTATTTCAGAAACCTATCCTAAATTGTCACTGCCTGCTCCCTGACCTTCACATGCAGACGACCCCGCGGTGCTTTTCTCCATCCTACATTGCCACTCCATGCCTATCCTAATTCAGACCCTCAGATTCACACCACCCCGTGATGTTTTTCTCTCTCCTATTAGTGAATGTAATGTTACACACCCTTACAATGCGCAACACCCCGAGATGTTTTTCAGAAACCTATCCTACATTGCCACTGCATGTTTTCTGACCTCCACATGCTGACCACCCCGCGGGGTTTTTCTCCATCCTACATTGCCACTCACTGCCTATCCTAATTCAGGCCCTCCGATACATACCACCCCGTGATGTTTTTCTCACTCCTACTAGTGATTTAATGTTACACACCCATACAATGTGCACCACTCCGCGATGCTTTTCAGAAACCTATCCTACATTGCCACTGCATGTTCCCTGACCTCCCCATGCTGAGCACCCCGCGGTGCTTCTCTCCATCCTACATTTCCACTCACTGCCTATCCTAATTCAGACCCTCCGAATCATACCACCCCGTGATGTTTTTTTCACTCCTACTAGTGAATGTAATGTTACACACCCATACAATGCGCACAATCCCGCGATGTTTTTCAAAAACCTATCCTACATTGCACTGCATGTTCCCTGACCTCCCCATGCTGACCACCCCGCGGTGCTTTTCTCCATCCTACAATGCCACTCACTGCCTATCCTATTTAGACCCTCCGATTCACACCAGCCCGTTAAGTTTTTCTCCTCCTGCTAGTGAATGTAATGTTACACACCCATACAATTTGCACCACCCCGCGATGTTTTTCAGAAACCTATCCTACATTGTCACTGCATGTTCCCTGACCTCCACATGCTGACCACCCCGCGGTGCTTTTCCCCATCTTACATTGCCACTCCATGCCTATCCTAATTCAGACCCTCCGTTTCACACCACCCCCTGATGTTTTGCTCACTCCTACTAGTGAATGTAATGTTACACACCCATACAATGCACACCACCCCGCGATGTTTTTCAGAAACCTATCCTACATTGCCACTGCATGTTCCCTGACCTCCCCATGCTGACCACCCCACGGTGCTTTTCTCGATCCTACATTGACACTCACTGCCTATCCTAATTCAGACCCTACGATTCACAACACCCCGTGATGTTTTTCTCACTCCTACTAGTGAATGTAATGTTACACACCCATACAATGCGCACCAACCCGCGATGTTTTTCAGAAACCTATCCTACATTGCCACGGCATGTTCCCTGACCTCCCCATGCTGACCACCCCGCGGTGCTTTTCTCCATCCTACATCGCCATTCACTGCCTATCCTAATTCAGACCCACCGAATCACACCACCCCGTGATGTTTTTCTCACTCCTACTAGTGAATGTAATGTTACACACCCATACAATGCGCACCACCCCGCGATGTTTTTCTGAAACCTATCCTACATTGTCACTTCATTTTCACTGACCTCCCCATGCTGACCAGCCCGCGGTGCTTTTCCCCATCCTACATTGCCACTCACTGCCTATCCTAATTCAGACCCTCCGATTCACACGACCACGTGATGTTTTTCTCACTCCTACTAGTGAATGTAACGTTACACACCCATACAATGCGCACCACCCCGCGATGTTTTTTCAGAAACCTATCCTTCATTGCCACTGCATGTTCCCTGACCTCCCCATGCTGACCACCCCGCGGTGCTTTTCTCCATCCTACATTGCCTCTCACGGCCTATTCTAATTCAGACCCTCCAATTCACACCACCCCGTGTTGTTTTTCTCACTCCTACTAGTGAATGTAATGTTACACACCCATACAATGCGCACCACAATGCGATGATTTTCAGAAACCTATCCTATATTGCCACTGCATGTTCCCTGACTTCCCCATGCTGACCATCCAGCGGTGCTTTTCTCCAACCTACAATGCCACTCACTGCCTATCCTAATTCAGACCTTCCAAATCACACCACCCCGTGATATTTTTCTCACTCCTACTAGTGAATGTAAAGTTCACACCCATACAATGCGCAACACCCCGCGATGTTTTTCTCACTCCTACTAGTGAATGTAATCTTACACACCCATACAATGCGCACCACCCCGTGATGTTTTTCTCACTCGTACTAGTGAATGTAATGTTACACACCCATACAATGCGCACCACCACGCGATGTTTTTCAGATACCTATCCTACATTGCCACTGCATGTTCCCAGACCTCCCCATGCTGACCACCCCGCGGTGCTTTTCTCCATCCGACATTGCCCCTCACTGCCTATCCTAATTCAGACCCCTCCAATTCACACCACACCGTGATGTTTTTCTCACTCCTACTAGTGCGTGTAAAGTTACACACCCATACAATGTGCACCGCCCCGCGATGTTTTTCAGAAACCTATCCTACATTGCCACTGCATGTTCCCTGACCTCGCCATGCTGACCACCCCGCGGTGCTTTTCTCCATCCTACATCGCCATTCCCTGCCTATCGTAATTCAGACCCTCCGAATCACACCACCCCGTTATGTTTTTCTCACTCCTACTAGTGAATGTAATGTTGCACAGCCATACAATTCGCACCACCCCATGATGTGTTTCTCACTCCTACTAGTGATTGTAATGTTAGACGCCCATACAATGCGCACCACCCTGCGATGTTTTTCAGAAACCTAGCCTTCATTGCCACTGCATGTTCCATGACCTCCCCATGCTGACCACCCCGCGGTGCTTTTCTCCATCCTACATTGCCTCTCACTGCCTATCCTAATTCAGACCCCTCCAATTCACACCACACCGTGATGTTTTTCTCACTCCTACTAGTGAATGTAATGTTACACACCCCTACAATGTGCACCACCCTGCGATGTTTTTCAGAAACTTATCCTACATTGCCACTGCATGTTCCCTGACCTCCCCATGCCTACCAACCCGAGGTGCTTTTCCCCATCCTACATTGCCACACACTGCCTATCCTAATTCAGACCCTCCTATTCACACCAACCCGTGATGTTTTTCTCACTCTTACTAGTGAATGTAATGTTACACACCCATACAATGCGCACCACCCCGCCATGTTTTTCATAAACCTATCCTACATTGCCACTGCATGTTCCCTGATTTCCCCATGCTGGCCACCCCGCGGTGCTTTTCTATATCCTACAATGCCACTCACTGCCTATCCTAATTCAGACCCTCCAAATCACACCACCCCGTGATGTTTATCTCACTCCTACTAGTGAATGTAAAGTTACACACCCATACAATGCGCAACACCCCGTGATGTTTTTCTCACTCGTACTAGTGAATGTAATGTTACACACCCATACAATGCGCACCACTAAACGATGTTTTTCAGAAACCTATCCTGCATTGCAACTGCATATTCCCTGACCTCCCCATGCTGACCACCCCGCAGTGCTTTTCTCCATCCTACATTGTGTCTCACTGCCTATCCTAATTCAGACCCTCCGATTCACACCACCCCATGATGTTTTTCTCACTCCTACTAGTGAATGTAATATTACACACCCATACAATGCGCACCAACCTGTGATGTTTTTCAGAAACCTGTCCTACATTGCCACTGTATGTTCCCTGACCTCCCCATGCTGACCACCCCGCAGTGCTTTTCTCCATCCTACATTGCTACTCACTGCCTATCCTAATTCAGACCCTATGATTCACACCACCCTGTGATGTTTTTCTCACTCCTACTAGTGAATGTAATGTTACACACCCATACAATGCGCACCACCCCGCGATTTTTTTCAGAAACCTATACTACATTGCCACTGCATGTTCCCTGACCTCCCCTTGCTGACCACCCCGCAGTGCTTTTCTCCATCCTACATTGCCACTCACTGCCTATCCTAATTCAGACCCTCCGATTCACACCACCCCGTGATGTTTTTCTCACTCCTACTAGTGAATGTAATGTTACACACCCATACAATGCGCACACCCCGCGATGTATTTCAGAAACCTGTCCTAAATTGTCACTGCCTGCTCCCTGACCTCCACATGCTGACCAACCCGCTGTGCTTTTCCCCATCCTACATTGCCACTCACTGCCTATCCTAATTCAGACCCTCCTATTCACACCAACCCGTGATGTTTTTTTCACTCCTACTAGTGAATGTAATGTTACACACCCATACAATGCGCACCACCCCGTGATGTTTTTCTCACTCCTACTAGTGAATGTAATGTTACACACCCATACAATGTGCAGCAACCCATGATGTGTTTCTCACTCCTACTAGTGTATGTAATGTTACACACCCATACAATGCGCACCACCCCGTGATGTTTCTCAGAAACCTATCCATCATTGCACTGCATGTACCCTGACCTCCCCATCTGACCAACCGGCGGTGCTTTTCTCCATCCTACTTTGCCTCTCACTGCCTATTCTAATTCAGTCCCTCTGATTCACACCACCACGTGATGTTTTTCTCACTCCTACTAGTGAATGTAATGTTACACACCCATACAATGCGCACCACCCCGCGATGTTTTTCAGAAACCTATCCTACATTGCCACTGCATGTTCCCTGACCTCCCCATGCTGACCACCCCGCGGTGCTTTTCTCCATCCTACAATGCCACTCACTGCCTATCCTAATTCAGACCCTCTGATTCACACCACCACGTGATGTTTTTCTCACTCCTACTGGTGAATGTAATGTTACACATACATACAATGTGCACCAAACCACGATGTTTTTCAGAAACCTATACTACATTGCCACTGCATGTTCCCTCACCTCCCCTTGCTGACCACCCCGCAGTGCTTTTCTCCATCCTACCTTGCCACTGACTGCGTATCCTAATTCAGACCCTCCGATTCACACCACCCCGTTATGTTTTTCTCACTCCTACTAGTGAATGTAATGTTACACACACATACAATGCGCACACCCCGCGATGTATTTCAGAAACCTATCCTAAATTGTCACTGCCTGCTCCCTGACCTCCACATGCTGACCACCCCGCGGTGCTTTTCTCCATCCTACATTGCCACTCCATGCCTATCCTAATTCAGACCCTCAGATTCACACCACCCCGTGATGTTTTTCTCTCTCCTATTAGTGAATGTAATGTTACACAACCTTACAATGCGCAACACCCCGAGATGTTTTTCAGAAACCTATCCTACATTGCCACTGCATGTTTTCTGACCTCCACATGCTGACCACCCCGCGGGGTTTTTCTCCATCCTACATTGCCACTCACTGCCTATCCTAATTCAGACCCTCCGATTCACACGACCACGTGATGTTTTTCTCACTCCTACTAGTGAATGTAATGTTACACACCCATACAATGCGCACCACCCCGCGATGTTTTTCAGAAACCTATCCTTCATTGCCACTGCATGTTCCCTGACCTCCCCATGCTGACCACCCCGCGGTGCTTTTCTCCATCCTACATTGCCTCTCACGGCCTATTCTAATTCAGACCCTCCGATTCACACCACCCCGTGTTGTTTTTCTCACTCCTACTAGTGAATGTAATGTTACACACCCATACAATGCGCACCACAATGCGATGATTTTCAGAAACCTATCCTATATTGCCACTGCATGTTCCCTGACTTCCCCATGCTGACCATCCAGCGGTGCTTTTCTCCAACCTACAATGCCACTCACTGCCTATCCTAATTCAGACCTTCCAAATCACACCACCCCGTGATATTTTTCTCACTCCTACTAGTGAATGTAAAGTTCACACCCATACAATGCGCAACACCCCGCGATGTTTTTCTCACTCCTACTAGTGAATGTAATCTTACACACCCATACAATGCGCACCACCCCGTGATGTTTTTCTCACTCCTACTAGTGAATGTAATGTTACACACCCATACAATGCGCACCACCACGCGATGTTTTTCAGATACCTATCCTACATTGCCACTGCATGTTCCCAGACCTCCCCATGCTGACCACCCCGCGGTGCTTTTCTCCATCCTACATTGCCCCTCACTGCCTATCCTAATTCAGACCCCTCCAATTCACACCACACCGTGATGTTTTTCTCACTCCTACTAGTGCGTGTAAAGTTACACACCCATACAATGTGCACCGCCCCGCGATGTTTTTCAGAAACCTATCCTACATTGCCACTGCATGTTCCCTGACCTCGCCATGCTGACCACCCCGCGGTGCTTTTCTCCATCCTACATCGCCATTCCCTGCCTATCGTAATTCAGACCCTGCGAATCACACCACCCCGTTATGTTTTTCTCACTCCTACTAGTGAATGTAATGTTGCACAGCCATACAATTCGCACCACCCCATGATGTGTTTCTCACTCCTACTAGTGATTGTAATGTTAGACGCCCATACAATGCGCACCACCCTGCGATGTTTTTCAGAAACCTATCCTTCATTGCCACTGCATGTTCCATGACCTCCCCATGCTGACCACCCCGCGGTGCTTTTCTCCATCCTACATTGCCTCTCACTGCCTATCCTAATTCAGACCCCTCCAATTCACACCACACCGTGATGTTTTTCTCACTCCTACTAGTGAATGTAATGTTACACACCCCTACAATGGGCACCACCCTGCGATGTTTTTCAGAAACTTATCCTACATTGCCACTGCATGTTCCCTGACCTCCCCATGCCTACCAACCCGAGGTGCTTTTCCCCATCCTACATTGCCACACACTGCCTATCCTAATTCAGACCCTCCTATTCACACCAACCCGTGATGTTTTTCTCACTCTTACTAGTGAATGTAATGTTACACACCCATACAATGCGCAGCACCCCGCCATGTTTTTCATAAACCTATCCTACATTGCCACTGCATGTTCCCTGATTTCCCCATGCTGGCCAC
Organism: Cavia porcellus; assembly: GCF_034190915.1. Classification (NCBI taxonomy): domain Eukaryota; kingdom Metazoa; phylum Chordata; class Mammalia; order Rodentia; family Caviidae; genus Cavia; species Cavia porcellus. Next base: position 70,428,266 of record NW_026947502.1, read on the forward strand.
CCCGCGGTGCTTTTCTATATCCTACAATGCCACTCACTGCCTATCCTAATTCAGACCCTCCAAATCACACCACCCCGTGATGTTTATCTCACTCCTACTAGTGAATGTAAAGTTACACACCCATACAATGCGCAACACCCCGTGATGTTTTTCTCACTCGTACTAGTGAATGTAATGTTACACACCCATACAATGCGCACCACTAAACGATGTTTTTCAGAAACCTATCCTGCATTGCAACTGCATATTCCCTGACCTCCCCATGCTGACCACCCCGCAGTGCTTTTCTCCATCCTACATTGTGTCTCACTGCCTATCCTAATTCAGACCCTCCGATTCACACCACCCCATGATGTTTTTCTCACTCCTACTAGTGAATGTAATATTACACACCCATACAATGCGCACCACCCTGTGATGTTTTTCAGAAACCTGTCCTACATTGCAACTGTATGTTCCCTGACCTCCCCATGCTGACCACCCCGCAGTGCTTTTCTCCATCCTACATTGTCACTCACTGCCTATCCTAATTCAGACCCTATGATTCACACCACCCTGTGATGTTTTTCTCACTCCTACTAGTGAATGTAATGTTACACACCCATACAATGCGCACCACCCCGCGATTTTTTTCAGAAACCTATACTACATTGCCACTGCATGTTCCCTGACCTCCCCTTGCTGACCACCCCGCAGTGCTTTTCTCCATCCTACATTGCCACTCACTGCCTATCCTAATTCAGACCCTCCGATTCACACCACCCCGTGATGTTTTTCTCACTCCTACTAGTGAATGTAATGTTACACACCCATACAATGCGCACCACCCCGCGATGTTTTTCTGAAACCTATCCTACATTGTCACTTCATTTTCACTGACCTCCCCATGCTGACCAGCCCGCGGTGCTTTTCCCCATCCTACATTGCCACTCACTGCCTATCCTAATTCAGACCCTCCGATTCACACGACCACGTGATGTTTTTCTCACTCCTACTAGTGAATGTAATGTTACACACCCATACAATGCGCACCACCCCGCGATGTTTTTCAGAAACCTATCCTTCATTGCCACTGCATGTTCCCTGACCTCCCCATGCTGACCACCCCGCGGTGCTTTTCTCCATCCTACATTGCCTCTCACGGCCTATTCTAATTCAGACCCTCCGATTCACACCACCCCGTGTTGTTTTTCTCACTCCTACTAGTGAATGTAATGTTACACACCCATACAATGCGCACCACAATGCGATGATTTTCAGAAACCTATCCTATATTGCCACTGCATGTTCCCTGACTTCCCCATGCTGACCATCCAGCGGTGCTTTTCTCCAACCTACAATGCCACTCACTGCCTATCCTAATTCAGACCTTCCAAATCACACCACCCCGTGATATTTTTCTCATTCCTACTAGTGAATGTAAAGTTCACACCCATACAATGCGCAACACCCCGCGATGTTTTTCTCACTCCTACTAGTGAATGTAATCTTACACACCCATACAATGCGCACCACCCCGTGATGTTTTTCTCACTCCTACTAGTGAATGTAATGTTACACACCCATACAATGCGCACCACCCCGCGATGTTTTTCAGATACCTATCCTACATTGCCACTGCATGTTCCCAGACCTCCCCATGCTGACCACCCCGCGGTGCTTTTCTCCATCCTACATTGCCCCTCACTGCCTATCCTAATTCAGACCCCTCCAATTCACACCACACCGTGATGTTTTTCTCACTCCTACTAGTGCGTGTAAAGTTACACACCCAAACAATGTGCACCGCCCCGCGATGTTTTTCAGAAACCTATCCTACATTGCCACTGCATGTTCCCTGACCTCGCCATGCTGACCACCCCGCGGTGCTTTTCTCCATCCTACATCGCCATTCCCTGCCTATCGTAATTCAGACCCTCCGAATCACACCACCCCGTTATGTTTTTCTCACTCCTACTAGTGAATGTAATGTTGCACAGCCATACAATTCGCACCACCCCATGATGTGTTTCTCACTCCTACTAGTGATTGTAATGTTAGACGCCCATACAATGCGCACCACCCTGCGATGTTTTTCAGAAACCTATCCTTCATTGCCACTGCATGTTCCATGACCTCCCCATGCTGACCACCCCGCGGTGCTTTTCTCCATCCTACATTGCCTCTCACTGCCTATCCTAATTCAGACCCCTCCAATTCACACCACACCGTGATGTTTTTCTCACTCCTACTAGTGAATGTAATGTTACACACCCCTACAATGTGCACCACCCTGCGATGTTTTTCAGAAACTTATCCTACATTGCGACTGCATGTTCCCTGACCTCCCCATGCCTACCAACCCGAGGTGCTTTTCCCCATCCTACATTGCCACACACTGCCTATCCTAATTCAGACCCTCCTATTCACACCAACCCGTGATGTTTTTCTCACTCTTGCTAGTGAATGTAATGTTACACACCCATACAATGCGCACCACCCCGCCATGTTTTTCATAAACCTATCCTACATTGCCACTGCATGTTCCCTGATTTCCCCATGCTGGCCACCCCGCGGTGCTTTTCTATATCCTACAATGCCACTCACTGCCTATCCTAATTCAGACCCTCCAAATCACACCACCCCGTGATGTTTATCTCACTCCTACTAGTGAATGTAAAGTTACACACCCATACAATGCGCAACACCCCGTGATGTTTTTCTCACTCGTACTAGTGAATGTAATGTTACACACCCATACAATGCGCACCACTAAACGATGTTTTTCAGAAACCTATCCTGCATTGCAACTGCATATTCCCTGACCTCCCCATGCTGACCACCCCGCAGTGCTTTTCTCCTTCCTACATTGTGTCTCACTGCCTATCCTAATTCAGACCCTCCGATTCACACCACCCCATGATGTTTTTCTCACTCCTACTAGTGAATATAATATTACACACCCATACAATGCGCACCACCCTGTGATGTTTTTCAGAAACCTGTCCTACATTGCCACTGTATGTTCCCTGACCTCCCCATGCTGACCACCCCGCAGTGCTTTTCTCCATCCTACATTGCCACTCACTGCCTATCCTAATTCAGACCCTATGATTCACACCACCCTGTGATGTTTTTCTCACTCCTACTAGTGAATGTAATGTTACACACCCATACAATGCGCACCACCCCGCGATTTTTTTCAGAAACCTATACTACATTGCCACTGCATGTTCCCTGACCTCCCCTTGCTGACCACCCCGCAGTGCTTTTCTCCATCCTACATTGCCACTCACTGCCTATCCTAATTCAGACCCTCCGATTCACACCACTCCGTGATGTTTTTCTCACTCCTACTAGTGAATGTGATGTTACACACACATACAATGCGCACACCCCGCGATGTATTTCAGAAACCTGTCCTAAATTGTCACTGCCTGCTCCCTGACCTCCACATGCTGACCAACCCGCTGTGCTTTTCCCCATCCTACATTGCCACTCACTGCCTATCCTAATTCAGACCCTCCTATTCACACCAACCCGTGATGTTTTTTTCACTCCTACTAGTGAATGTAATGTTACACACCCATACAATGCGCACCACCCCGTGATGTTTTTCTCACTCCTACTAGTGAATGTCATGTTACACACCCATACAATGTGCAGCAACCCATGATGTGTTTCTCACTCCTACTAGTGTATGTAATGTTACACACCCATACAATGCGCACCACCCCGTGATGTTTCTCAGAAACCTATCCATCATTGCACTGCATGTACCCTGACCTCCCCATCTGACCAACCGGCGGTGCTTTTCTCCATCCTACTTTGCCTCTCACTGCCTATTCTAATTCAGACCCTCTGATTCACACCACCACGTGATGTTTTTCTCACTCCTACTAGTGAATGTAATGTTACACACCCATACAATGCGCACCACCCCGCGATGTTTTTCAGAAACCTATCCTACATTGCCACTGCATGTTCCCTGACCTCCCCATGCTGACCACCCCGCGGTGCTTTTCTCCATCCTACAATGCCACTCACTGCCTATCCTAATTCAGACCCTCTGATTCACACCACCACGTGATGTTTTTCTCACTCCTACTGGTGAATGTAATGTTACACATACATACAATGTGCACCAAACCACGATGTTTTTCAGAAACCTATACTACATTGCCACTGCATGTTCCCTCACCTCCCCTTGCTGACCACCCCGCAGTGCTTTTCTCCATCCTACCTTGCCACTCACTGCGTATCCTAATTCAGACCCTCCGCTTCACACCACCCCGTTATGTTTTTCTCACTCCTACTAGTGAATGTAATGTTACACACACATACAATGCGCACACCCCGCGATGTATTTCAGAAACCTATCCTAAATTGTCACTGCCTGCTCCCTGACCTCCACATGCTGACCACCCCGCGGTGCTTTTCTCCATCCTACATTGCCACTCCATGCCTATCCTAATTCAGACCCTCAGATTCACACCACCCCGTGATGTTTTTCTCTCTCCTATTAGTGAATGTAATGTTACACACCCTTACAATGCGCAACACCCCGAGATGTTTTTCAGAAACCTATCCTACATTGCCACTGCATGTTTTCTGACCTCCACATGCTGACCACCCCGCGGGGTTTTTCTCCATCCTACATTGCCACTCACTGCCTATCCTAATTCAGGCCCTCCGATACACACCACCCCGTGATGTTTTTCTCACTCCTACTAGTGAATGTAATGTTACACACCCATACAATGTGCACCACTCCGCGATGTTTTTCAGAAACCTATCCTACATTGCCACTGCATGTTCCCTGACCTCCCCATGCTGAGCACCCCGCGGTGCTTCTCTCCATCCTACATTTCCACTCACTGCCTATCCTAATTCAGACCCTCCGAATCATACAACCCCGTGATGTGTTTTTCACTCCTACTAGTGAATGTAATGTTACACACCCATACAATGCGCACAATCCCGCGATGTTTTTCAAAAACCTATCCTACATTGCCACTGCATGTTCCCTGACCTCCCCATGCTGACCACCCCGCGGTGCTTTTCTCCATCCTACAATGCCACTCACTGCCTATCCTATTTAGACCCTCCGATTCACACCAGCCCGTTAAGTTTTTCTCCTCCTGCTAGTGAATGTAATGTTACACACCCATACAAGGTGCACCACCCCGCGATGTTTTTCAGAAACCTATCCTACATTGTCACTGAATGTTCCCTGACCTCCACATGCTGACCACCCCGCGGTGCTTTTCCCCATCTTACATTGCCACTCCATGCCTATCCTAATTCAGACCCTCCGATTCACACCACCCCCTGATGTTTTGCTCACTCCTACTAGTGAATGTAATGTTACACACCCATACAATGCGCACCACCCCGCGATGTTTTTCAGAAACCTATCCTACATTGCCACTGCATGTTCGCTGACCTCCCCATGCTGACCACCCCACGGTGCTTTTCTCGATCCTACATTGACACTCACTGCCTATCCTAATTCAAACCCTACGATTCACAACACCCCGTGATGTTTTTCTCACTCCTACTAGTGAATGTAATGTTACAAACCCATACAATGCGCACCACCCCCGGATGTTTTTCAGAAACCTATCCTACATTGCCACTGCATGTTCCCTGACTTCCCCATGCTGACCACCGCGAGGTGCTTTTCTCCATCCTACATTGCCACACACTTCCTATCCTAATTCACACTCCGATTCAAACCACCCCGTGACGTTTTTCTCACTCTAACTAGTGAATGTAATGTTACACACCCATACAATGCGCACCACCCCGTGATGTTTTTCTCATTCTACTAGTGAATGTAATGTTACACACCCATACAATGCGCACCAACCCGCGATGTTTTTCAGAAACCTATCCTACATTGCCACGGCATGTTCCCTGACCTCCCCATGCTGACCACCCCGCGGTGCTTTTCTCCATCCTACATCGCCATTCACTGCCTATCATAATTCAGACCCACCGAATCACACCACCCCGTGATGTTTTTCTCACTCCTACTAGTGAATGTAATGTTACACACCCATACAATGCGCACCACCCCGCGATGTTTTTCTGAAACCTATCCTACATTGTCACTTCATTTTCCCTGACCTCCACATGCTGACCAGCCCGCGGTGCTTTTCCCCATCCTACATTGCCACTCACTGCCTATCCTAATTCAGACCCTCCGATTCACACGACCGCGTGATGTTTTTCTCACTCCTACTAGTGAATGTAATGTTACACACCCATACAATGCGCACCACCCCGCGATGTTTTTCAGAAACCTATCCTTCATTGCCACTGCATGTTCCCTGACCTCCCCATGCTGACCACCCCGCGGTGCTTTTCTCCATCCTACATTGCCTCTCATGGCCTATTCTAATTCAGTCCCTCCGATTCACACCACCCCGTGATGTTTTTCTCACTCCTACTAGTGAATGTAATATTACACACCCATACAATGCGCACCACAATGCGATGATTTTCAGAAACCTATCCTATATTGCCACTGCATGTTCCCTGACTTCCCCATTCTGACCATCCAGCGGTGCTTTTCTCCAACCTACAATGCCACTCACTGCCTATCCTAATTCAGACCCTCCAAATCACACCACCCCGTGATATTTTTCTCACTCCTACTAGTGAATGTAAAGTTCACACCCATAAAATGCGCAACATCCCGCGATGTTTTTCTCACTCCTACTAGTGAATGTAATCTTACACACCCATACAATGCGCACCACCCCGTGATGTTTTTCTCACTCCTACTAGTGAAGTTAATGTTACACACCCATACAATGCGCACCACCCCGCGATGTTTTTCAGAAACCTATCCTACATTGCCACTGCATGTTCCCAGACCTCCCCATGCTGACCACCCCGCGGTGCTTTTCTCCATCCTACATTGCCCCTCACTGCCTATCCTAATTCAGACCCCTCCATTTCACACCACACCGTGATGTTTTTCTCACTCCTACTAGTGCATGTAAAGTTACACACCCATACAATGTGCACCGCCCCGCGATGTTTTTCAGAAACCTATCCTACATTGCCACTGCATGTTCCCTGACCTCGCCATGCTGACCACCCTGCGGTGCTTTTCTCCATCCTACATCGCCATTCCCTGCCTATCGTAATTCAGACCCTCCGAATCACACCACCCCGTTATGTTTTTCTCACTCCTACTAGTGAATGTAATGTTGCACAGCCATACAGTTCGCACCACCCCATGATGTGTTTCTCACTCCTACTAGTGATTGTAATGTTAGACGCCCATACAATGCGCACCACCCTGCGATGTTTTTCAGAAACCTATCCTTCATTGCCACTGCATGTTCCATGACATCCCCATGCTGACCACCCCGCGGTGCTTTTCTCCATCCTACATTGCCTCTCACTGCCTATCCTAATTCAGAGCCTGCGATTCACACCACCCCGTGATGTTTTTCTCACTCCTACTAGTGAATGTAATGTTACACACCCATACAATGCGCACCACCCCGCGATGTTTTTCAGAAACCTATCCTACATTGCCACTGCATGTTTCATGACTTCCCCATGCTGACCACCCCGAGGTGGTTTTCTCCATCCTACATTGCCACTCACTTCCTATCCTCATTCAGATCCTCCGATTCACACCACACCGCGATGTTTTTCTCACTCCTACTAGTGAATGTAATGTTACAAACCCATACAATGTGCACGATCCTGTGATGTTTTTCTCACTCCTACTAGTGAATGTAATGTTACACACCCATACAATGCACACCAACCCATGATGTGTTTCTCACTCCTACTAGTGAATGTAATGTTACACACCCATACAATGCGCACCACCCCGCGATGTTTTTCAGAAACCTATCCTCATTGCCACTGCATGTTCCCTGAATTCCCCATGCTGACCAGCCCGAGGTGCTTTTCTCCATCCTACATTGCCACTCACTTCCTATACTAATTCTGATCCTCCGATTCACACCACACCGCGATGTTTTTCTCACTCGTACTAGTGAATGTAATGTTACACACCCATACAATGCGCACCACCCCACGATGTTTTTCAGAAACCTATCTTATATTGCCACTGCATGTTCCATGAAATCCCCATGCTGACCACCCCGCAGTGCTTTTCTCCATCCTACATTGCCACTCACTGCCTATCCTTTCTCCTCGTACTAGTGAATGTAAAGTTACACACCCATACAATGCGCACCACCCCGCGATGTTTTTCAGAAACCTATCGTACATTGCCACTGCATGTTCCGGACTTCCCCATGCTGACCACCCCGCGGTGCTTTTCTCCATCCTACAATGCCACTCACTGCCTATCCTAATTCAGACCCTCTGATTCACACCACCACGTGATGTTTTTCTCACTCTTACTGGTGAATGTAATGTTACACATACATACAATGTGCACCAAACCACGATGTTTTTCAGAAACGTATACTACATTGCCACTGCATGTTCCCTCACCTCCCCTTGCTGACCACCCCGCAGTGCTTTTCTCCATCCTACCTTGCCACTCACTGCGTATCCTAATTCAGACCCTCCGATTCACACCACCCCGTTATGTTTTTCTCACTCCTACTAGTGAATGTAATGTTACACACACATACAATGCGCACACCCCGCAATGTATTTCAGAAACCTATCCTAAATTGTCACTGCCTGCTCCCTGACCTCCACATGCTGACCACCCCGCGGTGCTTTTCTCCATCCTACATTGCCACTCCATGCCTATCCTAATTCAGACCCTCAGATTCACACCATCCCGTGATGTTTTTCTCTCTCCTATTAGTGAATGTAATGTTACACACCCTTACAATGCGCAACACCCCGAGATGTTTTTCAGAAACCTATCCTACATTGCCACTGCATGTTTTCTGACCTCCACATGCTGACCACCCCGCGGGGTTTTTCTCCATCCTACATTGCCACTCACTGCCTATCCTAATTCAGGCCCTCCGATACACACCACCCCGTGATGTTTTTCTCACTCCTACTAGTGAATGTAATGTTACACACCCATACAATGTGCACCACTCCGCGATGTTTTTCAGAAACCTATCCTACATTGCCACTGCATGTTCCCTGACCTCCCCATGCTGAGCACCCCGCGGTGCTTCTCTCCATCCTACATTACCACTCACTGCCTATCCTAATTCAGACCCTCCGAATCATACCACCCCGTGATGTGTTTTTCACTCCTACTAGTGAATGTAATGTTACACACCCATACAATGCGCACAATCCCGCGATGTTTTTCAAAAACCTATCCTACATTGCCACTGCATGTTCCCTGACCTCCCCATGCTGACCACCCCGCGGTGCTTTTCTCCATCCTACAATGTCACTCACTGCCTATCCTATTTAGACCCTCCGATTCACACCAGCCCGTTAAGTTTTTCTCCTCCTGCTAGTGAATGTAATGTTACACACCCATACAATGTGCACCACCCCGCGATGTTTTTCAGAAACCTATCCTACATTGTCACTGAATGTTCCCTGACCTCCACATGCTGACCACCCCGCGGTGCTTTTCCCCATCTTACATTGCCACTCCATGCCTATCCTAATTCAGACCCTCCGATTCACAGCACCCCCTGATGTTTTGCTCACTCCTACTAGTGAATGTAATGTTACACACCCATACAATGCGCACCACCCCGCGATGTTTTTCAGAAACCTATCCTACATTGCCACTGCATGTTCGCTGACCTCCCCATGCTGACCACCCCACGGTGCTTTTCTCGATCCTACATTGACACTCACTGCCTATCCTAATTCAAACCCTACGATTCACAACACCCCGTGATGTTTTTCTCACTCCTACTAGTGAATGTAATGTTACAAACCCATACAATGCGCACCACCCCCGGATGTTTTTCAGAAACCTATCCTACATTGCCACTGCATGTTCCCTGACTTCCCCATGCTGACCACCCCGAGGTGCTTTTCTCCATCCTACATTGCCACACACTTCCTATCCTAATTCACACTCCGATTCAAACCACCCCGTGATGTTATTCTCACTCTAACTAGTGAATGTAATGTTACACACCCATACAATGCGCACCACCCCGTGATGTTTTTCTCACTCTACTAGTGAATGTAATGTTACACACCCATACAATGCGCACCAACCCGCGATGTTTTTCAGAAACCTATCCTACATTGCCACGGCATGTTCCCTGACCTCCCCATGCTGACCACCCCGCGGTGGTTTTCTCCATCCTACATCGCCATTCACTGCCTATCATAATTCAGACCCACCGAATCACACCACCCCGTGATGTTTTTCTCACTCCTACTAGTGAATGTAATGTTACACACCCATACAATGCGCACCACCCCGCGATGTTTTTCTGAAACCTATCCTACATTGTCACTTCATTTTCCCTGACCTCCCCATGCTGACCAGCCCGCGGTGCTTTTCCCCATCCTACATTGCCACTCACTGCCTATCCTAATTCAGACCCTCCGATTCACACGACCGCGTGATGTTTTTCTCACTCCTACTAGTGAATGTAATGTTACACACCCATACAATGCGCACCACCCCGCGATGTTTTTCAGAAACCTATCCTTCATTGCCACTGCATGTTCGCTGACCTCCCCATGCTGACCACCCCGCGGTGCTTTTCTCCATCCTACATTGCCTCTCATGGCCTATTCTAATTCAGACCCTCCGATTCACACCACCCCGTGATGTTTTTCTCACTCCTACTAGTGAATGTAATATTACACACCCATACAATGCACACCACAATGCGATGATTTTCAGAAACCTATCCTATATTGCCACTGCATGTTCCCTGACTTCCCCATTCTGACCATCCAGCGGTGCTTTTCTCCAACCTACAATGCCACTCACTGCCTATCCTAATTCAGACCCTCCAAATCACACCACCCCGTGATATTTTTCTCACTCCTACTAGTGAATGTAAAGTTCACACCCATACAATGCGCAACACCCCGCGATGTTTTTCTCACTCCTACTAGTGAATGTAATCTTACACACCCATACAATGCGCACCACCCCGTGATGTTTTTCTCACTCCTACTAGTGAAGGTAATGTTACACACCCATACAATGCGCACCACCCCGCGATGTTTTTCAGAAACCTATCCTACATTGCCACTGCATGTTCCCAGACCTCCCCATGCTGACCACCCCGCGGTGCTTTTCTCCATCCTACATTGCCCCTCACTGCCTATCCTAATTCAGACCCCTCCATTTCACACCACACCGTGATGTTTTTCTCACTCCTACTAGTGCATGTAAAGTTACACACCCATACAATGTGCACCGCCCCGCGATGTTTTTCAGAAACCTATCCTACATTGCCACTGCATGTTCCCTGACCTCGCCATGCTGACCACCCCGCGGTGGTTTTCTCCATCCTACATCGCCATTCCCTGCCTATCGTAATTCAGACCCTCCGAATCACACCACCCCGTTATGTTTTTCTCACTCCTACTAGTGAATGTAATGTTGCACAGCCATACCGTTCGCACCACCCCATGATGTGTTTCTCACTCCTATTAGTGATTGTAATGTTAGACGCCCATACAATGCGCACCACCCTGCGATGTTTTTCAGAAACCTATCCTTCATTGCCACTGCATGTTCCATGACATCCCCATGCTGACCACCCCGCGGTGCTTTTCTCCATCCTACATTGCCTCTCACTGCCTATCCTAATTCAGAGCCTGCGATTCACACCACCCCGTGATGTTTTTCTCACTCCTACTAGTGAATGTAATGTTACACACCCATACAATGCGCACCACCCCGCGATGTTTTTCAGAAACCTATCCTACATTGCCACTGCATGTTTCGTGACTTCCCCATGCTGACCACCCCGAGGTGGTTTTCTCCATCCTACATTGCCACTCACTTCCTATCCTCATTCAGATCCTCCGATTCACACCACACCGCGATGTTTTTCTCACTCCTACTAGTGAATGTAATGTTACAAACCCATACAATGTGCACGACCCTGTGATGTTTTTCTCACTCCTACTAGTGAATGTAATGTTACACACCCATACAATGCACACCAACCCATGATGTGTTTCTCACTCCTACTAGTGAATGTAATGTTACACACCCATACAATGCGCACCACCCCGCGATGTTTTTCAGAAACCTATCCTCATTGCCACTGCATGTTCCCTGAATTCCCCATGCTGACCAGCCCGAGGTGCTTTTCTCCATCCTACATTGCCACTCACTTCCTATCCTAATTCTGATCCTCCGATTCACACCACACCGCGATGTTTTTCTCACTCGTACTAGTGAATGTAATGTTACACACCCATACAATGCGCACCACCCCACGATGTTTTTCAGAAACCTATCTTATATTGCCCCTGCATGTTCCATGAAATCCCCATGCTGACCACCCCGCAGTGCTTTTCTCCATCCTACATTGCCACTCACTGCCTATCCTTTCTCCTCGTACTAGTGAATGTAAAGTTACACACCCATACAATGCGCACCACCCCGCGATGTTTTTCAGAAACCTATCGTACATTGCCACTGCATGTTCCGGACTTCCCCATGCTGACCATCCAGCGGTGCTTTTCTCCATCCTACAATGCCACTCACTGCCTATCCGAATTCAGACCCACCAAATCACACCACCCCGTGATGTTTTTCTCACTGCTACTAGTGAATGTAAAGTTACACACCCATACAATGTGCAACACCCTGCGATGTTTTTCTCACTCCTACCAGTGAATGTAATGTTACACACACATACAATGCGCACCACCCCGCAATGTTTTTCAGAATCCTATCCTGCATTGCCACTGCATGTTCCCAGACCTCCCAATTGACCACCCCTCCGTGCTTTTCTCCATCCTACATTGCCATTCACTGCCTATCCTAAATCAGACCCTCCAATTCACACCACACCGTGATGTTTTTCTCACTCCTACTAGTGAATGTAATGTTACACACACATACAATGTGCACCACAACGCGATGTTTTTCAGAAACCTATCCTACATTGCCATTGCATGTTCCCTGAACTCCCCATGCTGACCAACCCGCGGTGCTTTTCCCCATCCTACATTGCCACTCACTGCCTATCCTAATTCAGACCCTCCTATTCACACCAACCCGTGATGTTTTTCTCACTCCTACTAGTGAATGTAATGTTACACAACCATACAATGCACACCACCCCGAGATGTTTTTCAGAACCCTATCCTACATTGCCACTGCATATTCCATGACCTCCCCATGCTGACCACCCCACAGTGCTTTTCTCCATCCAACATTGCCACTCACTGCCTATCCTATTTAGACCCTCCGATTCACACCAGCCCGTTATGTTTTTCTCCTCCTACTAGTGAATGTAATGTTACACACCCATGCAATGTGCACGACCCCGCGATGTTTTTCAGAAACCTACCCTATATTTTCACTACATGTTCCCTGACCTCCACATGCTGACCACCCGCTGTGCTTTAACCCATCCTACATTGCGACTCAATGCCTATCCTAATTCAGACCCTCCGATTCACACCACCCCGTGATGTTTTTCTCACTCCTAATAGTGAATGTAATGTTACACACCAATACAATGCGCACCACCCCGCGATGTTTTTCAGAAACCTATCCTACATTGTCACTGCATGTTCCCTGACCTCCACATGCTGACCCCCCCGCGGTGCTTTTCCCCATCTTACATTGCCACTCCATGCCTATCCTAATTCAGACGCTCCGATTCACACCACCCCCTGATGTTTTGCTCACTCCTACTAGTGAATGTAATGTTACACACCCATACAATGCGCACCACCCCGCGATGTTTTTCAGAAACCTATCCTACATTGCCACTGCATGTTCCCTGACCTCCCCATGCTGACCACCCCAAGGTGCTTTTCTCGATCCTACATTGACACTCACTGCCTATCCTAATTCAGACCCTACGATTCACAACACCCCGTGATGTTTTTCTCACTCCTACTAGTGAATGTAATGTTACAAACCCATACAATGCGCACCACCCCCGGATGTTTTTCAGAAACCTATCCTACATTGCCACTGCATGTTCCCTGACTTCCCCATGCTGACAACCCCGAGGTGCTTTTCTCCATCCTACATTGCCACACACTTCATATCCTAATTAAGACTCCGGTTGAAACCACCCCGTGATGTTTTTCTCACTCTAACTAGTGAATGTAATGTTACACACACATACAATGCGCACCACCCCGTGATGTTTTTCTCACTCTACTAGTGAATGTAATGTTACACACCCATACAATGCGCACCAACCCGCGATGTTTTTCAGAAACCTATCCTACATTGCCACGGCATGTTCCCTGACCTCTCCATGCTGACCACCCCGCGGTGCTTTTCTCCATCCTACATTGCCTCTCACGGCCTATACTAATTCAGACCCTCCGATTCACACCACCCCGTGATGTTTTTCTCACTCCTACTAGTGAATGTAATGTTACACACCCATACAATGCGCACCACAATGCGATGATTTTCAGAAACCTATCCTATATTGCCACTGCATGTTCCCTGACTTCCCCATGCTGACCATCCAGCGGTGCTTTTCTCCAACCTACAATGCCACTCACTGCCTATCCTAATTCAGACCCTCCACATCACACCACCCCGTGATATTTTTCTCACTCCTACTAGTGAATGTAAAGTTCACACCCATACAATGCGCAACACCCCGCGATGTTTTTCTCACTCCTACTAGTGAATGTAATCTTACACACCCATACAATGCGCACCACCCCGTGATGTTTTTCTCACTCCTACTAGTGAATGTAATGTTACACACCCATACAATGCGCACCACCCCGCGATGTTTTTCAGAAACCTATCCTACATTGCCAATGCATGTTCCCAGACCTCCCCATGCTGACCACCCCGCGGTGCTTTTCTCCATCCTACATTGCCCCTCACTGCCTATCCTAATTCAGACCCTCCAATTCACACCACACCGTGATGTTTTTCTCACTCCTACTAGTGAATGTAAAGTTACACACCCATACAATGTGCACCGCCCCGCGATGTTTTTCAGAAACCTATCCTACATTGCCACTGCATGTTCCCTGACCTCGCCATGCTGACCAACCCGCGGTGCTTTTCTCCATCCTACATCGCCATTCCCTGCCTATCGTAATTCAGACCCTCCGAATCACACCACCCCATTATGTTTTTCTCACTCCTACTAGTGAATGTAATGTTGCACAGCCATACAATTCGCACCACCCCATGATGTGTTTCTCACTCCTACTAGTGATTGTAATGTTTAGACGCCCATACAATGCGCACCACCCTGCGATGTTTTTCAGAAACCTATCCTTCATTGCCACTGCATGTTCCATGACCTCCCCATGCTGACCACCCCACGGTGCTTTTCTCCATCCTACATTGCCTCTCACTGCCTATCCTAATTCAGAGCCTCCGATTCACACCACCCCGTGATGTTTTTCTCACTCCTACTAGTGAATGTAATGTTACACACCCATACAATGCGCACCACCCCGCGATGTTTTTCAGAAACCTATCCTACATTGCCACTGCATATTTCCTGACTTCCCCATGCTGACCACCCCGAGGTGGTTTTCTCCATCCTACATTGCCACTCACTTCCTATGCTCATTCAGATCCTCCGATTCACACCACACCGCGATGTTTTTCTCACTCCTACTAGTGAATGTAATGTTACAAACCCATACAATGTGCACGAACCTGTGATGTTTTTCTCACTCCTACTAGTGAATGTAATGTTACACACCCATACAATGCGCACCAAACCATGATGTGTTTCTCACTCCTACTAGTGAATGTAATGTTACACACCCTTACAATGCGCACCACCCCGCGATGTTTTTCAGAAACCTATCCTCATTGCCACTGCATGTTCCCTGAATTCCCCATGCTGACCAGCCCGAGGTGCTTTTCTCCATCCTACATTGCCACTCACTTCCTATCCTAATTCTGATCCTCCGATTCACACCACACCGCGATGTTTTTCTCACTCGTACTAGTGAATGTAATGTTACACACCCATACAATGCGCACCACCCCGCGATGTTTTTCAGAAACCTATCTTATATTGCCACTGCATGTTCCATGACCTCCCCATGCTGACCACCCCGCAGTGCTTTTCTCCATCCTACATTGCCACTCACTGCCTATCCTATTTAGACCCTACGATTCACACCAGCCCATTATTTTTTTCTCCTCGTACTAGTGAATGTAAAGTTACACACCCATACAATGCGCACCACCCTGCGATGTTTTTCAGAAACGTATCGTACATTGCCACTGCATGTTCCCGGACTTCCCCATGCTGACCATCCAGCGGTGCTTTTCTCCATCCTACAATGCCACTCACTGCCTATCCGAATTCAGACCCTCCAAATCACACCACCCCGTGATGTTTTTCTCACTGCTACTAGTGAATGTAAAGTTACACACCCATACAATGTGCAACACCCTGCGATGTTTTTCTCACTCCTACCAGTGAATGTAATGTTACACACACATACAATGCGCACCACCCCGCAATGTTTTTCAGAATCCTATCCTGCATTGCCACTGCATGTTCCCAGACCTCCCAATTGACCACCCCTCCGTGCTTTTCTCCATCCTACATTGCCACTCACTGCCTATCCTAATTCAGACCCTCCAATTCACACCACACCGTGATGTTTTTCTCACTCCTACTAGTGAATGTAATGTTACACACCCATACAATGTGCATCACAACGCGATGTTTTTCAGAAACCTATCCTACATTGTCATTGCATGTTCCCTGACCTCCCCATGCTGACCAACCCGCGGTGCTTTTCCCCATCCTACATTGCCACTCACTGCCTATCCTAATTCAGACCCTCCTATTCACAACACCCTGAGATGTTTTTCAGAACCCTATCCTACATTGCCACTGCATGTTCCATGACCTCCGCATGCTGACCACCCCACAGTGCTTTTCTCCATCCAACATTGCCACTCACTGCCTATCCTATTTAGACACTCCGATTCACACCAGCCCGTTATGTTTTTCTCCTCCTACTAGTGAATGTAATGTTACACACCCATACAATGTGCACGACCCCGCGATGTTTTTCAGAAACCTATCCTATATTGTCACTACATGTTCCCTGACCTCCACATGCTGACCACCCGCTGTGCTTTAACCCATCCTACATTGCGACTCAATGCCTATCCTAATTCAGTCCCTCCGATTCACACCACCCCGTGATGTTTTTCTCACTCCTAATAGTGAATATAATGTTACACACCCATACAATGCGCACCACCCCGTGATGTTTTTCAGAAACCTGTCCTACATTGCCACTGCATGTTCCCTGACCTCCCCATGCTGACCATCCCATGGTGCTTTTCTCCATCCTAAATTGCCACTCACTGCCTATCCTAATTCAGACCCTCCGATTCACACCACCCCGTGATGTTTTTCTCACTCTAACTAGTGAATGTAATTTTACACACCCATACAATGCGCAACACCCCGCCATGTTTTTCTCACTCCTACTAGTGAATGTAATGTTACACACACATACAATACGCACCACCCCGCGATGTTTTTCAGAAACCTATCCTACATTGCCACTGCATGTTCCCTGACTTCCCCATGCTGACCACCCCGAGGTGCTTTTCTCCATCCTACATTGCCACTCACTTCCTATCCTAATTCAGATCCGCCGATTCACACCACACCGCGATGTTGTTCTCACTTCTACTAGTGAATGTAATTAAACACCCATACAATGTGCCCCACCCCGTTATGTTTTTCTCACTCCTACTAGTGAATGTAATGTTACACACCCATACAATGGCACCTCCCCGCGATGTTTTTCAGAAACCAATCCTACATTGCCACTGCATTTTCCCTGACTTCCCCATGCTGACTACCCCGAGGTGCTTTTCTCCATGCTACATTGCCACTCACTTCCTATCCTAATTCAGACCCTCCGATTCACACCACCCCGTGATGTTTATCTCACTCCTACTAGTGAATGTAATGTTACACACCCATACAATGCTCACCACCCCGCGATGTTTTTCAGAAACCTATCCTACATTGCCACTGCATGTTATCTGACGTCACAATGCTGACCACCCCGCGGTTTTTTTTTTTCCTAAATTGCCACTCACTTCGTATCCTAATTCAGACCCTCCGATTCAAACCACCCCGTGATGTTTTTCTCACTCCTCCTAATGAATGTAATGTTACACACCCATACAATTCGAACCACCCCATGATGTGCTTCTCACTCCTACTAGTGAATGTAATGTTACACACCCATACAATGCGCACCACACAGCGATGTTTTTCCGAAACCTATCCTTCATTGCCACTGCATGTTACATGACCTCCCCATTCTGACCACCCCGCGGTGCTTTTCTCCATCCTACATTGCCTCTCACTGCCTATTCTAATTCAGACCCTCCGATTCGCACCACCCCATGATGTTTTTCTCACTCCTACTAGTGAATGTAATGTTACACACCCATACAAGGCGCACCACCACGCGATGTTTTTCAGAAACCTATCCTACATTGCCACTGCATGTTCCCTGACTTCCCCATGCTGACCATCCAGCCGTGCTTTTCTCCATCCTACATTGCCACTTCCTGCCTATCCTAATTCAGACCCTCCAAATCACAACACCCCGTGATGTTTTTCTCACACCTACTAGTGAATGTAAATTTACACACCCATACAATGCGCAACACCCCGCGATGTTTTTCTCACTCCTACTAGTGAATGTAATGTTACACACCCATACAATGCGCACCACCCCGCGATGTTTTTCAGAAACCTATAATACATTGCCACTGCATTTTCCCTGACTTCCCCAAGCTGACCACCCCGAGGTGCTTTTCTCCATCCTACATTGCCACTCACTTCCTATCCTAATTCAGATCCTCCGATTCACACCACACCGCGATGTTTTTCTCACTCCTACTAGTGAATGTAATGTTACACACCCATACAATGCGCACAACCCCATGATGTTTTTGTCACTCCTACTAGTGAATGTAATATTACACACCCATACAATGCGCACCACCCCGCGATGTTTTTCAGAAACCTATCCTACATTGCTACTGCATGTTCCCTGACCTCCCATTGCTGACCACCCCGCGGTGCTTTTCTCCATCCTACATTGCCACTCACTGCCTCTCCTAAATCAGACCCTCCGATTCACACCACCCCGTGATGTTTTTCTCACTCCTACTGGTGAATGTAATGTTACACACCCAAACAATGCGCACCACCCCGCGATGTTTTTCAGAAACCTATCCTACATTGACACTGCATGTTCCCTGACCTCACCATGCTGACCAACCAACGGTGCTTTTATCCATCCTTAATTGCCACTCACTGTCTATCCTAATTCAGACCCTCCAATTCAAACCACCCTGTGATGTTTTTCTCACTCCTACTAGTGAATGTAATTTTACAAACCCATACAATGCGCACCAACCCATGATGTGTTTCTCACTTCTACTAGTGAATGTAATGTTACACACCCATACAATGCGCACCACTCCGCGATGTTTTTCAGAAACCTATCCTTCATTGCCACTGCATATTCCATGACCTCCCCATGCTGACCACCCCGCGGTGCTTTTCTCCATCCTACATTGCCACACACTGCCTATCCTAATTCAGACCATCCAATTCACACCACACCGTGATGTTTTTCTCACTCCTACTAGTGAATGTAATGTTACACACCCATACAATGCACAACACCCCGCGATGTTTTTCAGAAACCTATCCTACATTGCCACTGCATGTCCCCTGAATTCCCCATGCTGACCACCCCGAGGTGCTTTTCTCCATCCTACATTGCCACTCACTTCCTATTCTAATTCCGATCCTCCGATTCACACCACACCGCGATGTTTTTCTCACTCCTACTAGTGAATGTAATGTTACACATTCATACAATTCCCACCACCCCGCAATGTTTTTCAGAAACCTATCCTACATTGCCACTGCATGTTCCCTGACCTCCCCTTCCTGACCACCCTGCGGTGCTTTTCTCCATCCTACATTGTCACTCACTGCCTATCCTAATTCAGAGCCTCCGATTCACACCACACCGTGATGTTTTTCTCCCTCCTACTAGTGAATGTAATGTTACACACATATACAATGCGCACCACCCCGCGATGTTTTTCAGAAAACTATCCTACATTGCAACTGCATGTTCCCTGACCTCCCCATGCTGACCTCCCTGTGGTGCTTTTCTCCATCCTACATTGCCACTCACTGCCTATCCTAATTCAGACCCTCCGATTCACACCACACCGCGATGTTGTTCTCACTTCTACTAGTGAATGTAATTACACACCCATACAATGCGCCCCATCCCGTTATGTTTTTCTCACTCCTACTAGTGAATGTAATGTTACACACCCATACAAGGCGCACCACCACACGATGTTTTTCAGAAACCTATCCTTCATTGCCACTGCATATTCCATGACCTCCCCATGCTGACCACCCCGCGGTGCTTTTCTCCATCCTACATTGCCACACACTGCCTATCCTAATTCAGACCATCCAATTCACACCACACCGTGATGTTTTTCTCACTGCTACTAGTGAATGTAATGTTACACACCCATACAATGCACAACACCCCGCGATGTTTTTCAGAAACCTATCCTACATTTCCACTGCATGTCCCCTGAATTCCCCATGCTGACCACCCCGAGGTGCTTTTCTCCATCCTACATTGCCACTCACTTCCTATCCTAATTCCGATCCTCCGATTCACACCACACCGCGATGTTTTTCTCACTCCTACTAGTGAATGTAATGTTACACATCCATACAATTCCCACCACCCCGCAATGTTTTTCAGAAACCTATCCTATATTGCCACTGCATGTTCCCTGACCTCCCCTTCCTGACCACCCTGCGGTGCTTTTCTCCATCCTACATTGTCACTCACTGCCTATCCTAATTCAGAGCCTCCGATTCACACCACCCCGTGATGTTTTTCTCCCTCCTACTAGTGAATGTAATGTTACACACATATACAATGCGCACCACCCCGCGATGTTTTTCAGAAAACTATCCTACATTGCAACTGCATGTTCCTTGACCTCCCCATGCTGACCACCCTGTGGTGCTTTTCTCCATCCTACATTGCCACTCACTGCCTATCCTTATTCAGACCCTCCGATTCACACCACCCCGTGATGTTTTTCTCACTCCTACTAGTGAATGTAATGTTACACACCCATACAATGCGCACCACCCTGCGAAGTTTTTCAGAAACCTATCCTACATTGCCACTGCATGTTTCCTGACCTCCCCATGCTGACCACCCCGCGGTGCTTTTCTCCATCCTACATTGCCACTCACTGCCTATCCTAATTCAGACTCTCCGATTCACACCACCCTGTGATGTTTTTCTCACTACTACTAGTGAATGTAATGTTACACACACATATAACGCGCACCACACCGCGATGTTTTACAAAAACCTATCCTACATTGCCACTGCATGTTCCCTGAGCTTCCCATGCTGACCACCCCGCGGTGCTTTTCTCCATCCTACATTGCCACTCACTGCCTATGCAAATACATACCCTCCGATTCACACCACCCCGTGATGTTTTTCTCACTCCTACTAGTGAATGTATTGTTACACACCCATACAATGCGCAACAACCCGCGATGTTTTTCTCACTCTTACTAGTGAATGTAATGTTACACACACATACAATACGCACCACCACGCGATATTTTTCAGAAACCTATCCTACACTGCCACTGCATTTTCCCTGACTTCCCCATGCTGACCACCCCGAGGTGCTTTTCTCCATCCTACATTGCCACTCACTTCCTATCCTAATTCAGATCCTCCAATTCACAACACACCGCGATGTTGTTCTCACTTCTACTAGTGAATGTAATTACACACCCATACAATGCGCCCCACCTTGTTATGTTTTTCTCACTCCTACTAGTGAATGTAATGTTACACACCCATACAATGCGCACCTCCCCGCGATGATTTTCAGAAACCTATCCTACATTGCCACTGCATTTTCCCTGACTTCCCCATGCTGACCACCCCGAGGTGCTTTTCTCCATCCTACATTGCCACTCACTTCCTATCCTAATTCAGACCCTCCGATTCACACCACCCCGTGATGTTTATCTCACTCCTACTAGTGAATGTAATGTTACACACCAATACAATGCGCACACCCCGCGATGTGTTTCAGAAACCTGTCCTACATTGCCACTGCATGTTCCATGACCTCCCCATGCTGACCACCCCATGGTGCTTTTCTCCATCCTAAATTGCCACACACTGCCTATCCTAATTCAGAACCTCCGATTCACACCACCCCGTGATGTTTTTATCACTCTAACTAGTGAATGTAATTTTACACACCAATACAATGCGCAACACCCTGCGATGTTTTTCTCACTCCTACTAGTGAATGTAATGTTACACACCCATACAATATGCACCACCCCGCGATGTTTTTCAGAAACCTATCCTACATTGGCACTGCATTTTCCTTGACTTCCCCATGCTGATCACCCCGAGGTGCTTTTCTCCATCCTACATTGCCACTCACTTCCTATCCTAATTCAGATCCTCCGATTCACACCACACCGCGATGTTGTTCTCACTTCTACTAGTGAATGTAATTACACACCCATACAATGCGCCCCACCCCCTTATGTTGTTTCTCACTCCTACTAGTGAATGTAATGTTACACACCCATACAATGCGCACCTCCCCGAGATGTTTTTCAGAAGCCTATCCTACATTGCCACTGCATTTTCCCTGACTTCCCCATGCTGACCACCCCGAGGTGCTTTTCTCCATCCTACATTGCCACTCACTTCCTATCCTAATTCAGACCCTCCGATTCACACCACCTCGTGATGTTTATCTCACTCCTACTAGGGAATGTAATGTTACACACCCATACAATGCGCACCACCCCGCGATGTTTTTCAGAAACCTATCCTACATTGCCACTTCATGTTCCCTGACCTCCCCATGCTGACCAACCCGCGGTGCTTTTCCCCATCCTACATTGCCACTCACTGCCTATCCTAATTCAGACCCTCCGATTCACACCACCCCGTGATGTTTTTCTCACTCCTACTAGTGAATGTAATGTTACACACCCATACAATGCTCACCACTCCGCGATGTTTTTCAGAAACCTATCCTACATTGCCAATGCATGTTATCTAACCTCACCATGCTGACCACCCCGCGGTGTTTTTTTCCATCCTAAATTGCCACTCACTTCGTATCCTAATTCAGACCCTCCGATTCAAACCACCCCGTGATGTTTTTCTCACTCCTCCTAATGAATGTAATGTTACACACCCATACAATTCGAACCACCCCATGATGTGTTTCTCACTCCTACTAGTGAATGTAATGTTACACACCCATACAATGCGCACCACACAGCGATGTTTTTCAGAAACGTATCCTTCATTGCCACTGCATGTTACATGACTTCCCCAAGCTGACCATCCCGCGGTGCTTTTCTCCATCCTACATTGCCACTCCCTTCCTATCCTAATTCAGATCCTCCGATTCACACCACACCGTGATGTTTTTCTCACTCCTACTAGTGAATGTAATGTTACACACCCATACAATGCGCACCACCCCGCGATGTTTTTCAGAAACCTATCCGACATTGCCACTGCATGTTCCCTGACTTCCCCCTGCTGACATTCCAGCGGTGCTTTTCTCCATCCTACGATGCCACTCACTGCCTATCCTAATTCAGACCCTCCAAATCACACCACCACGTGATGTTTTTCTCACTCTACTAGTGAATGTAAAGTTACACACTCATACAATGCGCAACACCCCGCGATGTTTTTCTTACTCCTACTTGTGAATGTAATGTTACACACCCATACAATGTGCACCACCCCGCGATGTTTTTCAGAAACCTATCCTACATTGCCACTGCATGTTCCCAGACCACCCCATGCTGACCAACCCGCGGTGCTTTTCTCCATCCTACATTGCCACTCACTGCCTATCCTAATTCAGACCCTGCAATTCACACCACAGCGTGATGTTTTTCTCACTCCTACTAGTGAAAGTAATGTTACACACCCATACAATGTGCACCACCCCGCGAAGTTTTTCAGAAACCTATCCTAAATTGTCACTGCATGTACCCTGACCTCCCCATGCTGACCAACCCGCGGTGCTTATCCCTATCCTTCATTGCCACTCACTGCCTATCCTAATTCAGACCCTCTGATTCACACCACCCCGTGATGTTTTTCTCACTCCTACTAGTGAATGTAATGTTACACATCCATACAATTCCCACCACCCCGCAATGTTTTTCAGAAACCTATCCTACATTGCCACTGCATGTTCCCTGACCTCCCTTCCTGACCACCCTGCGGTGCTTTTCTCCATTCTACATTGCCACTCACTGCCTATCCTAATTCAGACCCTCCGATTCACACCACCCCGTGATGTTTTTCTCCCTCCTACTAGTGAATGTAATGTTACACACACATAAAATGCGCACCACCCCGCGATGTTTTTCAGAAACCTAACCTTCATTGCCACTGCATGTTACATGTCCTCCCCATGCTGACCACCCCGCGGTGCTTTTCTCCATCCTACATTGCCTCTCACTGCCTATTCTAATTCAGACCCTCCGATTCGCACCACCCCGTGATGTTTTTCTCACTCCTACTAGTGAATGTAATGTTACACACCCATACAATGCGCACCACCACGCGATGTTTTTCAGAAACCTATCCTACATTGCCACTGCATGTTCCCTGACTTCCCCATGCGGACCATCCAGCGGTGCTTTTCTCCATCCTACATTACCACTCACTGCCTATTCTAATTCAGACCCTCCAAATCACACCACCCCGTGATGTTTTTCTCACTCATGCTACTGAATGTAAAGTTACACACCCATACAATGCGCACACCCCGCGATGTTTTTCAGAAACCTATCCTGCATTGCCACTGCATGTTCCCTGACCTCCCCATGCTGACCACCCCATGGTGCTTTTCTCCATCCCACATTGCCACTCACTTCCTATCCTAATTCAGACCCTCCGATTCACACCACCCCTTTATGTTTTTCTCAAACTTACTAGTGAATGTAATGTTACACACACATACAATGCGCACCACCCCGCGCTGTTTTTCAGAAACCTATCCTACATTGCCACTGCATGTTCCATGACCTCCCCTTGCTGACCACCCCGCGGTGCCTTTCTCCATACTACATTGCCACTCACTGCCTATCCTAATTCAGACCCTCCGATTCATACCACCCCGTGATGTTTTTCTCACTCCTACTAGTGAATGTAATGTTACACACCCATACGATGCGCACCACCCCGCGATGTTTTTCAGAAACCTATCCTTCATTGCCACTGCATGTTACATGTCCTCCCCATGCTGACCACCCCGTGGTGCTTTTCTCCATTCTACATTGCCTCTCACTGCCTATTCTAAAACAGACCCTCCGATTCGCACCACCCTGTGATGTTTTTCTCACTCCTACTAGTGAATGTAATGTTACACACCCATACAATGCGCACCACCACGCGATGTTTTTCAGAAACCTATCCTACATTGCCACTGCATGTTCCCTGACTTCCCCATGCGGACCATCCAGCGGTATTTTTCTCCATCCTACATTACCACTCACTGCCTATTCTAATTCAGACCCTCCAGATCACACCACCCCGTGATGTTTTTCTCACTCATGCTAGTGAATGTAAAGTTACACACCCATACAATGCGCAACACCCCGCGATGTTTTTCTCACTCCTAGTAGTGAATGTAATGTTACACACCCGTACAATGCGCACCACCCCGCGATGTTTTTCAGAAACCTATCCTACATTGGCACTGCATGATCCCTGACTTCCCCATGCTGACCACCCTCCGGTGCTTTTCTCCATCCTACATTGCCACTCAATGCCTATCCTAATTCAGACCCTCCTATTCACACCACCCCGTGATGTTTTTCTCACTCCTACTAGTGAATGTAATGTTACACACCCATACAATGCGCACCACCCCGCGATGTTTTTCAGAAACCTATCCTGCATTGCCACTGCATATTCCCTGACCTCCCCATGCTGACCACCCCGCAGTGCTTTTCTCCATCCTACATTGCCACTCACTTCCTATCCTAATTCAGACCCTCCGATTCACACCACCCCTTTATCTTTTTCTCAAACTTACTTGTGAATGTAATGTTACACAAACATACAATGCGCACCACCCCGTGCTGTTTTTCAGAAACCTATCCTACATTGCCACTGCATGTTCCATGACCTCCCCTTGCTGACCACCCCGCGGTGCCTTTCTCCATACTACATTGCCACTCACTGCCTATCCTAATTCAGACCCTCCGATTCACACCACCCCATGATGTTTTTCTCACTCCTACTAGTTGATATAATGTTACACAACCATACAATGCGCACCACCCCGTGATGTTTTTCTCACTCCTACTAGTGAATGTAATGTTACACACCCATACAATGCGCAGCACTCCGCGAAGTTTTTTAGAAACTTATCCTACATTGCCACTGCACCTTCCCTAACCTCCCCTTGCTGACAACCCCGCGGTGCCTTTCTCCATAATTCATTGCGACTCACTGCCTATCCTAATTCAGACCCTCCGATTCACACCACCCCATGATGTTTTTCTCACTCCTACTAGTGAATGTAATGTTACACATCCATACAATTCCCACCACCCCGCAATGTTTTTCAGAAACGTATCATACATTGCCACTGCATGTTCCCTGACCTCCACATGCTGACCATCCCGCGGTGCTTTTCCCCATGCTACATTGCCACACAATGCCTATCCTAATTCAGACCCTCCGATTCACACCACCCCGTGATGTTTTTCTCACTCCTACTAGTGAATGCAATTTTACACCCCCATACAATGCTCACGACCCCGTGATGTTTTTCTCATTCCTACTAGTGAATGTAATGTTACACACCCATACAATGTGCACCACCCCGCGATGTTTTTCAGAACCCTATCCTACATTGCCACTGCATGTTCCCAGACCACCCCATGCTGACCACCCCGCGGTGCTTTTCTCCATCCTACATTGCCACTCACTGCCTATCCTAATTCAGACCCTCCAATTCACACTACACCGTGATGTTTTTCTCACTCCTACTAGTGAAAGTAATGTTACACACCCATACAATGTGCACCACCCCGCGAAGTTTTTCAGAAACCTATCCTAAATTGCCACTGCATGTTCCCTGATCTCCCCATGCTGACCAACCCGCGGGGCTTATCCCTATCTTTCATTGCCACTCACTGCCTATCCTAATTCAGACCCTCTGATTCACACCACCCCGTGATGTTTTTCTCACTCCTACTAGTGAATGTAATGTTACACATCCATACAATTCCCACCACCCCGCAATGTTTTTCAGAAACCTATCCTACATTGCCACTGCATGTTCCCTGACCTCCCCTTCCTGACCACCCTGCGGTGCTTTTCTCCATCCTACATTGCCACTCACTGCCTATCCTAATTCAGACCCTCCGATTCACACCACCCCGTGATGTTTTTCTCCCTCCTACTAGTGATTGTAATGTTACACACATATACAATGCGCACCACCCCGCGATGTTTTTCAGAAAAATATCCTACATTGCAACTGCATGTTCCCTGACCTCCCCATGCTCACCACCCTGTGGTGCTTTTCTCCATCCTACATTGCCACTCACTGCCTATCCTAATTCAGACCCTCCGATTCACACCACCCCGTGATGTTTTTCTCACTCCTACTAGTGAATGTAATGTTACACACCCATACGATGCGCACCACCCCGCGATGTTTTTCAGAAACCTATCCTTCATTGCCACTGCATGTTACATGTCCTCCCCATGCTGACCACCCCGTGGTGCTTTTCTCCATCCTACATTGCCTCTCACTGCCTATTCTAAAACAGACCCTCCGATTCGCACCACCCCGTGATGTTTTTCTCACTCCTACTAGTGAATGTAATGTTACACACCCATGCAATGCGCACCACCACGCGATGTTTTTCAGAAACCTATCCTACATTGCCACTGCATGTTCCCTGACTTCCCCATGCGGACCATCCAGCGGTATTTTTCTCCATCCTACATTACCACTCACTGCCTATTCTAATTCAGACCCTCCAGATCACACCACCCTGTGATGTTTTTCTCACTCATGCTAGTGAATGTAAAGTTACACACCCATACAATGCGCAACACCCCGCGATGTTTTTCTCACTCCTAGTAGTGAATGTAATGTTACACACCCGTACAATGCGCACCACCCCGCGATGTTTTTCAGAAACCTATCCTACATTGGCACTGCATGATCCCTGACTTCCCCATGCTGACCACCCTCCGGTGCTTTTCTCCATCCTACATTGCCACTCAATGCCTATCCTAATTCAGACCCTCCTATTCACACCACCCCGTGATGTTTTTCTCACTCCTACTAGTGAATGTAATGTTACACACCCATACAATGCGCACCACCCCGCGATGTTTTTCAGAAACCTATCCTGCATTGCCACTGCATATTCCCTGACCTCCCCATGCTGACCACCCCGCAGTGCTTTTCTCCATCCTACATTGCCACTCACTTCCTATCCTAATTCAGACCCTCCGATTCACACCACCCCTTTATCTTTTTCTCAAACTTACTTGTGAATGTAATGTTACACACACATACAATGCGCACCACAACGCGCTGTTTTTCAGAAACCTATCCTACATTGCCACTGCATGTTCCATGACCTCCCCTTGCTGACCACCCCGCGGTGCCTTTCTCCATACTACATTGCCACTCACTGCCTATCCTAATTCAGACCCTCCGATTCACACCACCCCATGATGTTTTTCTCACTCCTACTAGTTGATATAATGTTACACAACCATACAATGCGCACCACCCCGTGATGTTTTTCTCACTCCTACTAGTGAATGTAATGTTACACACCCATACAATGCGCAGCACTCCGCGAAGTTTTTTAGAAACTTATCCAACATTGCCACTGCACCTTCCCTAACCTCCGCTTGCTGACAACCCCGCGGTGCCTTTCTCCATAATTCATTGCGACTCACTGCCTATCCTAATTCAGACCCTCCGATTCACACCACCCCATGATGTTTTTCTCACTCCTACTAGTGAATGTAATGTTACACATCCATACAATTCCCACCACCCCGCAATGTTTTTCAGAAACGTATCATACATTGCCACTGCATGTTCCCTGACCTCCACATGCTGACCATCCCGCGGTGCTTTTCCCCATGCTACATTGCCACACAATGCCTATCCTAATTCAGACCCTCCGATTCACACCACCCCGTGATGTTTTTCTCACTCCTACTAGTGAATGCAATTTTACACCCCCATACAATGCTCACGACCCCGTGATGTTTTTCTCATTCCTACTAGTGAATGTAATGTTACACACCCATACAATGTGCACCACCCCGCGATGTTTTTCAGAACCCTATCCTACATTGCCACTGCATGTTCCCAGACCACCCCATGCTGACCACCCCGCGGTGCTTTTCTCCATCCTACATTGCCACTCACTGCCTATCCTAATTCAGACCCTCCAATTCACACTACACCGTGATGTTTTCTCACTCCTACTAGTGAAAGTAATGTTACACACCCATACAATGTGCACCACCCCGCGAAGTTTTTCAGAAACCTATCCTAAATTGCCACTGCATGTTCCCTGATCTCCCCATGCTGACCAACCCGCGGGGCTTATCCCTATCTTTCATTGCCACTCACTGCCTATCCTAATACAGACCCTCTGATTCACACCACCCCGTGATGTTTTTCTCAATCCTACTAGTGAATGTAATGTTACACACCCATACAATGCTCACCAACACGTTATGTTTTTCTCACTCCTACTAGTGAATGTAATGTTACACATCCATACAATTCCCACCACCCCGCAATGTTTTTCAGAAACCTATCCTACCTTGCCACTGCATGTTCCCTGACCTCCCCTTCCTGACCACCCTGCGGTGCTTTTCTCCATCCTACATTGCCACTCACTGCCTATCCTAATTCAGACTCTCCGATTCACACCACCCCGTGATGTTTTTCTCCCTCCTACTAGTGATTGTAATGTTACACACATATACAATGCGCACCACCCCGCGATGTTTTTCAGAAAACTATCCTACCTTGCAACTGCATGTTCCCTGACCCCCCCATGCTCAACACCCTGTGGTGCTTTTCTACATCCTACATTGCCACTCACTGCCTATACTAATTCAGACCCTCCGATTCACACCACCCCGTGATGTTTTTCTCACTCCTACTAGTGAATGTAATGTTACACACCCATACAATGTGCACACCCCGCGATGTGTTTCAGAAACCTATCCTACATTGCCACTGCACGTTCCCTCTCCTCCCATGCTGACCACCCCATGGTGCTTCTCTCCATACTACATTGCCACTCACTGCCTATCCTAATTCAGACCCTCTGATTCACACCACCCCGTGATGTTTTTCTCACTAATACTAGTGAATGTAATGTTACACACCCATACAATGCGCACCACCCCGCGATGTTTTTCAGAAACCTATCCTTCATTGCCACTGCATGTTACATGACCTCCCCATGCTGACCACCCCGCGGTGCTTTTCTCCATCCTACATTGCCTCTCACTGCCTATTCTAATTCAGACCCTCCGATTCGCACCACCCCGTGATGTTTTTCTCACTCATGCTAGTGAATGTAAAGTTACACACCCATACAATGCGCAACACCCCGCGATGTTTTTCTCACTCCTACTAGTGAATGTAATGTTACACACCCGTACAATGCGCACCACCCCGCGATGTTTTTCAGAAACCTATCCTACATTGGCACTGCATGATCCCTGACTTCCCCATGCTGACCACCCTGCGGTGCTTTTCTCCATCCTACATTGCCACTCAATGCCTATCCTAATTCAGACCCTCCAATTCACACTACCCCGTGATGTTTTTCTCACTCCTACTAGTGAATGTAATGTTACACACCCATACAATGCGCACCACCCCGCGATGTTTTTCAGAAACCTATCCTACATTGCCACTGCATATTCCCTGACCTCCCCATGCTGACCACCCCGCAGTGCTTTTCTCCATCCTACATTGCCACTCACTTCCTATCCTAATTCAGACCCTCCGATTCACACCACCCCTTTATGTTTTTCTCAAACTTACTAGTGAATGTAATGTTACACACACATACAATGCGCACCACCCCGCGCTGTTTTTCAGAAACCTATCCTACATTGCCACTGCATGTTCCCTGACCTCCCCTTGCTGACCACCCCGCGGAGCCTTTCTCCATACTACATTGCCACTCACTGCCTATCCTAATTCAGACCCTCCGATTCACACCACCCCATGATGTTTTTCTCACTCCTACTAGTTGATATAATGTTACACAACCATACAATGCGCACCACCCCGTGATGTTTTTCTCACTCCTACTAGTGAATGTAATGTTACACACCCATACAATGCGCACCACTCCGCGAAGTTTTTCAGAAACTTATCCTACATTGCCACTGCACCTTCCCTAACCTCCGCTTGCTGACCACCCTGCGGTGCCTTTCTCCATAATTCATTGCCACTCACTGCCTATCCTAATTCAGACCCTCCGATTCACACCACCCCATGATGTTTTTCTCACTCCTACTAGTGAATGTAATGTTACACATCCATAAAATTCCCACCACCCCGCAATGTTTTTCAGAAACGTATCATACATTGCCACTGCATGTTCCCTGACCTCCACATGCTGACCATCCCGCGGTGCTTTTCCCATGCTACATTGCCACACAATGCCTATCCTAATTCAGACCCTCCGATTCACACCACCCCGTGATGTTTTTCTCACTCCTACTAGTGAATGTAATATTACACATCCATACAATTCCCACCACCCCGCAATGTTTTTCAGAAACCTATCATATATTGCCACTGCATGTTCCCTGACCTCCCCATGCTGACCATCCCGCGGTACTTTTCCCCATGCTACATTGCCACACACTGCCTATCCTAATTCAGACCCTCCGATTCACACCACCCCATGATGTTTTTCTAACTCCTACTAGTGAATGTAATGTTACACATCCATACAATGCTCACCACCACGCGATGTTTTTCAGAAACCTATCCTACATTGCCACTGCATGTTCTCTGACCTCACCATGCTGAATACCCCACGGTGCTTTTATCCATCCTAAATTGCCACTCACTGCCTATCCTAAGTCAGACACTCCGATTCACACTACTCCATGATGTTTTTCTCACTCCTACTAGTGAATGTCATGTTACACACCCTTACAATGCGCACCACCCCGTGATGTTTTTCTCACTCCTACTAGTGAATGTAATGTTACACACCCATACAATGCGCACCAACACGTTATGTTTTTCTCACTCCTATTATTGAATGTAATGTTACACATCCATACAATTCCCACCACCCCGCCATGTTTTTCAGAAACCTATCCTACATTGCCACAGCATGTTCCCTGACCTCCCCATGGTGACCACCCCGCGGTGCTTTTCTCCATCGTACATTGCCACTCACTGCCTATCCTTATTCAGACCCTTCCGATTCACACCACCCAGTGATGTTTTTCTCACTCCTACTAGTGAATGTAATGTTACACACCCATACAATGCGCATCACCCCGCGATGTTTTTCAGAAACCTATCATACATTGCCACTGCATGTTCCCTGACATCCCCATGCTGACCACCCCGCGGTGCTTTTCCCCATGCTACATTGCCACACACTGCCTATCCTAATTCAGACCCTCCGATTCACACCAGCCCGTGATGTTTTTCTCACTCCTACTAATTAATGTAATGTTACACACCCATACAATGCTCACCACCCATCGATGTTTTTCAGAAACCTATCCTACATTGCCACTGCATGTTCCCTGACCTCCTCATGCTGACCACCCCGCGGTGCTTTTCTCCATCCTACATTGCCACTCACTGCCTATGCAAAAACATACCCTCTGAATCACACCACCCCGTGATGTTTTTCTCACTCCTACTAGTGAATGTAAAGTTACACACCCATACAATGCGCAACACCCCGCGATGTTTTTCTCACTCCTACTAGTGAATGTAATGTTACACATGCATACAATGCGCACCACCCCTCGATGTTTTTTAGAAACCTATCCTACATTGCCACTGCATTTTCCCTGACTTCCCCATGCTGACCACTCCGAGGTGCTTTTCTCCATCCTACATAGCCACTCACTTGTATCCTAATTCAGATCCTCCGATTCACACCACACCGCGAAGTTTTTGTCACTCCTACTAGTGAATGTAATGTTTCACACCCATACAATGCGCACCACCCCGCGATGTTTTTCAGAAACCTATCCTACATTGCCACTGCATGTTCCCTGACCTCCAATGCTGACCACCCCGCGGTGCTTTTCCCCATCCTACATTGCCACTCACTGCCTATCCTAATTCAGACACTCCGATTCACACGACCCAGTGTTGTTTTTCTCACTCCTACTAGTGAATATAATATTACACAACCATACAATGCGAACCAATCCATGATGTGTTTCTCACTCCTACTAGTGAATGTAATATTACACACCCATACAATGCGCACCACCCCGCGATGTTTTTCAGAAACCTATCCTTCATTGCCACTGCATGTTACATGACCTCCCCATGCTGACCACCCCGCGGTGCTTTTCTCCATCCTACATTGCCTCTCACTGCCTATTCTAATTCAGACCCTCCGATTCGCACCACCCCGTGATGTTTTTCTCACTCCTACTAGTGAATGTAATGTTACACACCCATACAATGCGCACCACCACGCGATGTTTTTCAGAAACCTATCCTACATTGCCACTGCATGTTCCCTGACTTCCCCATGCGGACCATCCAGCGGTGCTTTTCTCCATCCTACATTACCACTCACTGCCTATTCTAATTCAGACCCTCCAAATCACACCACCCCGCGATGTTTTTCTCACTCCTACTAGTGAATGTAATGTTACACACCCAACCAATGTGCACCACTCCGCGAAGTTTTTCAGAAACTTATCCTACATTGCCACTGCACCTTCCCTCACCTCCACATGCTGACCACTCCGCGGTGCCTCTCTCCATACTACATTGCCACTCACTGCCTATCCTAATTCAGACACTCCGATTCACTCCACCCCGTGATGTTTTTCTCTCTCCAATAGTGAATGTAATATTATACACCCATACAATGCGCACCACCCCGCGATGTTTTTCAGAAACCTATCCTACATTGCCACTGCATGTTCCCTGACCTCCCCATGCTGACCACCCCGCGGTGCTTTTCTCCATCCTACATTGCCACTCACTGCCTATTCTAATTCAGACCCTCCGATTCCCAAGACCCTGTGATGTTTTTCTCACTCCTACTAGTGAATGTAATATTACACACCCATACAACGCGCACCAGCCGCGGATGTTTTTCAGAAACCTATCATACATTGGCACTGCATGTTCCCTGAATTCCCCATGCTGACCACCCCGAGGTGCTTTTCTCCATCCTACATTGCCACTCACTTCCTACCTAATTCAGACCCTCCGATTCACACCACCCAGTGATGTTTTTCTCACTCTTACTAGTGAATGTAATGTTACACACCCATACAATGCGCACCACCCCGTGATGTTTTTCTCACTCCTACTAGTGAATGTAATGTTACACCCCCATACAATGCGCACCACCCCGCGATGTTTTTCAGAAACCTATCCTACATTGACACTGCATGTTTCCTGACCTCCCCATGCTGACCACCCCGCGGTGCTTTTCTCCATCCTACATTGCCACTCACTGCCTAACCTATTTCAGACTCTCCGATTCACACCACCCCGTTATGTTTTTCTCCTCCTACTAGTGAATGTAATGCTACACACCCATACAATGTGCACCACCCCGCGATGTTTTTCAGAAAACTATCCTACATTATCACTGCATGTTCCCTGACCTCCACATGCTGACCACCCCGCGGTGCTTTTCCTCATCCTACATTGCCACTCAATGCCTATCCTAATTCAGACCCTATGATTCACACCACCCCGTGATGTTTTTCTCACACCTACTAGTGAATATAATGTTACACACCCATACAATGGGCACCACCCCCGGATGTTTTTCAGAAACCTATCCTACATTGCCACTGCATGTTCCCTGACTTCCCCATGCTGACCACCCCGAGGTGCTTTTCTCCATCCTACATTGCCACTCACGGCCTATCCTAATTTAGGCCCTCCGATTCACACCACCCCGTGATGTTTTTCTCACTCCTACAAGTGATTGTAATGTTACACACCCATACAATGCGCACCACCCCGTGATGTTTTTCAGAATCCTATGCTACATTGCCACAGCATTTTCCCTGACTTCCCCATGCTGACCATCCAGCGGTGCTTTTCGCCATCCTACATTGCCACTCACTGCGTATCCTAATTCAGACCCTCCAAATCACACCAACCCATGAAGTTTTTCTCACTCCTACTAGTGAATGTAAAGTTACACACCCATACAATGCGCAACACCCCGCGATGTTTTTCTCACTCCTACTAGTGAATGTAATGTTACACACCCAACCAATGCGCACTACTCCGCGAAGTTTTTCAGAAACTTATCCTACATTGCCACTGCACTTTCCCTCACCTCCACATGCTGACCACTCCGCGGTGCTTCTCTCCATACTACATTGCCACTCACTGCCTATCCTAATTCAGACACTCCGATTCACTCCACCCCGTGATGTTTTTCTCACTCCAATAGTGAATATAATGTTATACACCCATACAATGCGCACCACCCCGCGATGTTTTTCACAAACCTATCCTACATTGCCACTGCATGTTTCCTGACATCCCCATGCTGACCACCCCGCAGTGCTTTTCTTCCTCCTACATTGCCACTCACTGCCTATCCTAATTCAGACCCTCCGATTCACACGACTCTGTGATGTTTTTCTCACTCCTACTAGTGAATGTAATATTACACACCCATACAACGCGCACCACCCCCGCATGTTTTTCAGAAACCTATCATACATTGGCACTGCATGTTCCCTGAATTCCCCATGCTGACCACCCCGAGGTGCTTTTCTCCATCCTACATTGCCACTCACTTCCTACCTAATTCAGACCCTCCGATTCACACCACCCCGTGATGTTTTTCTCACTCTTACTAGTGGATGTAATGTTACACACCCATACAATGCGCACCACCCCGTGATGATTTTCTCACTCCTACTAGTGAATGTAATGTTACACACACTTACAATGCGCACCACCCCGAGATGTTTTTCAGAAACCTATCCTCCATTGCCACTGCATGTTTCCTGACCTCCACATGCTGACCACCCCGCGGTGTTTTTCTCCATCCTACATTGCCACTCACTGCCTATCCTAATTCAGGCCCTCCGATTCACACCACCCCGTGATGTTTTTCTCACTCCTACTAGTGAATGTAATGTTAAACACCCATACAATGCGCACCACGCCGCAATGTTTTTCAGAAACTTATCCTACATTGCCACTGTACGTTCCCTAACCTCCACATGCTGACCACCCCGCGGTGCTGCTCTCCATACTACATTGCCACTCACTGCCTATCCTAATTCAGACACTCCGATTCACTCCACCCCGTGATGTTTTTCTCACTCCTACTAGTGAATGTAATGTTACACACCCATACAATGCGCACCACTCCGCGATGTTTTTCAGAAACTTATCCTACATTGCCACTGCATGTTCCCTAACATCCACATGCTGACCACCCCGCAGTGCTTCTCTCCATACTACATTGCCACTCACTGCGTATCCTAATTCAGACACTCCGATTAACTCCACCCCGTGATGTTTTTCTCACTCCTACTAGTGAATGTAATGTTACACATCCATACAATGCGCACCACCCCGCGATGTTTTTCAGAAACCTACCCTACCTTGTCACTGCATGTTCCCTGACCTCCCCATGCTGACCACCCCACGGTGCTTTTCTCCATCCTACATTGCCACTCACTGCCTATCCTAATTCAGACCCTACGATTCACACCACCCCGTGATGTTTTTCTCACTCCTACTAGTGAATGTAATGTTACACACCCATACAATTCGCACCACCACGCGATGTTTTTCAAAAACCTATCCTACATTGGCACTGCATGATCCCAGACTTCCCCATGCTGACGACCCCGCGGTGCTTTTCTCCATCCTACATTGCCACTCACTGCCTATCCTAATTCAGACCCTACCATTCACACCACCCCGTAATGTTTTTCTCACTCCTACTAGTGAATGTAATGTTACAAACCCATACAATGCCCACCACCCCGCGATGTTTTTCATAAACCTATCCTACATTGCCACTGCATGTTTCCTGACCTCCCCTTGCTGACCACCCCGCGGTTCTTTTCACCATCCTACATTGCCACTCACTGCCTATCCTAATTCAG
The DNA here is from genome assembly GCF_034190915.1 of Cavia porcellus. Classification (NCBI taxonomy): domain Eukaryota; kingdom Metazoa; phylum Chordata; class Mammalia; order Rodentia; family Caviidae; genus Cavia; species Cavia porcellus. Next base: position 70,465,871 of record NW_026947502.1, read on the forward strand.
ACCCTCCGACTCACACCACCCCGTGATGTTTTTCTCACTCCTAGTAGTGAATGTAATGTTACACACCCGTGCAATTCGCACCACCCCGCGATGTTTTTCAGAAACCTATCCTACATGGCCACTGCATGTTCCCTGACCTCCCCATGCTGACCAGCCCACGGTGCTTTTCTCCATCCTACATTGCCACTCACTGCCTATCCTAATTCAGACCCTATGATTCACACCACCCCGTGATGTTTTTCTCACTCCTACTCGTGAATATAATGTTACACACCCATACAATGGGCACCACCCCCGGATGTTTTTCAGAAACCTATCCTACATTGCCACTGCATGTTCCCTGACTTCCCCATGCTGACCACCCCGAGGTGCTTTTCTCCATCCTGCATTGCCACTGACTTCCTATCCTAATTCAGACCCTCCGATTCACACCAGCCCGTGAATATTTTCTCACTCTTACTTGTGAATGTAATGTTACACACCCATACAATGCGCACCACTCCGTTATGTTTTTCTCACTCCTACTAGTGAATGTAATGTTACACACCCATACAATGCGCACAACCCCATGATGTGTTTCTCACTCCTAGTAGTGAATGTAATGTTACACACCCATACAATGCGCACCACTCCGCGATGTTTTTCAGAAACCTATCCTTCATTGCCACTGCATGTTCCCTGACTTCCCCATGCTGACCATCCAGCGGTGCTTTTCTCCATCCTACATTGCCACTCACTGCGTATCCTAATTCAGACCCTCCAAATCACACCAGCCCGTGATGTTTTTCTCACTCCTACTAGTGAATGTAAAGTTACACACCCATACAATGCGCACCACTCCGCAATGTTTTTCAGAAACTTATCCTACATTGCCACTGTACGTTCCCTAACCTCCACATGCTGACCACCCCGCGGTGCTGCTCTCCATACTACATTGCCACTCACTGCCTATCCTAATTCAGACACTCCGATTCACTCCACCCCGTGATGTTTTTCTCACTCCTACTAGTGAATGTAATGTTACACCCCCATACAGTGCGCACCACCCCGCGATGTTTTTCAGAAACCTATCCTACATTGACACTGCATGTTTCCTGACCTCCCCATGCTGACCACCGCGCGGTGCTTTTCTCCATCCTACATTGCCACTCACTGCCTATCCTAATTCAGACCCTCTGATTCACACCACCCCGTTATGTTTTTCTCCTCCTACTAGTGAATGTAATGCTACACACCCATACAATGTGCACCACCCCGCGATGTTTTTCAGAAAACTATCCTACATTGTCACTGCATGTTCCCTGACCTCCACATGCTGACCACCCCGCGGTGCTTTTCCCCATCCTACATTGCCACTCAATGCCTATCCTAATTCAGACCCTCCGATTCACACCACCCCGTGATGTTTTTCTCACTCCTAGTAGTGAATGTAATGTTACACACCCGTCCAATGCGCACCACCCCGCGATGTTTTTCAGAAACCTATCCTACATGGCCACTGCATGTTCCCTGACCTCCCAATGCTGACCAGCCCACGGTGCTTTTCTCCATCCTACATTGCCACTCACTGCCTATCCTAATTCAGACCCTATGATTCACACCACCCCGTGATGTTTTTCTCACTCCTACTCGTGAATATAATGTTACACACCCATACAATGGGCACCACCCCCGGATGTTTTTCAGAAACCTATCCTACATTGCCACTGCATGTTCCCTGACTTCCCCATGCTGACCACCCCGAGGCGCTTTTCTCCATCCTGCATTGCCACTGACTTCCTATCCTAATTCAGACCCTCCGATTCACACCAGCCCGTGAATTTTATCTCACTCTTACTTGTGAATGTAATGTTACACACCCATACAATGCGCACCACTCCGTTATGTTTTTCTCACTCCTACTAGTGAATGTAATGTTACACACCCATACAATGCGCACCACCACGCGATGTTTTTCAGAAACCTATCCTACATTGGCACTGCATGTTCCCTGACTTCCCAAAGCTGACCACCCCGCGGTGCTTTTCTTCATCCTACATTGCCACTCACTTCCTATCCTAATTCAGACCCTCCGATTCACACCACCCCGTGATGTTTTTCTGACTCCTACTATTGAATGTAATGTTACACACCCATACAATGACCACCAACGGGGGATTTTTTTCAGAACCCTATCCTACATTGCCACTGCATGTTCCCTGACCTCCCCTTGCTGACCATCCCGCGGTTCTTTTCTCCATCCTACATTGCCACTCACTGCCTATCCTAATTCACACCCTCCGATTCACACCACCCAATGATGTTTTTCTCACTCCTACTAGTGAATGTAATGTTACACACCCATACAATGCGCACCACCCCGTGATGTTTTTCTCACTCCTACTAGTGAATGTAATGTTACACACCCATACAATGCGCACCACTCCGCGATGTTTTTCAGAAACTTATCCTACATTGCCACTGCATGTTCCCTAACATCCACATGCTGACCACCCCGCAGTGCTTCTCTCCATACTACATTGCCACTCACTGCGTATCCTAATTCAGACACTCCGATTAACTCCACCCCGTGATGTTTTTCTCACTCCTACTAGTGAATGTAATGTTACACATCCATACAATGCGCACCACCCCGCGATGTTTTTCAGAAACCTACCCTACCTTGTCACTGCATGTTCCCTGACCTCCCCATGCTGACCACCCCACGGTGCTTTTCTCCATCCTACATTGCCACTCACTGCCTATCCTAATTCAGACCCTACGATTCACACCACCCCGTGATGTTTTTCTCACTCCTACTAGTGAATGTAATGTTACACACCCATACAATGCGCACCACCACGCGATGTTTTTCAGAAACCTATCCTACATTGGCACTGCATGATCCCAGACTTCCCCATGCTGACGACCCCGCGGTGCTTTTCTCCATCCACATTGCCACTCACTGCCTATCCTAATTCAGACCCTACCATTCACACCACCCCGTGATGTTTTTCTCACTCCTACTAGTGAATGTAATGTTACAAACCCATACAATGCCCACCACCCCGCGATGTTTTTCATAAACCTATCCTACATTGCCACTGCATGTTCCCTGACCTCCCCTTGCTGACCACCCCGCGGTTCTTTTCACCATCCTACATTGCCACTCACTGCCTATCCTAATTCAGACCCTCCGATTCACACCACCCCGTGATGTTTTTCTCACTCCTAGTAGTGAATGTAATGTTACACACCCGTGCAATTCGCACGACCCCGCGATGTTTTTCAGAAACCTATCCTACATGGCCACTGCATGTTCCCTGACCTCCCCATGCTGACCAGCCCACGGTGCTTTTCTCCATCCTACATTGCCACTCACTGCCTATCCTAATTCAGACCCTATGATTCACACCACCCCGTGATGTTTTTCTCACTCCTACTCGTGAATATAATGTTACACACCCATACAATGGGCACCACCCCCGGATGTTTTTCAGAAACCTATCCTACATTGCCACTGCATGTTCCCTGACTTCCCCATGCTGACCACCCCGAGGTGCTTTTCTCCATCCTGCATTGCCACTGACTTCCTATCCTAATTCAGACCCTCCGATTCACACCAGCCCGTGAATTTTTTCTCACTCTTACTTGTGAATGTAATGTTACACACCCATACAATGCGCACCACTCCGTTATGTTTTTCTCACTCCTACTAGTGAATGTAATGTTACACACCCATACAATGCGCACCACCCCATGATGTGTTTCTCACTCCTAGTAGTGAATGTAATGTTACACACCCATACAATGCGCACCACTCCGCGATGTTTTTCAGAAACCTATCCTTCATTGCCACTGCATGTTCCCTGACTTCCCCATGCTGACCATCCAGCGGTGCTTTTCTCCATTCTACATTGCCACTCACTGCGTATCCTAATTCAGACCCTCCAAATCACACCAGCCCGTGATGTTTTTCTCACTCCTACTAGTGAATGTAAACTTACACACCCATACAATGCGCAACACCCCGTGATGTTTTTCTCACTCCTACTAGTGAATGTAATGTTACACACCCATACAATGCGCACCACCACGCGATGTTTTTCAGAAACCTATCCTACATTGGCACTGCATGATCCCTGACTTCCCCATGCTGACCAGCCCACGGTGCTTTTCTCCATCCTACATTGCCACTCACTTCCTATCCTAATTCAGACCCTCCGATTCACACCACCCCGTGATGTTTTTCTGACTCCTACTATTGAATGTAATGTTACACACCCATACAATGACCACCACCGGGCGATGTTTTTCAGAACCCTATCCTTTACATTGCCACTGCATGTTCCCTGACCTCCCCTTGCTGACCACCCCGCGGTTCTTTTCTCCATCCTACATTGCCACTCACTGCCTATCCTAATTCACACCCTCCGATTCACACCACCCAATGATGTTTTTCTCACTCCTACTAGTGAATGTAATGTTACACACCCATACAATGCGCACCACCCCGTGATGTTTTTCTCACTCCTACTAGTGAATGTAATGTTACACACCCATACAATGCGCACCACTCCGCGATGTTTTTCAGAAACTTATCCTACATTGCCACTGCATGTTCCCTAACATCCACATGCTGACCACCCCGCAGTGCTTCTCTCCATACTACATTGCCATTCACTGCGTATCCTAATTCAGACACTCTGATTAACTCCACCCCGTGATGTTTTTTTCACTCCTACTAGTGAATGTAATGTTACACACCCATACAATGCGCCCCACCCCGCGATGTGTTTCAGAAACCTATCCTATCTTGCCACTGCATGTTCCCTGACCTCCCCATGCTGACCACCCCAAGGTGCTTTTCTCCATCCTACATTGCCACTCACTGCCTATCCTAATTCAGACCCTACGATTCACACCACCCCGTGATGTTTTTCTCACTCCTACTAGTGAATGTAATGTTACACACCCATACAATGCGCACCACCCCGCGATGTTTTTCAGAAACCTATCCTACATTGGCACTGCATGATCCCTGACTTCCCCATGCTGACGACCCCGCGGTGCTTTTCTCCATCCTACATTGCCACTCACTGCCTATCCTAATTCAGACCCTACGATTCACACCACCCCGTGATGTTTTTCTCACTCCTACTAGTGAATGTAATGTTATAAACCCATACAATGCCCACCACCCCGAGATGTTTTTCAGAAACCTATCCTACATTGCCACTGCATGTTCCCTGACCTCCCCTTGCTGACCACCCCGTGGTTCTTTTCTCCATCCTACATTGCCACTCACTGCCTATCCTAATTCACACCGTCTGATTCACACCACCCCGTGATGTTTTTCTCACTCCTACTAGTGAATGTAATGTTACACACCCATACAATGCGCACACCCCGCGATGTGTTTCAGAAACCTATGCTAAATTGTCACTGCCTGTTCCCTTATCTCCCCATGCTAACCACTCCGCGGTGTTTTTCTCCATCCTACATTGCCACTCACTGCCTATCCTAATTCAGGCCCTCCGATTCACACCACCCCGTGATGTTTTTCTCACTCCTACTAGTGAATGTAATGTTACACACCCATACAATGCGCAAGACTCCGCGAAGTTTTACAGAAACTTATACTACATTGCCACTGCAACTTCCCTAACCTCCACATGCTGACAACCCCGCGGTGCTTCTCTCCATACTACATTGCCACTCTCTGCCTATCCTAACTCAGACACTCCTATTCACTCCACGCAGTGATGTTTTTCTCACTCCTACTAGTGAATGTAATGTTACAAACCCATAGAATGCGCACCTCACCGCGATGTTTTTCAGAAACCTATCCTACATTGCCACTGCATGTTTCCTTACCTCCCCATGCTGACCACCCCGCGGTGTTTTTCTCCATCCTACATTGAAACTCACTGCCTATCCTAATTCAGACCCTCGGATTCACACCACCCTGTGATGTTTTTCTCACTCCTACTAGTGAATGTAATGTTACACACATATACAATGCGCACCACCCCCGGATGTTTTTCAGAAACCTATCCTACATTGCCACTTCATGTTCCCTGACTTCCCCATGCTTACCACCCCGAGGTGCTTTTCTCCATCCAACATTGCCACTCAATTCCTATCCTAATTCAGACCCTCCGATTAACACCACCCCGTGATATTTTTCTCACTCTTACTAGTGAATGTAATGTTACACACCCATACAATGCACACCACCACGTGATGTTTTTCTCACTCCTACTAGTGAATGTAATGTTACACACCCATACAATGCGCACCACCCCGTGATGTTTTTCTCACTCCTACTAGTGAATGTAATGTTACACACCCATACAATGCGCACCACTCCGCGATGTTTTTCAGAAACTCATCCTACATTGCCACTGCACGTTCCCTAAACTCCACATGCTGACCACCCCGCGGTGCTTCTCTCCATACTACATTGCCACTCACTGCCTATCCTAATTCAGACACTCCGATTCACTCCACCCCGTGATGTTTTTCTCACTCCTACTAGTGAATGTAATGTTACACACCCATACAATGCGCACCACCCAACGATGTGTTTCAGAAACCTATCCTACCTTGCCACTGCATGTTCCCTGACCTCCCCATGCTGACCATCCCGCGGTGCTTTTCTCCATCCTACATTGCCACTCACTGCCTAAACTATTTCAGACCCTCCGATTCACACCACCCCGTTATGTTTTTCTCCTCCTACTAGTGAATGTAATGCTACACACCCATACAATGTGCACCACCCCGCGATGTTTTTCAGAAACCTATCCTACAGTGTCACTGCATGTTCCCTGACCTCCACATGCTGACCACCCCATCCTACATTGGCATCCTACATTGCCACTAACTTCCTATCCTAATTCAAACCCTCCGATTCACACCACCCCGTGAATTTTTTCTCACTCTTACTAGTGAATGTAATGTTACACACCCATACATTGCGCACCACCCCGTGATGTTTTTCTCACTCCTACTAGTGAATTTAATGTTACACACCCATACAATGCTCACCACCCAGCGATGTTTTTCAGAAACCTATCCTACATTGCTACTGCATGTTCCCTGACTTCCCCATGCTGACCATCCAGCGGTGCTTTTCTCCATCCTACATTGCCACTCACTGCGTATCCTAATTCAGACACTCCGATTCACTCCACCCCGTGATGTTTTTCTCACTCCTACTATTGAATGTAATGTTACACACCCATACAATGCGCACCAACCCCGGATGTTTTTCAGAAACCTATCCTACATTACCACTGCATGTTCCCTGACTTCCCCATGCTGAACACCCCGAGGTGCTCTTCTCCATCCTACATTGCCACTCACTTCCTATCCTAATTCAGCCCCTCCGATTCACACCACCCCGTGATGTTTTTCTCACTCGTACTAGTGAATGTAATGTTACACACCCATACAATGCGCACCAACCCATGATGTGTTTCTCACTCCTACTAGTGAATGTGATGTTACACACCCATACAATGCGCACCACTCCGCGATGTTTTTCAGAAACCTATCCTTCATTGCCACTGCATGTTCCCTGACTTCCCCATGCGGACCACCCCGCGGTGCTTTTCTCCATCCTACATTGCCTCTCACTGTCTATTCTAATTCAGACCCTCCGATTCGCACAAACCCATGATGTTTTTCTAACTCCTACTAGTGAATGTAATGTTACACACCCATACAATGCGCACCACCCCGCGATGTTTTTCAGAAACCTATACTACATTGCCACTGCATGTTCCCTGACTTCCCCATGATGACCATCCAGTGGTGCTTTTCTCAATCCTACATTGCCACTCACTGCGTATCCTAATTCAGACCCTCCAAATCACACCAACCCGTGATGTTTTTCTCACTTCTACTCGTGAATGTAAAGTTACACACCCATACAATGCGAAACACCCCGCGATGTTTTTCTCACTCCTACTAGTGAATGTAATGTTACACACCCATACAATGCGCACCACCCCGCGATGTTTTTCAGAAACCTATCCTACATTGGCACTGCATGATCCCTGACTTCCCCATGCTGACCACCCCGTGGTGCTTTTCTCCATCCTACATTGCCACTCACTGCCTATCCTAATTCAGACCCTCCGATTCACACCACCCCGTGATGTTTTTCTGACTCCTACTATTGAATGTAATGTTACAAACCCATACAATGCCCACCACCACGCGATGTTTTTCAGAAACCTATCCTACATTGCCACTGCATGTTAACTGACCGCCCCTTGCTGACAACCCCGCGGTTCTTTTCTCCATCCTACATTGCCACTCACTGCCTATCCTAATTCACACCCTCCAATTCACACCACCCCGTGATGTTTTTCTCACTCCTACTAGTGAATGTAATGTTACACACCCATACAATGCGCACACCCCGCGATGTGTTTCAGAAACCTATGCTAAATTGTCACTGCCTGTTCCCTGACCTCCCCATGCTGACCACCCCGCGGTGCTTTTCTCCATCCTACATTGCCACTCCCTGCCTATGCTAATTCAGACCCTCCTATTCACACCATTCCATGATGTTTTTCTCACTCCTACTAGTGAATGTAATGTTACACACCATTACAATGCGCACCACCCAGAGATGTTTTTCACAAACCTATCCTACATTGCCACTGGGTGTTTCCTGACCTCCACATACTGACCACCCCGCGGTGTTTTTCTCCATCCTACATTGCCACTCACTGCCTATCCTAATTCAGGCCCTCCGATTCACACCACCCCGTGATGTTTTTCTCACTCCTACTAGTGAATGTAATGTTACACACCCATACAACGCGCACCACCCCCGGATGTTTTTCAGAAACCTATCCTACATTGCCACTGCATGTTCCCTGACTTCCTCATGCTTACCACCCCGAGGAGCTTTTCTCCATCCTACATTGCCACTCAATTCCTATCCTAATTCAGACCCTCCGATTCACACCACCCCGTGATGTTTTTATCACTCTTACTAGTGAATGTAATGTTACATACCCATACATTGCACACCACCCCGTGATGTTTTTCTCACTCTTACTAGTGAATGTAATGTTACACACCCATACAATGCGCACCACCCCGTGAGGTTTTTCTCACTCCTACTAGTGAATGTAATGTTACACACCCATACAATGCGAACCTATTTCAGACCCTCCGATTCACACCACCCCGTTATGTTTTTCTCCTCCTACTAGTGAATGTAATGCTACACACCCATACAATGTGCACCACCCCTCGATGTTTTTCAGAAACCTATCCTACATTGTCACTGCATGTTCCCTGCCCTCCACATGCTGACCACCCCACGGTGCTTTTCTCCATCCTACATTGCCACTACATGCCTATCCTAATTAAGACCCTACGATTCACACCACCCCGTGATGTTTTTCTCACTCCTACTAGTGAATGTAATGTTACACACCCATACAATGCGCACGACCCCCGGATGTTTTACAGAAACCTATCCTACATTGCCACTCCATGTTCCCTGACTTCCCCATGCTGACCAACCCGAGGTGCTTTTCTCCATCCTACATTGCCACTAACTTCCTATCCTAATTCAGACCCTCCGATTCACACCACACCGTGAATTTTTTCTCACTCTTACTAGTGAATGTAATGTTACCCACCCATACAATGCGCACCACCCCGTGATGTATTTCTCACTGCTACTACTGAATGTAATGTTACACACCTTTACAATGCGCACCACACCGAGATGTTTTTCAGAAACCTATCCTACATTGCCCCTGCATGTTTCCTCACCTCCACATGATGACCACCCCGCGGTGTTTTTCTCCATCCTACATTGCCACTCACTGCCTATCCTAATTCAGGCCCACCGATTCACAACACCCTGTGATGTTTTTCTCACTCCTACTAGTGAATGTAATGTTACACACCATTACAATGCGCACCACCCAGAGATGTTTTTCACAAACCTATCCTACATTGCCACTGCGTGTTTCCTGACCTCCACATACTGACCACCCCGCGGTGTTTTTCTCCATCCTACATTGCCACTCACTGCCTATCCTAATTCAGGCCCTCCGATTCACACCACCCCGTGATGTTTTTCTCACTCCTACTAGTGAATGTAATGTTACACACCCATACAACGCGCACCACCCCCGGATGTTTTTCAGAAACCTATCCTACATTGCCACTGCATGTTCCCTGACTTCCTCATGCTTACCACCCCGAGGAGCTTTTCTCCATCCTACATTGCCACTCAATTCCTATCCTAATTCAGACCCTCCGATTCACACCACCCCGTGATGTTTTTCTCACTCTTACTAGTGAATGTAATGTTACATACCCATACAATGCACACCACCCCGTGATGTTTTTCTCACTCTTACTAGTGAATGTAATGTTACATACCCATACAATGCACACCACCCCGTGATGTTTTTCTCACTCCTACTAGTGAATGTAAAGTTACACACCCATACAATGCGAACCTATTTCAGACACTCCGATTCACACCACCCCGTTATGTTTTTCTCCTCCTACTAGTGAATGTAATGCTACACACCCATACAATGTGCACCACCCCTCGATGCTTTTCAGAAACCTATCCTACATTGTCACTGCATGTTCCCTGCCCTCCACATGCTGACCACCCCACGGTGCTTTTCTCCATCCTAGATTGCCACTACATGCCTATCCTAATTCAGACCCTACGATTCACACCACCCCGTGATGTTTTTCTCACTCCTACTAGTGAATGTAATGTTACACACCCATACAATGCGCACGACCCCCGGATGTTTTACAGAAACCTATCCTACATTGCCACTCCATGTTCCCTGACTTCCCCATGCTGACCAACCCGAGGAGCTTTTCTCCATCCTACATTGCCACTAACTTCCTATCCTAATTCAGACCCTCCGATTCACACCACACCGTGAATTTTTTCTCACTCTTACTAGTGAATGTAATGTTACCCACCCATACAATGCGCACCACCCCGTGATGTATTTCTCACTCCTACTACTGAATGTAATGTTACACACCTTTACAATGCGCACCACACCGAGATTTTTTTCAGAAACCTATCCTACATTGCCCCTGCATGTTTCCTCACCTCCACATGATGACCACCCCGCGGTGTTTTTCTCCATCCTACATTGCCACTCACTGCCTATCCTAATTCAGGCCCACCGATTCACAACACCCTGTGATGTTTTTCTCACTCCTACTAGTGAATGTAATGTTACACACCCATTCAATGCGCACCACCCCGCGATGTTTTTCAGAAACCTATCCTACATTGCCACTGCATGTTTCCTGACCTCCCCATGCTGACCACCCCGCGGTGCTTTTCTCCATCCTACATTGCCACTCACTGCCTATCCTAATTCATACCCTCCGATTCACACCACCCCGTGATGTTTTTCTCACTCCTACTAGTGATTATAATGTTACACACCTATACAATGCGAACTACCCCGCGATGTTTTTCAGAAACCTATCCTACATTGCCACTGCATGTTAACTGACCTCCCCGTTCTGACAACCCCGCGGTGCTTTTCTCCATCCTACATTGCCACTCACTGGCTATCCTAATTCAGACCCTCTGATTCAAAACACCCCGTGATGTTTTTCTCACTCCGACTAGTGAATGTAATGTTACACACCTATACAATGTGCACCACCCCGCGATGTGTTTCAGAAACCTATCCTACATTGCCACTGCATGTTCCCTGACCTCCCGGTGCTGTCAACCCCGCGGTGCTTTTCTGCATCCTACATTGCCACTCACTGCCTATCCTAATTCAGACCCTCTGATTCACAACACCCCGTGATGTTTTTCTCCTCCTACTAGTGAATGTAATGCTACACACCCATACAATGTGCACCAACCCGCGATGTTTTTCAGAAACCTATCCTACATTTTCACTGCATGTTCCCTGACCTCCACATGCTGACCACCCCGCGGTGCTTTTCCCCATCCTACATTACCACTCAATGCCTATACTAATTCAGACCCTCCGTTTCACACCACCCCGTGATGTTTTTCTCACTCCTACTAGTGAATGTAATGTTACACACCCATGCAATGCGCACCACCCCGCGATGTTTTTCAGAAACATATCCTACATTGCCACTGCATGTTCCCTGACCTCCCCATGCTGACCACCCCACGGTGCTTTTCTCCATCCTACATTGCAACTCACTGCCTATCCTAATTCAGACCCTACGATTCACAATACCCCGTGATGTTTTTCTCACTCCTACTAGTGAATATAATGTTACACACCCATACAATGCGCACCACCGCCGGATGTTTTTCAGAAACCTATCCTACATTGCCACTGCATGTTCCCTGACTTCCCCATGATGACCATCCAGCGGTGCTTTTCTCAATCCTACATTGCCACTCACTGCGTATCCTAATTCAGACCCTCCAAATCACACCAACCCGTGATGTTTTTCTCACTCCTACTAGTGAATGTAAAGTTACACACCCATACAATGCGAAACACCCCGCGATGTTTTTCTCACTCCTACTAGTGAATGTAATGTTACACACCCATACAATGCGCACCACCCCGCGATGTTTTTCAGAAACCTATCCTACATTGGCACTGCATGATCCCTGACTTCCCCATGCTGACCACCCCGCGGTGCTTTTCTCCATCCTACATTGCCACTCACTGCCTATCCTAATTCAGACCCTCCGATTCACACCACCCCGTGATGTTTTTCTGACTCCTACTATTGAATGTAATGTTACACACCCATACAATGCCCACCACCCCGCGATGTTTTTCAGAAACCTATCCTACATTGCCACTGCATGTTCCCTGACCTCCCCTTGCTGACCACCCCGCGGTTTTTTTCTCCATCCTACATTGCCACTCACTGCCTATCCTAATTCACACCCTCCGATTCACACCACCCCGTGATGTTTTTCTCACTCCTACTAGTGAATGTAATGTTACACACCCATACAATGCGCACACCCCGCGATGTGTTTCAGAAACCTATGCTAAATTGTCACTGCCTGTTCCCTGACCTCCCCATGCTGACCACCCCGCCGTGCTCTTCTCCATCCTAATTTGCCACTCACTGCCTATCCTAATTCAGGCTCTCCGATTCACACCACCCCGTGATGTTTTTCTCACTCCTACTAGTGAATGTAATGTTACACACCCATACAACACGCACCACCCCCGGATGTTTTTCAGAAACCTATCCTACATTGCCACTGCATGTTCCCTGACTTCCTCATGCTTACCACCCCGAGGAGCTTTTCTCCATACTACATTGCCACTCACTGCCTATCCTAATTCAGACCCTCCGATTCAAAGCACCCCATGATGTTTTTCTCACTCTTACTAGTGAATGTAATGTTACACACCCATACAATGCGCACCACCCCGTGCTGTTTTTCTCACTCCTACTAGTGAATGTAATGTTACACACCCATACAATGCGAACCTATTTTAGACCCTCCGATTCACACCACCCTGTTATGTTTTTCTCCTCCTACTAGTGAATGTAATGCTACACACCCATACAATGTGCACCACCCCGCGATGATTTTCAGAAACCTATCCTACATTGTCACTGCATGTTCCCTGACCTCCATATGCTGACCACCCCACGGTGCTTTTCTCCATCCTACATTGCCACTACATGCCTATCCTAATTCAGACCCTACGATTCACACCACCCCGTGATGTTTTTCTCACTCCTACTAGTGAATGTAATGTTACACACCCATACAATGCGCACCACCCCCGAATGTTTTTCAGAAACCTATCCTACATTGCCACTGCATGTTCCCTGACTTCCCCATGCTGACCACCCCGAGGTGCTTTTCTCCATCCTACATTGCCACTAACTTCCTATCCTAATTCAGACCCTCCGATTCACACCACACCGTGAATTTTTTCTCACTCTTACTAGTGAATGTAATGTTACAAACCCATACAATGCACACCACCCCGTGATGTTTATCTCACTCCTACTAGTGAATGTAATGTTACACACCCATACAATGCGAACCAGCCCGCGATGTTTTTCAGAAACCTATCCTACATTGCCACTGCATGTTCCCTGACCTCCCCGTTCTGACAAATCCGCGGTGCTTTTCCCATCCTACATTGCCACTCACTGCCTATCCTAATTCAGACCCTCTGATTCACCACACCCCGTGATGTTTTTCTCACTCCGACTAGTGAATGTAATGTTACACACCCATACAATGTGCACCACCCCGCGATGTGTTTCAGAAACCTATCCTACATTGCCACTGCATGTTCCCTGACCTCCCGGTGCTGACAACCCCGCGGTGCTTTTCTGCATCCTACATTGCCATTCACTGCCTATCCTAATTCAGACCCTGTGATTCACAACACCCCGTGATGTTTTTCTCCTCCTACTAGTGAATGTAATGCTACACACCCATACAATGTGCACCACCCCGCGATGTTTTTCAGAAACCTATCCTACATTGCTACTGCATGTTCCCTGACTTCCCCATGGTGACCATCCAGCGGTGCTTTTCTCCATTCTACATTGCCTCTCACTGCCTATTGTAATTCAGACCCTCCGATTCACACCACCCTGTGATGTTTTTCTCACTCCTACTAGTGAATGTAATGTTACACACCCATACAATGCGCCCCACGCCCGGATGTTTTTCAGAAACCTATCCTACATTGCCACTGCATGTTCCCTGACCTCCCCATGCTGACCACCCCGCGGTGGTTTTCTCCATCCTACATTGCCACTCACTGCCTATCCTAATTCAGAACTTTCGAATCACACAACCCCGTAATGTTTTTCTCACTCCTACTAGTGAATGTAATGTTTCACACCCATACAATTCGCACCACCCCATGATGTGTTTCTCACTCCTACTAGTGAATGTAATGTTACACACCCATACAATGCTCACCACCCCGCGATATTTTTCAGAAACCTATCCTTCATTGCCACTGCATGTTCCATGACCTCCCAATGCTGACCACCCCGCGGTGCTTTTCTCCACCTACATTGCCTCTCACTGCCTATCCTAATTCAGACCCCTGCGATTCACACCACCCCATGATGTTTTTCTCACTCCTACTAGTGAATGTAATGTTACACACCCATACAATGCTCACCACCCTGCGATGTTTTTCAGAAACCTATCCTACATTGCTACTGCATGTTCCCTGACTTCCCCATGCTGACCATCCAGCAGTGCTTTTCTCCATCCTACATTGCCACTCACTGCCTATCCTAATTCAGACACTCCGATTCACTCCACCCCGTGAATTTTTCTCACTCCTACTAGTGAATGTAATTTTACACACCCATACAATGCGCACCACCCCGCGATGTTTTTCAGAAACCTATCCTACATTTCCACTGCATGTTTCCTGACCTCCACATGCTGACCATCCCGCTGTGCTTTTCTCCATCCTACATTGCCACTCACTGCCTATCCTAATTCAGACCCTCCGATTCTCACCACCCTGTCATGTTTTTCTCACTCCTACTAGTGAATGTAATGTTACACACCCATACAACGCGCACCACCCCCGGATGTTTTTCAGATACCTATCCTACATTGCCACTGCAGGTTCCTTGACTTCCCCGTGCTGACCACCCCGAGGTGCTTTTCTCCATCCTACATTGCCACTCACTTCCTTTCCTAATTCAGACCCTCCAATTCACACAACCCCGTGATGTTTTTCTCACACTTACTAGTGAATGTAATGTTACACACCCATACAATGCGCACCACCCCGTGATGTTTTTTTCACTCCTACTAGTGAATGTAATGTTACACACCCTTACAATGCGCACCACCCCGAGATGTTTTTCAGAAACCTATCCTACATTGTCACTGCATGTTTCCTGACCTCCACATGCTGACCACCCCGCGGTGGTTTTCTCCATCCTACATTGCCACTCACTGCCTATCCTAATTCAGACCCTCCGATTCACACCACCCCATGATGTTTTTCTCACTCGTACTAATTAATGTAATGTTACACACCCATACAATGCTCAGCACCCCGCGATGTTTTTCAGAAACCTATCCTACATTGCCACTGCATTTTCCCTGACCTCACCATGCTGACAACCCCACGGTGCTTTTATCCATCCTAAATTGCCACTCACTGTCTATCCTAATTCAGACACTCCGATTCAAACCACCCTGTGATGTTTTTCTCACTCCTACTATTGAATGTAATGTTACACACCCATACAGTGCGCACCAACCCATGATGTGTTTCTCACTCCTACTAGTGAATGTAATGTTACACACCCATACAATGCGCACCACTTCGCGATGTTTTTGACAAACCTATCCTTCATTGCCACTGGATATTCCCTGACTTCCCCATGCTGACCACCCCGCGGTGCTTTTCTCCATCCTACATTGCCTCTCACTGCCTATCCTAATTCAGACCCTCCGATTCACACCACCCCATGATGTTTTTCTCTCTCCTACTAGTGAATGTAATGTTACACACCCTTACAATGCGCACCACCCCATGATGTGTTTCTCACTCCTACTAGTGAATGTAATGTTACACACCCATACAATGCTCACCACCCAGCGATGTTTTTCAGAAACCTATCCTTCATTGCCACTGCATGTTCCATGACCTCCCAATGCTGACCACCCCGCGGTGCTTTTCTCCATCCTACATTGCCTCTCACTGACTATCCTAATTCAGACCCTCCGATTCAAACCACCCCGTGATGTTTTTCTCACTCCTACTAGTGAATGTAATGTTACACACCCATACAATGCTCACCACCCCGCGATGTTTTTCAGAAACCTATCCTACATTGCTACTGCTTGTTCCCTGACTTCACCATGCTGACCATCCAGCGGTGCTTTTCTCCATCCTACATTGCCACTCACTGCCTATCCTAATTCACACCCTCCGATTCACACCACCCCGTGATGTTTTTCTCACTCCTACTAGTGAATGTAATGTTACACACCCATACAATGCGCACACCCCGCGATGTGTTTCAGAAACCTATGCTAAATTGTCACTGCCTGTTCCCTGACCTCCCCATGCTGACCACCCCGCGGTGCTCTTCTCCATCCTAATTTGCCACTCACTGCCTATCCTAATTCAGGCTCTCCGATTCACACCACCCCGTGATGTTTTTCTCACTCCTACTAGTGAATGTAATGTTACAACCCATACAACACGCACCACCCCCGCTTGTTTTTCAGAAACCTATCCTACATTGCCACTGCATGTTCCCTGACTTCCTCATGCTTACCACCCCGAGGAGCTTTTCTCCATACTACATTGCCACTCACTGCCTATGCTAATTCAGACCCTCCGATTCAAAGCACCCCATGATGTTTTTCTCACTCTTACTAGTGAATGTAATGTTACACACCCATACAATGCGCACCACCCCGTGCTGTTTTTCTCACTCCTACTAGTGAATGTAATGTTACACACCCATACAATGCGAACCTATTTTAGACCCTCCGATTCACACCACCCTGTTATGTTTTTCTCCTCCTACTAGTGAATGTAATGCTACACACCCATACAATGTCCACCACCCCGCGATGATTTTCAGAAACCTATCCTACATTGTCACTGCATGTTCCCTGACCTCCATATGCTGACCACCCCACGGTGCTTTTCTCCATCCTACATTGCCACTACATGCCTATCCTAATTCAGACCCTACGATTCACACCACCCCGTGATGTTTTTCTCACTCCTACTAGTGAATGTAATGTTACACACCCATACAATGCGCACCACCCCCGAGTGTTTTTCAGAATCCTATCCTACATTGCCACTGCATGTTCCCTGACTTCCCCATGCTGACCACCCCGAGGTGCTTTTCTCCATCCTACATTGCCTCTCACTGCCTATTGTAATTCAGACCCTCCGATTCACACCACCCTGTGATGTTTTTCTCACTCCTACTAGTGAATGTAATGTTACACACCCATACAATGCGCACCACGCCCGGATGTTTTTCAGAAACCTATCCTACATTGCCACTGCATGTTCCCTGACCTCCCCATGCTGACCACCCCGCGGTGGTTTTCTCCATCCTACATTGCCACTCACTGCCTATCCTAATTCAGAACTTTCGAATCACACAACCACGTGATGTTTTTCTCACTCCTACTAGTGAATGTAATGTTTCACACCCATACAATTCGCACCACCCCATGATGTGTTTCTCACTCCTACTAGTGAATGTAATGTTACACACCCATACAATGCTCACCACCCCGCGATATTTTTCAGAAACCTATCCTTCATTGCCACTGCATGTTCCATGATCTCCCAATGCTGACCACCCCGCGGTGCTTTTCTCCATCCTACATTGCCTCTCACTGCCTATCCTAATTCAGACCCTGCGATTCACACCACCCCATGATGTTTTTCTCACTCCTACTAGTGAATGTAATGTTACACACCCATACAATGCTCACCACCCTGCGATGTTTTTCAGAAACCTATCCTACATTGCCACTGCATTTTCCCTGACCTCACCCTGCTGACAACCCCACGGTGCTTTTATCCATCCTAAATTGCCACTCACTGTCTATCCTAATTCAGACACTCCGATTCACTCCACCCCGTGAATTTTTCTCACTCCTACTAGTGAATGTAATGTTACACACCCATACAATGCGCACCACCCCGCGATGTTTTTCAGAAACCTATCCTACATTTCCACTGCATGTTTCCTGACCTCCACATGCTGACCACCCCGCTGTGCTTTTCTCCATCCTACATTGCCACTCACTGCCTATCCTAATTCAGACCCTCCGATTCTCACCACCCTGTCATGTTTTTGTCACTCCTACTAGTGAATGTAATGTTACACACCCATACAACGCGCACCACCCCCGGATGTTTTTCAGATACCTATCCTACATTGCCACTGCATGTTCCTTGACTTCCCCGTGCTGACCACCCCGAGGTGCTTTTCTCCATCCTACATTGCCACTCACTTCCTTTCCTAATTCAGACCCTCCAATTCACACAACCCCGTGATGTTTTTCTCACACTTACTAGTGAATGTAATGTTACACACCCATACAATGCGCACCACCCCGTGATGTTTTTTTCACTCCTACTAGTGAATGTAATGTTACACATCCTTACAATGCGCACCACCCCGAGATTTTTTTCAGAAACCTATGTTACATTGTCACTGCATGTTCCCTGACGTCCACATGCTGACCACCCCGGGGTGGTTTTCTCCATCCTACATTGCCACTCACTGCCTATCCTAATTCAGACCCTCCGATTCACACCACCCCATGATGTTTTTCTCACTCGTACTAATTAATGTAATGTTACACACCCATACAATGCTCAGAACCCCGCGATGTTTTTCAGAAACCTATCTTACATTGCCACTGCATTTTCCCTGACCTCACCCTGCTGACAACCCCACGGTGCTTTTATCCATCCTAAATTGCCACTCACTGTCTATCCTAATTCAGACACTCCGATTCAAACCACCCTGTGATGTTTTTCTCACTCCTACTATTGAATGTAATGTTACACACCCATACAGTGCGCACCAACCCATGATGTGTTTCTCACTCCTACTAGTGAATGTAATGTTACACACCCATACAATGCGCACCACTTCGCGATGTTTTTGACAAACCTATCCTTCATTGCCACTGGATATTCCCTGACTTCCCCATGCTGACCACCCCGCGGTGCTTTTCTCCATCCTACATTGCCTCTCACTGCCTATCCTAATTCAGACCCTCCGATTCACACCACCCCATGATGTTTTTCTCACTCCTACTAGTGAATGTAATGTTACACACCCTTACAATGCGCACCACCCCATGATGTGTTTCTCACTCCTACTAGTGAATGTAATGTTACACACCCATACAATGCTCACCACCCCGCGATGTTTTTCAGAAACCTATCCTTCATTGCCACTGCATGTTCCATGACCTCCCAATGCTGACCACCCCGCGGTGCTTTTCTCCATCCTACATTGCCTCTCACTGACTATCCTAATTCAGACCCTCCGATTCACACCACCCCGTGATGTTTTTCTCACTCCTACTAGTGAATGTAATGTTACACACCCATACAATGCTCACCACCCCGCGATGTTTTTCAGAAACCTATCCTACATTGCTACTGCTTGTTCCCTGACTTCCCCATGCTGACCATCCAGCGGTGCTTTTCTCCATCCTACATTGCCACTCACTGCCTATCCTAATTCAGACACTCCGATTCACTCCACCCTGTGATGTTTTTCTCACTCCTACTAGTGAATGTAATGTTACACACCCATACAATGCACACCACCCCGCGATGTTTTTCAGAAACCTATCCTACATTGCCACTGCATGTTCCCTGACTTCCCCATGATGACCACCCCGAGGTGCTTTTCTCCATCCTACATTGCCACTAACTTCCTATCCTAATTTAGACCCTCCGATTCACACCACCCCGTGAATTTTTTCTCACTCTTACTAGTGAATGTAAAGTTACATGCCCATACAATGCGCACCAGCCCGTGATGTTTTTCTCACTCCTACTAGTGAATGTAATGTTACACACCCATACAATGCGCACCAGCCCGCGATGTTTTTCAGAAACCTATCCTACATTGCCACTGAATGTTCCCTGACCTCCCCATGCTGACCACCCCAGGGTGCTTTTCTCCATCCTACATCGCCACTCACTGCCTAACCTAATTCAGACCCTCCGAATCACACCACCCCGTGATGTTTTTCTCACTCCTACTAGTGAATGTAATGTTTCACACCCATACAATTCGCACCACCCCATGATGTGTTTCTCACTCCTACTAGTGAATGTAATGTTACACACCCATACAATGCGCACCAGCCCGCGATGTTTTTCAGAAACCTATCCTTCATTGCCACTGCATGTTCCATGACCTCCCAATGCTGACCACCCCGTGGTGCTTTTCTCCATCCTACATTGCCACTCACTGCCTATCCTAATTCAGACAGTCTGATTCACTCCACCCCGTGATGTTTTTCTCACTCCTACTAGTGAATGTAATGTTAAACACCCATACAATGGGCACCACTCCGCGATGTTTTTCAGAAACTTATCCTACATTGCCACTGCACGTTCCCTAACCTCCACATGCTGACCACCCCGCGGTGCTTCTCTCCATACTACATTGCCACTCACTGCCTATCCTAATTCAGACACTCCGATTCACTCCACCCGGTGATGTTTTTCTCACTCCTACTAGTGAATATAATGTTACACACCAATACAATGAGCACCACCCCACGATGTTTTTCAGAAACCTATCCTACACTGCCACTGCATGTTTCCTGACCTCCCCATGCTGACCACCCCGCGGTGCTTTTCTCCATCCTACATTGCCACTCACTGCCTATCCTAATTCATACCCTCCGATTCACACCACCCCGTGATGTTTTTCTCACTCCTACTAGTGATTATAATGTTACACACCTATACAATGCGAACTACCCCGCGATGTTTTTCAGAAACCTATCCTACATTGCCACTGCATGTTAACTGACCTCCCCGTTCTGACAACCCCGCGGTGCTTTTCTCCATCCTACATTGCCACTCACTGGCTATCCTAATTCAGACCCTCTGATTCAAAACACCCCGTGATGTTTTTCTCACTCCGACTAGTGAATGTAATGTTACACACCTATACAATGTGCACCACCCCGCGATGTGTTTCAGAAACCTATCCTACATTGCCACTGCATGTTCCCTGACCTCCCGGTGCTGTCAACCCCGCGGTGCTTTTCTGCATCCTACATTGCCACTCACTGCCTATCCTAATTCAGACCCTCTGATTCACAACACCCCGTGATGTTTTTCTCCTCCTACTAGTGAATGTAATGCTACACACCCATACAATGTGCACCAACCCGCGATGTTTTTCAGAAACCTATCCTACATTTTCACTGCATGTTCCCTGACCTCCACATGCTGACCACCCCGCGGTGCTTTTCCCCATCCTACATTACCACTCAATGCCTATACTAATTCAGACCCTCCGTTTCACACCACCCCGTGATGTTTTTCTCACTCCTACTAGTGAATGTAATGTTACACACCCATGCAATGCGCACCACCCCGCGATGTTTTTCAGAAACATATCCTACATTGCCACTGCATGTTCCCTGACCTCCCCATGCTGACCACCCCACGGTGCTTTTCTCCATCCTACATTGCAACTCACTGCCTATCCTAATTCAGACCCTACGATTCACAATACCCCGTGATGTTTTTCTCACTCCTACTAGTGAATATAATGTTACACACCCATACAATGCGCACCACCGCCGGATGTTTTTCAGAAACCTATCCTACATTGCCACTGCATGTTCCCTGACTTCCCCATGATGACCATCCAGCGGTGCTTTTCTCAATCCTACATTGCCACTCACTGCGTATCCTAATTCAGACCCTCCAAATCACACCAACCCGTGATGTTTTTCTCACTCCTACTAGTGAATGTAAAGTTACACACCCATACAATGCGAAACACCCCGCGATGTTTTTCTCACTCCTACTAGTGAATGTAATGTTACACACCCATACAATGCGCACCACCCCGCGATGTTTTTCAGAAACCTATCCTACATTGGCACTGCATGATCCCTGACTTCCCCATGCTGACCACCCCGCGGTGCTTTTCTCCATCCTACATTGCCACTCACTGCCTATCCTAATTCAGACCCTCCGATTCACACCACCCCGTGATGTTTTTCTGACTCCTACTATTGAATGTAATGTTACACACCCATACAATGCCCACCACCCCGCGATGTTTTTCAGAAACCTATCCTACATTGCCACTGCATGTTCCCTGACCTCCCCTTGCTGACCACCCCGCGGTTTTTTTCTCCATCCTACATTGCCACTCACTGCCTATCCTAATTCACACCCTCCGATTCACACCACCCCGTGATGTTTTTCTCACTCCTACTAGTGAATGTAATGTTACACACCCATACAATGCGCACACCCCGCGATGTGTTTCAGAAACCTATGCTAAATTGTCACTGCCTGTTCCCTGACCTCCCCATGCTGACCACCCCGCCGTGCTCTTCTCCATCCTAATTTGCCACTCACTGCCTATCCTAATTCAGGCTCTCCGATTCACACCACCCCGTGATGTTTTTCTCACTCCTACTAGTGAATGTAATGTTACACACCCATACAACACGCACCACCCCCGGATGTTTTTCAGAAACCTATCCTACATTGCCACTGCATGTTCCCTGACTTCCTCATGCTTACCACCCCGAGGAGCTTTTCTCCATACTACATTGCCACTCACTGCCTATCCTAATTCAGACCCTCCGATTCAAAGCACCCCATGATGTTTTTCTCACTCTTACTAGTGAATGTAATGTTACACACCCATACAATGCGCACCACCCCGTGCTGTTTTTCTCACTCCTACTAGTGAATGTAATGTTACACACCCATACAATGCGAACCTATTTTAGACCCTCCGATTCACACCACCCTGTTATGTTTTTCTCCTCCTACTAGTGAATGTAATGCTACACACCCATACAATGTGCACCACCCCGCGATGATTTTCAGAAACCTATCCTACATTGTCACTGCATGTTCCCTGACCTCCATATGCTGACCACCCCACGGTGCTTTTCTCCATCCTACATTGCCACTACATGCCTATCCTAATTCAGACCCTACGATTCACACCACCCCGTGATGTTTTTCTCACTCCTACTAGTGAATGTAATGTTACACACCCATACAATGCGCACCACCCCCGAATGTTTTTCAGAAACCTATCCTACATTGCCACTGCATGTTCCCTGACTTCCCCATGCTGACCACCCCGAGGTGCTTTTCTCCATCCTACATTGCCACTAACTTCCTATCCTAATTCAGACCCTCCGATTCACACCACACCGTGAATTTTTTCTCACTCTTACTAGTGAATGTAATGTTACAAACCCATACAATGCACACCACCCCGTGATGTTTATCTCACTCCTACTAGTGAATGTAATGTTACACACCCATACAATGCGAACCAGCCCGCGATGTTTTTCAGAAACCTATCCTACATTGCCACTGCATGTTCCCTGACCTCCCCGTTCTGACAAATCCGCGGTGCTTTTCCCATCCTACATTGCCACTCACTGCCTATCCTAATTCAGACCCTCTGATTCACCACACCCCGTGATGTTTTTCTCACTCCGACTAGTGAATGTAATGTTACACACCCATACAATGTGCACCACCCCGCGATGTGTTTCAGAAACCTATCCTACATTGCCACTGCATGTTCCCTGACCTCCCGGTGCTGACAACCCCGCGGTGCTTTTCTGCATCCTACATTGCCATTCACTGCCTATCCTAATTCAGACCCTGTGATTCACAACACCCCGTGATGTTTTTCTCCTCCTACTAGTGAATGTAATGCTACACACCCATACAATGTGCACCACCCCGCGATGTTTTTCAGAAACCTATCCTACATTGCTACTGCATGTTCCCTGACTTCCCCATGGTGACCATCCAGCGGTGCTTTTCTCCATTCTACATTGCCTCTCACTGCCTATTGTAATTCAGACCCTCCGATTCACACCACCCTGTGATGTTTTTCTCACTCCTACTAGTGAATGTAATGTTACACACCCATACAATGCGCCCCACGCCCGGATGTTTTTCAGAAACCTATCCTACATTGCCACTGCATGTTCCCTGACCTCCCCATGCTGACCACCCCGCGGTGGTTTTCTCCATCCTACATTGCCACTCACTGCCTATCCTAATTCAGAACTTTCGAATCACACAACCCCGTAATGTTTTTCTCACTCCTACTAGTGAATGTAATGTTTCACACCCATACAATTCGCACCACCCCATGATGTGTTTCTCACTCCTACTAGTGAATGTAATGTTACACACCCATACAATGCTCACCACCCCGCGATATTTTTCAGAAACCTATCCTTCATTGCCACTGCATGTTCCATGACCTCCCAATGCTGACCACCCCGCGGTGCTTTTCTCCATCCTACATTGCCTCTCACTGCCTATCCTAATTCAGACCCTGCGATTCACACCACCCCATGATGTTTTTCTCACTCCTACTAGTGAATGTAATGTTACACACCCATACAATGCTCACCACCCTGCGATGTTTTTCAGAAACCTATCCTACATTGCTACTGCATGTTCCCTGACTTCCCCATGCTGACCATCCAGCAGTGCTTTTCTCCATCCTACATTGCCACTCACTGCCTATCCTAATTCAGACACTCCGATTCACTCCACCCCGTGAATTTTTCTCACTCCTACTAGTGAATGTAATTTTACACACCCATACAATGCGCACCACCCCGCGATGTTTTTCAGAAACCTATCCTACATTTCCACTGCATGTTTCCTGACCTCCACATGCTGACCATCCCGCTGTGCTTTTCTCCATCCTACATTGCCACTCACTGCCTATCCTAATTCAGACCCTCCGATTCTCACCACCCTGTCATGTTTTTCTCACTCCTACTAGTGAATGTAATGTTACACACCCATACAACGCGCACCACCCCCGGATGTTTTTCAGATACCTATCCTACATTGCCACTGCATGTTCCTTGACTTCCCCGTGCTGACCACCCCGAGGTGCTTTTCTCCATCCTACATTGCCACTCACTTCCTTTCCTAATTCAGACCCTCCAATTCACACAACCCCGTGATGTTTTTCTCACACTTACTAGTGAATGTAATGTTACACACCCATACAATGCGCACCACCCCGTGATGTTTTTTTCACTCCTACTAGTGAATGTAATGTTACACACCCTTACAATGCGCACCACCCCGAGATGTTTTTCAGAAACCTATCCTACATTGTCACTGCATGTTTCCTGACCTCCACATGCTGACCACCCCGCGGTGGTTTTCTCCATCCTACATTGCCACTCACTGCCTATCCTAATTCAGACCCTCCGATTCACACCACCCCATGATGTTTTTCTCACTCGTACTAATTAATGTAATGTTACACACCCATACAATGCTCAGCACCCCGCGATGTTTTTCAGAAACCTATCCTACATTGCCACTGCATTTTCCCTGACCTCACCATGCTGACAACCCCACGGTGCTTTTATCCATCCTAAATTGCCACTCACTGTCTATCCTAATTCAGACACTCCGATTCAAACCACCCTGTGATGTTTTTCTCACTCCTACTATTGAATGTAATGTTACACACCCATACAGTGCGCACCAACCCATGATGTGTTTCTCACTCCTACTAGTGAATGTAATGTTACACACCCATACAATGCGCACCACTTCGCGATGTTTTTGACAAACCTATCCTTCATTGCCACTGGATATTCCCTGACTTCCCCATGCTGACCACCCCGCGGTGCTTTTCTCCATCCTACATTGCCTCTCACTGCCTATCCTAATTCAGACCCTCCGATTCACACCACCCCATGATGTTTTTCTCTCTCCTACTAGTGAATGTAATGTTACACACCCTTACAATGCGCACCACCCCATGATGTGTTTCTCACTCCTACTAGTGAATGTAATGTTACACACCCATACAATGCTCACCACCAAGCGATGTTTTTCAGAAACCTATCCTTCATTGCCACTGCATGTTCCATGACCTCCCAATGCTGACCACCCCGCGGTGCTTTTCTCCATCCTACATTGCCTCTCACTGACTATCCTAATTCAGACCCTCCGATTCACACCACCCCGTGATGTTTTTCTCACTCCTACTAGTGAATGTAATGTTACACACCCATACAATGCTCACCACCCCGCGATGTTTTTCAGAAACCTATCCTACATTGCTACTGCTTGTTCCCTGACTTCACCATGCTGACCATCCAGCGGTGCTTTTCTCCATCCTACATTGCCACTCACTGCCTATCCTAATTCACACCCTCCGATTCACACCACCCCGTGATGTTTTTCTCACTCCTACTAGTGAATGTAATGTTACACACCCATACAATGCGCACACCCCGCGATGTGTTTCAGAAACCTATGCTAAATTGTCACTGCCTGTTCCCTGACCTCCCCATGCTGACCACCCCGCGGTGCTCTTCTCCATCCTAATTTGCCACTCACTGCCTATCCTAATTCAGGCTCTCCGATTCACACCACCCCGTGATGTTTTTCTCACTCCTACTAGTGAATGTAATGTTACAACCCATACAACACGCACCACCCCCGCTTGTTTTTCAGAAACCTATCCTACATTGCCACTGCATGTTCCCTGACTTCCTCATGCTTACCACCCCGAGGAGCTTTTCTCCATACTACATTGCCACTCACTGCCTATGCTAATTCAGACCCTCCGATTCAAAGCACCCCATGATGTTTTTCTCACTCTTACTAGTGAATGTAATGTTACACACCCATACAATGCGCACCACCCCGTGCTGTTTTTCTCACTCCTACTAGTGAATGTAATGTTACACACCCATACAATGCGAACCTATTTTAGACCCTCCGATTCACACCACCCTGTTATGTTTTTCTCCTCCTACTAGTGAATGTAATGCTACACACCCATACAATGTCCACCACCCCGCGATGATTTTCAGAAACCTATCCTACATTGTCACTGCATGTTCCCTGACCTCCATATGCTGACCACCCCACGGTGCTTTTCTCCATCCTACATTGCCACTACATGCCTATCCTAATTCAGACCCTACGATTCACACCACCCCGTGATGTTTTTCTCACTCCTACTAGTGAATGTAATGTTACACACCCATACAATGCGCACCACCCCCGAGTGTTTTTCAGAAACCTATCCTACATTGCCACTGCATGTTCCCTGACTTCCCCATGCTGACCACCCCGAGGTGCTTTTCTCCATCCTACATTGCCTCTCACTGCCTATTGTAATTCAGACCCTCCGATTCACACCACCCTGTGATGTTTTTCTCACTCCTACTAGTGAATGTAATGTTACACACCCATACAATGCGCACCACGCCCGGATGTTTTTCAGAAACCTATCCTACATTGCCACTGCATGTTCCCTGACCTCCCCATGCTGACGACCCCGCGGTGGTTTTCTCCATCCTACATTGCCACTCACTGCCTATCCTAATTCAGAACTTTCGAATCACACAACCACGTGATGTTTTTCTCACTCCTACTAGTGAATGTAATGTTTCACACCCATACAATTCGCACCACCCCATGATGTGTTTCTCACTCCTACTAGTGAATGTAATGTTACACACCCATACAATGCTCACCACCCCGCGATATTTTTCAGAAACCTATCCTTCATTGCCACTGCATGTTCCATGATCTCCCAATGCTGACCACCCCGCGGTGCTTTTCTCCATCCTACATTGCCTCTCACTGCCTATCCTAATTCAGACCCTGCGATTCACACCACCCCATGATGTTTTTCTCACTCCTACTAGTGAATGTAATGTTACACACCCATACAATGCTCACCACCCTGCGATGTTTTTCAGAAACCTATCCTACATTGCCACTGCATTTTCCCTGACCTCACCCTGCTGACAACCCCACGGTGCTTTTATCCATCCTAAATTGCCACTCACTGTCTATCCTAATTCAGACACTCCGATTCACTCCACCCCGTGAATTTTTCTCACTCCTACTAGTGAATGTAATGTTACACACCCATACAATGCGCACCACCCCGCGATGTTTTTCAGAAACCTATCCTACATTTCCACTGCATGTTTCCTGACCTCCACATGCTGACCACCCCGCTGTGCTTTTCTCCATCCTACATTGCCACTCACTGCCTATCCTAATTCAGACCCTCCGATTCTCACCACCCTGTCATGTTTTTCTCACTCCTACTAGTGAATGTAATGTTACACACCCATACAACGCGCACCACCCCCGGATGTTTTTCAGATACCTATCCTACATTGCCACTGCATGTTCCTTGACTTCCCCGTGCTGACCACCCCGAGGTGCTTTTCTCCATCCTACATTGCCACTCACTTCCTTTCCTAATTCAGACCCTCCAATTCACACAACCCCGTGATGTTTTTCTCACACTTACTAGTGAATGTAATGTTACACACCCATACAATGCGCACCACCCCGTGATGTTTTTTTCACTCCTACTAGTGAATGTAATGTTACACATCCTTACAATGCGCACCACCCCGAGATTTTTTTCAGAAACCTATGTTACATTGTCACTGCATGTTCCCTGACGTCCACATGCTGACCACCCCGGGGTGGTTTTCTCCATCCTACATTGCCACTCACTGCCTATCCTAATTCAGACCCTCCGATTCACACCACCCCATGATGTTTTTCTCACTCGTACTAATTAATGTAATGTTACACACCCATACAATGCTCAGAACCCCGCGATGTTTTTCAGAAACCTATCCTACATTGCCACTGCATTTTCCCTGACCTCACCCTGCTGACAACCCCACGGTGCTTTTATCCATCCTAAATTGCCACTCACTGTCTATCCTAATTCAGACACTCCGATTCAAACCACCCTGTGATGTTTTTCTCACTCCTACTATTGAATGTAATGTTACACACCCATACAGTGCGCACCAACCCATGATGTGTTTCTCACTCCTACTAGTGAATGTAATGTTACACACCCATACAATGCGCACCACTTCGCGATGTTTTTGACAAACCTATCCTTCATTGCCACTGGATATTCCCTGACTTCCCCATGCTGACCACCCCGCGGTGCTTTTCTCCATCCTACATTGCCTCTCACTGCCTATCCTAATTCAGACCCTCCGATTCACACCACCCCATGATGTTTTTCTCACTCCTACTAGTGAATGTAATGTTACACACCCTTACAATGCGCACCACCCCATGATGTGTTTCTCACTCCTACTAGTGAATGTAATGTTACACACCCATACAATGCTCACCACCCCGCGATGTTTTTCAGAAACCTATCCTTCATTGCCACTGCATGTTCCATGACCTCCCAATGCTGACCACCCCGCGGTGCTTTTCTCCATCCTACATTGCCTCTCACTGACTATCCTAATTCAGACCCTCCGATTCACACCACCCCGTGATGTTTTTCTCACTCCTACTAGTGAATGTAATGTTACACACCCATACAATGCTCACCACCCCGCGATGTTTTTCAGAAACCTATCCTACATTGCTACTGCTTGTTCCCTGACTTCCCCATGCTGACCATCCAGCGGTGCTTTTCTCCATCCTACATTGCCACTCACTGCCTATCCTAATTCAGACACTCCGATTCACTCCACCCTGTGATGTTTTTCTCACTCCTACTAGTGAATGTAATGTTACACACCCATACAATGCACACCACCCCGCGATGTTTTTCAGAAACCTATCCTACATTGCCACTGCATGTTCCCTGACTTCCCCATGATGACCACCCCGAGGTGCTTTTCTCCATCCTACATTGCCACTAACTTCCTATCCTAATTTAGACCCTCCGATTCACACCACCCCGTGAATTTTTTCTCACTCTTACTAGTGAATGTAAAGTTACATGCCCATACAATGCGCACCAGCCCGTGATGTTTTTCTCACTCCTACTAGTGAATGTAATGTTACACACCCATACAATGCGCACCAGCCCGCGATGTTTTTCAGAAACCTATCCTACATTGCCACTGAATGTTCCCTGACCTCCCCATGCTGACCACCCCAGGGTGCTTTTCTCCATCCTACATCGCCACTCACTGCCTAACCTAATTCAGACCCTCCGAATCACACCACCCCGTGATGTTTTTCTCACTCCTACTAGTGAATGTAATGTTTCACACCCATACAATTCGCACCACCCCATGATGTGTTTCTCACTCCTACTAGTGAATGTAATGTTACACACCCATACAATGCGCACCAGCCCGCGATGTTTTTCAGAAACCTATCCTTCATTGCCACTGCATGTTCCATGACCTCCCAATGCTGACCACCCCGTGGTGCTTTTCTCCATCCTACATTGCCACTCACTGCCTATCCTAATTCAGACAGTCTGATTCACTCCACCCCGTGATGTTTTTCTCACTCCTACTAGTGAATGTAATGTTAAACACCCATACAATGGGCACCACTCCGCGATGTTTTTCAGAAACTTATCCTACATTGCCACTGCACGTTCCCTAACCTCCACATGCTGACCACCCCGCGGTGCTTCTCTCCATACTACATTGCCACTCACTGCCTATCCTAATTCAGACACTCCGATTCACTCCACCCGGTGATGTTTTTCTCACTCCTACTAGTGAATATAATGTTACACACCAATACAATGAGCACCACCCCACGATGTTTTTCAGAAACCTATCCTACACTGCCACTGCATGTTTCCTGACCTCCCCATGCTGACCACCCCGCGGTGCTTTTCTCCATCCTACATTGCCACTCACTGCCTATCCTAATTCAGACCCTCTGATTCACAACACCCCGTGATGTTTTTCTCACTCCTACTAGTGAATGTAATGTTACACACCCATACAATGCGCACCACCCCGCGATGTGTTTCAGAAACCTATCCTACATTGCCACTGCATGTTCCCTGACCTCCCCATGCTGAACGTCCCGCGGTGCTTTTCTCCATCCTACATTGCCACTCACTGCCTAACCTAATTCAGACCCTCTGATTCACACCACCCCGTTATGTTTTTCTCCTCCTACTAGTGAATGTAATGCTACACACCCATACAATGTGCACCACCCCGCGATGTTTTTCAGAAACCTATCCTACATTGCTACTGCATGTTCCCTGACTTCCCCATGCTGACCATCCAGCAGTGCTTTTCTCCATCCTACATTGCCACTCACTGCCTATCCTAATTCAGACACTCCGATTCACTCCACCCCGTGAATTTTTCTCACTCCTACTAGTGAATGTAATGTTACACACCCATACAATGCGCACCACCCCGCGATGTTTTTCAGAAACCTATCCTACATTTCCACTGCATGTTTCCTGACCTCCACATGCTGACCACCCCGCTGTGCTTTTCTCCATCCTACATTGCCACTCACTGCCTATCCTAATTCAGACCCTCCGATTCTCACCACCCTGTCATGTTTTTCTCACTCCTACTAGTGAATGTAATGTTACACACCCATACAACGCGCACCACCCCCGGATGTTTTTCAGATACCTATCCTACATTGCCACTGCATGTTCCTTGACTTCCCCGTGCTGACCACCCCGAGGTGCTTTTCTCCATCCTACATTGCCACTCACTTCCTTTCCTAATTCAGACCCTCCAATTCACACAACCCCGTGATGTTTTTCTCACACTTACTAGTGAATGTAATGTTACACACCCATACAATGCGCACCACCCCGTGATGTTTTTTTCACTCCTACTAGTGAATGTAATGTTACACACCCATACAATGCGCACCACCCCGTGATGTTTTTCTCCTCCTACTAGTGAATGTAATGCTACACACCCATACAATGTGCACCACCCCGTGATGTTTTTCAGAAACCTATCCTACATTGTCACTGCATGTTCCCTGACCTCCACATGCTGACCACCCCGCGGTGCTTTTCCCCATCCTACATTGCCACTCAATGCCTATGCTAATTCAGACCCTCCGATTCACACCACCCCGTGATGTTTTTCTCACTCCTACTAGTGAATGTAATGTTACACACCCATGCAATGTGCACCACACCGGGGTGTTTTTCAGAAACCTATCCTACATTGCCACTGCATGTTCCCTGACCACCCCATGCTGACCACCCCACGGTGCTTTTCTCCATCCTACATTGCCACTCACTGCCTATAATAATTCAGACACTCCGATTCACACCACCCCGAGATGTTTTTCTCACTCCCTACTAGTGAATGTAATGTTACCCACCCATATATGCTCACCACCCCGCGATGTTTTTCAGATACCTATCCTACATTGGCCCTGCATGTTCCCTGACCTCACCATGCTGACAACCCCACAGTGCTTTATCCATCCTAAATTGCCACTCACTGTCTATCCTAATTCAGACCCTCCAATTCAAATCAACCCGTGATGTTTTTCTCACTCCTACTAGTGAATGTAATGTTACTCACCCATACAATGCGCACCATTCCATGTGTTTCTCACTCCTACTAGTGAATGTAATGTTACAGACCCATACAATGCGCACCACCCCGCGATGTTTTTCAGAAACCTATCCTTCATTGCCACTGCATGTTCCCTGACCTCCCCATGCTGACCACCCCGCGGTGCTTTTCTCCATGCTACATTGCCTCTCACTGCCTATTCTAATTCAGACCCTCCGATTCACACCACCCCGTGATGTTTTTCTCACTCCTACTAGTGAATGTAATGTTACACACCCATACAATGTGCATCACCCCGCGATGTTTTTCAGAAACCTATCCTACATTGCCACTGCATGTTCCCTGACTTCCCCATGCTGAACATCCAGCGGTGCTTTTCTCCATCCTACATTGCCACTCACTGCCTATCCTAATCAGACCCTCCAAATCTCACCACCCCGTGATGCTTTTCTCATTCCTGCTAGTGAATGTAAAGTTACACACCCATACAATGCGCAACACCCCGCGAAGTGTTTCTCACTCCTACTAGTGAATGTAATGTTACACACGCATACAATGCGTACCACCCCGCGATGTTTTTCTGAAACCTATCCTACATTGGCACTGCATGAACCCTGACTTCCGCATGCTGACCACCCCGCGGTGCTTTTCTCCATCCTACATTGCCACTCAATGCCTATCCTAATTCAGACCCTCCAATTCACACCACCCCGTGATGTTTTTCTCACTCCTACTAGTGAATGTAATGTTACACACCCATACAATGCGCACCACCCCGCAATGTTTTTCAGAAACCTATCCTACATTGCCACTGCATATTCCCTGACCTCCCCATGCTGACCACCCCGCAGTGCTTTTCTCCATCCTATATTGCCACTCACTTGCTATCATAATTCAGACCCTTCGATTCACACCACCCCGTTATGTTTTTCTCAATCTTACTCGTGAATGTAATGTTACACACCCATAAAATGCGCACCACCCCGCGTTGATTTTCAGAAACCTATCCTACATTGCCACTGCCTGTTCCCTCACCTACCCTTGCTGACCAACCCATGTTGATTTTATCCATGCAAATTGCCACTCACTTTCAATCCTAATTCAGAGCCTCCGATTCAAACCCCCCTGTGTTGTTTTTCTCACTCCTGCTAGTGAATGTAATGTTACACACCCATAAATGCGCACCAATCCATAATGTGTTTCTCACTCCTACTAGTGAATGTAATGTTACACACCCATACAATGCGCACCACCCCGCGATGTTTTTCAGAAACCTATCCTTCATTGCCACTGCATGTTCCCTGACCTCCCCATGCTGAACATCCAGCGGTGCTTTTCTCCATCCTTCATTGCCACTCACTGCCTATCCTAATTCAGACCCTCCAAATCACACCACCCCGTGATTTTTTTCTCACTCCTGCTAGTGAATGTAAAGTTACACACCCATACAATGCGCAACACCCCGCGAAGTTTTTCTTACTCCTACTAGTGAATGTAATGTTACACACCCGTACAATGCGCACCACCCCGCGATGTTTTTCAGAAAGCTATCCTACATTGGCC
The DNA here is from genome assembly GCF_034190915.1 of Cavia porcellus. Lineage (NCBI taxonomy): Eukaryota > Metazoa > Chordata > Mammalia > Rodentia > Caviidae > Cavia > Cavia porcellus. Next base: position 70,500,516 of record NW_026947502.1, read on the forward strand.
CTGCATGATCCCTGACTACCCCATGCTGACCACCCCGCGGTGCTTTTCTCCATCCTACATTGACACTCAATGCCTATCCTAATTCAGACCCTCCAATTCACACCACCCCGTGATGTTTTTCTCACTCCTACTAGTGCATGTAATGTTACACACCCATACAATGCGCACCAACCCGCGATGTTTTTCAGAAACCTATCCTGCATTGCCACTGCATATTCCCTGACCTCCCCATGCTGACCACCCCGCAGTGCTTTTCTCCATCCTACATTGCGACTCATTGCCTATCCTAATTCAGGCCCTCCGATTCACACCACCCCGTGATGTTTTTCTCACTCCTACTAGTGAATGTAATGTTACACACCCATACAATGCGCACCACTCCGCGATGTTTTTCAGAAACTTATCCTACATTGCCACTGCATGTTCCCTGACCTCCCCTTGCTGACCACCCCGCGGATCTTTTCTCCATCCTACATTGCCACTCACTGCCTATCCTAATTCAGACCCTCCGATTCACATCACCCTGTGATGTTTTTCTCACTTCTACAGGTGAATGTAATATTACACACGTATACAATGCGCACCAACCCGCGATGTTTTTCAGAAACCTATCCTTCATTGCCACTGCATGTTCCCTGACCTCCCCATGCTGACCATCCTGTGGTGCTTTTTTCCATCCTACATTGCCACTCACTGCCTATCCTAATTCAGAGCCTCCGATTCACACCACCCGTGATGTTTTTCTCACAACTACTAGTGAATGTAATGTTACACACCCATACAATGTGCACACCCCGCGATGTGTTTCAGAAACCTATCCTAAATTGTCACTGCCTGTTCCCCGACCTCCCCATGCTGACCACCCCGCGGTGCTTTTCTCCATCCTACATTGCCACTCACTAGCTATCCTAATTCAGACCCTCCGATTCACACCACCCCATGATTTTTTCTCACTCCTACTAGTGAATGTAATGTTACACACCCATACAATGCGCACCATCCCTCGATGTTTTTCAGAATCCTGTCCTACATTGCCACTGCATGTTCCCTGACCTCCCCGTGCTGACCACGCCGCGGAGCTATTCTCCATCCTACATTGCCACTCACTGCCTATCCAAATTCAGAACCTCAGATTCACACCACCTCGTGATGTTTTTCTCACTACTACTAGTGAATGCAATGTTACACACCAATACAATGGGCAACACCCCGTTATGTTTTTCTCACTCCTACTAGTGAATGTAATTTTACACACCCATACAATGCGCACCACCCCGCGATGTTTTTCAGAAACCTATCCTACATTGCCACTACATGTTCCCTGACCTCCCCATGTTGACCACCCCGCGTGCTTTTCTCCATCCTATATTGCCACTCACTGCCTATCGTAATTCACTCCCTACGATTCACACCACCCCGTGATGTTTTTCTCACTCTTACTAGTGAATGTAATGTTACACACCCTTACAATGCGCACCTCCCCGCGATGTTTTTCAGAAACTTATTCTACAATCCCACTGGATGTTCCCTGACATCCCCATGCTGACCACCCCGCGGTGCTTTACTCCATCCTACATTTGCCACTCACTGCCTATCCTAATTCACACCCTACGATTCACACCACCCCGTGATGTTTTTCTCACTCTTACTAGTGAATGTAATGTTACACACCCTTACAATGCGCACCTCCCCGCGATGTTTTTCAGAAACCTATCCTACATTGCCACTGCATGTTCCCTGACCTCACCATGCTGACCACCCCACGGTGCTTTTATCCATGCAAATTGCCACTCACTGTCTATCCTAATTCAGACCCTCCGATTCAAACCCCCCTGTGTTGTTTTTCTCACTCCTACTAGTGAATGTAATGTTACACACCCATACAATGCGCACCAATCCATGATGTGTTTCTCACTCCTACTAGTGAATGTAATGTTACACACCGATACAATGTGCCCCACCCCGCGATGTTTTTCAGAAACCTATCCTTCATTGCGACTGCATGTTCCCTGACCTCACCATGCTGACCACCCCTCGGTGCTTTTCTCCATGCTGCATTGCCTCTCACTGCCTATCCTAATTCAGACCCTCCGATTCACACGACCCCGAGATGTTTTTCTCACTCCTACTAGTGAATGTAATGTTACCCACCCATATATGCTCACCACCCCGCGATGTTTTTCAGATACCTATCCTACATTGGCCCTGCATGTTCCCTGACCTCACCATGCTGACAACCCCACGGTGCTTTATCCATCCTAAATTGCCACTCACTGTCTATCCTAATTCAGACCCTCCAATTCAAACCAACCCGTGATGTTTTTCTCACTCCTACTAGTGAATGTAATGTTACACACCCATACAATGCGCACCATTCCATGTGTTTCTCACTCCTACTAGTGAATGTAATGTTACAGACCCATACAATGCGCACCACCCCGCGATGTTTTTCAGAAACCTATCCTTCATTGCCACTGCATGTTCCCTGACCTCCCCATGCTGACCACCCCGCGGTGCTTTTCTCCATGCTACATTGCCTCTCACTGCCTATTCTAATTCAAACCCTCCGATTCACACCACCCCATGATGTTTTTCTCACTCCTACTAGTGAATGTAATGTTACACACCCATACAATGTGCATCACCCCGCGATGTTTTTCAGAAACCTATCCTACATTGCCACTGCATGTTCCCTGACTTCCCCATGCTGAACATCCAGCGGTGCTTTTCTCCATCCTACATTGCCACTCACTGCCTATCCTAATTCAGAACCTCCAAATCTCACCACCCCGTGATGCTTTTCTCACTCCTGCTAGTGAATGTAAAGTTACACACCCATACAATGCGCTACACCCCGCGAAGTTTTTCTCACTCCTACTAGTGAATGTAATGTTACACACCCGTACAATGCGTACCACCCCGCGATGTTTTTCTGAAACCTATCCTACATTGGCACTGCATGAACCCTGACTTCCGCATGCTGACCACCCCGCGGTGCTTTTCTCCATCCTACATTGCCACTCAATGCCTATCCTAATTCAGACCCTCCAATTCACACCACTCCGTGATGTTTTTCTCACTCCTACTAGTGAATGTAATGTTACACACCCATACAATGTGCACCACCCCGCAATGTTTTTCAGAAACCTATCCTGCATTGCCACTGCATATTCCCTGACCTCCCCATGCTGACCACCCCGCAGTGCTTTTCTCCATCCTATATTGCCACTCACTTCCTATCATAATTCAGACCCTTCGATTCACACCACCCCGTTATGTTTTTCTCAATCTTACTCGTGAATGTAATGTTACACACCCATAAAATGCGCACCAAAGCGCGTTGATTTTCAGAAACCTATCCTACATTGCCACTGCCTGTTCACGGACCTCCCCTTGCTGACCAACCCACGGTGCTTTTATCCATGCAAATTGCCACTCACTTTCTATCCTAATTCAGACCCTCCAATTCAAACCCCCCTGTGTTGTTTTTCTCACTCCTGCTAGTGAATGTAATGTTACACACCCATACAATGAGCACCACTCCGCGATGTTTTTCAGAAACCTATCCTACATTGCCACTGCATGTTCCCTGACCTCCCCTTGCTGACGACCCCGCAGATCTTTTCTCCATCCTACATTGCCACTCACTGCCTATCCTAATTCAGACCCTCCGATTCACATCACCCTGTGATGTTTTTCTCACTCCTACAGGTGAATGTAATATTACACACGTATACAATGCGCACCAACCCGCGATGTTTTTCAGAAACCTATCCTTCATTGCCACTTCATGTTCCCTGACCTCCCCATGCTGACCATCCTGTGGTGCTTTTCTCCATCCTACATTGCCACTCACTGCCTATCCTAATTCAGAGCCTCCGATTCACACCACCCCTGATGTTTTTCTCACAACTACTAGTGAATGTAATGTTACACACCCATACAATGTGCACACCCCGCGATGTGTTTCAGAAACCTATCCTAAATTGTCACTGCCTGTTCCCTGACCTCCCCATGCTGACCACCGCACGGTGCTTTTCTCCATCCTACATTGCCACTCACTAGCTATCCTAATTCAGACCCTCCGATTCACACGACCCCATGATGTTTTTCTCACTCTTACTAGTGAATGTAATGTTACACACCCTTACAATGCGCACCACACCGAGATGTTTTTCAGAAACGTCTCCTACATTGCCACTGCATGTTTCCTGACCTCCACATGCTGACCACCTCGCGGTGTTTTACTACATCCTATATTGCCACTAACTGCCTATCCTAATTCAGGCCCTCCGATTCACACCACCCCATGACTTTTTTCTCACTCCTACTAGTGAATGTAATGTTACACACCCATACAATGCGCACCACCCCGCGATGTTTTTCAGAAACCTATCCTACATTTCCACTGCATGTTCCCTGACCTCCCCGTGCTGACCACGCCGCGGAGCTTTTCTCCATCCTACATTGCCACTCACTGCCTATCCAAATTCAGAGCCTCGGATTCACACCACCTCGTGATGTTTTTCTGACTACTACTAGTGAATGCAATGTTACACACCAATACAATGGGCAACACCCCGTTATGTTTTTCTCACTCCTACTAGTGAATGTAATGTTACACACCCATACAATGCGCACCACCCCGCGATGTTTTTCAGAAACCTATCCTACATTGCCACTGCATGTTCCCTGACTTCCCCATGCTGAACATCCAGCGGTGCTTTTCTCCATCCTACATTGCCACTCACTGCCTATCCTAATTAGACCCTCCAAATCTCACCACCCCGTGATGCTTTTCTCTCTCCTGCTAGTGAATGTAAAGTTACACACCCATACAATGCGCAACACCCCGCGAAGTGTTTCTCACTCCTACTAGTGAATGTAATGTTACACACGCGTACAATGCGTACCACCCCGCGATGTTTTTCTGAAACCTATCCTACATTGGCACTGCATGAACCCTGACTTCCGCATGCTGACCACCCCGCGGTGCTTTTCTCCATCCTACATTGCCACTCAATGCCTATCCTAATTCAGACCCTCCAATTCACACCACCCCGTGATGTTTTTCTCACTCCTACTAGTGAATGTAATGTTACACACCCATACAATGCGCACCACCCCGCAATTTTTTTCAGAAACCTATCCTTCATTGCCACTGCATATTCCCTGACCTCCCCATGCTGACCACCCCGCAGTGCTTTTCTCCATCCTATATTGCCACTCACTTGCTATCATAATTCAGACCCTTCGATTCACACCACCCCGTTATGTTTTTCTCAATCTTACTCGTGAATGTAATGTTACACACCCAAAAAATGCGCACCACCACGCGTTGATTTTCAGAAACCTATCCTACATTGCCACTGCCTGTTCCCTGACCTACCCTTGCTGAACAACCCATGGTGCTTTTATCCATGCAAATTGCCACTCACTTTCTATCCTAATTCAGAGCCTCCTATTTAAACCCCCCTGTGTTGTTTTTCTCACTCCTGCTAGTGAATGTAATGTTACACACCCATACAATGCGCACCAATCCATAATGTGTTTCTCACTCCTACTAGTGAATGTAATGTTACACACCCATACAATGCGCACCACCCCACGATGTTTTTCAGAAACCTATCCTTCATTGCCACTGCATGTTCCCTGACCTCCCCATGCTGAACATCCAGCGGTGCTTTTCTCCATCCTTCATTGCCACTCACTGCCTATCCTAATTCAGACCCTCCAAATCACACTACCCCGTGATTTTTTTCTCACTCCTGCTAGTGAATGTAAAGTTACACACCCATACAATGCGCAACACCCCGCGAAGTTTTTCTTACTCCTACTAGTGAATGTAATGTTACACACCCGTACAATGCGCACCACCCCGCGATGTTTTTTTAGAAAGCTATCCTACATTGGCCCTGCATGATCCCTGACTACCCCATGCTGACCACCCCGCGGTGCTTTTCTCCATCCTACATTGCCACTCAATGCCTATCCTAATTCAGACCCTCCAATTCACACCACCCCGTGATGTTTTTCTCACTCCTACTAGTGCATGTAATGTTACACACCCATACAATGCGCACCAACCCGCGATGTTTTTCAGAAACCTATCCTGCATTGCCACTGCATATTCCCTGACCTCCCCATGCTGACCACCCCGCAGTGCTTTTCTCCATCCTACATTGCGACTCATTGCCTATCCTAATTCAGGCCCTCCGATTCACACCACCCCGTGATGTTTTTCTCACTCCTACTAGTGAATGTAATGTTACACACCCATACAATGCGCACCACTCCGCGATGTTTTTCAGAAACCTATCCTACATTGCCACTGCATGTTCCCTGACCTCCCCTTGCTGACCACCCCGCGGATCTTTTCTCCATCCTACATTTCCACTCACTGCCTATCCTAATTCAGACCCTCCGATTCACATCACCCTGTGATGTTTTTCTCACTCCTACAGGTGAATGTAATATTACACACGTATACAATGCGCACCAACCCGCGATGTTTTTCAGAAACCTATCCTTCATTGCCACTGCATGTTCCCTGACCTCCCCATGCTGACCATCCTGTGGTGCTTTTCTCCATCCTACATTGCCACTCACTGCCTATCCTAATTCAGAGCCTCCGATTCACACCACCCGTGATGTTTTTCTCACAACTACTAGTGAATGTAATGTTACACACCCATACAATGTGCACACCCCGCGATGTGTTTCAGAAACCTATCCTAAATTGTCACTGCCTGTTCCCCGACCTCCCCATGCTGACCACCCCGCGGTGCTTTTCTCCATCCTACATTGCCACTCACTAGCTATCCTAATTCAGACCCTCCGAATCACACCACCTCATGATTTTTTCTCACTCCTACTAGTGAATGTAATGTTACACACCCATACAATGCGCCCCATCCCTCGATGTTTTTCAGAATCCTGTCCTACATTGCCACTACATGTTCCCTGACCTCCCCGTGCTGACCACGCCGCGGAGCTTTTCTCCATCCTACATTGCCACTCACTGCCTATCCAAATTCAGAGCCTCAGATTCACACCACCTCGTGATGTTTTTCTCACTACTACTAGTGAATGCAATGTTACACACCAATACAGTGGGCAACACCCCGTTATGTTTTTCTCACTCCTACTAGTGAATGTAATTTTACACACCCATACAATGCGCCCCACACCGCGATGTTTTTCAGAAACCTATCCTACATTGCCACTACATGTTCCCTGACCTCCCCATGTTGACCACCCCGCGTGCTTTTCTCCATCCTACATTGCCACTCACTGCCTATCGTAATTCACACCCTACGATTCACACCACCCCGTGATGTTTTTCTCACTCTTACTAGTGAATGTAATGTTACACACCCTTACAATGCGCACCTCCCCGCGATGTTTTTCAGAAACTTATTCTACAATCCCACTGGATGTTCCCTGACATCCCCATGCTGACCACCCCGCGGTGCTTTACTCCATCCTACATTTGCCACTCACTGCCTATCCTAATTCACACCCTACGATTCACACCACCCCGTGATGTTTTTCTCACTCTTACTAGTGAATGTAATGTTACACACCCTTACAATGCGCACCTCCCCGCGATGTTTTTCAGAAACCTATCCTACATTGCCACTGCATGTTCCCTGACCTCACCATGCTGACCACCCCATGGTGCTTTTATCCATGCAAATTGCCACTCACTGTCTATCCTAATTCAGACCCTCCGATTCAAACCCCCCTGTGTTGTTTTTCTCACTCCTACTAGTGAATGTAATGTTACACACCCATACAATGCGCACCAATCCATGATGTGTTTCTCACTCCTACTAGTGAATGTAATGTTACACACCGATACAATGCGCCCCACCCCGCGATGTTTTTCAGAAACCTATCCTTCATTGCGACTGCATGTTCCCTGACCTCACCATGCTGACCACCCCTCGGTGCTTTTCTCCATGCTACATTGCCTCTCACTGCCTATCCTAATTCAGACCCTCCGATTCACACCACCCCGTGATGTTTTTCTCACTCCTACTAGTGAATGTAATGTTACACACCCATACAATGCGCACCACCCCGCGATGTTTTTCAGAAACCTATCCTACATTGCCACTGCATGTTCCCTGACCTCCCCGTGCAGACCATCCAGCGGTGCTATTCTCCATCCTACATGCCAATCACTGCCTATCCTAATTCAGACCCTCCAAATCACACCACCCCGTGACGGTTTTCTCAATCTTACTAGTGAATGTAATGTTACACACCCATACAATGCGCACCACCCCACGCTGTTTTTCAGAAACTTATCCTACATTGCCACTGCATGTTCCTTGACCTCCCCTTGCTGAACACCCCACGGTGCCTTTCTCCATACTACATTGCCACTCACTGCCTATCCTAATTCAGACCATCCGATTCACACCACCCCATGATGTGTTTCTCACTCCTACTAGTGAATGTAATGTTACACACCCATACAATGCGCACCACCCCGTGATGTTTTTCTCACTCCTACTAGTGAATGTAATGTTACACACCCATACAATGCGCACCACCCCGTGATGTTTTTCAGAAACCTATCCTACATTGCCACTGCATGTTCCCAGACCTCCCCATGCTGACCACCCCGCGGTGCTTTTCTCCATCCTACATTGCCACTCACTGCCTATTCTAATTGAGACCCTCCAATTCACACCACACTGTGATGTTTTTCTCACTCCTACTAGTGAATGTAATGTTACACACCCATACAATGTGCACCACCCCGCGATGTTTTTCAGAAACCTATCCTACATTGCCACTGCATGTTCCCTGACCTCCCCATGCTGACCAACCCACGGTGATTTTCCCCATCCTACATTGCCACTCACTGCCTATCCTAATTCAGACCCTCCGATTCACACCACCCCGTGATGTTTTTCTCACTCCTACAAGTGAATGTAATGTTACACACCCATACAATGCGCACCAACACGTTATGTTTTTCTCACTCCTTCAAGTGAATGTAATGTTCCACACGTATACAATGCGCACCACCCCGCGATGTTTTTCAGAAACCTATCCTAAATTGTCCCTGACTGTTCCCCGACCTCCCCATGCTGACCACCCCGCGGTGCTTTTCTCCATCCTACATCGCCACTCACTACCTATCCTAATTCAGACCCTCCGATTCACACCACCCCATGATGTTTTTCTCACTCCTACTAGTGAACGTAATGTTACAGACCCTTACAATGCGCACCACCCCGAGATGTTTTTCAGAAACGTATCCTAAATTGCCACTGCATGTTTCCTGACTTCCACATGCTGACCACACCGCGGTGTTTTTCTCCATCCTACATTGCCACTCACTGCCTATCCTAATTCAGGCTCTCCGATTCACACCACCCCGTGATGTTTTTCTCACTGCTACTAGTGAATGTAATGTTACACACCCATACAATCCGCACCACTCCGCGATGTTTTTCAGAAACCTCTCCTATATTGCCACTGCATGTTCCCTGACCTCCCCTTGCTGACCACCCCGCGGTTCTTTTCTCCATCCTACATTGCCACTCACTGCCTATCCTAATTCAGACCCTCCGATTCACACCACCCTGTGATGTTTTTCTCACTCCTTCAGGTGAATGTAATGTTACACATGTATACAATGCGCACCAACCCGCGATGTTTTTCTCACTCCTACTAGTGAATGTAATGTTACACACCCATACAATGCACACCACCCTGGGATGTTTTTCAGAAACCTATCCGACATTGGCACTGCATGTTCCCTGACCTCCCCATTGTGACCACCCCGCGGTGCATTTCTCCATCCTACATTGCCACTCACTGCCTATCCTAATTCAGACCCTCCGATTCACACCACCCCGTGATGTTTTTCTCACTCCTACAAGTGAATGTAATGTTACACACGTATACAATGCGCACCACCCCGCGATGTTTTTCAGAAACCTATCCTACATTGCAACTGCATGTTCCCTGACCTCCCCATGCTGACCACCCTGTGGTGCTTTTCTCCATCCTACATTGACACTCACTGCCTATCCTAATTCAGACCCTCCGATTCACACCACCCCGTGATGTTTTTCTCACTCCGACTAGTCAATGTAATGTTACACAACCATACAATGCGCACACCCCGCGATGTGTTTCAGAAACCTATCCTAAATTGTCACTGCCTGTTCCCCGACCTCCCCATGCTGACCACCCCGCGGTGCTTTGCTCCATCGTATATCGCCACTCACTGCCTATCCTAATTCAGACCCTCCGATTCACACCACCCCATGATATTTTTCTCACTCCTAGTAGTGAATGTAATGTTACAGACCCTTACAATGCGCACCACCCCAAGATGTTTTTCAGAAACGTATCCTACATTGCCACTGCATGATTCCTGACCTCCACATGCTGACCACCCCGCGGTGTTTTTCTCCATACTACATTGCCACTCACTGCCTATCCTAATTCAGGCCCTCAGATTCACACCACCCTGTGATGTTTTTCTCACTCCTACAGGGGAATGTAATGTTACATACCCATACAATGCTTACCCCTCCGCTATGTTTTTCAGAAACCTCTCCTACATTGCCACTGCATGTTCCCTGACCTCCCCTTGCTGACCACCCTGCGGTTCTTTTCTCCATCCTACATTGCCACTCACTGCCTATCCTAATTCAGACCCTCCGAATCACACCACCCTGTGATGTTTTTCTCACTCCTACAGGTGAATGTAATGTTACACACGTATACAATGCGCACCAACCCGCGATGTTTTTCAGAAACCTATCCTACATTGCAACTGCATGTTCCCTGACCTCCCCATGATGACCACCCTGTGGTGCTTTTCTCCATCGTACATTGCCACTCACTGCCTATCCTAATTCAGAGCCTCCGATTCACACCACCCCGTGATGTTTTTCTAATTCCTACTAGTGAATGTAATGTTACACACCCATACAATGCGCACACCCCGCGATGTGTTTCAGAAACCTATCCTAAATTGTCACTGCCTGTTCCCCGACCTCCCCATGCTGACCACCCCACGGTGCTTTTCTCCATCCTACATTGCCACTCACTGCCTATCCTAATTCCGACCTTCCGATTCAGACCACCCCATGATGTTTTTCTCACTCCTACTAGTGAATGTAATGTTACAGACCCTTACAATGCGCACCACCCCGAGATGATTTTCAGAAACGTATCCTACATTGCCACTGCATGTTTCCTGACCTCCACATGCTGACCACCCCGCGATGTTTTTCTCCATCCTACATTGCCACTCACTGCGTATCCTAATTCAGACCCTCCAAATCACACCACCCCGTGATGTTTTTCTCACTCCTACTGGTGAATGTAAAGTTACACACCCATACAATGCGCACCACCCCGTGATGTTTTTCTCACTCCTACTATTGAATGTAATGTTACACACCCATACAATGCGCACCACCCCGAAATGTTTTTCTCACTCCTACTAGTGAATGTAATGTTACACATCCATACAATTCCAACCACCCCGCAATGTTTTTTAGAAACCTATCCTTCATTGCCACTGCATGTTCCCTGACTTCCCCATGCTGACCACCCCGCAGTGCTTTTCTCCATCCTACATTGCCTCTCACTCCCTATTCTAATTCAGACCCTCTGATTCGCACCACCCCATGATGTTTTTCTCACTCCTACTAGTGAATGTAATGTTACACACCCATACAATGCGCACCACCCTGCGATGTTTTTAAGAAACCTATCCTACATTGCCACTGCATGTTCCCTGACTTCCCCATGCTGACTATCCAGCGGTGCTTTTCTCAATCCTACATTGCCACTCACTGCGTATCCTAATTCAGACCCTCCAAATCACACCACCCCGTGATGTTTTTCCTACTTCTACTAGTGAATGTAATGTTACACACCCATACAATGCGCACCACCCCGCGATGTTTTTCAGAAACCTACCCTACATTGGCACTGCATGATCCCAGACTTCCCCATGCTGACCACCCCGTGGTGCTTTTCTCCATCCTACATTGCCACTCACTGCCTATCCTAATTCAGACCCTCTGATTCACACCACCCCATGATGTTTTTCTCACTCCTACTAGTGAATGTAATGTTACACACCCATACAATGCGCACCACCCCGCGATGTTTTTCAGAAACCTATCCTACTTTGTCACTACATGTTCCCTTACTTCCCCGTGCTGACCATCCAGCGGTGCTTTTCTCCATCCTACATCACCACTCATGCCTATCCTCATTCAGACCCTCCAAATCACACCACCCCGTGATGTTTTTCTCACTCCTACTAGTGAATGTAAAGTTACACACCCATACAATGCGCAACACCCCGCGATGTTTTTCTCACTCCTACTAGTGAATGTAATGTTACACACCCAAACAATGCGCACCACCCTGCGATGTTTTTCAGAAACCTATCCTACATTGGCACTGCATGATCCCTGACTTCCCCATGCTGACCACCACGCGGTGCTTTTCTCCATCCTACATTGCCACTCACTGCCTATCCTAATTCAGACCCTCCGATTCACACCACCCCGTGATGTTTTTCTCACTCCTACTAGTGAATGTAATGTTACACACACATACAATGCGCACCACCCCGCGATGTTTTTCAGAAACCTATCCTACATTGCCACTGCATGTTCCCTGACCTCCCCGTGCTGACCATCCAACGGTGCTATTCTCCATCCTACATGCCACTCACTGCCTATCCTAATTCAGACCCTCCAAATCACACCACCCCGTGACGGTTTTCTCAATCTTACTAGTGAATGTAATGTTACACACCCATACAATGCGCACCACCCCACGCTGTTTTTCAGAAACCTATCCAACATTGCCACTGCATGTTCCTTGACCTCCCCTTGCTGACCACCCCACGGTGCCTTTCTCCATACTACATTGCCACTCACTGCCTATCCTAATTCAGACCCTCTGATTCACACCACCCCATGATGTGTTTCTCACTCCTACTAGTGAATGTAATGTTACACACCCATACAATGCGCACCACCCCGTGATGTTTTTCTCACTCCTACTAGTGAATGTAATGTTACACACCCATACAATGCGCACCACCCCGCGATGTTTTTCAGAATCCTATCCTACATTGCCACTGCATGTTCCCAGACCTCCCCATGCTGACCACCCAGCGGTGCTTTTCTCCATCCTACATTGCCACTCACTGCCTATTCTAATTGAGACCCTCCAATTCACACCACACTGTGATGTTTTTCTCACTCCTACTAGTGAATGTAATGTTACACACCCATACAATGTGCACCACCCCGCGATGTTTTTCAGAAACCTATCCTACATTGCCACTGCATGTTCCCTGACCTCCCCATGCTGACCAACCCGCGGTGGTTTTCCCCATCCTACATTGCCACTCACTGCCTATCCTAATTCAGACCCTCCGATTCACACCACCCCGTGATGTTTTTCTCACTCCTACAAGTGAATGTAATGTTACACACCCATACAATGCGCACCAACACGTTATGTTTTTCTCACTCCTACAAGTGAATGTAATGTTCCACACGTATACAATGCGCACCACCGCGCGATGTTATTCAGAAACCTATCCTAAATTGTCCCTGCCTGTTCCCCGACCTCCCCATGCTGACCACCCCGCGGTGCTTTTCTCCATCCTACATCGCCACTCACTGCCTATCCTAATTCAGACCCTCTGATTCACACCACCCCATGATGTTTTTCTCACTCCTACTAGTGAACGTAATGTTACAGACCCTTACAATGCGCACCACCCCGAGATGTTTTTCAGAAACGTATCCTAAATTGCCACTGCATGTTTCCTGACTTCCACATGCTGACCACACCGCGGTGTTTTTCTCCATCCTACATTGCCACTCACTGCCTATCCTAATTCAGGCTCTCCGATTCACACCACCCCGTGATGTTTTTCTCACTCCTACTAGTGAATGTAATGTTACAAACCCATACAATCCGCACAACTCCGCGATGTTTTTCAGAAACCTCTCCTACATTGCCACTGCATGTTCCCTGACATCCCCATGCTGACCACCCCGCGGTTCTTTTCTCCATCCTACATTGCCACTCACTACCTATCCTAATTCAGACCCTCCGATTCACACCACCCCGTGATGTTTTTCTCACTCTTACTAGTGAATGTAATGTTACACACCCTTACAATGCGCACCTCCCCGCGATGTTTTTCAGAAACTTATTCTACAATCCCACTGGATGTTCCCTGACATCCCCATGCTGACCACCCCGCGGGGCTTCACTCCATCCTACATTTGCCACTCACTGCCTATCCTAATTCACACCCTACGATTCACACCACCCCGTGATGTTTTTCTCACTCTTACTAGTGAATGTAATGTTACACACCCTTACAATGCGCACCTCCCCGCGATGTTTTTCAGAAACCTATCCTACATTGCCACTGCATGTTCCCTGACTTCCCCATGCTGACCATCCAGCGGTGCTTTTCTCAATCCTACATTGCCACTCACTGCGTATCCTAATTCAGACCCTCCAAATCACACCACCCCGTGATGTTTTTCCTACTCCTACTAGTGAATGTAATGTTACACACCCATACAATGCGCAGCACCCCGCGATGTATTTCAGAAACCTACCCTACATTGGCACTGCATGATCCCAGACTTCCCCATGCTGACCACCCCGCGGTGCTTTTCTCCATCCTACATTGCCACTCACTGCCTATCCTAATTCAGACCCTCTGATTCACACCACCCCGTGATGTTTTTCTCACTCCTACTAGTGAATGTAATGTTACACACCCATACAATGCGCACCACCCCGCGATGTTTTTCAGAAACCTATCCTACTTTGTCACTACATGTTCCCTTACTTCCCCGAGCTGACCATCCAGCGGTGCTTTTCTCCATCCTACATTGCCACTCATGCCTATCCTAATTCAGACCCTCCAAATCACACCACCCCGTGATGTTTTTCTCACTCCTACTAGTGAATGTAAAGTTACACACCCATACAATGCGCAACACCCCGCGATGTTTTTCTCACTCCTACTAGTGAATGTAATGTTACACACCCAAACAATGCGCACCACCCTGCGATGTTTTTCAGAAACCTATCCTACATTGGCACTGCATGATCCCTGACTTCCCCATGCTGACCACCACGCGATGCTTTTCTCCATCCTACATTGCCACTCACTGCCTATCCTAATTCAGACCCTCCGATTCACACCACCCCGTGATGTTTTTCTCACTCCTACTAGTGAATGTAATGTTACACACACATACAATGCGCACCACCCCGCGATGTTTTTCAGAAACCTATCCTACATTGCCACTGCATGTTCCCTGACCTCCCCGTGCTGACCATCCAACGGTGCTATTCTCCATCCTACATGCCACTCACTGCCTATCCTAATTCAGACCCTCCAAATCACACCACCCCGTGACGGTTTTCTCAATCTTACTAGTGAATGTAATGTTACACACCCATACAATGCGCACCACCCCACGCTGTTTTTCAGAAACCTATCCTACATTGCCACTGCATGTTCCTTGACCTCCCCTTGCTGACCACCCCACGGTGCCTTTCTCCATACTACATTGCCACTCACTGCCTATCCTAATTCAGACCCTCCGATTCACACCACCCCATGATGTGTTTCTCACTCCTACTAGTGAATGTAATGTTACACACTCATACAATGCGCACCACCCCGTGATGTTTTTCTCACTCCTACTAGTGAATGTAATGTTACACACCCATACAATGCGCACCACCCCGCGATGTTTTTCAGAATCCTATCCTACATTGCCACTGCATGTTCCCAGACCTCCCCATGCTGACCACCCCGCGGTGCTTTTCTCCATCCTACATTGCCACTCACTGCCTATTCTAATTGAGACCCTCCAATTCACACCACACTGTGATATTTTTCTCACTCCTACTAGTGAATATAATGTTACACACCCATACAATGTGCACCACCCCGCGATGTTTTTCAGAAACCTATCCTACATTGCCACTGCATGTTCCCTGACCTCCCCATGCTGACCAACCCGCGGTGGTTTTCCCCATCCTACATTGCCACTCACTGCCTATCCTAATTCAGACCCTCCGATTCACACCACCCCGTGATGTTTTTCTCACTCCTACAAGTGAATGTAATGTTACACACCCATACAATGCGCACCAACACGTTATGTTTTTCTCACTCCTACAAGTGAATGTAATGTTCCACACGTATACAATGCACACCACCGCGCGATGTTTTTCAGAAATCTATCCTAAATTGTCCCTGCCTGTTCCCCGACCTCCCCATGCTGACCACCCCGCGGTGCTTTTCTCCATCCTACATCGCCACTCACTGCCTATCCTAATTCAGACCCTCCGATTCACACCACCCCATGATGTTTTTCTCACTTCTACTAGTGAACGTAATGTTACAGACCCTTACAATGCGCACCACCCCGAGATGTTTTTCAGAAACGTATCCTAAATTGCCACTGCATGTTTCCTGACTTCCACTTGCTGACCACACCGCGGTGTTTTTCTCCATCCTACATTGCCACTCACTGCCTATCCTAATTCAGGCTCTCCGATTCACACCACCCCGTGATGTTTTTCTCACTCCTACTAGTGAATGTAATGTTACACACCCATACAATCCGCACAACTCCGCGATGTTTTTCAGAAACCTCTCCTACATTGCCACTGCATGTTCCCTGACATCCCCTTGCTGACCACCCCGCGGTTCTTTTCTCCATCCTACATTGCCACTCACTACCTATCCTAATTCAGACCCTCCGATTCACACCACCCCGTGATGTTTTTCTCACTCTTACTAGTGAATGTAATGTTACACACCCTTACAATGCGCACCTCCCCGCGATGTTTTTCAGAAACTTATTCTACAATCCCACTGGATGTTCCCTGACATCCCCATGCTGACCCCCCCGCGGTGATTTACTCCATCCTACATTTGCCACTCACTGCCTATCCTAATTCACACCCTATGATTCACACCACCCCGTGATGTTTTTCTCACTCTTACTAGTGAATGTAATGTTACACTCCCTTACAATGCGCACCTCCCCGCGATGTTTTTCAGAAACCTATCCTACATTGCCACTGCATGTTCCCTGACCTCACCATGCTGACCACCCCACGGTGCTTTTATCCATGCAAATTGCCACTCACTGTCTATCCTAGTTCAGACCCTCCGATTCAAACCCCCCTGTGTTGTTTTTCTTACTCCTACTAGTGAATGTAATGTTACACACCCATACAATGCGCACCAATCCATGATGTGTTTCTCACTCCTACTAGTGAATGTAATGTTACACACCGATACAATGCGCACCACCCCGCGATGTTTTTCAGAAACCTATCCTTCATTGCGACTGCATGTTCCCTGACCTCACCATGCTGACCACCCCGCGGTGCTTTTCTCCATGCTACATTGCCTCTCACTGCCTATCCTAATTCAGACCCTCCGATTCACAACACCCCGTGATGTTTTTCTCACTCCTACTAGTGAATGTAATGTTACACATCCATACAATGCGCACCACCCCGCGATGTTTTTCAGAAACCTATCCTACATTGCCACTGCATGTTCCCTGACCTCCCCGTGCAGACCATCCAGCGGTGCTATTCTCCATCCTACATGCCACTCACTGCCTATCCTAATTCAGACCCTACAAATCACACCACCCCGTGACGGTTTTCTCAATCTTACTAGTGAAAGTAATGTTACACACCCATACAATGCGCACCACCCCACGCTGTTTTTCAGAAACCTATCCTACATTGCCACTGCATGTTCCTTGACCTCCCCTTGCTGAACACCCCACGGTGCCTTTCTCCATACTACATTGCCACTCACTGCCTATCCTAATTCAGACCCTCCGATTCACACCACCCCATGATGTGTTTCTCACTCCTACTAGTGAATGTAATGTTACACACTCATACAATGCGCACCACCCCGTGATGTTTTTCTCACTCCTACTAGTGAATGTAATGTTACACACCCATACAATGCGCACCACCCCGCGATGTTTTTCAGAATCCTATCCTACATTGCCACTGCATGTTCCCAAACCTCCCCATGCTGACCACCCCGCGGTGCTTTTCTCCATCCTACATTGCCACTCACTGCCTATTCTAATTGAGACCCTCCAATTCACACCACACTGTGATATTTTTCTCACTCCTACTAGTGAATGTAATGTTACACACCCATACAATGTGCACCACCCCGCGATGTTTTTCAGAAATCAATCCTACATTGCCACTGCATGTTCCCTGACCTCCCCATGCTGACCAACCCGCGGTGGTTTTCCCCATCCTACATTGCCACTCACTGCCTATCCTAATTCAGACCCTCCGATTCACACCACCCCGTGATGTTTTTCTCACTCCTACAAGTGAATGTAATGTTACACACCCATACAATGCGCACCAACACGTTATGTTTTTCTCACTCCTACAAGTGAATGTAATGTTCCACACGTATACAATGCACACCACCGCGCGATGTTTTTCAGAAATCTATCCTAAATTGTCCCTGCCTGTTCCCCGACCTCCCCATGCTGACCACCCCGCGGTGCTTTTCTCCATCCTACATCGCCACTCACTGCCTATCCTAATTCAGACCCTCTGATTCACACCACCCCATGATGTTTTTCTCACTCCTACTAGTGAACGTAATGTTACAGACCCTTACAATGCGCACCACCCCGAGATGTTTTTCAGAAACGTATCCTAAATTGCCACTGCATGTTTCCTGACTTCCACTTGCTGACCACACCGCGGTGTTTTTCTGCATCCTACATTGCCACTCACTGCCTATCCTAATTCAGGCTCTCCGATTCACACCACCCCGTGAAGTTTTTCTCACTCCTACTAGTGAATGTAATGTTACACACCCATACAATCCGCACAACTCCGCGATGTTTTTCAGAAACCTCTCCTACATTGCCACTGCATGTTCCCTGACATCCCCTTGCTGACCACCCCGCGGTTCTTTTCTCCATCCTACATTGCCACTCACTACCTATCCTAATTCAGACCCTCCGATTCACACCACACCGTGATGTTTTTCTGACTCTTACTAGTGAATGTAATGTTACACACCCTTACAATGCGCACCTCCCTGCGATGTTTTTCAGAAACTTATTCTACAATCCCACTGGATGTTCCCTGACATCCCCATGCTGACCACCCCGCGGTGATTTACTCCATCCTACATTTGCCACTCACTGCCTATCCTAATTCACACCCTATGATTCACACCACCCCGTGATGTTTTTCTCACTCTTACTAGTGAATGTAATGTTACACACCCTTACAATGCGCACCTCCCCGCGATGTTTTTCAGAAACCTATCCTACATTGCCACTGCATGTTCCCTGACCTCACCATGCTGACCACCCCACGGTGCTTTTATCCATGCAAATTGCCACTCACTGTCTATCCTAATTCAGACCCTCCGATTCAAACCCCCCTGTGTTGTTTTTCTTACTCCTACTAGTGAATGTAATGTTACACACCCATACAATGCGCACCAATCCATGATGTGTTTCTCACTCCTACTAGTGAATGTAATGTTACACACCGATACAATGCGCACCACCCCGTGATGTTTTTCAGAAACCTATCCTTCATTGCGACTGCATGTTCCCTGACCTCACCATGCTGACCACCCCGCGGTGCTTTTCTCCATGCTACATTGCCTCTCACTGCCTATCCTAATTCAGACCCTCCAATTCACACCACCCCGTGATGTTTTTCTCACTCCTACTAGTGAATGTAATGTTACACATC
The DNA here is from genome assembly GCF_034190915.1 of Cavia porcellus. NCBI lineage: Eukaryota > Metazoa > Chordata > Mammalia > Rodentia > Caviidae > Cavia > Cavia porcellus. Next base: position 70,520,367 of record NW_026947502.1, read on the forward strand.
CATACAATGCGCACCACCCCGCGATGTTTTTCAGAAACCTATCCTACATTGCCACTGCATGTTCCCTGACCTCCCCGTGCAGACCATCCAGCGGTGCTATTCTCCATCCTACATGCCACTCACTGCCTATCCTAATTCAGACCCTACAAATCACACCACCCCGTGACGGTTTTCTCAATCTTACTAGTGAATGTAATGTTACACACCCATACAATGCGCACCACCCCACGCTGTTTTTCAGAAACCTATCCTACATTGCCACTGCACGTTCCTTGACCTCCCCTTGCTGAACACCCCACGGTGCCTTTCTCCATACTACATTGCCTCTTACTGCCTATCCTAATTCAGACCATCCGATTCACACCACCCCATGATGTGTTTCTCACTCCTACTAGTGAATGTAATGTTACACACCCATACAATGCGCACAACCCCGTGATGTTTTTCTCACTCCTACTAGTGAATGTAATGTTACACACCCATACAATGCGCACCACCCCGTGATGTTTTTCAGAAACCTATCCTACATTGCCACTGCATGTTCCCAGACCTCCCCATTCTGACCACCCCGCGGTGCTTTTCTCCATCCTACATTGCCACTCACTGCCTATTCTAATTGAGACCCTCCAATTCACACCACACTGTGATGTTTTTCTCACTCCTACTAGTGAATGTAATGTTACACACCCATACAATGTGCACCACCCCGCGATGTTTTTTCAGAAACCTATCCTACATTGCCACTGCATGTTCCCTGACCTCCCCATGCTGACCAACACACGGTGATTTTCCCCATCCTACATTGCCACTCACTGCCTATCCTAATTCAGACCCTCTGATTCACACCACCCCGTGATGTTTTTCTCACTCCTACTAGTGAATGTAATGTTACACACCCATACAATGCGCACCAACACGTTATGTTTTTCTCACTCCTACAAGTGAATGTAATGTTCCACACGTATACAATGCGCACCACCGCGCGATGTTTTTCAGAAACCTATCCTAAATTGTCCCTGCCTGTTCCCCGACCTCCCCATGCTGACCACCCCGCGGTGCTTTTCTCCATCCTACATCGCCACTCACTGCCTATCCTAATTCAGACCCTCTGATTCACACCACCCCATGATGTTTTTCTCACTCCTACTAGTGAACGTAATGTTACAGACCCTTACAATGCGCACCACCCCGAGATGTTTTTCAGAAACGTATCCTAAATTGCCACTGCATGTTTCCTGACTTCCACATGCTGACCACACCGCGGTGTTTTTCTCCATCCTACATTGCCACTCACTGCCTATCCTAATTCAGGCTCTCCGATTCACACCACCCCGTGATGTTTTTCTCACTCCTACTAGTGAATGTAATGTTACACACTCATACAATCCGCACAACTCCGCGATGTTTTTCAGAAACCTATCCTACATTGCCACTGCATGTTCCCTGACATCCCCTTGCTGACCACCCCGCGGTTCTTTTCTCCATCCTACATTGCCACTCACTACCTATCCTAATTCAGACCCTCCGATTCACACCACCCCGTGATGTTTTTCTCACTCTTACTAGTGAATGTAATGTTACACACCCTTACAATGCGCACCTCCCCGCGATGTTTTTCAGAAACTTATTCTACAATCCCACTGGATGTTCCCTGACATCCCCATGCTGACCACCCCGCGGTGCTTTACTCCATCCTACATTTGCCACTCACTCCCTATCCTAATTCACACCCTACGATTCACACCACCCCGTGATGTTTTTCTCACTCTTACTAGTGAATGTAATGTTACACACCCTTACAATGCGCACCTCCCCGCGATGTTTTTCAGAAACCTATCCTACATTGCCACTGCATGTTCCCTGACTTCCCCATGCTGACCACCCTGCGGTGCTTTTCTCAATCCTACATTGCCACTCACTGCGTATCCTAATTCAGACCCTCCAAATCACACCACCCCGTGATGTTTTTCCTACTCCTACTAGTGAATGTAATGTTACACAGCCATACAATGCGCACCACCCCGCGATGTTTTTCAGAAACCTACCCTACATTGGCACTGCATGATCCCAGACTTCCCCATGCTGACCACCCCGCGGTGCTTTTCTCCATCCTACATTGCCACTCACTGCCTATCCTAATTCAGACCCTCTGATTCACACCACCCCGTGATGTTTTTCTCACTCCTACTAGTGAATGTAATGTTACACACCCATACAATGCGCACCACCCCGCGATGTTTTTCAGAAACCTATCCTACTTTGTCACTACATGTTCCCTTACTTCCCCGTGCTGACCATCCAGCGGTGCTTTTCTCCATCCTACATTGCCACTCATGCCTATCCTAATTCAGACCCTCCAAATCACACCACCCCGTGATGATTTTCTCACTCCTACTAGTGAATGTAAAGTTACACACCCATACAATGCGCAACACCCCGCGATGTTTTTCTCACTCCTACTAGTGAATGTAATGTTACACACCCAAACCATGCGCAACACCCTGCGATGTTTTTCAGAAACCTATCCTACATTGGCACTGCATGATCCCTGACTTCCCCATGCTGACCACCACGCGGTGCTTTTCTCCATCCTACATTGCCACTCACTGCCTATCCTAATTCAGACCCTCCGATTCACACCACCCCGTGATGTTTTTCTCACTCCTACTAGTGAATGTAATGTTACACACACATACAATGCGCACCACCCCGCGATGTTTTTCAGAAACCTATCCTACATTGCCACTGCATATTCCCTGACCTCCCCGTGCTGACCATCCAATGGTGCTATTCTCCATCCTACATGCCACTCACTGCCTATCCTAATTCAGACCCTCCAAATCACACCACCCCGTGACGGTTTTCTCAATCTTACTAGTGAATGTAATATTACACACCCATACAATGCGCACCACCCCACGCTGTTTTTCAGAAACCTATCCTACATTGCCACTGTATGTTCCTTGACCTCCCCTTGCTGACCACCCCACGGTGCCTTTCTCCATACTACATTGCCACTCACTGCCTATCCTAATTCAGACCCTCCGATTCACACCACCCCATGATGTGTTTCTCAATCCTACTAGTGAATGTAATGTTACACACCCATACAATGCGCACCACCCCGTGATGTTTTTCTCACTCCTACTAGTGAATGTAATGTTACTCACCCATACAATGCGCACCACCCCGCGATGTTTTTCAGAATCCTATCCTACATTGCCACTGCATGTTCCCAGACCTCCCCATGCTGCCCACCCCGCGGTGCTTTCCTCCATCCTACATTGCCACTCACTGCCTATTCTAATTGAGACCCTCCAATTCACACCACACTGTGATGTTTTTCTCACTCCTACTAGTGAATGTAATGTTACACACCCATACAATGTGCACCACCCCGCGATGTTTTTCAGAAACCTATCCTACATTGCCACTGCATGTTCCCTGACCTCCCCATGCTGACCAACCCGCGGTGGTTTTCCCCATCCTACATTGCCACTCACTGCCTATCCTAATTCAGACCCTCCGATTCACACCACCCCGTGATGTTTTTCTCACTCCTACAAGTGAATGTAATGTTACACACCCATACAATGCGCACCAACACGTTATGTTTTTCTCACTCCTACAAGTGAATGTAATGTTCCACACGTATACAATGCACACCACCGCGCGATGTTTTTCAGAAATCTATCCTAAATTGTCCCTGCCTGTTCCCCGACCTCCCCATGCTGACCACCCCGCGTTGCTTTTCTCCATCCTACATTGCCACTCACTACCTATCCTAATTCAGACCCTCCGATTCACACCACCCCGTGATGTTTTTCTCACTCTTACTAGTGAATGTAATGTTACACACCCTTACAATGCGCACCTCCCCGCGATGTTTTTCAGAAACTTATTCTACAATCCCACTGGATGTTCCCTGACATCCCCATGCTGACCACCCCGCGGTGATTTACTCCATCCTACATTTGCCACTCACTGCCTATCCTAATTCACACCCTACGATTCACACCACCCCGTGATGTTTTTCTCACTCTTACTAGTGAATGTAATGTTACACACCCTTACAATGCGCACCACCCCGCGATGTTTTTCAGAAACCTATCCTTCATTGCGACTGCATGTTCCCTGACCTCACCATGCTGACCACCCCGTGGTGCTTTTCTCCATGCTACATTGCCTCTCACTGCCTATCCTAATTCAGACCCTCCGATTCACACCACCCCGTGATGTTTTTCTCACTCCTACTAGTGAATGTAATGTTACACATCCATACAATGCGCACCACCCCGCGATGTTTTTCAGAAACCTATCCTACATTGCCACTGCATGTTCCCTGACCTACCCGTGCAGACCATCCAGCGGTGCTATTCTCCATCCTACATGCCACTCACTGCCTATCCTAATTCAGAACCTACAAATCACACCACCCCGTGACGGTTTTCTCAATCTTACTAGTGAATGTAATGTTACACACCCATACAATGCGCACCACCCCACGCTGTTTTTCAGAAACCTATCCTACATTGCCACTGCATGTTCCTTGACCTCCCCTTGCTGAACACCCCACGGTGCCTTTCTCCATACTACATTGCCACTCACTGCCTATCCTAATTCAGACCCTCCGATTCACACCACCCCATGATGTGTTTCTCACTCCTACTAGTGAATGTAATGTTACACACTCATACAATGCGCACCACCCCGTGATGTTTTTCTCACTCCTACTAGTGAATGTAATGTTACACACCCATACAATGCGCACCACCCCGCAATGTTTTTCAGAATCCTATCCTACATTGCCACTGCATGTTCCCAGACCTCCCCATGCTGACCACCCCGCGGTGCTTTTCTCCATCCTACATTGCCACTCACTGCCTATTCTAATTGAGACCCTCCAATTCACACCACACTGTGATATTTTTCTCACTCCTACTAGTGAATGTAATGTTACACACCCATACAATGTGCACCACCCCGCGATGTTTTTCAGAAACCTAGCCTACATTGCCACTACATGTTCCCTGACCTCCCCATGCTGACCAACCCGCGGTGGTTTTCCCCATCCTACATTGCCACTCACTGCCTATCCTAATTCAGACCCTCCGATTCACACCACCCCGTGATGTTTTTCTCACTCCTACAAGTGAATGTAATGTTACACACCCATACAATGCGCACCAACACGTTATGTTTTTCTCACTCCTACAAGTGAATGTAATGTTCCACATGTATACAATGCACACCACCGCGCGATGTTTTTCAGAAATCTATCCTAAATTGTCCCTGCCTGTTCCCCGACCTCCCCATGCTGACCACCCCGCGGTGCTTTTCTCCATCCTACATCGCCACTCACTGCCTATCCTAATTCAGACCCTCCGATTCACACCACCCCATGATGTTTTTCTCACTCCTACTAGTGAACGTAATGTTACAGACCCTTACAATGCGCACCACCCCGAGATGTTTTTCAGAAACGTATCCTAAATTGCCACTGCATGTTTCCTGACTTCCACTTGCTGACCACACCGCGGTGTTTTTCTGCATCCTACATTGCCACTCACTGCCTATCCTAATTCAGGCTCTCCGATTCACACCACCCCGTGATGTTTTTCTCACTCCTACTAGTGAATGTAATGTTACACACCCATACAATCCGCACAACTCCGCGATGTTTTTCAGAAACCTCTCCTACATTGCCACTGCATGTTCCCTGACATCCCCTTGCTGACCACCCCGCGGTTCTTTTCTCCATCCTACATTGCCACTCACTACCTATCCTAATTCAGACCCTCCGATTCACACCACCCCGTGATGTTTTTCTGACTCTTACTAGTGAATGTAATGTTACACACCCTTACAATGCGCACCTCCCCGCGATGTTTTTCAGAAACTTATTCTACAATCCCACTGGATGTTCCCTGACATCCCCATGCTGACCACCCCGCGGTGATTTACTCCATCCTACATTTGCCACTCACTGCCTATCCTAATTCACACCCTATGATTCACACCACCCCGTGATGTTTTTCTCACTCTTACTAGTGAATGGAATGTTACACACCCTTACAATGCGCACCTCCCCGCGATGTTTTTCAGAAACCTATCCTACATTGCCACTGCATGTTCCCTGACCTCACCATGCTGACCACCCCACGCTGCTTTTATCCATGCAAATTGCCACTCACTGTCTATCCTAATTCAGACCCTCCGATTCAAACCCCCCTGTGTTGTTTTTCTTACTCCTACTAGTGAATGTAATGTTACACACCCATACAATGCGCACCAATCCATGATGTGTTTCTCACTCCTACTAGTGAATGTAATGTTACACACCGATACAATGCGCACCACCCCGCGATGTTTTTCAGAAACCTATCCTTCATTGCGACTGCATGTTCCCTGACCTCACCATGCTGACCACCCCGCGGTGCTTTTCTCCATGCTACATTGCCTCTCACTGCCTATCCTAATTCAGACCCTCCGATTCACACCACCCCGTGATGTTTTTCTCACTCCTACTAGTGAATGTAATGTTACACATCCATACAATGTGCAGCACCCCGCGATGTTTTTCAGAAACCTATCCTACATTGCCACTGCATGTTCCCTGACCTCCCCGTGCAGACCATCCAGCGGTGCTATTCTCCATCCTACATGCCACTCACTGCCTATCCTAATTCAGACCCTACAAATCACACCACCCCGTGACGGTTTTCTCAATCTTACTAGTGAATGTAATGTTACACACCCATACAATGCGCACCACCCCACGCTGTTTTTCAGAAACCTATCCTACATTGCCACTGCATGTTCCTTGACCTCCCCTTGCTGAACACCCCACGGTGCCTTTCTCCATACTACATTGCCACTCACTGCCTATCCTAATTCAGACCATCCGATTCACACCACCCCATGATGTGTTTCTCACTCCTACTAGTGAATGTAATGTTACACACCCATACAATGCGCACCACCCCGTGATGTTTTTCTCACTCCTACTAGTGAATGTAATGTTACACACCCATACAATGCGCACCACCCCGTGATGTTTTTCAGAAACCTATCCTACATTGCCACTGCATGTTACCAGACCTCCCCATGCTGACCACCCCGCGGTGCTTTTCTCCATCCTACATTGCCACTCACTGCCTATTCTAATTGAGACCCTCCAATTCACACCACACTGTGATGTTTTTCTCACTCCTACTAGTGAATGTAATGTTACACACCCATACAATGTGCACCACCCCGCGATGTTTTTCAGAAACCTATCCTACATTGCCACTGCATGTTCCCTGACCTCCCCATGCTGACCAACACACGGTGATTTTCCCCATCCTACATTGCCACTCACTGCCTATCCTAATTCAGACCCTCTGATTCACACCACCCCGTGATGTTTTTCTCACTCCTACTAGTGAATGTAATGTTACACACCCATACAATGCGCACCAACACGTTATGTTTTTCTCACTCCTACAAGTGAATGTAATGTTCCACACGTATACAATGCGCACCACCGCGCGATGTTTTTCAGAAACCTATCCTAAATTGTCCCTGCCTGTTCCCCGACCTCCCCATGCTGACCACCCCGCGGTGCTTTTCTCCATCCTACATCGCCACTCACTGCCTATCCTAATTCAGACCCTCTGATTCACACCACCCCATGATGTTTTTCTCACTCCTACTAGTGAACGTAATGTTACAGACCCTTACAATGCGCACCACCCCGAGATGTTTTTCAGAAACGTATCCTAAATTGCCACTGCATGTTTCCTGACTTCCACATGCTGACCACACCGCGGTGTTTTTCTCCATCCTACATTGCCACTCACTGCCTATCCTAATTCAGGCTCTCCGATTCACACCACCCCGTGATGTTTTTCTCACTCCTACTAGTGAATGTAATGTGACACACTCATACAATCCGCACAACTCCGCGATGTTTTTCAGAAACCTCTCCTACATTGCCACTGCATGTTCCCTGACATCCCCTTGCTGACCACCCCGCAGTTCTTTTCTCCATCCTACATTGCCACTCACTACCTATCCTAATTCAGACCCTCCGATTCACACCACCCCGTGATGTTTTTCTCACTCTTACTAGTGAATGTAATGTTACACACCCTTACAATGCGCACCTCCCCGCGATGTTTTTCAGAAACTTATTCTACAATCCCACTGGATGTTCCCTGACATCCCCATGCTGACCACCCCGCGGTGCTTTACTCCATCCTACATTTGCCACTCACTGCCTATCCTAATTCACACCCTACGATTCACACCACCCCGTGATGTTTTTCTCACTCTTACTAGTGAATGTAATGTTACACACCCTTACAATGCGCACCTCCCCGCGATGTTTTTCAGAAACCTATCCTACATTGCCACTGCATGTTCCCTGACTTCCCCATGCTGACCATCCAGCGGTGCTTTTCTCAATCCTACATTGCCACTCACTGCGTATCCTAATTCAGACCCTCCAAATCACACCACCCCGTGATGTTTTTCCTACTCCTACTAGTGAATGTAATGTTACACCGCCATACAATGCGCACCACCCCGCGATGTTTTTCAGAAACCTACCCTACATTGGCACTGCATGATCCCAGACTTCCCCATGCTGACCACCCCGCGGTGCTTTTCTCCATCCTACATTGCCACTCACTGCCTATCCTAATTCAGACCCTCTGATTCACACCACCCCGTGATGTTTTTCTCACTCCTACTAGTGAATGTAATGTTACACACCCATACAATGCGCACCACCCCGCGATGTTTTTCAGAAACCTATCCTACTTTGTCACTACATGTTCCCTTACTTCCCCGTGCTGACCATCCAGCGGTGCTTTTCTCCATCCTACATTGCCACTCATGCCTATCCTAATTCAGACCCTCCAAATCACACCACCCCGTGATGTTTTTCTCACTCCTACTAGTGAATGTAAAGTTACACACCCATACAATGCGCAACACCCCGCGATGTTTTTCTCACTCCTACTAGTGAATGTAATGTTACACACCCAAACAATGCGCACCACCCTGCGATGTTTTTCAGAAACCTATCCTACATTGGCACTGCATGATCCCTGACTTCCCCATGCTGACCACCACGCGGTGCTTTTCTCCCTCCTACATTGCCACTCACTGCCTATCCTAATTCAGACCCTCCGATTCATACCACCCCGTGATGTTTTTCTCACTCCTACTAGTGAATGTAATGTTACACACACATACAATGCGCACCACCCCGCGATGTTTTTCAGAAACCTATCCTACATTGCCACTGCATGTTCCCTGACCTCCCCGTGCTGACCATCCAACGGTGCTATTCTCCATCCTACATGCCACTCACTGCCTATCCTAATTCAGACCGTCCAAATCACACCACCCCGTGACGGTTTTCTCAATCTTACTAGTGAATGTAATGTTACACACCCATACAATGCGCACCACCCCACGCTGTTTTTCAGAAACCTATCCTACATTGCCACTGCATGTTCCTTGACCTCCCCTTGCTGACCACCTCACGGTGCCTTTCTCCATACTACATTGCCACTCACTGCCTATCCTAATTCAGACCCTCCGATTCACACCACCCCATGATGTGTTTCTCAATCCTACTAGTGAATGTAATGTTACACACCCATACAATGCGCACCACCCCGTGATGTTTTTCTCACTCCTACTAGTGAATGTAATGTTACTCACCCATACAATGCGCACCACCCCGCGATGTTTTTCAGAATCCTATCCTACATTGCCACTGCATGTTCCCAGACCTCCCCATGCTGCCCACCCCGCGGTGCTTTTCTCCATCCTACATTGCCACTCACTGCCTATTCTAATTGAGACCCTCCAATTCACACCACACTGTGATGTTTTTCTCACTCCTACAAGTGAATGTAATGTTACACACCCATACAATGCGCACCAACACGTTATGTTTTTCTCACTCCTACAAGTGAATGTAATGTTACACACCCATACAATGCGCACCAACACGTTATGTTTTTCTCACTCCTACAAGTGAATGTAATGTTCCACACGTATACAATGCACACCACCGCGCGATGTTTTTCAGAAATCTATCCTAAATTGTCCCTGCCTGTTCCCCGACCTCCCCATGCTGACCACCCCGCGTTGCTTTTATCCATCCTACATTGCCACTCACTACCTATCCTAATTCAGACCCTCCGATTCACACCACCCCGTGATGTTTTTCTCACTCTTACTAGTGAATGTAATGTTACACACCCTTACAATGCGCACCTCCCCGCGATGTTTTTCAGAAACTTATTCTACATTCCCACTGGATGTTCCCTGACATCCCCATGCTGACCACCCCGCGGTGATTTACTCCATCCTACATTTGCCACTCACTGCCTATCCTAATTCACACCCTACGATTCACACCACCCCGTGATGTTTTTCTCACTCTTACTAGTGAAATGTAATGTTACACACCCTTACAATGCGCACCTCCCCGCGATGTTTTTCAGAAACCTATCCTACATTGCCACTGCATGTTCCCTGACCTCACCATGCTGACCACCCCACGGTGCTTTTATCCATGCAAATTGCCACTCACTGTCTATCCTAATTCAGACCCTCCGATTCAAACCCCCCTGTGTTGTTTTTCTTACTCCTACTAGTGAATGTAATGTTACACACCCATACAATGCGCACCAATCCATGATGTGTTTCTCACTCCTACTAGTGAATGTAATGTTACACACCGATACAATGCGCACCACCCGGCGATGTTTTTCAGAAACCTATCCTTCATTGCGACTGCATGTTCCCTGACCTCACCATGCTGACCACCCCGCGGTGCTTTTCTCCATGCTACATTGCCTCTCACTGCCTATCCTAATTCAGACCCTCCGATTCACACGACCCCGTGATGTTTTTCTCACTCCTACTAGTGAATGTAATGTTACACATCCATACAATGCGCACCACCCCGCGATGTTTTTCAGAAACCTATCCTACATTGCCACTGCATGTTCCCTGACCTCCCCGTGCAGACCATCCAGCGGTGCTATTCTCCATCCTACATGCCACTCACTGCCTATCCTAATTCAGACCCTCCAAATCACACCACCCCGTGACGGTTTTCTCAATCTTACTAGTGAATGTAATGTTACACACCCATACAAAGCGCACCACCCCACGCTGTTTTTCAGAAACCTATCCTACATTGCCACTGCATGTTCCTTGACCTCCCCTTGCTGAACACCCCACGGTGCCTTTCTCCATACTACATTGCCACTCACTGCCTATCCTAATTCAGACCATCCGATTCACACCACCCCATGATGTGTTTCTCACTCCTACCAGTGAATGTAATGTTACAGCCATACAATGCGCACCACCCCGTGATGTTTTTCTCACTCCTACTAGTGAATGTAATGTTACACACCCATACAATGCGCACCACCCCGCGATGTTTTTCAGAAACCTATCCTTCATTGCGACTGCATGTTCCCTGACCTCACCATGCTGACCACCCCGCGGTGCTTTTCTCCATGCTACATTGCCTCTCACTGCCTATCCTAATTCAGACCCTCCGATTCACACCACCCCGTGATGTTTTTCTCACTCCTACTAGTGAATGTAATGTTACACATCCATACAATGCGCACCACCCCGCGATGTTTTTCAGAAACCTATCCTACATTGCCACTGCATGTTCCCTGACCTCCCCGTGCAGACCATCCAGCGGTGCTATTCTCCATCCTACATGCCACTCACTGCCTATCCTAATTCAGACCCTCCAAATCACACCACCCCGTGACGGTTTTCTCAATCTTACTAGTGAATGTAATGTTACACACCCATACAATGCGCACCACCCCACACTGTTTTTCAGAAACCTATCCTACATTGCCACTGCATGTTCCTTGACCTCCCCTTGCTGAACACCCCACGGTGCCTTTCTCCATACTACATTGCCACTCACTGCCTATCCTAATTCAGACCATCCGATTCACACCACCCCATGATGTGTTTCTCACTCCTACTAGTGAATGTAATGTTACACACCCATACAATGTGCACCACCCCGTGATGTTTTTCTCACTCCTACTAGTGAATGTAATGTTACACACCCATACAATGCGCACCACCCCGTGATGTTTTTCAGAAACCTATCCTACATTGCCACTGCATGTTCCCAGACCTCCCCATGCTGACCACCCCGCGGTGCTTTTCTCCATCCTACATTGCCACTCACTGCCTATTCTAATTGAGACCCTCCAATTCACACCACACTGTGATGTTTTTCTCACTCCTACTAGTGAATGTAATGTTACACACCCATACAATGTGCACCACCCCGCGATGTTTTTCAGAAACCTATCCTACATTGCCACTGCATGTTCCCTGACCTCCCCATGCTGACCAACCCACGGTGATTTTCCCCATCCTACATTGCCACTCACTGCCTATCCTAATTCAGACCCTCTGATTCACACCACCCCGTGATGTTTTTCTCACTCCTACTAGTGAATGTAATGTTACACACCCATACAATGCGCACCAACACGTTATGTTTTTCTCACTCCTACAAGTGAATGTAATGTTCCACACGTATACAATGCGCACCACCCCGCGATGTTTTTCAGAAACCTATCCTAAATTGTCCCTGACTGTTCCCCGACCTCCCCATGCTGACCACCCCGCGGTGCTTTTCTCCATCCTACATCGCCACTCACTGCCTATCCTAATTCAGACCCTCCGATTCACACCACCCCATGATGTTTTTCTCACTCCTACTAGTGAACGTAATGTTACAGACCCTTACAATGCGCACCACCCCGAGATGTTTTTCAGAAACGTATCCTTAATTGCCACTGCATGTTTCCTGACTTCCACATGCTGACCACACCGCGGTGTTTTTCTCCATTCTACATTGCCACTCACTGCCTATCCTAATTCAGGCTCTCCGATTCACACCACCCCGTGATGTTTTTCTCACTCCTACTAGTGAATGTAATGTTACACACCCATACAATCCGCACCACTCCGCGATGTTTTTCAGAAACATCTCCTACATTGCCACTGCATGTTCCCTGACCTCCCCTTGCTGACCACCCCGCGGTTCTTTTCTCCATCCTACAATGCCACTCACTGCCTATCCTAATTCAGACCCTCCGATTCACACCACCCTGTGATGTTTTTCTCACTCCTACAGGTGAATGTAATGTTACACATGTATACAATGCGCACCAACCCGCGATGTTTTTCAGAAACCTATCCTACATTGCAACTGCATGTTCCCTGACCTCACCATGATGACCACCCTGTGGTGCTTTTCTCCATCCTACATTGCCACTCACTGCCTATCCTAATTCAGAGCCTCCGATTCACACCACCCCGTGATGTTTTTCTCACTCCTACTAGTGAATGTAATGTTACACACCCATACAATGCGCACACCCCGCGATATGTTTCAGAAACCTATCCTAAATTGTCACTGCCTGTTCCCTGACCTCCCCATGCTGACCACCCCGCGGTGCTTTTCTCCATCCTACATTGCCACTCACTGCCTATCCTTATTCAGACCCTCCGATTCACACCACCCCGTGATGTTTTTCTCACTCCTACTTATGAATGTAATGTTACACACCCATACAATGCGCACCAACACGTTATGTTTTTCTCACTCCTACTAGTGAATGTAATGTTACACATCCATACAATTCCCACCACCCCGCAATGTTTTTCAGAAACCTATCATTCATTGTCACTGCATGTTCCCTGACTTCCCCATTCTGTCCACCCCGCGGTGCTTTTCTCCATCCTACATTGCCTCTCACTGCCTATTCTAATTCAGACCCTCCGATTCGCACCACCCCATGACGTTTTTCACACTACTACTAGTGAACGTAATGTTACACACCCATACAATGCGCACCACCCCGCGATGTTTTTAAGAAACCTATCCTACACTGCCACTGCATGTTCCCTGACTTCCCCATGCTGACCATCCAGCGATGCTTTTCTCCATCCTACATTGCCACTCACTGCGTATCCTAATTCAGACCCTCCAAATCACGCCAACCCGTGATGTTTTTCTCACTCCTACTAGTGAATGTAATGTTACACACCCATACAATGCACACCACCCCGGGATGTTTTTCAGAAACCTATCCTACATTGGCACTGCATGTTCCATGACCTCCCCATTGTGACCACCCCGTGGTGCATTTCTCCATCCTACATTGCCACTCACTGCCTATCATAATTCAGACCCTCCGAATCACACCACCCCGTGATGTTTTTCTCACTCCTACAAGTGAATGTAATGTTACACACGTATACAATGCGCACCACCCCGCGATGTTTTTCAGAAACCTATCCTACATTGCAACTGCATGTTCCCTGACCTCCCCATGCTGACCACCCTGTGGTGCTTTTCTCCATCCTACATTGACACTCACTGCCTATCCTAATTCAGACCCTCCGATTCACACCACCCCGTGATGTTTTTCTCACTCCTACTAGTGAATGTAATGTTACACACCCATACAATGCGCACCACCCCGTGATGTTTTTCAGAAACCTATCCTACATTGCCACTGCATGTTCCCAGACCTCCCCATGTTGACCACCCCGCGGTGCTTTTCTCCATCCTACATTGCCACTTACTGCCTATTCTAATTGAGACCCTCCAATTCACACCACACTGTGATGTTTTTCTCACTCCTACAAGTGAATGTAATGTTCCACACGTATACAATGCGCACCACCCCGCGATGTTTTTCAGAAACCTATCCTAAATTGTCCCTGACTGTTCCCCGACCTCCCCATGCTGACCACCCCGCGGTGCTTTTCTCCATCGTACATCGCCACTCACTGCCTATCCTAATTCAGACCCTCCGATTCACACCACCCCATGATGTTTTTCTCACTCCTACTAGTGAACGTAATGTTACAGACCCTTACAATGCGCACCACCCCGAGATGTTTTTCAGAAACGTATCCTAAATTGCCACTGCATGTTTCCTGACTTCCACATGCTGACCACACCGCGGTGTTTTTCTCCATCCTACATTGCCACTCACTGCCTATCCTAATTCAGGCTCTCCGATTCACACCACCCCGTGATGTTCTTCTCACTCCTACTAGTGAATGTAATGTTAAACACCCATACAATCGGCACCACTCCGCGATGTTTTTCAGAAACCTCTCCTACATTGCCACTGCATGTTCCCTGACCTCCCCTTGCTGACCACCCCGCGGTTCTTTTCTCCATCCTACATTGCCACTCACTGCCTATCCTAATTCAGACCCTCCGATTCACACCACCCTGTGATGTTTTTCTCACTCCTACAGGTGAATGTAATGTTACACATGTATACAATGCGCACCAACCCGCGATGTTTTTCAGAAACCTATCCTACATTGCAACTGCATGTTCCCTGACCTCACCATGATGACCACCCTGTGGTGCTTTTCTCCATCCTACATTGCCACTCACTGCCTATCCTAATTCAGAGCCTCCGATTCACACCACCCCGTGATGTTTTTCTCACTCCTACTAGTGAATGCAATGTTACACAACCATACAATGCGCACACCCCGCGATATGTTTCAGAAACCTATCCTAAATTGTCACTGCCTGTTCCCTGACCTCCCCATGCTGACCACCCCGCGGTGCTTTTCTCCATCCTACATTGCCACTCACTGCCTATCCTTATTCAGACCCTCCGATTAACACCACCCCGTGATGTTTTTCTCACTCCTACTTATGAATGTAATGTTACACACCCATACAATGCGCACCAACACGTTATGTTTTTCTCACTCCTACTAGTGAATGTAATGTTACACATCCATACAATTCCCACCACCCCGCAATGTTTTTCAGAAACCTATCATTCATTGTCACTGCATGTTCCCTAACTTCCCCATTCTTTCCCCCCAGCGGTGCTTTTCTCCATCCTACATTGCCTCTCACTGCCTATTCTAATTCAGACCCTCCGATTCGCACCACCCCATGACGTTTTTCACACTACTACTAGTGAACATACTGTTACACACCTATACAATGCGCACCACCCCGCGATGTTTTATATGAAACCTATCCTACACTGCCACTGCATGTTCCCTGACTTCCCCATGCTGACCATCCAGCGGTGCTTTTCTCCATCCTACATTGCCACTCACTGCGTATCCTATTTCAGACCCTCCAAATCACACCACCCCGTGATGTTTTTCTCACTCCTACTAGTGAATGTAAAGTTACACACCCATACAATGCGCAACAGCCCGCGATGTTTTTCTCACTCCTACTAGTGAATGTAATGTTACACACCCATACAATGCACACCACCCCGGGATGTTTTTCAGAAACCTATCCTACATTGGCACTGCATGTTCCCTGACCTCCCCATTGTGACCCCCCCGCGGTGCATTTCTCCATCCTACATTGCCACTCACTGCCTATCCTAATTCAGACCCTCCGATTCACACCACCCCGTGATGTTTTTCTCACTCCTACAAGTGAATGTAATGTTACACAAGTATACAATGCGCACCATCCCGCGATGTTTTTCAGAAACCTATCCTACATTGCAACTGCATGTTCCCTGACCTCCCCATGCTGACCACCCTGTGGTGCTTTTCTCCATCCTATATTGACACTCACTGCCTATCCTAATTCAGACCCTCCGATTCACACCACCCCGTGATGTTTTTCTCACTCCTACTAGTGAATGTAATGTTACACAACCATACAATGCGCACACCCCGCGATGTGTTTCAGAAACCTATCCTAAATTGTGACTGCCTGTTCCCCGACCTCCCCATGCTGACCACCCCGCGGTGCTTTGCTCCATCCTATATCGCCACTCACTGCCTATCCTAATTCAGACCCTCCGATTCACACCACCCCATGATATTTTTCTCACTCCTAGTAGTGAATGTAATGTTACAGACCCTGACAATGCGCACCACCCCAAGATGTTTTTCAGAAACGTATCCTACATTGCCACTGCATGATTCCTGACCTCCACATGCTGACCACCCCGCGGTGTTTTTCTCCATACTACATTGCCACTCACTGCCTATCCTAATTCAGGCCCTCCGATTCACACCACCCTGTGATGTTTTTCTCACTCCTACAGGGGAATGTAATGTTACATACCCATACAATGCTCACCACTCCGCGATGTTTTTCAGAAACCTCTCCTACATTGCCACTGCATGTTCCCTGACCTCCCCTTGCTGACCACCCCGCGGTTCTTTTCTCCATCCTACATTGCCACTCACTGCCTATCCTAATTCAGACCCTCCGATTCACACCACCCTGTGATGTTTTTCTCACTCCTACAGGTGAATGTAATGTTACACATGTATACAATGCGCACCAACCCGCGATGTTTTTCAGAAACCTATCCTACATTGCAACTGCATGTTCCCTGACGTCACCATGATGACCACCCTGTGGTGCTTTTCTCCATCCTACATTGCCACTCACTGCCTATCCTAATTCAGAGCCTCCGATTCACACCACCCCGTGATGTTTTTCTCACTCCTACTAGTGAATGCAATGTTACACAACCATACAATGCGCACACCCCGCGATATGTTTCAGAAACCTATCCTAAATTGTCACTGCCTGTTCCCTGACCTCCCCATGCTGACCACCCCGCGGTGCTTTTCTCCATCCTACATTGCCACTCACTGCCTATCCTTATTCAGACCCTCCGATTCACACCACCCCGTGATGTTTTTCTCACTCCTACTGATGAATGTAGTGTTACACACCCATACAATGCGCACCAACACGTTATGTTTTTCTCACTCCTACTAGTGAATGTAATGTTACACATCCATACAATTCCCACCACCCCGCAATGTTTTTCAGAAACCTATCATTCATTGTCACTGCATGTTCCCTGACTTCCCCATTCTGTCCATCCCGCGGTGCTTTTCTCCATCATACATTGCCTCTCACTGCCTATTCTAATTTAGACCCTCTGATTCGCACCACCCCATGATGTTTTTCACACTACTACTAGTGAATGTAATGTTACACACCCATAAAATGCGCACTACCCCGCGATGTTTTTAAGAAACCTATCCTACACTGCCACTGCATGTTCCCTGACTTCCCCATGCTGACCATCCAGCGGTGCTTTTCTCCATCCTACATTGCCACTCACTGCGTATCCTAATTCAGACCCTCCAAATCACACCACCCCGTGATGTTTTTCTCACTCCTACTAGTGAATGTAAAGTTACACACCCATACAATGCGCAACACCCCGCGATGTTTTTCTCACTCCTACTAGTGAATGTAATGTTACACACCCATACAATGCGCACCACCCCGGGATGTTTTTCAGAAACCTATCCTACATTGGCACTGCATGTTCCCTGACCTCCCCATTGTGACCACCCCGCGGTGCATTTCTCCATCCTACATTGCCACTCACTGCCTATCCTAATTTAGACCCTCCGATTCACACCACCCCGTGATGTTTTTCTCACTCCTACTAGTGAATGTAATGTTACACAACCATACAATGCGCACCACCCCACGATGTGTTTCAGAAACCTATCCTAAATTGTCACTGCCTGTTCCCCGACCTACCCATGCTGACCACCCCGCGGTGCTTTGCTCCATCCTATATCGCCACTCACTGCCTATCTTAATTCAGACCCTCCGATTCACACCACCCAATGAGATTTTTATCACTCCTAGTAGTGAATGTAATGTTACAGACCCTTACAATGCGCACCACCCCGAGATGTTTTTCAGAAACGTATCCTACATTGCCACTGCATGATTCCTGACTTCCACATGCTTACCACCCCGCAGTGTTTTTCTCCATCCTACATTGCCACTCACTGCCTATCCTAATTCAGGCCCTCCGATTCACACCACCCTTTGATGTTTTTCTAACTCCTACAGGGGAATGTAATGTTACACACCCATACAATGCTCACCACTCCGCAATATTTTTCAGAAACCTCTCCTACATTGCCACTGCATGTTCCCTGACCTCCCCTTGCTGACCACCCCGCGGTTCTTTTCTCCATCCTACATTGCCACTCACTGCCTATCCTAATTCAGACCCTCCGATTCACACCACCCTGTGATGTTTTTCTCACTCCTACAGGTGAATGTAATGTTACACACGTATACAATGCGCACCAACCCGCGATGTTTTTCAGAAACCTATCCTACATTGCGACTGCATGTTCCCTGACCTCCCCATGATTTCCACCCTGCGGTGCTTTTCTCCATCGTACATTGCCACTCACTGCCTATCCTAATTCAGAGCCTCCGATTCACACCACCCCGTGATGTTTTTCTCACTCCTACTAGTGAATGTAATGTTACACACCCATACAATTCGCACACCCCGCGATGTGTTTCAGAAACCTATCCTAAATTGTCACTGCCTGTTCCCCGACCTCCCCATGCTGACCACCCCACGGTGCTTTTCTCCATCCTACATTGCCACTCACTGCCTATCCTAATTCCGACCTTCCGATTCAGACCACCCCATGATGTTTTTCTCACTCCTACTAGTGAATGTAATGTTACAGACCCTTACAATGCGCACCACCCCGAGATGATTTTCAGAAACGTATCCTACATTGCCACTGCATGTTTCCTGACCTCCACATGCTGTCCACCCCGCGATGTTTTTCTCCATCCTACATTGCCACTCACTGCGTATCCTAATTCAGACCCTCCAAATCACACCACCCCGTGATGTTTTTCTCACTCCTACTAGTGAATGTAAAGTTACACACCCATACAATGCGCACCACCCCGTGATGTTTTTCTCACTCCTACTAGTGAATGTAATGTTACACATCCATACAATTCCAACCACCCCGCAATGTTTTTCAGAAACCTATCCTTCATTGCCACTCCATGTTCCCTGACTTCCCCATGCTGACCACCCCGCAGTGCTTTTCTCCATCCTACATTGCCTCTCACTGCCTATTCTAATTCAGACCCTCCGATTCGCACCACCCCATGATGTTTTTCTCACTCCTACTAGTGAATGTAATGTTACACACCCATACAATGCGCACCACCCTGCGATGTTTTTCAGAAACCTATCCTACATTGCCACTGCATGTTCCCTGACTTCCCCATGCTGACCACCGCGCGGTGCTTTTCTCCATCCTACATCGCCACTCACTGCCTATCCTAATTCAGACCCTCCGAATCACCCCACCCCGTGATGTTTTTCTCACTCCTACTAGTGAATGTAATGTTTCACACCAATACAATGCGCACCACCCTGTGATGTTTTTCTCACTCCTACTAGTGAATGTAATGTTACACACCCATACAATGCGCACCACCCCGCGATGTGTTTCAGAAACCTATCCTACATTGCCACTGCATGTTCCCTGACCTCCCCATGCTGAACATCCCGCGGTGCTTTTCTCCATCCTACATTGCCACTCACTGCCTAACCTAATTCAGAACATCCGATTCACACCACCCCGTTATATTTTTCTCCTCCTACTAGTGAATGTAATGCTACACACCCATACAATGTGCACCACCCCGCGATGTTTTTCAGAAACCTATCCTACTTTGTCACTGCATGTTCCCTGACCTCCACATGCTGACCACCCCGCGGTGCTTTTCCCCATCCTACATTGCCACTCAATGCCTATCCTAATTCAGACCCTCCGATTCACAGCACCCCGTGATGTTTTTCTCACTCCTACTAGTGAATGTAATGTTACACACCCATACAATGCGCACCACCCCGTGATGTTTTTCTCACTCCTACTAGTGAATGTAATGTTACACACCCTTACAATGCGCACCACCCCGAGATGTTTTTCAGAAACCTATCCTACATTGCCACTGCATGTTTCCTGACCTCCACATGCTTACCAGCCCGCGGTTTTTTTATCCATCCTACATTGCCACTCACTGCCTATCCTAATTCAGGCCCTCCGATTCACACCACCCCGTGATGTTTTTCTCACTCCTACTAGTGAATGTAATGTTTCACACCCATACAATTCGCACCACCCCATGATGTGTTTCTCACTCCTACTAGTGAATGTAATGTTACACACCCATACAATGCTCACCACCCCGCGATATTTTTCAGAAACCTACCCTTCATTGCCACTGCATGTTCCATGACCTCCCAATGCTGACCACCCCGCGGTGCTTTTCTCCATCCTACATTGCCTCTCACTGCCTATCCTAATTCAGACCCTCCGATTCACACCACCCCGTGATGTTTTTCTCACTCCTACTAGTGAATGTAATGTTACACACCCATACAATGCGCACACCCCGCGATGTGTTTCAGAAACCTATCCTAAATTGTCACTGCCTGTTCCCCGACCTCCCCATGCTGACCACCCCACGGTGCTTTTCTCCATCCTACATTGCCACTCACTGCCTATCCTAATTCTGACTTTCCGATTAAGACCACCCCATGATGTTTTTCTCACTCCTACTAGTGAATGTAATGTTACAGACCCTTACAATGCGCACCACCCCGAGATGATTTTCAGAAACGTATCCTACATTGCCACTGCATGTTTCCTGACCTCCACATGCTGTCCACCCCACGATGTTTTTCTCCATCCTACATTGCCACTCACTGCGTATCCTAATTCAGACCCTCCAAATCACACCACCCCGTGATGTTTTTCTCACTCCTACTAGTGAATGTAATGTTACACACCCATACAATACGCACACCCCGCGATGTGTTTCAGAAACCTATCCTAAATTGTCACTGCCTGTTCCCCGACCTCCCCATGCTGACCACCCCATGGTGCTTTTCTCCATCCTACATTGCCACTCACTGACTATCCTAATTCCGACCTTCCGATTCAGACCACCCCATGATGTTTTTCTCACTCCTACTAGTGAATGTAATGTTACAGACCCTTACAATGCGCACCACCCCGAGATGTTTTGCAGAAACGTATCCTACATTGCCACTGCATGTTTCCTGACCTCCACATGCTGTCCACCCAGCGATGTTTTTCTCCATCCTACATTGCCACTCACTGCGTATCCTAATTCAGACCCTCCAAATCACACCACCCCGTGCTATTTTTCTCACTCCTACTAGTGAATGTAATGTTACACATCCATACAATTCCAACCACCCCGCAATGTTTTTCAGAAACCTATCCTTCATTGCCACTCCATGTTCCCTGACTTCCCCATGCTGACCACCCCGCAGTGCTTTTCTCCATCCTACATTGCCTCTCACTGCCTATTCTAATTCAGACCCTCCGATTCGCACCACCCCATGATGTTTTTCTCACTCCTACTAGTGAATGTAATGTTACACACCCATACAATGCGCACTACCCTGCGATGTTTTTCAGAAACCTATCCTACATTGCCACGGCATGTTCCCTGACATCCCCATGCTGACCACCGCGCGGTGCTTTTCTCCATCCTACATCGCCACTCACTGCCTATCCTAATTCAGACCCTCCGAATCACCCCACCCCGTGATGTTTTTCTCACTCCTACTAGTGAATGTAATGTTTCACACCAATACAATGCGCACCACCCCGTGATGTTTTTCTCACTCCTACTAGTGAATGTAATGTTACACACCCATACAATGCGCACCACCCCGCGATGTGTTTCAGAAACCTATCCTACATTGCCACTGCATGTTCCCTGACCTCCCCATGCTGAACATCCCGCGGTGCTTTTCTCCATCCTACATTGCCACTCACTGCCTAACCTAATTCAGATCATCCGATTCACACCACCCCGTTATGTTTTTCTCCTCCTACTAGTGAATGTAATGCTACACACCCATGCAATGTGCACCACCCAGCGATGTTTTTCAGAAACCTATCCTACTTTGTCACTGCATGTTCCCTGACCTCCACATGCTGACCACCGTGCGGTGCTTTTCCCCATCCTACATTGCCACTCAATGCCTATCCTAATTCAGACCCTCCGATTCACAGCACCCCGTGATGTTTTTCTCACTCCTACTAGTGAATGTAATGTTACACACCCATGCAATGTGCACCACCCCGGGGTGTTTTTCAGAAACCTATCCTACATTGCCACTGCATGTTCCCTGACCACCCCATGCTGACCACCCCACGGTGCTTTTCTCCATCCTACATTGCCACTCACTGCCTATCCTAATTCAGACCCTACGATTCACACCACCCCGTGATGTTTTTCTCACTCTTACTAGTGAATGTAATGTTACACACCCATACAATGCGCACCACCCCGTGATGTTTTTCTCACTCCTACTAGTGAATGTAATGTTACACACCCTTACAATGCGCACCACCCCGAGATGTTTTTCAGAAACCTATCCTACATTGCCACTGCATGTTTCCTGACCTCCACATGCTTACCAGCCCGCGGTTTTTTTATCCATCCTACATTGCCACTCACTGCCTATCCTAATTGAGGCCCTCCGATTCACACCACCCCGTGATGTTTTTCTCACTCCTACTAGTGAATGTAATGTTTCACACCCATACAATTCGCACCACCCCATGATGTGTTTCTCACTCCTACTAGTGAATGTAATGTTACACACCCATACAATGCTCACCACCCCGCGATATTTTTCAGAAACCTACCCTTCATTGCCACTGCATGTTCCATGACCTCCCAATGCTGACCACCCCGCGGTGCTTTTCTCCATCCTACATTGCCTCTCACTGCCTATCCTAATTCAGACCCTCCGATTCACACCACCCCGTGATGTTTTTCTCACTCCTACTAGTGAATGTAATGTTACACACCCATACAATGCGCACACCCCGCGATGTGTTTCAGAAACCTATCCTAAATTGTCACTGCCTGTTCCCCGACCTCCCCATGCTGACCACCCCACGGTGCTTTTCTCCATCCTACATTGCCACTCACTTCCTATCCTACTTCTGACTTTCCGATTAAGACCACCCCATGATGTTTTTCTCACTCCTACTAGTGAATGTAATGTTACAGACCCTGACAATGCGCACCACCCCGCGATGTGTTTCAGAAACCTATCCTACATTGCCACTGCATGTTCCCTGACCTCCCCATGCTGAACATCCCGCGGTGCTTTTCTCCATCCTACATTGCCACTCACTGCCTATCCTAATTCAGGCCCTCCGATTCACACCACCCTGTGATGTTTTTCTCACTCCTACAGGGGAATGTAATGTTACACACCCATACAATGCTCACCACTCCGCGATGTTTTTCAGAAACCTCTCCTACATTGCCACTGCATGTTCCCTGACCTCCCCTTGCTGACCACCCCGCGGTTCTTTTCTCCATCCTACATTGCCACTCACTGCCTATCCTAATTCAGACCCTCCGATTCACACCACCCTGTGATGTTTTTCTCACTCCTACAGGTGAATGTAATGTTACACACGTATACAATGCGCACCAACCCGCGATGTTTTTCAGAAACCTATCCTACATTGCAACTGCATGTTCCCTGACCTCCCCATGATGACCACCCTGTGGTGCTTTTCTCCATCGTGCATTGCCACTCACTGCCTATCCTAATTCAGAGCCTCCGATTCACACCACCCCGTGGTGTTTTTCTCACTCCTACTAGTGAATGTAATGTTACACACCCATACAATGAGCACACCCCGCGATGTGTTTCAGAAACCTATACTAAATTGTCACTGCCTGTTCCCCGACCTCCCCATGCTGACCACCCCACGGTGCTTTTCTCCATCCTACATTGCCACTCACTGCCTATCCTAATTCCGACCTTCCGATTCAGACCACCCCATGATGTTTTTCTCACTCCTACTAGTGAATGTAATGTTACAGACCCTTACAATGCGCACCACCCCGAGATGATTTTCAGAAACGTATCCTACATTGCCACTGCATGTTTCCTGACCTCCACATGCTGTCCACCCCGCGATGTTTTTCTCCATCCTACATTGCCACTCACTGCGTATCCTAATTCAGACCCTCCACATCACACCACCCCGTGATGTTTTTCTCACTCCTACTAGTGAATGTAAAGTTACACACCCATACAATGCGCACCACCCCGTGATGTTTTTCTCACTCCTACTAGTGAATGTAATATTACACATCCATACAATTCCAACCACCCCGCAATGTTTTTCAGAAACCTATCCTTCATTGCCACTCCATGTTCCCTGACTTCCCCATGCTGACCACCCCGCAGTGCTTTTCTCCATCCTACATTGCCTCTCACTGCCTATTCTAATTCAGACCCTCCGATTCGCACCACCCCATGATGTTTTTCTCACTCCTACTAGTGAATGTAATGTTACACACCCATACAATGCGCACCACCCTGCGATGTTTTTCAGAAACCTATCCTACATTGCCACTGCATGTTCCCTGACTTCCCCATGCTGACCACCGCGCGGTGCTTTTCTCCATCCTACATCGCCACTCACTGCCTATCCTAATTCAGACCCTCCGAATCACCCCACCCCGTGATGTTTTTCTCACTCCTACTAGTGAATGTAATGTTTCACACCAATACAATGCGCACCACCCCGTGATGTTTTTCTCACTCCTACTAGTGAATGTAATGTTACACACCCATACAATGCGCACCACCCCGCGATGTGTTTCAGAAACCTATCCTACATTGCCACTGCATGTTCCCTGACCTCCCCATGCTGAACATCCCGCGGTGCTTTTCTCCATCCTACATTGCCACTCACTGCCTAACCTAATTCAGACCATCCGATTCACACCACCCCGTTATATTTTTCTCCTCCTACTAGTGAATGTAATGCTACACACCCATACAATGTGCACCACCCCGCGATGTTTTTCAGAAACCTATCCTACTTTGTCACTGCATGTTCCCTGACCTCCACATGCTGACCACCCCGCGGTGCTTTTCCCCATCCTACATTGCCACTCAATGCCTATCCTAATTCAGACCCTCCGATTCACAGCACCCCGTGAAGTTTTTCTCACTCCTACTAGTGAATGTAATGTTACACACCCATGCAATGTGCACCACCCCGGGGTGTTTTTCAGAAACCTATCCTACATGGCCACTGCATCTTCCCTGACCACCCCATGCTGACCACCCCACGGTGCTTTTCTCCATCCTACATTGCCACTCACTGCCTATCCTAATTCAGACCCTCCGATTCACACCACCCCGTGATGTTTTTCTCACTCTTACTAGTGAATGTAATGTTACACACCCATACAATGCGCACCACCCCGTGATGTTTTTCTCACTCCTACTAGTGAATGTAATGTTACACACCCTTACAATGCGCACCACCCCGAGATGTTTTTCAGAAACCTATCCTACATTGCCACTGCATGTTTCCTGACCTCCACATGCTTACCAGCCCGCGGTTTTTTTATCCATCCTACATTGCCACTCACTGCCTATCCTAATTCAGGCCCTCCGATTCACACCACCCCGTGATGTTTTTCTCACTCCTACTAGTGAATGTAATGTTTCACACCCATACAATTCGCACCACCCCATGATGTGTTTCTCACTCCTACTAGTGAATGTAATGTTACACACCCATACAATGCTCACCACCCCGCGATATTTTTCAGAATCCTACCCTTCATTGCCACTGCATGTTCCATGACCTCCCAATGCTGACCACCCCGCGGTGCTTTTCTCCATCCTACATTGCCTCTCACTGCCTATCCTAATTCAGACCCTCCGATTCACACCACCCCGTGATGTTTTTCTCACTCCTACTAGTGAATGTAATGTTACACACCCATACAATGCGCACACCCCGCGATGTGTTTCAGAAACCTATCCTAAATTGTCACTGCCTGTTCCCCGACCTCCCCATGCTGACCACCCCAAGGTGCTTTTCTCCATCCTACATTGCCACTCACTGCCTATCCTAATTCTGACTTTCCGATTAAGACCACCCCATGATGTTTTTCTCACTCCTACTAGTGAATGTAATGTTACAGACCCTTACAATGCGCACCACCCCGAGTTGATTTTCAGAAACGTATCCTACATTGCCACTGCATGTTTCCTGACCTCCACATGCTGTCCACCCCACGATGTTTTTCTCCATCCTACATTGCCACTCACTGCGTATCCTAATTCAGACCCTCCAAATCACACCACCCCGTGATGTTTTTCTCACTCCTACTAGGGAATGTAATGTTACACACCCATACAATGCGCACACCCCGCGATGTGTTTCAGAAACCTATCCTAAATTGTCACTGCCTGTTCCCCGACCTCCCCATGCTGACCACCCCAAGGTGCTTTTCTCCATCCTACATTGCCACTCACTGCCTATCCTAATTCCGACCTTCCGATTCAGACCACCCCATGATGTTTTTCTCACTCCTACTAGTGAATGTAATGTTACAGACCCTTACAATGCGCACCACCCCGAGATGATTTTCAGAAACGTATCCTACATTGCCACTGCATGTTTCCTGACCTCCACATGCTGTCCACCCCGCGATGTTTTTCTCCATCCTACATTGCCACGCACTGCGTATCCTAATTCAGACCCTCCAAATCACACCACCCCGCGATGTTTTTCTCACTCCTACTAGTGAATGTAATGTTACACATCCATACAATTGCAACCACCCCGCAATGTTTTTCAGAAACGTATCCTTCATTGCCACTCCATGTTCCCTGACTTCCCCATGCTGACCACCCCGCAGTGCTTTTCTCCATCCTACATTGCCTCTCACTGCCTATTCTAATTCAGACCCTCCGATTCGCACCACCCCATGATGTTTTTCTCACTCCTACTAGTGAATGTAATGTTACACACCCATACAATGCGCACTACCCTGCGATGTTTTTCAGAAACCTATCCTACATTGCCACTGCATGTTCCCTGACTTCCCCATGCTGACCACCGCGCGGTGCTTTTCTCCATCCTACATCGCCACTCACTGCCTATCCTAATTCAGACCCTCCGAATCACCCCACCCCGTGATGTTTTTCTCACTACTACTAGTGAATGTAATGTTTCACACCAATACAATGCGCACCACCCCGTGATGTTTTTCTCACTCCTACTAGTGAATGTAATGTTACACACCCATACAATGCGCACCACCCCGCGATGTGTTTCAGAAACCTATCCTACATTGCCACTGCATGTTCCCTGACCTCCCCATGCTGAACATCCCGCGGTGCTTTTCTCCATCCTACATTGCCACTCACTGCCTAACCTAATTCAGATCATCCGATTCACACCACCCCGTTATGTTTTTCTCCTCCTACTAGTGAATGTAATGCTACACACCCATACAATGTGCACCACCCAGCGATGTTTTTCAGAAACCTATCCTACTTTGTCACTGCATGTTCCCTGACCTCCACATGCTGACCACCCCGCGGTGCTTTTCCCCATCCTACATTTCCACTCAATGCCTATCCTAATTCAGACCCTCCGATTCACAGCACCCCGTGATGTTTTTCTCACTCCTACTAGTGAATGTAATGTTACACACCCATGCAATGTGCACCACCCCGGGGTGTTTTTCAGAAACCTATCCTACATTGCCACTGCATGTTCCCTGACCACCCCATGCTGACCACCCCACGGTGCTTTTCTCCATCCTACATTGCCACTCACTGCCTATCCTAATTCAGACCCTACCATTCACACCACCCCGTGATGTTTTTCTCACTCTTACTAGTGAATGTAATGTTACACACCCATACAATGCGCACCACCCCGTGATGTTTTTCTCACTCCTACTAGTGAATGTAATATTA
Source organism: Cavia porcellus (assembly GCF_034190915.1). Lineage (NCBI taxonomy): Eukaryota > Metazoa > Chordata > Mammalia > Rodentia > Caviidae > Cavia > Cavia porcellus. Next base: position 70,549,097 of record NW_026947502.1, read on the forward strand.
CACACCCTTACAATGCGCACCACCCCGAGATGTTTTTCAGAAACCTATCCTACATTGCCACTGCATGTTTCCTGACCTCCACATGCTTACCAGCCCGCGGTTTTTTTATCCATCCTACATTGCCACTCACTGCCTATCCTAATTCAGGCCCTCCGATTCACACCACCCCGTGATGTTTTTCTCACTCCTACTAGTGAATGTAATGTTTCACACCCATACAATTCGCACCACCCCATGATGTGTTTCTCACTCCTACTAGTTAATGTAATGTTACACACCCATACAATGCTCACCATCCCCGATATTTTTCAGAAACCTACCCTTCATTGCCACTGCATGTTCCATGACTTCCCAATGCTGACCACCCCGCGGTGCTTTTCTCCATCCTACATTGCCTCTCACTGCCTATCCTAATTCAGACCCTCCGATTCACACCACCCCGTGATGTTTTTCTCACTCCTACTAGTGAATGTAATGTTACACACCCATACAATGCGCACACCCCGCGATGCGTTTCAGAAACCTATCCTAAATTGTCACTGCCTGTTCCCCGACCTCCCCATGCTGACCACCCCACGGTGCTTTTCTCCATCCTACATTGCCACTCACTGCCTATCCTACTTCTCACTTTCCGATTAAGACCACTCCATGATGTTTTTCTCACTCCTACTAGTGAATGTAATGTTACAGACCCTGACAATGCGCACCACCCCGAGATGATTTTCAGAAACGTATCCTACATTGCCACTGCATGTTTCCTGACCTCCACATGCTGTCCACCCCGCGATGTTTTTCTCCATCCTACATTGCCACTCACTGCGTATCCTAATTCAGACCCTCCAAATCACACCAGCCCGTGATGTTTTTCTCACTCCTACTAGTGAATGTAAAGTTACACACCCATACAATGCGCACCACCCCGTGATGTTTTTCTCACTCCTACTAGTGAATGTAATGTTACACATCCATACAATTCCAACCACCCCGCAATGTTTTTCAGAAACCTATCCTTCATTGCCACTGCATGTTCCCTGACTTCCCCATGCTGACCACCCCGCAGTGCTTTTCTCCATCCTACATTGCCTCTCACTGCCTATTCTAATTCAGACCCTCCGATTCGCACCACCCCATGATGTTTTTCTCACTCCTACTAGTGAATGTAATGTTACACACCCATACAATGCGCACCACCCTGCGATGTATTTCAGAAACCTATCCTACATTGCCACTGCATGTTCCCTGACTTCCCCATGCTGACCACCGCGCGGTGCTTTTCTCCATCCTACATCGCCACTCACTGCCTATCCTAATTCAGACCCTCTGAATCACACCACCCCGTGATGTTTTTCTCACTCTTACTAGTGAATGTAATGTTACACACCCATACAATGCGCACTACCCCGAGATGTTTTTCAGAAATCTATCCTACATTGCCACTGCATGTTTCCTGACCTCCACATGCTTACCAGCCCGTGGTGTTTTTATCCATCCTACATTGCCACTCACTGCCTATCCTAATTCAGGCCCTCCGATTCACACCACCCCGTGATGTTTTTCTCACTCCTACTAGTGAATGTAATTTTTCACACCCATACAATTCGCACCACCCCATGATGTGTTTCTCACTCCTACTAGTGAATGTAATGTTACACACCCATACAATGCTCACCACCCCGCGATATTTTTCAGAAACCTACCCTTCATTGCCACTGCATGTTCCATGACCTCCCAATGCTGACCACCCCGCGGTGCTTTTCTCCATCCTACATTGCCTCTCACTGCCTATCCTAATTCAGACCCTCCGATTCACACCACCCCGTGATGTTTTTCTCACTCCTACTAGTGAATGTAATGTTACACACCCATACAATGCGCACCACCCCGCGATGTGTTTCAGAAACCTATCCTACATTGCCACTGCATGTTCCCTGACCTCCCCATGCTGAACATCCCGCGGTGCTTTTCTCCATCCTACATTGCCACTCACTGCCTAACCTAATTCAGATCATCCGATTCACACCACCCCGTTATGTTTTTCTCCTCCTACTAGTGAATGTAATGCTACACACCCATACAATGTGCACCACCCAGCGATGTTTTTCAGAAACCTATCCTACTTTGTCACTGCATGTTCCCTGACCTCCACATGCTGACCACCCCGCGGTGCTTTTCCCCATCCTACATTTCCACTCAATGCCTATCCTAATTCAGACCCTCCGATTCACAGCACCCCGTGATGTTTTTCTCACTCCTACTAGTGAATGTAATGTTACACACCCATGCAATGTGCACCACCCCGGGGTGTTTTTCAGAAACCTATCCTACATTGCCACTGCATGTTCCCTGACCACCCCATGCTGACCACCCCACGGTGCTTTTCTCCATCCTACATTGCCACTCACTGCCTATCCTAATTCAGACCCTACCATTCACACCACCCCGTGATGTTTTTCTCACTCTTACTAGTGAATGTAATGTTACACACCCATACAATGCGCACCACCCCGTGATGTTTTTCTCACTCCTACTAGTGAATGTAATGTTACACACCCTTACAATGCGCACCACCCCGAGATGTTTTTCAGAAACCTATCCTACATTGCCACTGCATGTTTCCTGACCTCCACATGCTTACCAGCCCGCGGTTTTTTTATCCATCCTACATTGCCACTCACTGCCTATCCTAATTCAGGCCCTCCGATTCACACCACCCCGTGATGTTTTTCTCACTCCTACTAGTGAATGTAATGTTTCACACCCATACAATTCGCACCACCCCATGATGTGTTTCTCACTCCTACTAGTTAATGTAATGTTACACACCCATACAATGCTCACCATCCGCGATATTTTTCAGAAACCTACCCTTCATTGCCACTGCATGTTCCATGACTTCCCAATGCTGACCACCCTGCGGTGCTTTTCTCCATCCTACATTGCCTCTCACTGCCTATCCTAATTCAGACCCTCCGATTCACACCACCCCGTGATGTTTTTCTCACTCCTACTAGTGAATGTAATGTTACACACCCATACAATGCGCACTCCCCGCGATGTGTTTCAGAAACCTATCCTAAATTGTCACTGCCTGTTCCCCGACCTCCCCATGCTGACCACCCCACGGTGCTTTTCTCCATCCTACATTGCCACTCACTGCCTATCCTACTTCTGACTTTCCGATTAAGACCACCCCATGATGTTTTTCTCACTCCTACTAGTGAATGTAATGTTACAGACCCTGACAATGCGCACCACCCCGAGATGATTTTCAGAAACGTATCCTACATTGCCACTGCATGTTTCCTGACCTCCACATGCTGTCCACCCCGCGATGTTTTTCTCCATCCTACATTGCCACTCACTGCGTATCCTAATTCAGACCCTCCAAATCACACCAGCCCGTGATGTTTTTCTCACTCCTACTAGTGAATGTAAAGTTACACACCCATACAATGCGCACCACCCCGTGATGTTTTTCTCACTCCTACTAGTGAATGTAATGTTACACATCCATACAATTCCAACCACCCCGCAATGTTTTTCAGAAACCTATCCTTCATTGCCACTGCATGTTCCCTGACTTCCCCATGCTGACCACCCCGCAGTGCTTTTCTCCATCCTACATTGCCTCTCACTGCCTATTCTAATTCAGACCCTCCGATTCGCACCACCCCATGATGTTTTTCTTACTCCTACTAGTGAATGTAATGTTACACACCCTTACAATGCGCACCACCCTGCGATGTATTTCAGAAAGCTATCCTACATTGCCACTGCATGTTCCCTGACTTCCCCATGCTGACCACCGCGCGGTGCTTTTCTCCATCCTACATCGCCACTCACTGCCTATCCTAATTCAGACCCTCCGAATCACACCACCCCGTGATGTTTTTCTCACTCTTACTAGTGAATGTAATGTTACACACCCATACAATGCGCACCACCCCGAGATGTTTTTCAGAAATCTATCCTACATTGCCACTGCATGTTTCCTGACCTCCACATGCTTACCAGCCCGTGGTGTTTTTATCCATCCTACATTGCCACTCACTGCCTATCCTAATTCAGGCCCTCCGATTCACACCACCCCGTGATGTTTTTCTCACTCCTACTAGTGAATGTAATTTTTCACACCCATACAATTCGCACCACCCCATGATGTGTTTCTCACTCCTACTAGTGAATGTAATGTTACACACCCATACAATGCTCACCACCCCGCGATATTTTTCAGAAACCTACCCTTCATTGCCTCTGCATGTTCCATGACCTCCCAATGCTGACCACCCCGCGGTGCTTTTCTCCATCCTACATTGCCTCTCACTGCCTATCCTAATTCAGACCCTCCGATTCACACCACCCCGTGATGTTTTTCTCACTCCTACTAGTGAATGTAATGTTACACACCCATACAATGCTCACCACCCTGCGATGTTTTTTCAGAAACCTATCCTACATTGCTACTGCATGTTCCCTGACTTCCCCATGATGACCATCCAGCGGTGCTTTTCTCCATCCTACATTGCCACTCACTGCCTATCCTAATTCAGACACTCCGATTCACTCCACCCCGTGATGTTTTTCTCACTCCTACTAGTGAATGTAATGTTACACACACATACAATGCGCACCACCCCGCGATGTTTTTCAGAAACCTATCCTACATTGCCACTGCATGTTTCCTGACCTCCACATGCTGACCACCCCATGGTGCTTTTGTCCATCCTACATTGCCACTCACTGCCTATCCTAATTCAGACCCTCCGATTCACACCACCCTGTCATGTTTTTCTCACTCCTACTAGTGAATGTAATGTTACACACCCATACAACGCGCACCACCCCCGGATGTTTTTCAGATACCTATCCTACATTGCCACTGCATGTTCCTTGACTTCCCCGTGCTGACCACCCCGAGGTGCTTTTCTCCATCTTACATTGCCAGTCACTTCCTTTCCTAATTCAGGCCCTCCAATTCACACAACCCCGTGATGTTTTTCTCACTCTTACTAGTGAATGTAATGTTACACACCCATACAATGCGCACCACCCCGTGATGTTTTTTTCACTCCTACTAGTGAATGTAATGTTACACACCCTTACAATGCACACCACCCCGAGATGTTTTTCAGAAACCTATCCTACATTGTCACTGCATGTTCCCTGACCTCCAGATGCTGACCACCCCGCGGTGCTTTTCCCCATCCTACATTGCCACTCAATGCCTATCCTAATTCAGACCCTCCGATTCACACCACCCCGTGATGTTTTTCTCACTCCTACTAGTGAATGTAATGTTACACACCCATGCAATGTGCACCACCCCGGGGTTTTTTTCAGAAACCTATCATACATTGCCACTGCATGTTCCCTGACCACCCCATGCTGACCACCCCACGGTGCTTTTCTCCATCCTACATTGCCACTCACTGCCTATCCTAATTCAGACCCTCTGATTCACACCACCCCGTGATGTTTTTCTCACTCTTACTAGTGAATGTAATGTTACACACCCTTACAATGCGCACCACCCCGAGATGTTTTTCAGAAACCTATCCTACATTGCCACTGCATGTTTCCTGACTTCCACAGGCTGACCACCCCGCGGTGTTTTTATCCATCCTACATTGCCACTCACTGCCTATCCTAATTCAGGCCCTCCGATTCACACCACCCCGTGATGTTTTTCTCACTCCTACTAGTGAATGTAATGTTACACACCCATACAATGCGCACCTCTCCGCGATGTTTTTCAGAAACTTATCCTGCATTTCCACTGCACGTTCCCTAACCTCAACATGCTGACCACCCCGCGGTGCTTCTCTTCATACTACATTGCCACTCACTGCCTATCCTAATTTAGACACTCCGATTCACTCCACCCCGTGATGTTTTCCTCACTCCTACGAGTGAATGTAATGTTACACACCCATACAATGCGCACCACCCCGCGTTGTTTTTCAGAAACCTATCCTGCATTGCCACTGAATGTTCCCTGACCTCCCCATGCTGACCACCCCGCGGTGCTTTTCTCCATCCTACATCGCCACTCACTGCCTATCCTAATTCAGACCCTCCGAATCACACCACCCCATGATGTTTTTCTCACTCCTACTAGTGAATGTAATGTTTCACACCCATACAATTCCCACCACCCCATGATGTGTTTCTCACTCCTACTAGTGAATGTAATGTTACACACCCATACAATGCTCACCACCACGCGATATTTTTCAGAAACCTATCCTTCATTGCCACTGCATGTTCTATGACCTCCCAATGCTGACCACCCCACGGTGCTTTTCTCCATCCTACATTGCCTCTCACTGCCTATCCTAATTCAGACCCTCCGATTCACACCACCCGGTGATGTTTTTCTCACTCCTACTAGTGAATGTAATGTTACACACCCATACAATGTTCACAACCCCGCGATGTTTTTCAGAAACCTATCCTACATTGCTACTGCATGTTCCCTGACTTCCCCATGCTGACCATCCAGCGGTGCTTTTCTCCATCCTACATTGCCACTCACTGCCTATCCTAATTCACACACTCCGATTCACTCCACCCCGTGTTGTTTATCTCACTCCTACTAGTGAATGTAATGTTACACACCCATACAATGCGCACCACCCCGCGATGTTTCTCAGAAACCTATCCTACATTGCCACTGCATGTTTCCTGACCACCCCATGCTGACCACCCCGCGGTGCTTTTCTCCATCCTACATTGCCACTCACTGCCTATCCTAATTCAGACCCTCCGATTCACACCACCCCGTGATGTTTTTCTCACTCCTACTAGTGAATGTAATGTTACACACCCATAAAATGCGCCTCACCCTGCGATGTTTTTCAGAAACCTATCCTACATTGCCACTGCATGTTTCCTGACCTCCCCATGCTGACCACCCCGAGGTGCTTTTCTCCATCCTACATTGCCACTCACTTCCTATCCTAATTCAGACCCTCCGATTCACACCACCCCGTGATGTTTTTCTCACTCCTACTAGTGAATGTAATGTTACACACCCATACAATGCGCACCACCCCGCGATGTGTTTCAGAAACCTATCCTACATTGCCACTGCATGTTCCCTGACTTCCCCATGCTGACCATCCCGCGGAGCTTTACTCCATCCTACATTGCCACTCACTGCCTAACCTAATTCAGATCCTCAGATTCACACCACCCCGTTATGTTTTTTTCCTCCTACTAGTGAATGTAATGTTACACACCCATACAATGTGCACCACCCCGCGATGTGTTTCAGAAACCTATCCTACCTTGCCACTGCATGTTCCCTGACCTCCCCATGCTGTCCATCACGCGGTGCTTTTCTCCATCCTACATTGCCACTCACTGCCTAACCTATTTCAGACCCTCCGATTCACACCACCCCGTTAGTTTTTTCTCCTCCTACTAGTGAATGTAATGCTACACACCCATACAATATGCACCACTCCGCGATGTTTTCCAGAAACCTATCCTACATTGTCACTGCATGTTCCCTGACTTCCACATGCTGACCATCCAGCGGTGCTTTTCTCCATCCTAAATTGCCACTCACTGCCTATCCTAATTCAGACACTCCGATTCACTCCACCCCGTGATGTTTTTCTCACTCCTACTAGTGAATGTAATTTTTCACACCCATACAATTCGCACCACCCCATGATGTGTTTCTCACTCCTACTAGTGAATGTAATGTTACACACCCATATAACGCGCACCAACCCCGGATGTTTTTCAGATACCTATCCTACATTGCCACTGCATGTTCCTTGACTTCCCCGTGCTGACCACCCCGAGGTGCTTTTCTCCATCCTACATTGCCACTCACTTCCTTTCCTAATTCAGACCCTCCAATTCACACAACCCCGTGATGTTTTTCTCACTCTTACTAGTGAATGTAATGTTACACACCCTTACAATGCGCACCACCCCGAGATGTTTTTCAGAAACCTATCCTACATTGTCACTGCATGTTTCCTTACCTCCACATACTGACCACCCCGCGGTGGTTTTCTCCATCCTACATTGCCACTCACTGCCTATCCTAATTCAGACCCTCCGAATCACACCACCCCATGATGTTTTTCTCACTCCTACTAATTAATGTAATGTTACACACCCATACAATGCTCAGCACCCCGCGATGTTTTTCAGAAACTTATCCTACATTGCCACTGCATTTTCCCTGACCTCACCATGCTGACAACCCCACGGTGCTTTTATCCATCCTAAATTGCCATTCACTGTCTATCCTAATTCAGACACTCCGATTCAAACCACCCTGTGATGTTTTTCTCACTCCTACTATTGAATGTAATGTTACACACCCATACAGTGTGCACCAACCCATGATGTGTTTCTCACTCCTACTAGTGAATGTAATGTTACACACCCATACAATGCGCACCAGCCCGTGATGTTTTTCAGAAACCTATCCTACATTGCCACTGAATGTTCCCTGACCTCCCCATGCTGACCACCCCGCGGTGCTTTTCTCCATGCTACATCGCCACTCACTGCCTATCCTAATTCAGACCCTCCGAATCACACCACCCCGTGATGTTTTTCTCACTCCTACTAGTAAATGTAATGTTTCACACCCATACAATTCGCACCACCCCATGATGTGTTACTCACTCCTACTAGTGAATGTAATGTTACACACCCATACAATGCTCACCACCCCGCGATGTTTTTCAGAAACCTATCCTTCATTGCCACTGCATGTTCCATGACCTCCCAATGCTGACCACCCCGTGGTGCTTTTCTCCATCCTACATTGCCACTCACTGCCTATCCTAATTCAGACACTCTGATTCACAACACCCTGTGATTTTTTTCTCACTCGTACTAGTGAATGTAATGTTACACACCAATACAACGCGCACCACCCCCGGATGTTTTTCAGAAACCTATCCTACATTGCCACTGGATGTTCACTGACTTCCCCATGCTGAAAACCCCGAGGTGCTTTTCTCCATCCTACATTGCCACTCACTTCCTGTCCTAATTCATTCCCTCCGATTCACACCACCCCGTGATGTTTTTCTCACTCTTTGTAGTGAATGTAATGTTACACACCCATACAATGCGCACCACCCCGTGATATTTTTCTCACTCCTACTAGTGAATGTAATGTTACACACCCTTACAATGTGCACCACCCCCAGATGTTTTTCAGAAACATATCCTACATTGCCACTGCATGTTTCCTGACCTCCACATGCTGACCACCCCGCGGTGTTTTTCTCCATCCTACATTGCCACTCACTGCCTATCCTAAATCAGGCCCTCCGATTCACACCACCCCGTGATGTTTTTCTCACTCCTACTAGTGAATGTAATGTTACACACCCATACAATGCGCACCACTCCGCGATGTTTTTCAGAAACTTATCCTACATTGCCACTGCACGTTCCCTAACCTCCACAAGCTGACCACCCCGCGGTGCTTCTCTCCATACTACATTGCCACTCACTGCCGATCCTAATTCAGACACTCCGATTCACTCCACCCCGTGATGTTTTTCTCACTCCTACTAGTGAATGTAATGTTACACACCCATACAATGCGCACCACCCCGCGATGTTTTTCAGAAACCTATCCTACATTGCCACTGCATGTTTCCTGACCTCCCCATGCTGACCACCCCGCGGTGCTTTTCTCCATCCTACATTGCCACTCACTGCCTATCCTAATTCAGACCCTCTGATTCACAACACCCCGTGATGTTTTTCTCACTCCTACTAGTGAATGTAATGTTACACACCCATACAATGCGCACCACCCTGCGATGTGTTTCAGAAACCTATCCTACATTGCCAATGCATGTTCCCTGACCTCCATATGCTGAACATCCCGCGGTGCTTTTCTCCATCCTACATTGCCACTCACTGCCTAACCTAATTCAGACCCTTCGATTCACACCACCCCGTTATGTTTTTCTCCTCCTACTAGTGAATGTAATGCTACACACCCATACAATGTGCACCACCCCGCGATGTTTTTCAGAAACCTATCCTACATTGTCACTGCATGTTCCCTGACCTCCAGATGCTGACCACCCCGCGGTGCTTTTCCCCATCCTACATTGCCACTCAATGCCTATCCTAATTCAGACCCTCCGATTCACACCACCCCGTGATGTTTTTCTCACTCCTACTAGTGAATGTAATGTTACACACCCATGCAATGTGCACCACCCCGGGGTGTTTTTCAGAAACCTATCATACATTGCCACTGCATGTTCCCTGACCACCCCATGCTGACCACCCCACGGTGCTTTTCTCCATCCTACATTGCCACTCACTGCCTATCCTAATTCAGACCCTCTGATTCACACCACCCCGTGATGTTTTTCTCACTCTTACTAGTGAATGTAATTTTACACACCCATACAATGCGCACCACCCCGTGATGTTTTTCTCACTCCTACTAGTGAATGTAATGTTACACACCCATACAATGCGCACCTCTCCGCGATGTTTTTCAGAAACTTATCCTGCATTTCCACGGCACGTTCCCTAACCTCAACATGCTGACCACCCCGCGCTGCTTCTCTTCATACTATATTGCCACTCACTGCATATCCTAATTCAGACACTCCGATTCACTCCACCCCGTGATGTTTTTCTCACCCCTACTAGTGAATGTAATGTTTCACACCCATACAATTCCCACCACCCCATGATGTGTTTCTCACTCCTACTAGTGAATGTAATGTTACACACCCATACAATGCTCACCACCCCGCGATATTTTTCAGAAACCTACCCTTCATTGCCACTGCATGTTCCATGACCTCCCAATGCTGACCACCCCGCGGTGCTTTTCTCCATCCTACATTGCCTCTCACTGCCTATCCTAATTCACACCCTCCGATTGACACCACCCCGTGATGTTTTTCTCACTCCTACTAGTGAATGTAATGTTACACACCCATACAATGCGCACACCCCGCGATGTGTTTCAGAAACCTATCCTAAATTGTCACTGCCTGTTCCCCGACCTCCCCATTCTGACCACTCCACGGTGCTTTTCTCCATCCTACATTGCCACTCACTGCCTATCCTAATTCTGACTTTCCGATTAAGACCACCCCATGATGTTTTTCTCACTCCTACTAGTGAATGTAATGTTACAGACCCTGACAATGCGCACCACCCCGAGATGATTTTCAGAAACGTATCCTACATTGCCACTGCATGTTTCCTGACCTCCACATGCTGTCCACCCCGCGATGTTTTTCTCCATCCTACATTGCCACTCACTGCGTATCCTAATTCAGACCCTCCAAATCACACCACCCCGTGATGTTTTTCTCACTCCTACTAGTGAATGTAAAGTTACACACCCATACAATGCGCAACACCCCGTGATGTTTTTCTCACTCCTACTAGTGAATGTAATGTTACACATCCATACAATTCCAACCACCCCGCAATGTTTTTCAGAAACCTATCCTTCATTGCCACTGCATGTTCCCTGACTTCCCCATGCTGACCACCCCGCAGTGCTTTTCTCCATCCTACATTGCCTCTCACTGCCTATTCTAATTCAGACCCTCCGATTCGCACCACCCCATGATGTTTTTCTCACTCCTACTAGTGAATGTAATGTTACAAACCCATACAATGCGCACCACCCTGCGATGTATTTCAGAAAGCTATCCTACATTGCCACTGCATGTTCTCTGACTTCCCCATGCTGACCACCGCGCGGTGCTTTTCTCCATCCTACATCGCCACTCACTGCCTATCCTAATTCAGACCCTCCGAATCACACCACCCCGTGATGTTTTTCTCACTCCTACTAGTGAATGTAATGTTTCACACCAATACAATGCGCACCACCCCGTGATGTTTTCCTCACTCCTACTAGTGAATGTAATGTTACACACCCATACAATGCGCACCACCCCGCGATGTGTTTCAGAAACCTATCCTACATTGCCACTGCATGTTCCCTGACCTCCCCATGCTGAACATCCCGCGGTGCTTTTCTCCATCCAACATTGCCACTCACTGCCTAACCTAATTCAGACCATCCGATTCACACCACCCCGTTATGTTTTTCTCCTCCTACTAGTGAATGTAATGCTACACACCCATACAATGTGCACCACCCCGCGATGTTTTTCAGAAACCTATCCTACATTGTCACTGCATGTTCCCTGACCTCCACATGCTGACCACCACGCGGTGCTTTTCCCCATCCTACATTGCCACTCAATGCCTATCCTAATTCAGACCCTCCGATTCACACCACCCCGTGATGTTTTTCTCACTCCTACTAGTGAATGTAATGTTACACACCCATGCAATGTGCACCACCCCGGGGTGTTTTTCAGAAACCTATCCTAAATTGCCACTGCATGTTTCCTGACCACCCCATGCTGACCACCCCACGGTGCTTTTCTCCATCCTACATTGCCACTCACTGCCTATCCTAATTCAGACCCTCCGATTCACACCACCCCGTGATGTTTTTCTCACTCTTACTAGTGAATGTAATGTTACACACCCATACAATGCGCACCACCCCGTGATGTTTTTCTCACTCCTACTAGTGAATGTAATGTTACACACCCTTACAATGCGCACCACCCCGAGATGTTTTTCAGAAATCTATCCTACATTGCCACTGCATGTTTCCTGACCTCCACATGCTTACCAGCCCGTGGTGTTTTTATCCATCCTACATTGCCACTCACTGCCTATCCTAATTCAGGCCCTCCGATTCACACCACCCCGTGATGTTTTTCTCACTCCTACTAGTGAATGTAATTTTTCACACCCATACAATTCGCACCACCCCATGATGTGTTTCTCACTCCTACTAGTGAATGTAATGTTACACACCCATACAATGCTCACCACCCCGCGATATTTTTCAGAAACCTACCCTTCATTGCCACTGCATGTTCCATGACCTCCCAATGCTGACCACCCCGCGGTGCTTTTCTCCATCCTACATGACCTCTCACTGCCTATCCTAATTCAGACCCTCCGATTCACACCACCCCGTGATGTTTTTCTCACTCCTACTAGTGAATGTAATGTTACACACCCATACAATGCTCACCACCCTGCGATGTTTTTTCAGAAATCTATCCTACATTGCTACTGCATGTTCCCTGACTTCCCCATGATGACCATCCAGCGGTGCTTTTCTCCATCCTACATTGCCACTCACTGCCTATCCTAATTCAGACACTCCGATTCACTCCACCCCGTGATGTTTTTCTCACTCCTACTAGTGAATGTAATGTTACACACACATACAATGCGCACCACCCCGCGATGTTTTTCAGAAACCTATCCTACATTGCCACTGCATGTTTCCTGACCTCCACATGCTGACCACCCCATGGTGCTTTTCTCCATCCTAAATTGCCACTCACTGCCTATCCTAATTCAGACCCTCCGATTCACACCACCCTGTCATGTTTTTCTCACTCCTACTAGTGAATGTAATGTTACACACCCATACAACGCGCACCACCCCCGGATGTTTTTCAGATACCTATCCTACATTGCCACTGCATGTTCCTTGACTTCCCCGTGCTGACCACCCCGAGGTGCTTTTCTCCATCCTACATTGCCACTAACTTCCTTTCCTAATTCAGACCCTCCAATTCACACAACCCCGTGATGTTTTTCTCACTCTTACTAGTGAATGTAATGTTACACACCCATACAATGCGCACCACCCCGTGATGTTTTTTTCACTCCTACTAGTGAATGTAATGTTACACACCCTTACAATGCGCACCACCCCAAGATGTTTTTCAGAAACCTATCCTACATTGTCACTGCATGTTCCCTGACCTCCAGATGCTGACCACCCCGCGGTGCTTTTCCCCATCCTACATTGCCACTCAATGACTATCCTAATTCAGACCCTCCGATTCACACCACCCCGTGATGTTTTTCTCACTCCTACTAGTGAATGTAATGTTACACACCCATGCAATGTGCACCACCCCGGGGTGTTTTTCAGAAACCTATCATACATTGCCACTGCATGTTCCCTGACCACCCCATGCTGACCACCCCACGGTGCTTTTCTCCATCCTACATTGCCACTCACTGCCTATCCTAATTCAGACCCCTGATTCACACGACCCCGTGATGTTTTTCTCACTCTTACTAGTGAATGTAATGTTACACACCCTTACAATGCGCACCACCCCGAGATGTTTTTCAGAAACCTATCCTACATTGCCACTGCATGTTTCCTGACCTCCACATGCTGACCACCCCGCGGTGTTTTTATCCATCCTACATTGCCACTCACTGCCTATCCTGATTCAGGCCCTCCGATTCACACCACCCCGTGATGTGTTTCTCACTCCTACTAGTGAATGTAATGTTACACACCCATACAATGCGCACCTCTCCGCGATGTTTTTCAGAAACTTATCCTGCATTTCCACTGCACGTTCCCTAACCTCAACATGCTGACCACCCCGCGGTGCTTCTCTTCATACTACATTGCCACTCACTGCCTATCCTAATTTAGACACTCCGATTCACTCCACCCCGTGATGTTTTCCTCACTCCTACGAGTGAATGTAATGTTACACACCCATACAATGCGCACCACCCCGCGTTGTTTTTCAGAAACCTATCCTGCATTGCCACTGAATGTTCCCTGACCTCCCCATGCTGACCACCCCGCGGTGCTTTTCTCCATCCTACATCGCCACTCACTGCCTATCCTAATTCAGACCCTCCGAATCACACCACCCCATGATGTTTTTCTCACTCCTACTAGTGAATGTAATGTTTCACACCCATACAATTCCCACCACCCCATGATGTGTTTCTCACTCCTACTAGTGAATGTAATGTTACACACCCATACAATGCTCACCACCACGCGATGTTTTTCAGAAACCTATCCTTCATTGCCACTGCATGTTCCATGACCTTCCAATGCTGACCACCCCACGGTGCTTTTCTCCATCCTACATTGCCTCTCACTGCCTATCCTAATTCAGACCCTCCGATTCACACCACCCGGTGATGTTTTTCTCACTCGTACTATTGAATGTAATGTTACACACCCATACAACGCGCACCACCCCCGGATGTTTTTCATAAACCTATCCTACATTGCCACTGCATGTTCCCTGACTTCCACATGCTGACCACCCCGAGGTGCTTTTCTCCATCCTACATTGCCAATCACTTCCTATCCTAATTCAAACCCTCCGATTCACACCACCCCGTGATGTTTTTCTCACTCTTACTAGTAAATGTAATGTTACACACACATACAATGCGCACCACCCCGTGATGTTTTTCTCACTCCTACTAGTGAATGTAATGTTACACACCCTTACAATGCGCACAACCCCGAGATGTTTTTCAGAAACCTATCCTACATTGCCACTGCATGTTTCCTGACCTCCCCATGCTGACCACCCCGCGGTGATTTTCTCCATCCTACATTGCCACTCACTGCCTATCCTAATTCAGACCTCCGATTCACACCACCCCGTGATGTTTTTCTCACTCTTACTAGTGAATGTAATATTACACACCCATACAATGCGCCCCACCCTGCGATGTTTTTCAGAAACCTATCCTACCTTGCCACTGCATGTTTCCTGACCTCCCCATGCTGACCACCCCGAGGTGCTTTTCTCCATCCTACATTGCCACTCACTTCCTATCCTAATTCAGACCGTCCGATTCACACCACCCCGTTATGTTTTTTTCCTCCTACTAGTGAATGTAATGTTACACACCCATACAATGTGCACCACCCCGCGATGTGTTTCAGAAACCTATCCTACCTTGCCACTGCATGTTCCCTGACCTCCCCATGCTGTCCATCACGCGGTGCTTTTCTCCATCCTACATTGCCACTCACTGCCTAACCTATTTCAGACCCTCCGATTCACACCACCCCGTTAGGTTTTTCTCCTCCTACTAGTGAATGTAATGCTACACACCCATACAATATGCACCACTCCGCGATGTTTTCCAGAAACCTATCCTACATTGTCACTGCATGTTCCCTGACTTCCACATGCTGACCATCCAGCGGTGCTTTTCTCCATCCTACATTGCCACTCACTGCCTATCCTAATTCAGACACTCGGATTCACTCCACCCCGTGATGTTTTTCTCACTCCTACTAGTGAATGTAATTTTTCACACCCATAAAATTCGCAACACCCCATGATGTTTTTCTCACTCCTACTAGTGAATGTAATGTTACACACCCATATAACACGCACCACCCCCGGATGTTTTTCAGATACCTATCCTACATTGCCACTGCATGTTCCTTGACTTCCCCGTGCTGACCACCCCGAGGTGCTTTTCTCCAACCTACATTGCCACTCACTTCCTTTCCTAATTCAGACCCTCCAATTCACACAACCCCGTGATGTTTTTCTCACTCTTACTAGTGAATGTAATGTTACACACCCATACAATGCGCACCACCCCATGATGTTTTTTTCACTCCTACTAGTGAATGTAATGTTACACACCCTTACAATGTGCACCACCCCGAGATGTTTTTCAGAAACCTATCCTACATTGTCACTGCATGTTTCCTGACCTCCACATACTGACCACCCCGCGGTGGTTTTCTCCATCCTACATTGCCACTCACTGCCTATCCTAATTCAGACCCTCCGATTCACACCACCCCATGATGTTTTTCTCACTCCTACTAATTAATGTAATGTTACACACCCATACAATGCTCAGCACCCCGCGATGTTTTTCAGAAACTTATCCTACATTGCCACTGCATTTTCCCTGACCTCACCATGCTGACAACCCCACGGTGCTTTTATCCATCCTAAATTTCCACTCACTGTCTATCCTAATTCAGACACTCGGATTCAAACCACCCTGTGATGTTTTTCTCACTCCTACTATTGAATGTAATGTTACACACCCATACAGTGTGCACCAACCCATGATGTGTTTCTCACTCCTACTAGTGAATGTAATGTTACACACCCATACAGTGCGCACCAACCCATGATGTGTTTCTCACTCCTACTAGTGAATGTAATGTTACACACCCATACAATGCTCACCACCCCGCGATGTTATTCAGAAACCTATCCTATATTGCTACTTCATGTTCCCTGATTTCCCCATGCTGACCATCCAGCGGTGCTTTTCTCCATCCTACATTGCCACTCACTGCCTATCCTAATTCAGACACTCCGATTCACTCCACCCTGTGATGTTTTTCTCACTCCTACTAGTGAATGTAAAGTTACACACCCATACAATGCGCACCACCCCATGATGTTATTCTCACTCCTACTAGTGAATGTAATGTTACACACCCATACAATGCGCACCAGCCCGCGATGTTTTTCAGAAACCTATCCTACATTGCCACTGAATGTTCCCTGACCTCCCCATGCTGACCACCCCGCGGTGCTTTTCTCCATGCTACATCGCCACTCACTGCCTATCCTAATTCAGACCCTCCGAATCACACCACCCCGTGATGTTTTTCTCACTCCTACTAGTGAATGTAATGTTTCACACCCATACAATTCGCACCACCCCATGATGTGTTTCTCACTCCTACTAGTGAATGTAATGTTACACACCCATACAATGCTCACCACCCCGCGATGTTTTTCAGAAACCTATCCTACATTGTCACTGCATGTTCCCTGACCTCCAGATGCTGACCACCCCGCGGTGCTTTTCCCCATCCTACATCGCCACTCAATGCCTATCCTAATTCAGACCCTCCGATTCACACCACCCCGTGATGTTTTTCTCACTCCTACTAGTGAATGTAATGTTACACACCCTTACAATGCGCACCACCCCGAGATGTTTTTCAGAAATCTATCCTACATTGCCACTGCATGTTTCCTGACCTCCACATGCTGACCACCCCGCGGTGTTTTTATCCATCCTACATTGCCACTCACTGCCTATCCTAATTCAGGCCCTCCGATTCACACCACCCCGTGATGTTTTTCTCACTCCTACTAGTGAATGTAATGTTACACACCCATACAATGCACACCTCTCCGCGATGTTTTTCAGAAACTTATCCTGCATTTCCACTGCACGTTCCCTAACCTCAACATGCTGACCACCCCGCAGTGCTTCTCTTCATACTATATTGCCACTCACTGCCTATCCTAATTCAGACACTCCGATTCACTCCACCCCGTGATGTTTTCCTCTCTCCTACTAGTGAATGTAATGTTACACACCCATACAATGCGCACCACCCCGCGATGTTTTTCAGAAACCTATCCTGCTTTGCCACTGAATGTTCCCTGACCTCCCCATGCTGACCACCCCGCGGTGCTTTTCTCCATCCTACATCGCCACTCACTGCCTATCCTAATTCAGACCCTCCGAATCACACCACCCCATGATGTTTTTCTCACTCCTACTAGTGAATGTAATGTTTCACACCCATACAATTCCCACCACCCCATGATGTGTTTCTCACTCCTACTAGTGAATGTAATGTTACACACCCATACAATGCTCACCACCACGTGATGTTTTTCAGAAACCTATCCTTCATTGCCACTGCATGTTCCATGAGCTCCCAATGCTGACCACCCCGCGGTGCTTTTCTCCATCCTACATTGCCTCTCACTGCCTATCCTAATTCAGACCCTCCGATTCACACCACCCCGTGATGTTTTTCTCACTCCTACTAGTGAATGTAATGTTACACACCCATACAATGCTCACAACCCCGCGATGTTTTTCAGAAACCTATCCTACATTGCTACTGCATGTTCCCTGACTTCCCCATGCTGACCATCCAGCGGTGCTTTTCTCCATCCTACATTGCCACTCACTGCCTATCCTAATTCACACACTCCGATTCACTCCACCCCGTGTTGTTTATCTCACTCCTACTAGTGAATGTAATGTTACACACCCATACAATGCGCACCACCCCGCGATGTTTCTCAGAAACCTATCCTACATTGCTACTGCATGTTTCCTGACCACCCCATGCTGACCACCCCGCGGTGCTTTTCTCCATCCTACATTGCCACTCACTGCCTATCCTAATTCAGACCCTCCGATTCACACCAACCTGTGATGTTTTTCTCACTCGTACTATTGAATGTAATGTTACACACCCATACACGCGCACCACCCCCGGATGTTTTTCAGAAACCTATCCTACATTGCCACTGCATGTTCCCTGACTTCCCCATGCTGACCACCCCGAGGTGCTTTTCTCCATCCTACATTGCCAATCACTTCCTATCCGAATTCAAACCCTCCGATTCACACCACCCCGTGATGTTTTTCTCACTCTTACTAGTAAATGTAATGTTACACACACATACAATGCGCACCACCCCGTGATGTTTTTCTCACTCCTACTAGTGAATGTAATGTTACACACCCTTACAATGCGCACAACCCCGAGATGTTTTTCAGAAACCTATCCTACATTGCCACTGCATGTTTCCTGACCTCCCCATGCTGACCACCCTGCGGTGCTTTTCTCCATCCTACATTGCCACTCACTGCCTATCCTAATTCAGACCCTCCGATTCACACCACCCCGTTAGGTTTTTCTCCTCCTACTAGTGAATGTAATGCTACACACCCATACAATATGCACCACTCCGCGATGTTTTTCAGAAACCTATCCTACATTGTCACTGCATGTTCCCTGACTTCCACATGCTGACCACCGCGCGGTGCTTTTCCCCTTCCTACATTGCCGCTCAATGCCTATCCTAATTCAGACGGTCCAATTCAAACCACCCCGTGATTTTTTTCTCACTCCTACTAGTGAATGTAATGTTACACACCCATGCAATGCGCACCACCCCGCGATGTTTTTCAGAAACCTATCCTACATTGCCACTCTATGTTCCCTGACTTCCCCGTGCTGACAACCCCGAGGTGCTTTTCTCCATCCTAAATTGCCACTCACTGTCTATCCTAATTCAGACACTCCGATTCAAACCACCCTGTGATGTTTTTCTCACTCCTACTAGTGAAAGTAATGTTACACACCCATACAGTGCGCACCAACCCATGATGTGTTTCTCACTCCTACTAGTGAATGTAATGTTACACACCCATACAATGCGCACCACTCCGCGATGTTTTTCAGAAACCTATCCTTCATTGCCACTGCATGTTCCCTGACTTCCACATGCTGACCACCCCGCAGTGCTTTTCTCCATCCTACATTGCCTCTCACTGCCTATACTAATTCAGACCCTGTGGTTCGCACCACCCCGTGATGTTTTTCTCACTCCTACTAGTGAATGTAATGTTACACACCCATACAATGCGCACCACCCCGCGATGTTTTTCAGAAACCTATCCTACATTGCCACTGCATGTTCCCTGACTTCCCCATGCTGACCATCCAGCGATGCTTTTCTCCATCCTACATTGCCACTCACTGCGTATCCTAATTCAGACCCTCCACATCACACCACCCCGTTTTGTTTTTCTCACTCCTAGTAGTGAATGTAAAGTTACACACCCATACAATGCGCACCACCCTGCGATGTTTTTCAGAAACCTATCCTACATTTGCACTGCATGATCCCTGACTTCCCCATGCTGACCACCCCGCGGTGCTTTTCTCCATCCTACATTGCCACTCACTGCCTATCCTAATTCAGACCCTCCGATTCACACCACCCCGTGATGTTTTTCTGACTCCTACTATTGAATGTAATGTTACACACCCATACAATGCCCACCACCCCGCGATGTTTTTCAGAAAACTATCCTACATTGCCACTGCATGTTCCCTGACCTCCCCTTGCTGACCACACCCCGGTGCTTTTCTACATCCTACATTGCCCCTCACTGCCTATCCTAACTCACACTCTCCGATTCACACCACCCCGTGATGTTTTTCTCACTCCTACTAGTGAATGTAATGTTACACACCCATACAATGCACACTACCCCGAGATGTTTTTCAGAAATCTATCCTACATTGCCACTGCATGTTTCCTTACCTCCACATGCTGACCACCCCGCGGTGTTTTTCTACATCCTACATTGCCACTCACTGCCTATCCTAATTCAGGCCCTCCGATTCACACCACCTCGTGATGTTTTTCTCACTCCTACTAGTGAATGTAATGTTACACACCCATACAATGCGCACCACTCCGCAAAGTTTTCAGAAACTTATCCTACATTGCCACTGCACCGTCCCTAACCTCCATATGCTGACCACCCCGCAGTGCTTCTCTCCATACTACATTGCCACTCACTGCCTATCCTAATTCAGACACTCCTATTCACTCCACACCGTGATGTTTTTCTCACTCCTTCTAGTGAATGTAATGTTACACACCCATACAACGCGCACCACCCCGCGATGTTTTTCAGAAACCTATCCAACATTGCCACTGCATGTTCCCTGACCTCCCCTTGCTGACCACCCCGCGGTGCCTTTCTCCATACTACATTGCGACTCACTGCCTAGCCTAATTCAGACCCTCCGATTCACACCACCCCATGATGTTTTTCTCACTCCTACTAGTGAATGTAATGTTACACACCCATACAATGCGCACCACCCCGTGTTGTTTTTCTCACTCCTACTAGTGAATGTAATGTTACACACCCATACAATGCGCACCACCCCGCGATGTTTTTCAGAAAACTATAATACATTGCCAACGCATGATCCCAGACCTCCCCATGTTGACCACCCCGCGGTGCTTTTCTCCATCCTACATGGCCACTCACTGCCTATCCTAATTCAGACCCTCCAATTCACACCACACCGTGATGTTGTAATCACTCCTACTAGTGAATGTAATGCTACACACCCATACAATGTGCACCACCCCGCGATGTTTTTCAGAAACCTATCCTACATTGCCACTGCATGTTTCCTGACCTCCCCATGCTGACCACCCCGCGGTGCTTTTCCCCATCCTACATTGCCAGTCACTGCCTAACCTAATTCAGACCCTCCAATTCACACGACCCCGTGATGTTTTTCTCACTCCTACTAGTGAATGTAATGTTACACACACATATATGCTCACCACCCCGCGATGTTTTTCAGAAACCTATCCTACATTGCGACTGCATGTTCACTATCCTCACCATGCTGACCCTCCCACGGTGCTTTTGTCCATGCAAATTGCCACTCACTGTCTATCCTAATTCAGACCCTCCGATTCAAACCCCCCTGTGTTGTTTTTCTCACTCCTATTAGTTAATGTAATGTTACACACCCATACAATGCGCACCAATCCATGATGTGTTTCTCACTCCTACTAGTGAATGTAATGTTACACACCCATACAATGCGCACCACCCCGCGATGTTTTTCAGAAACCTATCCTACATTGCCACTGCATGATCCCTGACTTCCCCATGCTGACCACCCCGCGGTGCTTTTCTCCATCCTACATTGCCACTCAATGCCTATCCTAATTCAGACACTCCAATTCACACCACCCCGTGATGTTTTTCTCACTCCTACTAGTGCATGTAATGTTACACACCCATACAATGTGCACCACCCCGCGATGTTTTTCAGAAACCTATCCTGCATTGCCACAGCATATTCCCAGACCTCCCCATGCTGACCACCCCGCAGTGCTTTTCTCCATCCTACATTGCCACTCACTTCCTAACCTAATTCAGACCCTCCGATTCACACCACCCCGTTATGTTTTTCTCAATCTTACTAGTGAATGTAATGTTACACACCCATACAATGCGCAGCACCCCGCGCTGTTCTTGAGAAACCTATCCTACATTGCCACTGCATGTTCCCTGACCTCCCCTTGCTGACCACCCCGCGGTACCTTTCTACGTACTACATTGCCACTCACTGCCTATCCTAATTCTGACCCTCTGATTCACACCACCCCATGATGTTTTTCTCACTCCTACTAGTGAATGTAATGTTACACACCCATAAAATGCGCACCACCCCGCGATGTTTTTCAGAAACCTATCCTACATTGCCATTGCATGTTTCCTGACCTCCCCATGCTGACCACCCCGCGGTGCTTTTCTCCATCCTACATTGCCACTCCCTGCCTATCCTAATTCAGATCCTCCGATTCACACCACCCTGTGATGTTTTTCTCACTCCTACTAGTGAATGTAATGTTACACACCCATACAACGCGCACCACCCCCGGATGTTTTTGAGAAACCTATCCTACATTGCCACTGCACGTTCCCTGACTTCACCATGCTGACCACTCCGAGGTGCTTTTCTCCATCCTACATTGCCACTCACTTCCTATCCTAATACAGCCCCTCTGATTCACACCACCCCGTGATGTTTTTCTCAGTCTTACTAGTGAATGTAATGTTACACACCCATACAAAGCGTACCACCCGGTGATGTTTTTCTCACTCCTACTAGTGAATATAATGTTACACACCCATACAATGCGCACCACCCCGCGATGTTTTTCAGAAACCTATCCTACATTGCCACTGCATTTTCCCTGACTTCCCCATGCTGACCACCCCGAGGTGCTTATCTCCATCCTACATTGCCACTCATTTCCTATCCTAATTCAGATCCTCCGATTCACACCACACCGCGATGTTTTTCTCACTCCTACTAGTGAATGTAATTTTACACACCCATACAATGCGCACCACCCCACGATGTTTTTCAGAAATCTATCCTACATTGTCACTGCATGTTCCCTGACCTCCCCATGCTGACCACCCCGCGGTGCTTTTCCCCATCCTACATTGCCACTCACTGCCTATCCTAATTCAGACCCTCCGATTCAAACGACCCCGAGAGGTTTTTCTCACTCCTACTAGTGAATGTAATGTTACCCACCCATATATTCTCACCACCCCGCGATGTTTTTCAGATACCTATCCTACATTGGCCCTGCATGATCCCTGACCTCACCATGCTGACAACCCTACGGTGCTTTATCCATCCTAAATTGCCACTCACTGTCTATCCTAACTCAGACCCTCCAATTCAAACCAACCTGTGATGTTTTTCTCACTCCTACTAGTGAATGTAATGTTACTCACCCATACAATGCACACCATTCCATGTGTTTCTCACTCCTACTAGTGAATGTAATGTTACAGACCCATACAATGCGCACCACCCCGCGATGTGTTTCAGAAACCTATCCTACATTGCCACTGCATGTTCCCTGACTTCCCCATGCTGACCATGCCGCGGAGCTTTTCTCCATTCTACATTGCCACTCACTGCCTAACCTAATTCAGACCCTCTGATTCACACCACCCCGTTATGTTTTTTTCCTCCTACTAGTGAATGTAATGCTACACACCCATACAATGTGCACCACCCCGCGATGTTTTTCAGAAACCTATCCTACATTATCACTGCATGTTCCCTGACCTCCACATGCTGACCACCCCGCGGTGCTTTTCTCCATCCTACATTGCCACTCAATGCCTATCCTAATTCAGACGCTCCGATTCACACCACCCCGTGATGTTTTTCTCACTCCTACTAGTGAATGTAATGTTACACACCCATGCAATGCGCACCACCCCGCGATGTTTTTCAGAAACCTATCCTACATTGCCACTGCATGTCCCCTGACCTCCACATGCTGACCCCCCCACGGTGCTTTTCTCCATCCTACATTGCCACTCACTGCCTAGCCTAATTCAGACCCTACAATTCACACCACCCCGTGATGTTTTTCTCACTCCTACTAGTGAATGTAATGTTACACACCCATACAATGCGCACCACCCCCGGATGTTTTTCAGAAACCTATCCTACATTGCCACTGCATGTTCCCTGACTTCCCCATGCTGACCACCCCGAGGTGCTTTTCTCCATCCTACATTGCCACTAACTTCCTATCCTAATTCAGACCCTCCGATTCACACCACACCGTGAATTTTTTCTCACTCTTACTAGTGAATGTAATGTTACACACCCATACAATGCGCACCACCCCGTGATGTTTTTCTCACTCCTACTAGTGAATGTAATATTACACACCCATACAATGCACTCCACCCTGCGATGTTTTTTAGAAACCTATCCTACATTGCCCCTGAATGTTCCCTGACCTCCCCATGCTGACCACCCCGTGGTGCTTTTCTCCATCCTACATCGCCACTCACTGCCAATCCTAATTCAGACCCACCGAATCACACCACCCCGTGATGTTTTTCTCACTCCTACTAGTGAATGTAATGTTTCACAACCACAATTCGCACCACCCCATGATGTGTTTCTCACTCCTTCTAGTGAATGTAATGTTACACACCCATACAATGCTCACCACCCCGCGATGTTTTTCAAAAACATATCCTACATTGCCAGTGCATGTTCCATGACCTCCCAATGCTGACCACCCCGCGGTGCTTTTCTCCATCCTACATTGCCTCTCACTGCCTATCCTAATTCAGACACTCCGATTCACACCACCCCGTGATGTTTTTCTCACTCCTACTAGAGAATGTAATGTTACACACCCATACAATGCTCACCACCCCGCGATGTTTTTCAGAAACCTATCCTACATTGCTACTGCATGTTTCCTGACTTCCCCATGCGTACCATCCAGCGGTGCTTTTCTCCATCCTACATTGCGACTCACTGCCTATACTAATTCAGACCCTCCAAATCACACCACCCCGTGATGTTTTTCTCACACCTACTAGTGAATGTAAAGTTACACACCCATACAATGCGCAACACCCCGCGATGTTTTTCTCACTCCTACTAGTGAATGTAATGTTACACATGCATACAATGCGCACCACCCCGCCATGTTTTTCAGAAACCTATTCTACATTGCCACTGCATTTTCCCTGACTTCCCCATGCTGACCACCCCGAGGTGCTTTTCTCCATCCTACATTGCCACTCACTTCCTATCCTAATTCAGAGACTCCGATTCACACCACACCGCGATGTTTTTCTCACTCCTACTAGTGAATGTAATGTTACACACCCATACAATGCGCACCACCCCGCGATGTTTTTCTGAAACCTATCCTACATTGCCACTGCATGTTCCCTGACTTCCCCATGCTGACCACCCCGCGGTGCTTTTCCCAATCCTATATTGCCACTCACTGCCTATCCTAATTCAGACCCTCCGATTCACACGACCCCGTGATGTTTTTCTCACTCCTACTAGTGAATGTAATGTTACACACCCATACAATGCGCACCACCCTGCGATGTTTTTCAGAAACCTAACCTACATTGCCACTGCATGTTCCCTGACCTCCCCATGCTGACCATCCAGCGGTGCTTGTCTCCATCCTACATTGCCACTCACTGCCTATCCTAATTCAGACCCTCCAAATCTCAACAACCCGTGATGTTTTTCTCACTCCTGCTTGTGAATGTAAAGTTACACACCCACACAATGCGTAACACCCCGCGATGTTTTTCTCACTCCTACTAGTGAATGTAATGTTACACACCCATACAATGCGCACCACCCCGCGCTGTTTTTCAGAAACCTATCCAACATTGCCACTGCATGTTCCCTGACCTCCCCTTGCTGACCACCCCGCGGTGCCTTTCTCCATACTACATTGCGACTCACTGCCTAGCCTAATTCAGACCCTCCGATTCACACCACCCCATGATGTTTTTCTCACTCCTACTAGTGAATGTAATGTTACACACCCATACAATGCGCACCACCCCGTGTTGTTTTTCTCACTCCTACTAGTGAATGTAATGTTACACACCCATACAATGCGCACCACCCCGCGATGTTTTTCAGAAAACTATAATACATTGCCAACGCATGATCCCAGACCTCCCCATGTTGACCACCCGCGGTGCTTTTCTCCATCCTACATGGCCACTCACTGCCTATCCTAATTCAGACCCTCCAATTCACACCACACCGTGATGTTTTAATCACTCCTACTAGTGAATGTAATGCTACACACCCATACAATGTGCACCACCCCGCGATGTTTTTCAGAAACCTATCCTACATTGCCACTGCATGTTTCCTGACCTCCCCATGCTGACCACCCCGCGGTGCTTTTCCCCATCCTACATTGCCAGTCACTGCCTAACCTAATTCAGACCCTCCAATTCACACGACCCCGTGATGTTTTTCTGACTCCTACTAGAGAATGTAATGTTACACACACATATATGCTCACCACCCCGCGATGTTTTTCAGAAACCTATCCTACATTGCCACTGCATGTTCCCTATCCTCACCATGCTGACCCTCCCACGGTGCTTTTATCCATGCAAATTGCCACTCACTGTCTATCCTAATTCAGACCCTCCGATTCAAACCCCCCTGTGTTGTTTTTCTCACTCCTACTAGTTAATGTAATGTTACACACCCATACAATGCGCACCAATCCATGATGTTTTTCTCACTCCTACTAGTGAATGTAATGTTACACACCCATACAATGCGCACCACCCCGCGCTGTTTTTCAGAAACCTATCCAACATTGCCACTGCATGTTCCCTGACCTCCCCTTGCTGACCACCCCGCGGTGCCTTTCTCCATAGTACATTGCGACTCACTGCCTAGCCTAATTCAGACCCTCCGATTCACACCACCCCATGATGTTTTTCTCACTCCTACTAGTGAATGTAATGTTACACACCCATACAATGCGCACCACCCCGTGTTGTTTTTCTCACTCCTACTAGTGAATGTAATGTTACACACCCATACAATGCGCACCACCCCGCGATGTTTTTCAGAAAACTATAATACATTGCCAACGCATGATCCCAGACCTCCCCATGTTGACCACCCGCGGTGCTTTTCTCCATCCTACATGGCCACTCACTGCCTATCCTAATTCAGACCCTCCAATTCACACCACACCGTGATGTTTTAATCACTCCTACTAGTGAATGTAATGCTACACACCCATACAATGTGCACCACCCCGCGATGTTTTTCAGAAACCTATCCTACATTGCCACTGCATGTTTCCTGACCTCCCCATGCTGACCACCCCGCGGTGCTTTTCCCCATCCTACATTGCCAGTCACTGCCTAACCTAATTCAGACCCTCCAATTCACACGACCCCGTGATGTTTTTCTCACTCCTACTAGTGAATGTAATGTTACACACACATATATGCTCACCACCCCGCGATGTTTTTCAGAAACCTATCCTACATTGCCACTGCATGTTCCCTATCCTCACCATGCTGACCCTCCCACGGTGCTTTTATCCATGCAAATTGCCACTCACTGTCTATCCTAATTCAGACCCTCCGATTCAAACCCCCCTGTGTTGTTTTTCTCACTCCTACTAGTTAATGTAATGTTACACACCCATACAATGCGCACCAATCCATGATGTGTTTCTCACTCCTACTAGTGAATGTAATGTTACACACCCATACAATGCGCACCACCCCGCGATGTTTTTCAGAAACCTATCCTACATTGCCACTGCATGATCCCTGACTTCCCCATGCTGACCACCCCGCGGTGCTTTTCTCCATCCTACATTGCCACTCAATGCCTATCCTAATTCAGACACTCCAATTCACACCACCCCGTGATGTTTTTCTCACTCCTACTAGTGCATGTAATGTTACACACCAATACAATGCGCACCACCCCGCGATGTTTTTCAGAAACCTATCCTGCATTGCCACAGCATATTCCCAGACCTCCCCATGCTGACCACCCCGCAGTGCTTTTCTCCATCCTACATTGCCACTCACTTCCTAACCTAATTCAGACCCTCCGATTCACACCACCCCGTTATGTTTTTCTCAATCTTACTAGTGAATGTAATGTTACACACCCATACAATGCGCAGCACACCGCGCTGTTTTTGAGAAACCTATCCTACATTGCCACTGCATGTTCCCTGACCTCCCCTTGCTGACCACCCCGCGGTACCTTTCTACGTACTACATTGCCACTCACTGCCTATCCTAATTCTGACCCTCTGATTCACACCACCCCATGATGTATTTCTCACTCCTACTAGTGAATGTAATGTTACACACCCATAAAATGCGCACCACCCCGCGATGTTTTTCAGAAACCTATCCTACATTGCCATTGCATGTTTCCTGACCTCCCCATGCTGACCACCCCGCGGTGCTTTTCTCCATCCTACATTGCCACTCCCTGCCTATCCTAATTCAGATCCTCCGATTCACACCACCCTGTGATGTTTTTCTCACTCCTACTAGTGAATGTAATGTTACACACCCATACAAGGCGCACCATTCCATGTGTTTCTCACTCCTACTAGTGAATGTAATGTTACAGACCCATACAATGCGCACCACCCCGCGATGTTTTTCAGAAACCTATCCTTCATTGCCACTGCACGTTCCCTGACTTCACCATGCTGACCACTCCGAGGTGCTTTTCTCCATCCTACATTGCCACTCACTTCCTATCCTAATACAGACCCTCTGATTCACACCACCCCGTGATGTTTTTCTCAGTCTTACTAGTGAATGTAATGTTACACACCCATACAAAGCGTACCACCCGGTGATGTTTTTCTCACTCCTACTAGTGAATATAATGTTACACACCCATACAATGCGCACCACCCCGCGATGTTTTTCAGAAACCTATCCTACATTGCCACTGCATTTTCCCTGACTTCCCCATGCTGACCACCCCGAGGTGCTTATCTCCATCCTACATTGCCACTCATTTCCTATCCTAATTCAGATCCTCCGATTCACACCACACCGCGATGTTTTTCTCACTCCTACTAGTGAATGTAATTTTACACACCCATACAATGCGCACCACCCCACGATGTTTTTCAGAAATCTATCCTACATTGTCACTGCATGTTCCCTGACCTCCACATGCTGACCACCCCGCGGTGCTTTTCCCCATCCTACATTGCCACTCACTGCCTATCCTAATTCAGACCCTCCGATTCAAACGACCCCTATAGGTTTTTCTCACTCCTACTAGTGAATGTAATGTTACCCACCCATATATTCTCACCACCCCGCGATGTTTTTCAGATACCTATCCTACATTGGCCCTGCATGTTCCCTGACCTCACCATGCTGACAACCCTACGGTGCTTTATCCATCCTAAATTGCCACTCACTGTCTATCCTAACTCAGACCCTCCAATTCAAACCAACCTGTGATGTTTTTCTCACTCCTACTAGTGAATGTAATGTTACTCACCCATACAAGGCGCACCATTCCATGTGTTTCTCACTCCTACTAGTGAATGTAATGTTACAGACCCATACAATGCGCACCACCCCGCGATGTTTTTCAGAAACCTATCCTTCATTGCCACTGCATGTTCCCTGACCTCCCCATGCTGACCACCCCGCGGTGCTTTTCTCCATGCTACATTGCCTCTCACTGCCTATTCTAATTCAGACCCTCCGATTCACACCACCCCGTGATGTTTTTCTCACTCCTACTAGTGAATGTAATGTTACACACCCATACAATGTGCATCACCCCGCGATGTTTTTCAGAAACTTATCCTACATTGCCACTGCATGTTCCCTGACTTCCCCATGCTGAACATCCAGCGGTGATTTTCTCCATCCTACATTGCCACTCACTGCCTATCCTAATTCAGACCCTCCAAATCTCACCACCCCGTGATGCTTTTCTCACTCCTGCTAGTGAATGTAACGTTACACACCCATACAATGCGCAACACCCCGCGAAGTTTTTCTCACTCCTACTAGTGAATGTAATGTTACACACCCGTACAATGCGTACCACCCCGCAATGTTTTTCTGAAACCTATCCTACATTGGCACTGCATGAACCCTGACTTCCGCATGCTGACCACCCCGCGGTGCTTTTCTCTATCCTACATTGCCACTCACTGCCTAACCTAATTCAGACCCTCTGATTCACACCACCCCGTTATGTTTTTCTCCTCCTACTAGTGAATGTAATGCTACACACCCATACAATGTGCACCACACCGCGATGTTTTTCAGAAACCAATCCTTCATTGCCACTGCATGTTCCCTGACTGCCACATGCTGACCACCCCGCAGTGCTTTTCTCCATCCTACATTGCCTCTCACTGCCTATTCTAATTCAGACCCTGCGGTTTGCACCACCCCGTGATGTTTTTCTCACTCTTACTAGTGAATGTAATGTTACAAACCCATACAATGTGCACCACCCCGCGATGTTTTTCAGAAACCTATCCTACATTGCCACTGCATGTTCCTTGACTTCCCCATGCTGACCATCCAGCGGTGCTTTTCTCCATCCTACATTGCCACTCACTGCCTATCCTAATTCAGACCCTCCAAATCACACCACCCCGTGATGTTTTTCTCACTCCTACTAGTGAATGTAAAGTTACACACCCATACAATGCGCAACACCCCGCGATGTTTTTCTCACTCCTACTAGTGAATGAAATGTTGCACACCCATACAATGCGCACCACACTGCGATGTTTTCAGAAACCTATCCTACATTTGCACTGCATGATCCCTGAATTCCCCATGCTGACCACCCCGCGGTGCTTTTCTCCATCCTACATTGCCACTCACTGCCTATCCTAATTCAGACCCTCCGATTCACACCACCCCGTGATGTTTTTCTGACTCCTACTATTGAATGTAATGTTACACACCCATACAATGCCCACCACCCCGCGATGTTTTTCACAAAACTATCCTACATTGCCACTGCATGTTCCCTGACCTCAACATGCTGACCACCCCGCGGTGTTTTTCTACATCCTACATTGCCACTCACTGCCTATCCTAATTCAGGCCCTCCGATTCACACCACCTCGTGATGTTTTTCTCACTCCTACTAGTGAATGTAATGTTACACACCCATACAATGCGCACCACTCCGCGAAGTTTTTCAGAAACTTATCCTACATTGCCACTGCACCTTCCCTAACCTCCACAGGCTGACCACCCCGCGGTGCTTCTCTCCATTGTACATTGACACTCACTGCCTATCCTAATTCAGACACTCCTATTCACACCACCCTGTGATGTTTTTCTCACTCCTACTAGTGAATGTAATGTTACACACCCATACAATGCGCACCACCCCGTGATGTTTTTCTCACTCATACTAGTGAATGTAATGTTACACACCCTTACAATGCGGACCACCCCAAGATGTTTTTCAGAAACATATCCTACATTGCCACTGCATGTTTCCTGACATCCACATGCTGACCACCCCGCGGTGCTTTTCTCCATCCTACATTGCCACTCACTGCCTATTCTAATTCAGACCCTCCGATTCACACCACCCCGTGATGTTTTTCTCACTCCTACTAGTGAATGTAATCTTACACACCTATACAATGCGCACCACCCCACGATGTGTTTCAGAAAATATCCTACATTGCCACGGCATGTTCCCTGACCTCCTCTTGCTGGCAACCCCGCGGTGCTTTTCTCCATCCTACATTGCCAATCACTGCCTATTCTAATTCAGACCCTCTGATTCACAACACCCCTTGTTGTTTTTCTCACTCCTACTAGTGAATGTAAAGTTACATACCCATAAAATGCGCACCACCCCGCGATGTGTTTCAGAAAACTATCCTACCTTGCCACAGCAAGTTCCCTGACCTCCCCATGCTGACCATCCCGCGGTGCTTTTCTCCATCCTACATTGCCACTCACTGCCTAACCTATTTAAGACACTCCGATTCACACCACCCCGTGATGTTTTTCTCCTCCTACTAGTGAATGTAATGCTACACACCCATACAATGTGCACCACCCCACGATGTTTTTCAGAAACCTATCCTACATTGTCACTGCATGTTCCCTGACCTCCACATGCTGACCACCGAGTGGTGCTTTTCCCCATCCTACATTGCCACTCAATGCCTATCCTAATTCAGACCGTCCGAATCCCAACACCCCGTGATATTTTTCTCTCTCCTTCTAGTGAATGTAATGTTACACACCCATGCAATGCGCACCACCCCGCGATGTTTTTCAGAAACCTATCCTACATTGCCACTGCATGTTCCCTGACCTCCACATGCTGACCACCCTGCGGTGTTTTTCCCCATCCTACATTGCCACTCACTGCCTATCCTAATTCAGACCCTAGGATTCACACGACCCCGTGATGTTTTTCTCACTCCTACTAGTGAATGTAATGTTACACACCCGTACAATGCGCACCACCCCCGGATGTTTTTCAGAAACCTATCCTACATTGCCACTGCATGTTCCCTGACTTCCCCATGCTGACCACCCCGAGGTGCTTTTCCCCATCCTACATTGCCAGTCACTGCCTATCCTAATTCAGACCCTACGATTCACACCACCCCGTGATGTTTTTCTCACTCCTACTAGTGAATGTAATGTTACACACCCATACAATGCGCACCACCCCCGGATGTTTTTCAGAAACCTATCCTACATTGCCACTGCATGTTCCCTGACTTCCCCATGATGACCACCCCGAGGTGCTTTTCTCCATCCTACATTGCCACTCTCTGCCTAACCTAATTCAGACCCTCCGATTCACACCACCCCGTTATGTTTTTCTCCTCCTACTTGTGAATGTAATGCTACACACCCATACAATGTGCACCACCCCGCGATGTTTTTCAGAAATCTATCCTAAATTGTCACTGCATGTTCCCTGACCTCCACATGCTGACTACCCCGCCGTTCTTTTCCCCATCCTACATTGCCACTCAATGCCTATCCTAATTCAGACACTCCGATTCACACCACCCCGTGATATTTTTCTCACTCCTACTAGTGAATGTAATGTTACACATGCATACAATGCGCACCACCCCGCCAAGTTTTTCAGAAACCTATCCTACATTGCCACTGCATTTTCCCTGACTTCCCCATGCTGACCACCCCGAGGTGCTTTTCTCCATCCTACATTGCCACTCACTGCCTATCCTAATTCAGGCCCTCCGATTCACACCACCTCGTGATGTTTTTCTCACTCCTACTAGTGAATGTAATGTTACACACCCATACAATGCGCACCACCCCGCGATGTTTTTCAGAAACCTATCCTACATTGCCACTGCATGTTTTCTGACCTCCCCTTGCTGACCACGCCGCGGTGCTTTTCTCCGCCTACATTGCCACTCACTGCCTAATCTAATTCAGACCCTCCAATTCACAACAACCTGTGATGTTTTTCTTAATCGTACTAGTGAATGTAATGTTACACACCCATACAACGCGCACCACCGCCGGATGTTTTTCAGAAACCTATCCTACATTGCCACTGCATGTTCCCTGACTTCCCTATGCTGAACACCCCGAGGGGCTTTTCTCCATCCTACATTGCCCCTCACTTCCTATCCTAATTCAAACCCTCCGATTCACACCACCACGTGATGTTTTTCTCACTCTTACTAGTGAATGTAATGTTACACCCACATACAATGCGCACCACCCCGTGATGTTTTTCTTACTCCTACTACTGAATGTAATGTTACACACCCTTACAATGCTCACTACCCCGAGATGTTTTTCAGAAATCTATCCTACATTGCCACTGCATGTTTCCTGACCTCCCCATGCTGACCACCCCGCGGTGCTTTTCTCCATCCTACATTGCCACTCACTGCCTATTCTCATTCAGACCATCCGATTCACACCACCCCGTGATGTTTTTCTCACTCCTACTAGTGAATGTAATGTTACACACCCATACAATGCGCACCACCCCGCGATGTGTTTCAGAAACCTATCCTACATTGCCACTGCATGTTCCCTGACCTCCCCGTGCTGACAACCCCGCGGTGCTTTTCTCCATCCTACATTGCCACTCACTGCCTATCCTAATTCAGACCCTCTGATTCACAACACCCCGTGATGTTTTTCTCACTCCTACTAGTGAATTTAATGTTACACACCCATACAATGCGCACCACCCCGCGATGTGTTTCAGAAACCTATCCTACATTGCCCCTGAATGTTCCCTGACCTCCCCATGCTGACCACCCCGTGGTGCTTTTCTCCATCCTACATCGCCACTCACTGCCAATCCTAATTCAGACCCACCGAATCACACCACCCCGTGATGTTTTTCTCACTCCTACTAGTGAATGTAATGTTTCACAACCACAATTCGCACCACCGCATGATGTGTTTCTCACTCCTTCTAGTGAATGTAATGTTAC
Source organism: Cavia porcellus (assembly GCF_034190915.1). NCBI lineage: Eukaryota > Metazoa > Chordata > Mammalia > Rodentia > Caviidae > Cavia > Cavia porcellus. The sequence goes on from NW_026947502.1 coordinate 70,584,190, forward strand.
ACACCGATGCAATGCTCACCACCCCGCGATGTTTTTCAAAAACATATCCTACATTGCCAGTGCATGTTCCATGACCTCCCAATGCTGACCACCCCGCGGTGCTTTTCTCCATCCTATATTGCCTCTCACTGCCTATCCTAATTGAGACACTCCGATTCACACCACCCCGTGATGTTTTTCTCACTCCTACAAGAGAATGTAATGTTACACACCCATACAATGCTCACCACCCCGCGATGTTTTTCAGCAACCTATCCTACATTGCTACTGCATGTTTCCTGACTTCCCCATGCGTACCATCCAGCGGTGCTTTTCTCCATCCTACATTGCGACTCACTGCCTATACTAATTCAGACCCTCCAAATCACACCACCCCGTGATGTTTTTCTCACACCTACTAGTGAATGTAAAGTTACACACCCATACAATGCGCAACACCCCGCGATGTTTTTCTCACTCCTACTAGTGAATGTAATGTTACACACCCATACAATGCGCACCACCCCGCGATGTTTTTCTGAAACCTATCCTTCATTGCCACTGCATGTTCCCTGACTTCCCCATGCTGACCACCCCGCGGTGCTTTTCCCAATCCTATATTGCCACTCACTGCCTATCCTAATTCAGACCCTCCGATTCACACGACCCCGTGATGTTTTTCTCACTCCTACTAGTGAATGTAATGTTACACACCCATACAATGCGCACCACCCTGCGATGTTTTTCAGAAACCTATCCTACATTGCCACTGCATGTTCCCTGACCTCCCCATGCTGACCATCCTGCGGTGCTTTTCTCCGTCCTACATTGCCACTCACTGCCTATCCTAATTCAGACCCTCCAAATCTCAACAACCCGTGATGTTTTTCTCACTCCTGCTTGTGAATGTAAAGTTACACGCCCATACAATGCGCAACACCCCGCGATGTTTTTCTCACTCCTACTTGTGAATGTAATGTTACACACCCATACAATGCGTACCACCCCGCGATGTTTTTCTGAATCCTATCCTACATTGGCACTGCATGATCCCTGACTTCCCCATGCTGACCACCCCGCGGTGCTTTTCTCCATCCTACATTGCCACTCAATGCCTATCCTAATTCAGACCCTCCAACTCACACCACCCCGTGACGTTTTTCTCACTCCTACTAGTGAATGTAATGTTACACACCCATACAATGAGCACCACCCCGCAATGATTTTCAGAAACCTATCCTGCATTGCCACTGCATATTCCCTGACCTCCCCATGCTGACCACCCCGCAGTACTTTTCTCCATCCTATGTTGCCACTCACTTCCTATCATAATTCAGACCCTCCGATTCACACCACCCCGTTTAGTTTTTCTCAATCTTACTCGTGAATGTAATGTTACAAACCCATACAATGCGCACCACCCCGCGCTGTTTTTCAGAAACCTATCCAACATTGCCACTGCATGTTCCCTGACCTCCCCTTGCTGACCACCCCGCGGTGCCTTTCTCCATACTACATTGCGACTCACTGCCTAGCCTAATTCAGACCCTCCGATTCACACCACCCCATGATGTTTTTCTCACTCCTACTAGTGAATGTAATGTTACACACCCATACAATGCGCACCACCCCGTGTTGTTTTTCTCACTCCTACTAGTGAATGTAATGTTACACACCCATACAATGCGCACCACCCCGCGATGTTTTTCAGAAAACTATAATACATTGCCAACGCATGATCCCAGACCTCCCCATGCTGACCACCCCGCGGTGCTTTTCTCCATCCTACATGGCCACTCACTGCCTATCCTAATTCAGACCCTCCAATTCACACCACACCGTGATGTTTTAATCACTCCTACTAGTGAATGTAATGCTACACACCCATACAATGTGCACCACCCCGCGATGTTTTTCAGAAACCTATCCTACATTGCCACTGCATGTTTCCTGACCTCCCCATGCTGACCACCCCGGGTGCTTATCCCCATCCTACATTGCCAGTCACTGCCTAACCTAATTCAGACCCTCCAATTCACACGACCCCGTGATGTTTTTCTCACTCCTACTAGTGAATGTAATGTTACACACACATATATGCTCACCACCCCGCGATGTTTTTCAGAAACCTATCCTACATTGCCACTGCATGTTCCCTATCCTCACCATGCTGACCCTCCCACGGTGCTTTTATCCATGCAAATTGCCACTCACTGTCTATCCTAATTCAGACCCTCCAATTCAAACCCCCCTGTGTTGTTTTTCTCACTCCTACTAGTTAATGTAATGTTACACACCCATACAATGCTCACCACCACGCGATGTTTTTCAGAAACTTATCCTTCATTGCCACTGCATGTTCCATGACCTCCCAATGCTGACCACCCCGCGGTGCTTTTCTCCATCCTACATTGCCTCTCACTGCCTATCCTAATTCAGACCCTCCGATTCACACCACCCCGTGATGTTTTTCTCACTCCTACTAGTGAATGTAATGTTACACACCCATAAAATGCTCACAACCCCGCGATGTTTTTCAGAAACCTATCCTACATTGCTACTGCATGTTCCCTGACTTCCCCATGCTGACCATCCAGCGGTGCTTTTCTACATCCTACATTGCCACTCACTGCCTATCCTAATTCACACACTCCGATTCACTCCACCCCGTGTTGTTTATCTCACTCCTACTAGTGAATGTAATGTTACACACCCATACAATGCGCACCACCCCGCGATGTTTCTCAGAAACCTATCCTACATTGCCACTGCATGTTTCCTGACCACCCCTTGCTGACCACCCCGCGGTGCTTTTCTCCATCCTACATTGCCACTCACTGCCTATCCTAATTCAGACCCTCCGATTCACACCAACCTGTGATGTTTTTCTCACTCGTACTATTGAATGTAATGTTACACACCCATACAACGCGCACCACCCACGGATGTTTTTCAGAAACCTATCCTACATTGCCACTGCATGTTCCCTGACTTCCCCATGCTGACCACCCCGAGGTGCTTTTCTCCATCCTACATTGCCCCTCACTTCCTATCCTAATTCAAACCCTCCGATTCACACCACCCCGTGATATTTTTCTCACTCTTACTAGTAAATGTAATGTTACACACACATACAATGCGCACCACCCCGTGATGTTTTTCTCACTCCTACTAGTGAATGTAATGTTACACACCCTTACAATGCGCACCACCCTAGATGTTTTTCAGAAACATATCCTACATTGCCACTGCATATTTCCTGACCTCCACAGGGTGAACACCCCGCGGTGTTTTTCTCCATCGTACATTGCCACTCACTCCCTATCCTAATTCAGGCCCTCCGATTCACACCACCCCGTGATGTTTTTCTCTCTCCTACTAGTGAATGTAATGTTACACACCCATGCAATGCGCACCACCCCGCGATGTTTTTAGAAACCTATCCTACATTGCCAGTACATGTTCCCTGACCTCCCCATGCTGACCACCCCACGGTGGTTTTCTCCATCCTACATTGCAACTCACTGCCTATCCTAATACAGACCCTATGATTCACACCACCCCGTGATGTTTTTCTCTCTCCTACTAGTGAATGTAATGTTACACACCAATACAATGCGCAACACCCCCGGATGTTTTTCAGAAACCTATCCTACATTGCAACTGCATGTTCCCTGACTTCCCCATGCTGACCACCCCGAGGTGCTTTTCTCCATCCTACATTGCCACTCACTGCCTAACCTAATTCAGACCCTCCGATTCACACCACCCCGTTATGTTTTTCTCCTCCTACTAGTGAATGTAATGCTACACACCCATACAATGTGCACCACACCGCGATGTTTTTCAGAAACCTATCCTTCATTGCCACTGCATGTTCCCTGACTGCCACATGCTGACCACCCCGCAGTGCTTTTCTCCATCCTACATTGCCTCTCACTGCCTATTCTAATTCAGACCCTGCGGTTCGCACCACCCCGTGATGTTTTTCTCACTCTTACTAGTGAATGTAATGTTACACACCCATACAATGCGCACCACCCTGCGATGTTTTTCAGAAACCTATCCTACATTGCCACTGCATGTTCCCTGACTTCCCCATGGTGACCATCCAGCGGTGCTTTTCTCCATCCTACATTGCCACTCACTGCCTATCCTCATTCAGACCCTCCAAATCACACCACCCCGTGATGTTTTTCTCACTCCTACTAGTGAATGTAAAGTTACACACCCATACAATGCGCAACACCCCGCGATGTTTTTCTCACTCCTACTAGTGAATGAAATGTTGCACACCCATACATAGCGCACCACACTGCGATGTTTTCAGAAACCTATCCTACATTTGCACTGCATGATCCCTGAATTCCCCATGCTGAGCACCCCGCGGTGCTTTTCTCCATCCTACATTGCCACTCACTGCCTATCCTAATTCAGACCCTCCGATTCACACCACCCCGTGATGTTTTTCTGACTCCTACTATTGAATGTAATGTTACACACCCATACAATGCCCACCACCCCGCGATGTTTTTCAGAAAACTATCCTACATTGCCACTGCATGTTCCCTGACCTCCACATGCTGACCACCCCGTGGTGTTTTTCTACATCCTACATTGCCACTCACTGCCTATCCTAATTCAGGCCCTCCGATTCACACCACCTCGTGATGTTTTTCTCACTCCTACTAGTGAATGTAATGTTACACACCCATACAATGCGCACCACTCCGCGAAGTTTTTCAGAAACTTATTCTACATTGCCACTGCACCTTCCCTAACCTCCACAGGCTGACCACCCCGCAGTGCTTCTCTCCATACTACATTGCCACTCACTGCCTATCCTAATTCAGACACTCCTATTCACACCACCCTGTGATGTTTTTCTCACTCCTACTAGTGAATGTAATGTTACACACCCATACAATGCGCACCACCCCGTGATGTTTTTCTCACTCATACTAGTGAATGTAATGTTACACACCCTTACAATGCGCACCACCCCAAGATGTTTTTCAGAAACATATCCTACATTGCCACTGCATGTTCCCTGACCTCCCCGTGCTGGCAACCCCGCGGTGCTTTTCTCCATCCTACATTGCCAATCACTGCCTATTCTAATTCAGACCCTCTGATTCACAACACCCCTTGTTGTTTTTCTCACTCCTACTAGTGAATGTAAAGTTACATACCCATACAATTCGCACCACCCCGCGATGTGTTTCAGAAACCTATCCTACATTGCCACTGCATGTTCCCTGACCTCCCCGTGCTGGCAACCCCGCGGTGCTTTTCTCCATCCTACATTGCCACTCACTGCCTAACCTATTTAAGACCCTCCGATTCACACCACCCCGTGATGTTTTTCTCTTCCTACTAGTGAATGTAATGCTACACACCCATACAATGTGCACCACCCCGCGATGTTTTTCAGAAACCTATCCTACATTGTCACTGCATGTTCCCTGACCTCCACATGCTGACGACCGTGTGGTGCTTTTCCCCATCCTACATTGCCACTCAATGCCTATCCTAATTCAGACCGTCCGATTCCCAACACCCCGTGATGTTTTTCTCACTCCTACTAGTGAATGTAATGTTACACACCCGTACAATGCGCACCACCCCCGGATGTTTTTCAGAAACCTATCCTACATTGCCACTGCATGTTCCATGACCTCCCAATGCTGACCACCCCGCGGTGCTTTTCTCCATCCTACATTGCCTCTCACTGCCTATCCTAATTCAGACCCTCCGATTCACACCACCTCGTGATGTTTTTCTCACTCCTACTAGTGAATGTAATGTTACACACCCATACAATTCGCACCACTCCGCAAAGTTTTCAGAAACTTATCCTACATTGCCACTGCACCTTCCCTAACCTCCATATGCTGACCACCCCGCAGTGCTTCTCTCCATACTACATTGCCACTCACTGCCTATCCTAATTCAGACACTCCTATTCACTCCACACCGTGATGTTTTTCTCACTCCTACTAGTGAATGTAATGTTACACACCCATACAACGCGCACCACCCCGCGATGTTTTTCAGAAACCTATCCTACATTGCCATTGCATGTTTCCTGACCTCCCCATGATGACCACCCCGCGGTGCTTTTCTTCCTCCTACATTGCCACTCACTGCCTAACCTAATTCAGACCCTCCGATTCACACCACCCTGTGTTGTTTTTCTCACTCCTACTAGTGAATGTAATGTTACACACCCATACAAGGCGCACCACCCCCGGATGTTTTTCAGAAACCTATCCTACATTGCCACTGCATGTTCCCTGACTTCCCCATGATTACGACCCCGAGGTGCTTTTCTCCATCCTACATTGCCACTCACTTCCTATCCTAATTCAAACCCTCCGATTCACACCACCCCGTGATGTTTTTCTCACTCTTACTAGTGAATGTAATATTACACACCCATACAATGCGCACCACCCCGTGGTGTTTTTCTCACTCCTACTAGTGAATGTAATGTTACACACCCTTACATTGCGCACCACCCCAAGATGTTTTTCAGAAACATATCCTACATTGCCACTGCATATTTCCTGACCTCCACAGGCTGAACACCCCTTGGTGTTTTTCTCCATCCTACATTGCCACTCACTCCCTATCCTAATTCAGGCCCTCCGATTCACACCATCCCGTGATGTTTTTCTCTCTCCTACTAGTGAATGTAATGTTACACACCCATGCAATGCGCACCACCCCGCGATGTTTTTAGAAACCTATCCTACATTGCCAGTACATGTTCCCTGACCTCCCCATGCTGACCACCCCACGGTGGTTTTCTCCATCCTACATTGCCACTCACTGCCTATCCTAATACAGACCCTACGATTCACACCACCCCGTGATGTTTTTCTCACTCCTACTAGTGAATGTAATGTTACACACCAATACAATGCGCAACACCCCCAGATGTTTTTCAGAAACCTATCCTACATTGCCACTGCATGTTCCCTGACTTCCCCATGCTGACCAACCCGAGGTGCTTTTCTCCATCCTACATTGCCACTCACTGCCTAACCTAATTCAGACCCTCCGATTCACACCACCCCGTTATGTTTTTCTCCTCCTACTAGTGAATGTAATGCTACACACCCATACAATGTGCACCACACCGCGATGTTTTTCAGAAACCTATCCTTCATTGCCACTGCATGTTCCCTGACTGCCACATGCTGACCACCCCGCAGTGCTTTTCTCCATCCTACATTGCCTCTCACTGCCTATTCTAATTCAGACCCTGCGGTTCGCACCACCCCGTGATGTTTTTCTCACTCTTACTAGTGAATGTAATGTTACACACCCATACAATGCGCACAACCCCGCGATGTTTTTCTCACTCCTACTAGTGAATGAAATATTGCACACCCATACAATGCGCACCACACTGCGATGTTTTCAGAAACCTATCCTACATTTGCACTGCATGATCCCTGAATTCCCCATGCTGACCACCCCGCGGTGCTTTTCTCCATCCTACATTGCCACTCACTGCCTATCCTAATTCAGAACCTCCGATTCACACCACCCCGTGATGTTTTTCTGACTCCTACTATTGAATGTCATGTTACACACCCATACAATGCCCACCACCCCGCGATGTTTTTCAGAAAACTATCCTACATTGCCACTGCATGTTCCCTGACCTCCACATGCTGACCACCCCGCGGTGTTTTTCTACATCCTACATTGCCACTCACTGCCTATCCTAATTCAGGCCCTCCGATTCACACCACCTCGTGATGTTTTTCTCACTCCTACTAGTGAATGTAATGTTACACACCCATACAATGCGCACCACTCCGCGAAGTTTTTCAGAAACTTATCCTACATTGCCACTGCACCTTCCCTAACCTCCACAGGCTGACCACCCCGCGGTGCTTCTCTCCATACTACATTGCCACTCACTGCCTATCCTAATTCAGACACTCCTATTCACACCACCCTGTGATGTTTTTCTCACTCCTACTAGTGAATGTAATGTTACACACCCATACAATGCGCACCACCCCGTGATGTTTTTCTCACTCATACTAGTGAATGTAATGTTACACACCCTTACAATGCGCACCACCCCAAGATGTTTTTCAGAAACATATCCTACATTGCCACTGCATGTTTCCTGACCTCCACATGCTGACCACCCCGCGGTGCTTTTCTCCATCCTACATTGCCACTCACTGCCTATCCTAATTCAGACCCTCCGATTCACACCACCCCGTGATGTTTTTCTCACTCCTACTAGTGAATGTAATCTTACACACCTATACAATGCGCACCACCCCGCGATGTTTTTCAGAAAACTATCCTACATTGCTACGGCATGTTCCCTGACCTCCCCGTGCTGGCAACCCCGCTCTGCTTTTCTCCATCCTACATTGCCAATCACTGCGTATTCTAATTCAGACCCTCTGATTCACAACACCCCTTGTTGTTTTTCTCACTCCTACTAGTGAATGTAAAGTTACATACCCATACAATGCGCACCACCCCGCGATGTGTTTCAGAAACCTATCCTACCTTGCCACAGCAAGTTCCCTGACCTCCCCATGCTGAACATCCCGCGGTGCTTTTCTCCATCCTACATTGCCACTCACTGCCTAACCTATTTAAGACCCTCTGATTCACACCACCCCGTGATGTTTTTCTCCTCCTACTAGTGAATGTAATGCTACACACCCATACAATGTGCACCACCCCGCGATGTTTTTCAGAAACCTATCCTACATTGTCACTGCATGTTCCCTGACCTCCACATGCTGACCACCGCGTGGTGCTTTTCCCCATCCTACATTGCCACTCACTGCCTATCCTAATTCAGACCCTACGATTCACACGACCCCGTGATGTTTTTCTCACTCCTACTAGTGAATGTAATGTTACACACCCGTAGAATGCGCACCACCCCCGGATGTTTTTCAGAAACCTATCCTACATTGCCACTGCATGTTCCCTGACTTCCCCATGCTGACCACCCCGAGGTGCTTTTCCCCATCCTACATTGCCACTCACTGCCTATCCTAATTCAGACCCTACGATTCACACCACCCCGTGATGTTTTTCTCACTCCTACTAGTGAATGTAATGTTACACACCCATACAATGCGCACCACCCCCGGATGTTTTTCAGAAACCTATCCTACATTGCCACTGCATGTTCCCTGACTTCCCCATGCTGACCACCCCGAGGTGCTTTTCTCCATCCTACATTGCCACTCTCTGCCTAACCTAATTCAGACCCTCCGATTCACACCACCCCGTTATGTTTTTCTCCTCCTACTAGTGAATGTAATGCTACACACCCATACAATGTGCACCACCCCGCGATGTTTTTCAGAAATCTATCCTAAATTGTCACTGCATGTTCCCTGACCTCCACATGCTGACCACCCCGCCGTGCTTTTCCCCATCCTACATTGCCACTCAATGCCTATCCTAATTCAGACACTCCGATTCACATCACCCCGTGATGTTTTTCTCACTCCTACTAGTGAATGTAATGTTACACATGCATACAATGCGCACCACCCCGCCAAGTTTTTCAGAAACCTATCCTACATTGCCACTGCATTTTCCCTGACTTCCCCATGCTGACCACCCCGAGGTGCTTTTCTCCATCCTACATTGCCACTCACTTCCTATCCTAATTCAGATACTCCGATTCACACCACACTGCGATGTTTTTCTCACTCCTACTAGTGAATGTAATGTTACACACCCACACAATGCGCACCACCCCGCGATGTTTTTCAGAAACCTATCCTATATTGCCACTGCATGTTTTCTGACCTCCCCTTGCTGACCACGCCGCGGTGCTTTTCTCCGCCTACATTGCCACTCACTGCCTAATCTAATTCAGACCCTCCAATTCACACCAACCTGTGATGTTTTTCTTAATCATACTAGTGAATGAAATGTTACACACCCATACAATGCGCACCACCCCGCGATGTTTTTCAGAAACCTATCCTACATTGCCACTGCATGTTCCCTGACCTCCACATGCTGACCACCCTGCGGTGCTTTTCCCCATCCTACATTGCCACTCACTGCCTATCCTAATTCAGACCCTACGATTCACACGACCCCGTGATGTTTTTCTCACTCCTACTAGTGAATGTAATGTTACACACCCGTACAATGCGCACCACCCCCGGATGTTTTTCAGAAACCTATCCTACATTGCCACTGCATGTTCCCTGACTTCCCCATGATGACCACCCCGAGGTGCTTTTCTCCATCCTACATTGCCACTCTCTGCCTAACCTAATTCAGACCCTCCGATTCACACCACCCCGTTATGTTTTTCTCCTCCTACTTGTGAATGTAATGCTACACACCCATACAATGTGCACCACCCCGCGATGTTTTTCAGAAATCTATCCTAAATTGTCACTGCATGTTCCCTGACCTCCACATGCTGACTACCCCGCCGTTCTTTTCCCCATCCTACATTGCCACTCAATGCCTATCCTAATTCAGACACTCCGATTCACACCACCCCGTGATATTTTTCTCACTCCTACTAGTGAATGTAATGTTACACATGCATACAATGCGCACCACCCCGCCAAGTTTTTCAGAAACCTATCCTACATTGCCACTGCATTTTCCCTGACTTCCCCATGCTGACCACCCCGAGGTGCTTTTCTCCATCCTACATTGCCACTCACTGCCTATCCTAATTCAGGCCCTCCGATTCACACCACCTCGTGATGTTTTTCTCACTCCTACTAGTGAATGTAATGTTACACACCCATACAATGCGCACCACCCCGCGATGTTTTTCAGAAACCTATCCTACATTGCCACTGCATGTTTTCTGACCTCCCCTTGCTGACCACGCCGCGGTGCTTTTCTCCGCCTACATTGCCACTCACTGCCTAATCTAATTCAGACCCTCCAATTCACAACAACCTGTGATGTTTTTCTTAATCGTACTAGTGAATGTAATGTTACACACCCATACAACGCGCACCACCGCCGGATGTTTTTCAGAAACCTATCCTACATTGCCACTGCATGTTCCCTGACTTCCCTATGCTGAACACCCCGAGGGGCTTTTCTCCATCCTACATTGCCCCTCACTTCCTATCCTAATTCAAACCCTCCGATTCACACCACCACGTGATGTTTTTCTCACTCTTACTAGTGAATGTAATGTTACACCCACATACAATGCGCACCACCCCGTGATGTTTTTCTTACTCCTACTACTGAATGTAATGTTACACACCCTTACAATGCTCACCACCCCGAGATGTTTTTCAGAAATCTATCCTACATTGCCACTGCATGTTTCCTGACCTCCCCATGCTGACCACCCCGCGGTGCTTTTCTCCATCCTACATTGCCACTCACTGCCTATTCTCATTCAGACCATCCGATTCACACCACCCCGTGATGTTTTTCTCACTCCTACTAGTGAATGTAATGTTACACACCCATACAATGCGCACCACCCCGCGATGTGTTTCAGAAACCTATCCTACATTGCCACTGCATGTTCCCTGACCTCCCCGTGCTGACAACCCCGTGGTGCTTTTCTCCATCCTACATTGCCACTCACTGCCTATCCTAATTCAGACCCTCTGATTCACAACACCCCGTGATGTTTTTCTCACTCCTACTAGTGAATTTAATGTTACACACCCATACAATGCGCACCACCCCGCGATGTGTTTCAGAAACCTATCCTACATTGCCCCTGAATGTTCCCTGACCTCCCCATGCTGACCACCCCGTGGTGCTTTTCTCCATCCTACATCGCCACTCACTGCCAATCCTAATTCAGACCCACCGAATCACACCACCCCGTGATGTTTTTCTCACTCCTACTAGTGAATGTAATGTTTCACAACCACAATTCGCACCACCGCATGATGTGTTTCTCACTCCTTCTAGTGAATGTAATGTTACACACCCATGCAATGCTCACCACCCCGCGATGTTTTTCAAAAACATATCCTACATTGCCAGTGCATGTTCCATGACCTCCCAATGCTGACCACCCCGCGGTGCTTTTCTCCATCCTATATTGCCTCTCACTGCCTATCCTAATTGAGACACTCCGATTCACACCACCCCGTGATGTTTTTCTCACTCCTACAAGAGAATGTAATGTTACACACCCATACAATGCTCACCACCCCGCGATGTTTTTCAGCAACCTATCCTACATTGCTACTGCATGTTTCCTGACTTCCCCATGCGTACCATCCAGCGGTGCTTTTCTCCATCCTACATTGCGACTCACTGCCTATACTAATTCAGACCCTCCAAATCACACCACCCCGTGATGTTTTTCTCACACCTACTAGTGAATGTAAAGTTACACACCCATACAATGCGCAACACCCCGCGATGTTTTTCTCACTCCTACTAGTGAATGTAATGTTACACACCCATACAATGCGCACCACCCCGCGATGTTTTTCTGAAACCTATCCTTCATTGCCACTGCATGTTCCCTGACTTCCCCATGCTGACCACCCCGCGGTGCTTTTCCCAATCCTATATTGCCACTCACTGCCTATCCTAATTCAGACCCTCCGATTCACACGACCCCGTGATGTTTTTCTCACTCCTACTAGTGAATGTAATGTTACACACCCATACAATGCGCACCACCCTGCGATGTTTTTCAGAAACCTATCCTACATTGCCACTGCATGTTCCCTGACCTCCCCATGCTGACCATCCTGCGGTGCTTTTCTCCGTCCTACATTGCCACTCACTGCCTATCCTAATTCAGACCCTCCAAATCTCAACAACCCGTGATGTTTTTCTCACTCCTGCTTGTGAATGTAAAGTTACACGCCCATACAATGCGCAACACCCCGCGATGTTTTTCTCACTCCTACTTGTGAATGTAATGTTACACACCCATACAATGCGTACCACCCCGCGATGTTTTTCTGAATCCTATCCTACATTGGCACTGCATGATCCCTGACTTCCCCATGCTGACCACCCCGCGGTGCTTTTCTCCATCCTACATTGCCACTCAATGCCTATCCTAATTCAGACCCTCCAACTCACACCACCCCGTGACGTTTTTCTCACTCCTACTAGTGAATGTAATGTTACACACCCATACAATGAGCACCACCCCGCAATGATTTTCAGAAACCTATCCTGCATTGCCACTGCATATTCCCTGACCTCCCCATGCTGACCACCCCGCAGTACTTTTCTCCATCCTATGTTGCCACTCACTTCCTATCATAATTCAGACCCTCCGATTCACACCACCCCGTTTAGTTTTTCTCAATCTTACTCGTGAATGTAATGTTACAAACCCATACAATGCGCACCACCCCGCGCTGTTTTTCAGAAACCTATCCAACATTGCCACTGCATGTTCCCTGACCTCCCCTTGCTGACCACCCCGCGGTGCCTTTCTCCATACTACATTGCGACTCACTGCCTAGCCTAATTCAGACCCTCCGATTCACACCACCCCATGATGTTTTTCTCACTCCTACTAGTGAATGTAATGTTACACACCCATACAATGCGCACCACCCCGTGTTGTTTTTCTCACTCCTACTAGTGAATGTAATGTTACACACCCATACAATGCGCACCACCCCGCGATGTTTTTCAGAAAACTATAATACATTGCCAACGCATGATCCCAGACCTCCCCATGCTGACCACCCCGCGGTGCTTTTCTCCATCCTACATGGCCACTCACTGCCTATCCTAATTCAGACCCTCCAATTCACACCACACCGTGATGTTTTAATCACTCCTACTAGTGAATGTAATGCTACACACCCATACAATGTGCACCACCCCGCGATGTTTTTCAGAAACCTATCCTACATTGCCACTGCATGTTTCCTGACCTCCCCATGCTGACCACCCCGGGTGCTTATCCCCATCCTACATTGCCAGTCACTGCCTAACCTAATTCAGACCCTCCAATTCACATGACCCCGTGATGTTTTTCTCACTCCTACTAGTGAATGTAATGTTACACACACATATATGCTCACCACCCCGCGATGTTTTTCAGAAACCTATCCTACATTGCCACTGCATGTTCCCTATCCTCACCATGCTGACCCTCCCACGGTGCTTTTATCCATGCAAATTGCCACTCACTGTCTATCCTAATTCAGACCCTCCAATTCAAACCCCCCTGTGTTGTTTTTCTCACTCCTACTAGTTAATGTAATGTTACACACCCATACAATGCTCACCACCACGCGATGTTTTTCAGAAACTTATCCTTCATTGCCACTGCATGTTCCATGACCTCCCAATGCTGACCACCCCGCGGTGCTTTTCTCCATCCTACATTGCCTCTCACTGCCTATCCTAATTCAGACCCTCCGATTCACACCACTCCGTGATGTTTTTCTCACTCCTACTAGTGAATGTAATGTTACACACCCATAAAATGCTCACAACCCCGCGATGTTTTTCAGAAACCTATCCTACATTGCTACTGCATGTTCCCTGACTTCCCCATGCTGACCATCCAGCGGTGCTTTTCTACATCCTACATTGCCACTCACTGCCTATCCTAATTCACACACTCCGATTCACTCCACCCCGTGTTGTTTATCTCACTCCTACTAGTGAATGTAATGTTACACACCCATACAATGCGCACCACCCCGCGATGTTTCTCAGAAACCTATCCTACATTGCCACTGCATGTTTCCTGACCACCCCTTGCTGACCACCCCGCGGTGCTTTTCTCCATCCTACATTGCCACTCACTGCCTATCCTAATTCAGACCCTCCGATTCACACCAACCTGTGATGTTTTTCTCACTCGTACTATTGAATGTAATGTTACACACCCATACAACGCGCACCACCCACGGATGTTTTTCAGAAACCTATCCTACATTGCCACTGCATGTTCCCTGACTTCCCCATGCTGACCACCCCGAGGTGCTTTTCTCCATCCTACATTGCCCCTCACTTCCTATCCTAATTCAAACCCTCCGATTCACACCACCCCGTGATATTTTTCTCACTCTTACTAGTAAATGTAATGTTACACACACATACAATGCGCACCACCCCGTGATGTTTTTCTCACTCCTACTAGTGAATGTAATGTTACACACCCTTACAATGCGCACCACCCTAGATGTTTTTCAGAAACATATCCTACATTGCCACTGCATATTTCCTGACCTCCACAGGGTGAACACCCCGCGGTGTTTTTCTCCATCGTACATTGCCACTCACTCCCTATCCTAATTCAGGCCCTCCGATTCACACCACCCCGTGATGTTTTTCTCTCTCCTACTAGTGAATGTAATGTTACACACCCATGCAATGCGCACCACCCCGCGATGTTTTTAGAAACCTATCCTACATTGCCAGTACATGTTCCCTGACCTCCCCATGCTGACCACCCCACGGTGGTTTTCTCCATCCTACATTGCAACTCACTGCCTATCCTAATACAGACCCTATGATTCACACCACCCCGTGATGTTTTTCTCTCTCCTACTAGTGAATGTAATGTTACACACCAATACAATGCGCAACACCCCCGGATGTTTTTCAGAAACCTATCCTACATTGCAACTGCATGTTCCCTGACTTCCCCATGCTGACCACCCCGAGGTGCTTTTCTCCATCCTACATTGCCACTCACTGCCTAACCTAATTCAGACCCTCCGATTCACACCACCCCGTTATGTTTTTCTCCTCCTACTAGTGAATGTAATGCTACACACCCATACAATGTGCACCACACCGCGATGTTTTTCAGAAACCTATCCTTCATTGCCACTGCATGTTCCCTGACTGCCACATGCTGACCACCCCGCAGTGCTTTTCTCCATCCTACATTGCCTCTCACTGCCTATTCTAATTCAGACCCTGAGGTTCGCACCACCCCGTGATGTTTTTCTCACTCTTACTAGTGAATGTAATGTTACACACCCATACAATGCGCACCACCCTGCGATGTTTTTCAGAAACCTATCCTACATTGCCACTGCATGTTCCCTGACTTCCCCATGGTGACCATCCAGCGGTGCTTTTCTCCATCCTACATTGCCACTCACTGCCTATCCTCATTCAGACCCTCCAAATCACACCACCCCGTGATGTTTTTCTCACTCCTACTAGTGAATGTAAAGTTACACACCCATACAATGCGCAACACCCCGCGATGTTTTTCTCACTCCTACTAGTGAATGAAATGTTGCACACCCATACATAGCGCACCACACTGCGATGTTTTCAGAAACCTATCCTACATTTGCACTGCATGATCCCTGAATTCCCCATGCTGAGCACCCCGCGGTGCTTTTCTCCATCCTACATTGCCACTCACTGCCTATCCTAATTCAGACCCTCCGATTCACACCACCCCGTGATGTTTTTCTGACTCCTACTATTGAATGTAATGTTACACACCCATACAATGCCCACCACCCCGCGATGTTTTTCAGAAAACTATCCTACATTGCCACTGCATGTTCCCTGACCTCCACATGCTGACCACCCCGTGGTGTTTTTCTACATCCTACATTGCCACTCACTGCCTATCCTAATTCAGGCCCTCCGATTCACACCACCTCGTGATGTTTTTCTCACTCCTACTAGTGAATGTAATGTTACACACCCATACAATGCGCACCACTCCGCGAAGTTTTTCAGAAACTTATTCTACATTGCCACTGCACCTTCCCTAACCTCCACAGGCTGACCACCCCGCAGTGCTTCTCTCCATACTACATTGCCACTCACTGCCTATCCTAATTCAGACACTCCTATTCACACCACCCTGTGATGTTTTTCTCACTCCTACTAGTGAATGTAATGTTACACACCCATACAATGCGCACCACCCCGTGATGTTTTTCTCACTCATACTAGTGAATGTAATGTTACACACCCTTACAATGCGCACCACCCCAAGATGTTTTTCAGAAACATATCCTACATTGCCACTGCATGTTCCCTGACCTCCCCGTGCTGGCAACCCCGCGGTGCTTTTCTCCATCCTACATTGCCAATCACTGCCTATTCTAATTCAGACCCTCTGATTCACAACACCCCTTGTTGTTTTTCTAACTCCTACTAGTGAATGTAAAGTTACATACCCATACAATTCGCACCACCCCGCGATGTGTTTCAGAAACCTATCCTACATTGCCACTGCATGTTCCCTGACCTCCCCGTGCTGGCAACCCCGCGGTGCTTTTCTCCATCCTACATTGCCACTCACTGCCTAACCTATTTAAGACCCTCCGATTCACACCACCCCGTGATGTTTTTCTCTTCCTACTAGTGAATGTAATGCTACACACCCATACAATGTGCACCACCCCGCGATGTTTTTCAGAAACCTATCCTACATTGTCACTGCATGTTCCCTGACCTCCACATGCTGACGACCGTGTGGTGCTTTTCCCCATCCTACATTGCCACTCAATGCCTATCCTAATTCAGACCGTCCGATTCCCAACACCCCGTGATGTTTTTCTCACTCCTACTAGTGAATGTAATGTTACACACCCGTACAATGCGCACCACCCCCGGATGTTTTTCAGAAACCTATCCTACATTGCCACTGCATGTTCCATGACCTCCCAATGCTGACCACCCCGCGGTGCTTTTCTCCATCCTACATTGCCTCTCACTGCCTATCCTAATTCAGACCCTCCGATTCACACCACCTCGTGATGTTTTTCTCACTCCTACTAGTGAATGTAATGTTACACACCCATACAATTCGCACCACTCCGCAAAGTTTTCAGAAACTTATCCTACATTGCCACTGCACCTTCCCTAACCTCCATATGCTGACCACCCCGCAGTGCTTCTCTCCATACTACATTGCCACTCACTGCCTATCCTAATTCAGACACTCCTATTCACTCCACACCGTGATGTTTTTCTCACTCCTACTAGTGAATGTAATGTTACACACCCATACAACGCGCACCACCCCGCGATGTTTTTCAGAAACCTATCCTACATTGCCATTGCATGTTTCCTGACCTCCCCATGATGACCACCCCGCGGTGCTTTTCTTCCTCCTACATTGCCACTCACTGCCTAACCTAATTCAGACCCTCCGATTCACACCACCCTGTGTTGTTTTTCTCACTCCTACTAGTGAATGTAATGTTACACACCCATACAAGGCGCACCACCCCCGGATGTTTTTCAGAAACCTATCCTACATTGCCACTGCATGTTCCCTGACTTCCCCATGATTACGACCCCGAGGTGCTTTTCTCCATCCTACATTGCCACTCACTTCCTATCCTAATTCAAACCCTCCGATTCACACCACCCCGTGATGTTTTTCTCACTCTTACTAGTGAATGTAATATTACACACCCATACAATGCGCACCACCCCGTGGTGTTTTTCTCACTCCTACTAGTGAATGTAATGTTACACACCCTTACATTGCGCACCACCCCAAGATGTTTTTCAGAAACATATCCTACATTGCCACTGCATATTTCCTGACCTCCACAGGCTGAACACCCCTTGGTGTTTTTCTCCATCCTACATTGCCACTCACTCCCTATCCTAATTCAGGCCCTCCGATTCACACCATCCCGTGATGTTTTTCTCTCTCCTACTAGTGAATGTAATGTTACACACCCATGCAATGCGCACCACCCCGCGATGTTTTTAGAAACCTATCCTACATTGCCAGTACATGTTCCCTGACCTCCCCATGCTGACCACCCCACGGTGGTTTTCTCCATCCTACATTGCCACTCACTGCCTATCCTAATACAGACCCTACGATTCACACCACCCCGTGATGTTTTTCTCACTCCTACTAGTGAATGTAATGTTACACACCAATACAATGCGCAACACCCCCAGATGTTTTTCAGAAACCTATCCTACATTGCCACTGCATGTTCCCTGACTTCCCCATGCTGACCAACCCGAGGTGCTTTTCTCCATCCTACATTGCCACTCACTGCCTAACCTAATTCAGACCCTCCGATTCACACCACCCCGTTATGTTTTTCTCCTCCTACTAGTGAATGTAATGCTACACACCCATACAATGTGCACCACACCGCGATGTTTTTCAGAAACCTATCCTTCATTGCCACTGCATGTTCCCTGACTGCCACATGCTGACCACCCCGCAGTGCTTTTCTCCATCCTACATTGCCTCTCACTGCCTATTCTAATTCAGACCCTGCGGTTCGCACCACCCCGTGATGTTTTTCTCACTCTTACTAGTGAATGTAATGTTACACACCCATACAATGCGCACAACCCCGCGATGTTTTTCTCACTCCTACTAGTGAATGAAATATTGCACACCCATACAATGCGCACCACACTGCGATGTTTTCAGAAACCTATCCTACATTTGCACTGCATGATCCCTGAATTCCCCATGCTGACCACCCCGCGGTGCTTTTCTCCATCCTACATTGCCACTCACTGCCTATCCTAATTCAGAACCTCCGATTAACACCACCCCGTGATGTTTTTCTGACTCCTACTATTGAATGTCATGTTACACACCCATACAATGCCCACCACCCCGCGATGTTTTTCAGAAAACTATCCTACATTGCCACTGCATGTTCCCTGACCTCCACATGCTGACCACCCCGCGGTGTTTTTCTACATCCTACATTGCCACTCACTGCCTATCCTAATTCAGGCCCTCCGATTCACACCACCTCGTGATGTTTTTCTCACTCCTACTAGTGAATGTAATGTTACACACCCATACAATGCGCACCACTCCGCGAAGTTTTTCAGAAACTTATCCTACATTGCCACTGCACCTTCCCTAACCTCCACAGGCTGACCACCCCGCGGTGCTTCTCTCCATACTACATTGCCACTCACTGCCTATCCTAATTCAGACACTCCTATTCACACCACCCTGTGATGTTTTTCTCACTCCTACTAGTGAATGTAATGTTACACACCCATACAATGCGCACCACCCCGTGATGTTTTTCTCACTCATACTAGTGAATGTAATGTTACACACCCTTACAATGCGCACCACCCCAAGATGTTTTTCAGAAACATATCCTACATTGCCACTGCATGTTTCCTGACCTCCACATGCTGACCACCCCGCGGTGCTTTTCTCCATCCTACATTGCCACTCACTGCCTATCCTAATTCAGACCCTCCGATTCACACCACCCCGTGATGTTTTTCTCACTCCTACTAGTGAATGTAATCTTACACACCTATACAATGCGCACCACCCCGCGATGTTTTTCAGAAAACTATCCTACATTGCTACGGCATGTTCCCTGACCTCCCCGTGCTGGCAACCCCGCTCTGCTTTTCTCCATCCTACATTGCCAATCACTGCGTATTCTAATTCAGACCCTCTGATTCACAACACCCCTTGTTGTTTTTCTCACTCCTACTAGTGAATGTAAAGTTACATACCCATACAATGCGCACCACCCCGCGATGTGTTTCAGAAACCTATCCTACCTTGCCACAGCAAGTTCCCTGACCTCCCCATGCTGACCATCCCGCGGTGCTTTTCTCCATCCTACATTGCCACTCACTGCCTAACCTATTTAAGACCCTCTGATTCACACCACCCCGTGATGTTTTTCTCCTCCTACTAGTGAATGTAATGCTACACACCCATACAATGTGCACCACCCCGCGATGTTTTTCAGAAACCTATCCTACATTGTCACTGCATGTTCCCTGACCTCCACATGCTGACCACCGCGTGGTGCTTTTCCCCATCCTACATTGCCACTCACTGCCTATCCTAATTCAGACCCTACGATTCACACGACCCCGTGATGTTTTTCTCACTCCTACTAGTGAATGTAATGTTACACACCCGTAGAATGCGCACCACCCCCGGATGTTTTTCAGAAACCTATCCTACATTGCCACTGCATGTTCCCTGACTTCCCCATGCTGACCACCCCGAGGTGCTTTTCCCCATCCTACATTGCCACTCACTGCCTATCCTAATTCAGACCCTACGATTCACACCACCCCGTGATGTTTTTCTCACTCCTACTAGTGAATGTAATGTTACACACCCATACAATGCGCACCACCCCCGGATGTTTTTCAGAAACCTATCCTACATTGCCACTGCATGTTCCCTGACTTCCCCATGCTGACCACCCCGAGGTGCTTTTCTCCATCCTACATTGCCACTCTCTGCCTAACCTAATTCAGACCCTCCGATTCACACCACCCCGTTATGTTTTTCTCCTCCTACTAGTGAATGTAATGCTACACACCCATACAATGTGCACCACCCCGCGATGTTTTTCAGAAATCTATCCTAAATTGTCACTGCATGTTCCCTGACCTCCACATGCTGACCACCCCGCCGTGCTTTTCCCCATCCTACATTGCCACTCAATGCCTATCCTAATTCAGACACTCCGATTCACATCACCCCGTGATGTTTTTCTCACTCCTACTAGTGAATGTAATGTTACACATGCATACAATGCGCACCACCCCGCCAAGTTTTTCAGAAACCTATCCTACATTGCCACTGCATTTTCCCTGACTTCCCCATGCTGACCACCCCGAGGTGCTTTTCTCCATCCTACATTGCCACTCACTTCCTATCCTAATTCAGATACTCCGATTCACACCACACTGCGATGTTTTTCTCACTCCTACTAGTGAATGTAATGTTACACACCCACACAATGCGCACCACCCCGCGATGTTTTTCAGAAACCTATCCTATATTGCCACTGCATGTTTTCTGACCTCCCCTTGCTGACCACGCCGCGGTGCTTTTCTCCGCCTACATTGCCACTCACTGCCTAATCTAATTCAGACCCTCCAATTCACACCAACCTGTGATGTTTTTCTTAATCATACTAGTGAATGAAATGTTACACACCCATACAATGCGCACCACCCCGCGATGTTTTTCAGAAACCTATCCTACATTGCCACTGCATGTTCCCTGACCTCCACATGCTGACCACCCTGCGGTGCTTTTCCCCATCCTACATTGCCACTCACTGCCTATCCTAATTCAGACCCTACGATTCACACGACCCCGTGATGTTTTTCTCACTCCTACTAGTGAATGTAATGTTACACACCCGTACAATGCGCACCACCCCCGGATGTTTTTCAGAAACCTATCCTACATTGCCACTGCATGTTCCCTGACTTCCCCATGCTGACCACCCCGAGGTGCTTTTCCCCATCCTACATTGCCACTCACTGCCTATCCTAATTCAGACCCTACGATTCACACCACCCCGTGATGTTTTTCTCACTCCTACTAGTGAATGTAATGTTACACACCCATACAATGCGCACCACCCCCGGATGTTTTTCCGAAACCTATCCTACATTGCCACTGCATGTTCCCTGAGTTCCCCATGCTGACCACCCCGAGGTGCTTTTCTCCATCTTACATTGCCACTCTCTGCCTAACCTAATTCAGACCCTCCGATTCACACCACCCCGTTATGTTTTTCTCCTCCTACTAGTGAATGTAATGCTACACACCCATACAATGTGCACCACCCCGCGATGTTTTTCAGAAATCTATCCTAAATTGTCACTGCATGTTCCCTGACCTCCACATGCTGACCACCCCGCCGTGCTTTTCCCCATCCTACATTGCCACTCAATGCCTATCCTAATTCAGACACTCCGATTCACATCACCCCATGATGTTTTTGTCACTCCTACTAGTGAATGTAATGTTACACATGCATACAATGCGCACCACCCCGCCAAGTTTTTCAGAAACCTATCCTACATTGCCACTACATTTTCCCTGACTTCCCCATGCTGACCACCCCGAGGTGCTTTTCTCCATCCTACATTGCCACTCACTTCCTATCCTAATTCAGATACTCCGATTCACACCACACCGCGATGTTTTTCTCACTCCTACTAGTGAATGTAATGTTACACACCCATACAATGCGCACCACCCCGCGATGTTTTTCAGAAACCTATCCTACATTGCCACTGCATGTTTTCTGACCTCCCCTTGCTGACCACGCCACGGTGCTTTTCTCCGCCTACATTGCCACTCACTGCCTAATCTAATTCAGACCCTCCAATTCACACCAACCTGTGATGTTTTTCATAATCATACTAGTGAATGTAATGTTACACACCCATACAACGCGCACCACCGCCGGATGTTTTTCAGAAACCTATCCTACATTGCCACTGCATGTTCCCTGACTTCCCCATGCTGACCACTCCGAGGGGCTTTTCTCCATCCTACATTGCCACTCACTTCCTATCCTAATTCAAACCCTCCGATTCACACCACCACATAATGTTTTTCTCACTCTTACTAGTGAATGTAATGTTACACACACATACAATGCGCACCACCCTGTGATGTTTTTCTCACTCCTACTACTGAATGTAATGTTACACACCCTTACAATGCTCACCACCCCGAGATGTTTTTCAGAAATCTATCCTACATTGCCACTGCATGTTTCCTGACCTCCCCATGCTGACCACCCCGCGGTGCTTTTCTCCATCCTACATTGCCACTCACTGCCTATCCTAATTCAGACCCTCCGATTCACACCACCCCGTGATGTTTTTCTCACTCCTACTAGTGAATGTAATGTTACACACCCATACAATGCGCACCACCCCGCGATGTGTTTCAGAAACCTATCCTACATTGCCACTGCATGTTCCCTGACCTCCCCGTGCTGACAACCCCGCGGTGCTTTTCTCCATCCTACATTGCCACTCACTGCCTATCCTAATTCAGACCCTCTGATTCACAACACCCCGTGATGTTTTTCTCACTCCTACTAGTGAATTTAATGTTACACACCCATACAATGCGCACCACCCCGCGATGTGTTTCAGAAACCTATCCTACATTGCCACTGCATGTTCCCTGACGTCCCCATGCTGACCATGCCGCGGAGCTTTTCTCCATTCTACATTGCCACTCACTGCCTAACCTAATTCAGACCCTCTGATTCACACCACCCCGTTATGTTTTTTTCCTCCTACTAGTGAATGTAATGTTACACACCCATACAATGCGCACCACCCCCGGATGTTTTTCAGAAACCTATCCTACATTGCCACTGCATGTTCCCTGACTTCCCCATGCTGACCCCCCCGAGGTGCTTTTCTCCATCCTACATTGCCACTAACTTCCTATCCTAATTCAGACCCTCCGATTCACACCACACCGTGAATTTTTTCTCACTCTTACTAGTGAATGTAATGTTACACACCCATACAATGCGCACCACCCCGTGATGTTTTTCTCACTCCTACTAGTGAATGTAATATTACACACCCATACAATGCACTCCACCCTGCGATGTTTTTTAGAAACCTATCCTACATTGCCCCTGAATGTTCCCTGACCTCCCCATGCTGACCACACCGTGGTGCTATTCTCCATCCTACATCGCCACTCACTGCCAATCCTAATTCAGACCCACCGAATTACACCACCCCGTGATGTTTTTCTCACTCCTACTAGTGAATGTAATGTTTCACAACCACAATTCGCACCACCCCATGATGTGTTTCTCACTCCTTCTAGTGAATGTAATGTTACACACCCATACAATGCTCACCACCCCGCGATGTTTTTCAAAAACATATCCTACATTGCCAGTGCATGTTCCATGACCTCCCAATGCTGACCACCCCGCGGTGCTTTTCTCCATCCTACATTGCCTCTCACTGCCTATCCTAATTCAGACACTCCGATTCACACCACCCCGTGATGTTTTTCTCACTCCTACTAGAGAATGTAATGTTACACACCCATACGATGCTCACCACCCCGCGATGTTTTTCAGAAACCTATCCTACATTGCTACTGCATGTTTCCTGACTTCCCCATGTGTACCATCCAGTGGTGCTTTTCTCCATCCTACATTGCGACTCACTGCCTATACTAATTCAGACCCTCCAAATCACACCACCCCGTGATGTTTTTCTCACACCTACTAGTGAATGTAAAGTTACACACCCATACAATGCGCAACACCCCGCGATGTTTTTCTCACTCCTACTAGTGAATGTAATGTTACACATGCATACAATGCGCACCACCCCGCCATGTTTTTCAGAAACCTATTCTACATTGCCACTGCATTTTCCCTGACTTCCCCATGCTGACCACCCCGAGGTGCTTTTCTCTATCCTACATTGCCACTCACTTCCTATCCTAATTCAGAGACTCCGATTCACACCACACGCGATGTTTTTCTCACTCCTACTAGTGAATGTAATGTTACACACCCATACAATGCGCACCACCCCGCGATGTTTTTCAGAAACCTATCCTACATTGCCACTGCATGTTCCCTGACTTCCCCATGCTGACCACCCCGCGGTGCTTTTCCCAATACTATATTGCCACTCACTGCCTATCCTAATTCAGACCCTCCGATTCACACCACCCCGTGATGTTTTTCTCACTCCTACTAGTGAATGTAATGTTACACACCCATACAATGCGCACCACCCTGCGATGTTTTTCAGAAACCTATCCTACATTGCCACTGCATGTTCCCTGACCTCCCCATGCTGACCATCCAGCGGTGCTTTTCTCCATCCTACATTGCCACTCACTGCCTATCCTAATTCAGACCCTCCAAATCTCAACAACCCGTGATGTTTTTCTCACTCCTGCTTGTGAATGTAAAGTTACACACCCATACAATGCGCAACACCCCGCGATGTTTTTCTCACTCCTACTAGTGAATGTAATGTTACACACCCATACAATGCGTACCACCCCGCGATGTTTTTCTGAATCCTATCCTACATTGGCACTGCATGATCCCTGACTTCCGCATGCTGACCACCCCGCGGTGCTTTTCTCCATCCTACATTGCCACTCAATGCCTATCCTAATTCAGACACTCCAATTCACACCACCCCGTGACGTTTTTCTCACTCGTACTAGTGAATGTAATGTTACACACCCATACAATGAGCACCACCCCGCAATGATTTTCAGAAACCTATCCTGCATTGCCACTGCATATTCCCTGACCTCCCCATGCTGACCACCCCGCAGTACTTTTCTCCATCCTATGTTGCCAGTCACTTCCTATCATAATTCAGACCCTCCGATTCACACCACCCCGTTTAGTTTTTCTCAATCTTACTCGTGAATGTAATGTTACACACCCATACAATGCGCACCACCCCGCGATGTTTTTCAGAAAACTATAATACATTGCCAACGCATGATCCCAGACCTCCCCATGCTGACCACCCCGCGGTGCTTTTCTCCATCCTACATGGCCACTCACTGCCTATCCTAATTCAGACCCTCCAATTCACACCACACCGTGATGTTTTAATCACTCCTACTAGTGAATGTAATGCTACACACCCATACAATGTGCACCACCCCGCGATGTTTTTCAGAAACCTATCCTACATTGCCACTGCATGTTTCCTGACCTCCCCATGCTGACCACCCCGCGGTGCTTTTCTCCATCCTACATTGCCAGTCACTGCCTAACCTAATTCAGACCCTCCAATTCACACGACCCCGTGATGTTTTTCTCACTCCTACTAGTGAATGTAATGTTACACACACATATATGCTCACCACCCCGCGATGTTTTTTAGAAACCTATCCTACATTGCCACTGCATGTTCCCTATCCTCACCATGCTGACCCTCCCACGGTGCTTTTATCCATGCAAATTGCCACTCACTGTCTATCCTAATTCAGACCCTCCGATTCAAACCCCCCTGTGTTGTTTTTCTCAATCCTACTAGTTAATGTAATGTTACACACCCATACAATGCGCACCAATCCATGATGTGTTTCTCACTCCTACTAGTGAATGTAATGTTACACACCCATACAATGCGCACCACCCCGCGATTTTTTTCAGAAACCTATCCTACATTGCCACTGCATGATGCCTGACTTCCCCATGCTGACCACCCCGCGGTGCTTTTCTCCATCCTACATTGCCACTCAATGCCTATCCTAATTCAGACACTCCAATTCACACCACCCCGTGATGTTTTTCTCACTCCTACTAGTGCATGTAATGTTACACACCCATACAATGCGCACCACCCCGCGATGTTTTTCAGAAACCTATCCTACATTGCCACTGCATATTCCCAGACCTCCCCATGCTGACCACCCCGCAGTGCTTTTCTCCATCCTACATTGCCACTCACTTCCTAACCTAATTCAGACCCTCCGATTCACACCACCCCGTTATGTTTTTCTCAATCTTACTAGTGAATGTAATGTTACACACCCATACAATGCGCAGCACCCCGCGCTGTTTTTGAGAAACCTATCCTACATTGCCACTGCATGTTCCCTGACCTCCCCTTGCTGACCACCCCGCGGTACCTTTCTACGTACTACATTGCCACTCACTGCCTATCCTAATTCAGACCCTCTGATTCACACCACCCCATGATGTTTTTCTCACTCCTACTAGAGAATGTAATGTTACACACCCATAAAATGCGCACCACCCCGCGATGTTTTTCAGAAAACTATCCTACATTGCCATTGCATGTTTCCTGACCTCCCCATGCTGACCACCCCGCGGTGCTTTTCTCCATCCTACATTGCCACTCACTGCCTATCCTAATTCAGATCCTCCGATTCACACCACCCTGTGATGTTTTTCTCACTCCTACTAGTGAATGTAATGTTACACACCCATACAACGCGCACCACCCCCGGATGTTTTTGAGAAACCTATCCTACATTGCCACTGCACGTTCCCTGACTTCACCATGCTGACCAC
Source organism: Cavia porcellus (assembly GCF_034190915.1). Classification (NCBI taxonomy): domain Eukaryota; kingdom Metazoa; phylum Chordata; class Mammalia; order Rodentia; family Caviidae; genus Cavia; species Cavia porcellus. The sequence continues at coordinate 70,611,930 of NW_026947502.1, forward strand.
TCCGAGGTGCTTTTCTCCATCCTACATTGCCACTCACTTCCTATCCTAATACAGACCCTCTGATTCACACCACCCCGTGATGTTTTTCTCAGTCTTACTAGTGAATGTAATGTTACACACCCATACAATGCGCACCACCCCGCGATGTTTTTCAGAAACCTATCCTACATTGCCACTGCATGTTTTCTGACCTCCCCTTGCTGACCACGCCGCGGTGCTTTTCTCCGCCTACATTGCCACTCACTGCCTAATCTAATTCAGACCCTCCAATTCACACCAACCTGTGATGTTTTTCATAATCATACTAGTGAATGTAATGTTACACACCCATACAACGCGCACCACCGCCGGATGTTTTTCAGAAACCTATCCTACATTGCCACTGCATGTTCCCTGACTTCCCCATGCTGACCACTCCGAGGGGCTTTTCTCCATCCTACATTGCCACTCACTTCCTATCCTAATTCAAACCCTCCGATTCACACCACCACATGATGTTTTTCTCACTCTTACTAGTGAATGTAATGTTACACACACATACAATGCGCACCACCCTGTGATGTTTTTCTCACTCCTACTACTGAATGTAATGTTACACACCCTTACAATGCTCACCACCCCGAGATGTTTTTCAGAAATCTATCCTACATTGCCACTGCATGTTTCCTGACCTCCCCATGCTGACCACCCCGCGGTGCTTTTCTCCATCCTACATTGCCACTCACTGCCTATCCTAATTCAGACCCTCCGATTCACACCACCCCGTGATGTTTTTCTCACTCCTACTAGTGAATGTAATGTTACACACCCATACAATGCGCACCACCCCGCGATGTGTTTCAGAAACCTATCCTACATTGCCACTGCATGTTCCCTGACCTCCCCGTGCTGACAACCACGCGGTGCTTTTCTCCATCCTACATTGCCACTCACTGCCTATCCTAATTCAGACCCTCTGATTCACAACACCCCGTGATGTTTTTCTCACTCCTACTAGTGAATTTAATGTTACACACCCATACAATGCGCACCACCCCGCGATGTGTTTCAGAAACCTATCCTACATTGCCACTGCATGTTCCCTGACGTCCCCATGCTGACCATGCCGCGGAGCTTTTCTCCATTCTACATTGCCACTCACTGCCTAACCTAATTCAGACCCTCTGATTCACACCACCCCGTTATGTTTTTTTCCTCCTACTAGTGAATGTAATGTTACACACCCATACAATGCGCACCACCCCCGGATGTTTTTCAGAAACCTATCCTACATTGCCACTGCATGTTCCCTGACTTCCCCATGCTGACCCCCCCGAGGTGCTTTTCTCCATCCTACATTGCCACTAACTTCCTATCCTAATTCAGACCCTCAGATTCACACCACACCGTGAATTTTTTCTCACTCTTACTAGTGAATGTAATGTTACACACCCATACAATGCGCACCACCCCGTGATGTTTTTCTCACTCCTACTAGTGAATGTAATATTACACACCCATACAATGCACTCCACCCTGCGATGTTTTTTAGAAACCTATCCTACATTGCCCCTGAATGTTCCCTGACCTCCCCATGCTGACCACACCGTGGTGCTATTCTCCATCCTACATCGCCACTCACTGCCAATCCTAATTCAGACCCACCGAATTACACCACCCCGTGATGTTTTTCTCACTCCTACTAGTGAATGTAATGTTTCACAACCACAATTCGCACCACCCCATGATGTGTTTCTCACTCCTTCTAGTGAATGTAATGTTACACACCCATACAATGCTCACCACCCCGCGATGTTTTTCAAAAACATATCCTACATTGCCAGTGCATGTTCCATGACCTCCCAATGCTGACCACCCCGCGGTGCTTTTCTCCATCCTACATTGCCTCTCACTGCCTATCCTAATTCAGACACTCCGATTCACACCACCCCGTGATGTTTTTCTCACTCCTACTAGAGAATGTAATGTTACACACCCATACGATGCTCACCACCCCGCGATGTTTTTCAGAAACCTATCCTACATTGCTACTGCATGTTTCCTGACTTCCCCATGTGTACCATCCAGTGGTGCTTTTCTCCATCCTACATTGCGACTCACTGCCTATACTAATTCAGACCCTCCAAATCACACCACCCCGTGATGTTTTTCTCACACCTACTAGTGAATGTAAAGTTACACACCCATACAATGCGCAACACCCCGCGATGTTTTTCTCACTCCTACTAGTGAATGTAATGTTACACATGCATACAATGCGCACCACCCCGCCATGTTTTTCAGAAACCTATTCTACATTGCCACTGCATTTTCCCTGACTTCCCCATGCTGACCACCCCGAGGTGCTTTTCTCTATCCTACATTGCCACTCACTTCCTATCCTAATTCAGAGACTCCGATTCACACCACACGCGATGTTTTTCTCACTCCTACTAGTGAATGTAATGTTACACACCCATACAATGCGCACCACCCCGCGATGTTTTTCAGAAACCTATCCTACATTGCCACTGCATGTTCCCTGACTTCCCCATGCTGACCACCCCGCGGTGCTTTTCCCAATACTATATTGCCACTCACTGCCTATCCTAATTCAGACCCTCCGATTCACACCACCCCGTGATGTTTTTCTCACTCCTACTAGTGAATGTAATGTTACACACCCATACAATGCGCACCACCCTGCGATGTTTTTCAGAAACCTATCCTACATTGCCACTGCATGTTCCCTGACCTCCCCATGCTGACCATCCAGCGGTGCTTTTCTCCATCCTACATTGCCACTCACTGCCTATCCTAATTCAGACCCTCCAAATCTCAACAACCCGTGATGTTTTTCTCACTCCTGCTTGTGAATGTAAAGTTACACACCCATACAATGCGCAACACCCCGCGATGTTTTTCTCACTCCTACTAGTGAATGTAATGTTACACACCCATACAATGCGTACCACCCCGCGATGTTTTTCTGAATCCTATCCTACATTGGCACTGCATGATCCCTGACTTCCGCATGCTGACCACCCCGCGGTGCTTTTCTCCATCCTACATTGCCACTCAATGCCTATCCTAATTCAGACACTCCAATTCACACCACCCCGTGACGTTTTTCTCACTCGTACTAGTGAATGTAATGTTACACACCCATACAATGAGCACCACCCCGCAATGATTTTCAGAAACCTATCCTGCATTGCCACTGCATATTCCCTGACCTCCCCATGCTGACCACCCCGCAGTACTTTTCTCCATCCTATGTTGCCAGTCACTTCCTATCATAATTCAGACCCTCCGATTCACACCACCCCGTTTAGTTTTTCTCAATCTTACTCGTGAATGTAATGTTACACACCCATACAATGCGCACCACCCCGCGATGTTTTTCAGAAAACTATAATACATTGCCAACGCATGATCCCAGACCTCCCCATGCTGACCACCCCGCGGTGCTTTTCTCCATCCTACATGGCCACTCACTGCCTATCCTAATTCAGACCCTCCAATTCACACCACACCGTGATGTTTTAATCACTCCTACTAGTGAATGTAATGCTACACACCCATACAATGTGCACCACCCCGCGATGTTTTTCAGAAACCTATCCTACATTGCCACTGCATGTTTCCTGACCTCCCCATGCTGACCACCCCGCGGTGCTTTTCTCCATCCTACATTGCCAGTCACTGCCTAACCTAATTCAGACCCTCCAATTCACACGACCCCGTGATGTTTTTCTCACTCCTACTAGTGAATGTAATGTTACACACACATATATGCTCACCACCCCGCGATGTTTTTTAGAAACCTATCCTACATTGCCACTGCATGTTCCCTATCCTCACCATGCTGACCCTCCCACGGTGCTTTTATCCATGCAAATTGCCACTCACTGTCTATCCTAATTCAGACCCTCCGATTCAAACCCCCCTGTGTTGTTTTTCTCAATCCTACTAGTTAATGTAATGTTACACACCCATACAATGCGCACCAATCCATGATGTGTTTCTCACTCCTACTAGTGAATGTAATGTTACACACCCATACAATGCGCACCACCCCGCGATTTTTTTCAGAAACCTATCCTACATTGCCACTGCATGATGCCTGACTTCCCCATGCTGACCACCCCGCGGTGCTTTTCTCCATCCTACATTGCCACTCAATGCCTATCCTAATTCAGACACTCCAATTCACACCACCCCGTGATGTTTTTCTCACTCCTACTAGTGCATGTAATGTTACACACCCATACAATGCGCACCACCCCGCGATGTTTTTCAGAAACCTATCCTACATTGCCACTGCATATTCCCAGACCTCCCCATGCTGACCACCCCGCAGTGCTTTTCTCCATCCTACATTGCCACTCACTTCCTAACCTAATTCAGACCCTCCGATTCACACCACCCCGTTATGTTTTTCTCAATCTTACTAGTGAATGTAATGTTACACACCCATACAATGCGCAGCACCCCGCGCTGTTTTTGAGAAACCTATCCTACATTGCCACTGCATGTTCCCTGACCTCCCCTTGCTGACCACCCCGCGGTACCTTTCTACGTACTACATTGCCACTCACTGCCTATCCTAATTCAGACCCTCTGATTCACACCACCCCATGATGTTTTTCTCACTCCTACTAGAGAATGTAATGTTACACACCCATAAAATGCGCACCACCCCGCGATGTTTTTCAGAAAACTATCCTACATTGCCATTGCATGTTTCCTGACCTCCCCATGCTGACCACCCCGCGGTGCTTTTCTCCATCCTACATTGCCACTCACTGCCTATCCTAATTCAGATCCTCCGATTCACACCACCCTGTGATGTTTTTCTCACTCCTACTAGTGAATGTAATGTTACACACCCATACAACGCGCACCACCCCCGGATGTTTTTGAGAAACCTATCCTACATTGCCACTGCACGTTCCCTGACTTCACCATGCTGACCACTCCGAGGTGCTTTTCTCCATCCTACATTGCCACTCACTTCCTATCCTAATACAGACCCTCTGATTCACACCACCCCGTGATGTTTTTCTCAGTCTTACTAGTGAATGTAATGTTACACACCCATACAAAGCGTACCACCCGGTGATGTTTTTCTCACTCCTACTAGTGAATGTAATGTTACACACCCATACAATGCGCACCACCCCGCGATGTTTTTCAGAAACCTATCCTACATTGCCACTGCATTTTCCCTGACTTCCCCATGCTGACCACCCCTAGGTGCTTATCTCCATCCTACATTGCCACTCATTTCCTATCCTAATTCAGATCCTCCGATTCACACCACACCGCGATGTTTTTCTCACTCCTACTAGTGAATGTAATTTTACACACCCATACAATGCGCACCACCCCGCCAAGTTTTTCAGAAACCTATCCTACATTGCCACTGCATTTTCCCTGACTTCCCCATGCTGACCACCCCGAGGTGCTTTTCTCCATCCTACATTGCCACTCACTTCCTATCCTAATTCAGATACTCCGATTCACACCACACTGCGATGTTTTTCTCACTCCTACTAGTGAATGTAATGTTACACACCCACACAATGCGCACCACCCCGCGATGTTTTTCAGAAACCTATCCTATATTGCCACTGCATGTTTTCTGACCTCCCCTTGCTGACCACGCCGCGGTGCTTTTCTCCGCCTACATTGCCACTCACTGCCTAATCTAATTCAGACCCTCCAATTCACACCAACCTGTGATGTTTTTCTTAATCATACTAGTGAATGAAATGTTACACACCCATACAATGCGCACCACCCCGCGATGTTTTTCAGAAACCTATCCTACATTGCCACTGCATGTTCCCTGACCTCCACATGCTGACCACCCTGCGGTGCTTTTCCCCATCCTACATTGCCACTCACTGCCTATCCTAATTCAGACCCTACGATTCACACGACCCCGTGATGTTTTTCTCACTCCTACTAGTGAATGTAATGTTACACACCCGTACAATGCGCACCACCCCCGGATGTTTTTCAGAAACCTATCCTACATTGCCACTGCATGTTCCCTGACTTCCCCATGCTGACCACCCCGAGGTGCTTTTCCCCATCCTACATTGCCACTCACTGCCTATCCTAATTCAGACCCTACGATTCACACCACCCCGTGATGTTTTTCTCACTCCTACTAGTGAATGTAATGTTACACACCCATACAATGCGCACCACCCCCGGATGTTTTTCCGAAACCTATCCTACATTGCCACTGCATGTTCCCTGAGTTCCCCATGCTGACCACCCCGAGGTGCTTTTCTCCATCTTACATTGCCACTCTCTGCCTAACCTAATTCAGACCCTCCGATTCACACCACCCCGTTATGTTTTTCTCCTCCTACTAGTGAATGTAATGCTACACACCCATACAATGTGCACCACCCCGCGATGTTTTTCAGAAATCTATCCTAAATTGTCACTGCATGTTCCCTGACCTCCACATGCTGACCACCCCGCCGTGCTTTTCCCCATCCTACATTGCCACTCAATGCCTATCCTAATTCAGACACTCCGATTCACATCACCCCATGATGTTTTTGTCACTCCTACTAGTGAATGTAATGTTACACATGCATACAATGCGCACCACCCCGCCAAGTTTTTCAGAAACCTATCCTACATTGCCACTGCATTTTCCCTGACTTCCCCATGCTGACCACCCCGAGGTGCTTTTCTCCATCCTACATTGCCACTCACTTCCTATCCTAATTCAGATACTCCGATTCACACCACACCGCGATGTTTTTCTCACTCCTACTAGTGAATGTAATGTTACACACCCATACAATGCGCACCACCCCGCGATGTTTTTCAGAAACCTATCCTACATTGCCACTGCATGTTTTCTGACCTCCCCTTGCTGACCACGCCGCGGTGCTTTTCTCCGCCTACATTGCCACTCACTGCCTAATCTAATTCAGACCCTCCAATTCACACCAACCTGTGATGTTTTTCATAATCATACTAGTGAATGTAATGTTACACACCCATACAACGCGCACCACCGCCGGATGTTTTTCAGAAACCTATCCTACATTGCCACTGCATGTTCCCTGACTTCCCCATGCTGACCACTCCGAGGGGCTTTTCTCCATCCTACATTGCCACTCACTTCCTATCCTAATTCAAACCCTCCGATTCACACCACCACATGATGTTTTTCTCACTCTTACTAGTGAATGTAATGTTACACACACATACAATGCGCACCACCCTGTGATGTTTTTCTCACTCCTACTACTGAATGTAATGTTACACACCCTTACAATGCTCACCACCCCGAGATGTTTTTCAGAAATCTATCCTACATTGCCACTGCATGTTTCCTGACCTCCCCATGCTGACCACCCCGCGGTGCTTTTCTCCATCCTACATTGCCACTCACTGCCTATCCTAATTCAGACCCTCCGATTCACACCACCCCGTGATGTTTTTCTCACTCCTACTAGTGAATGTAATGTTACACACCCATACAATGCGCACCACCCCGCGATGTGTTTCAGAAACCTATCCTACATTGCCACTGCATGTTCCCTGACCTCCCCGTGCTGACAACCCCGCGGTGCTTTTCTCCATCCTACATTGCCACTCACTGCCTATCCTAATTCAGACCCTCTGATTCACAACACCCCGTGATGTTTTTCTCACTCCTACTAGTGAATTTAATGTTACACACCCATACAATGCGCACCACCCCGCGATGTGTTTCAGAAACCTATCCTACATTGCCACTGCATGTTCCCTGACGTCCCCATGCTGACCATGCCGCGGAGCTTTTCTCCATTCTACATTGCCACTCACTGCCTAACCTAATTCAGACCCTCTGATTCACACCACCCCGTTATGTTTTTTTCCTCCTACTAGTGAATGTAATGTTACACACCCATACAATGCGCACCACCCCCGGATGTTTTTCAGAAACCTATCCTACATTGCCACTGCATGTTCCCTGACTTCCCCATGCTGACCCCCCCGAGGTGCTTTTCTCCATCCTACATTGCCACTAACTTCCTATCCTAATTCAGACCCTCCGATTCACACCACACCGTGAATTTTTTCTCACTCTTACTAGTGAATGTAATGTTACACACCCATACAATGCGCACCACCCCGTGATGTTTTTCTCACTCCTACTAGTGAATGTAATATTACACACCCATACAATGCACTCCACCCTGCGATGTTTTTTAGAAACCTATCCTACATTGCCCCTGAATGTTCCCTGACCTCCCCATGCTGACCACCCCGTGGTGCTATTCTCCATCCTACATCGCCACTCACTGCCAATCCTAATTCAGACCCACCGAATTACACCACCCCGTGATGTTTTTCTCACTCCTACTAGTGAATGTAATGTTTCACAACCACAATTCGCACCACCCCATGATGTGTTTCTCACTCCTTCTAGTGAATGTAATGTTACACACCCATACAATGCTCACCACCCCGCGATGTTTTTCAAAAACATATCCTACATTGCCAGTGCATGTTCCATGACCTCCCAATGCTGACCACCCCGCGGTGCTTTTCTCCATCCTACATTGCCTCTCACTGCCTATCCTAATTCAGACACTCCGATTCACACCACCCCGTGATGTTTTTCTCACTCCTACTAGAGAATGTAATGTTACACACCCATACGATGCTCACCACCCCGCGATGTTTTTCAGAAACCTATCCTACATTGCTACTGCATGTTTCCTGACTTCCCCATGTGTACCATCCAGTGGTGCTTTTCTCCATCCTACATTGCGACTCACTGCCTATACTAATTCAGACCCTCCAAATCACACCACCCCGTGATGTTTTTCTCACACCTACTAGTGAATGTAAAGTTACACACCCATACAATGCGCAACACCCCGCGATGTTTTTCTCACTCCTACTAGTGAATGTAATGTTACACATGCATACAATGCGCACCACCCCGCCATGTTTTTCAGAAACCTATTCTACATTGCCACTGCATTTTCCCTGACTTCCCCATGCTGACCACCCCGAGGTGCTTTTCTCTATCCTACATTGCCACTCACTTCCTATCCTAATTCAGAGACTCCGATTCACACCACACGCGATGTTTTTCTCACTCCTACTAGTGAATGTAATGTTACACACCCATACAATGCGCACCACCCCGCGATGTTTTTCAGAAACCTATCCTACATTGCCACTGCATGTTCCCTGACTTCCCCATGCTGACCACCCCGCGGTGCTTTTCCCAATACTATATTGCCACTCACTGCCTATCCTAATTCAGACCCTCCGATTCACACCACCCCGTGATGTTTTTCTCACTCCTACTAGTGAATGTAATGTTACACACCCATACAATGCGCACCACCCTGCGATGTTTTTCAGAAACCTATCCTACATTGCCACTGCATGTTCCCTGACCTCCCCATGCTGACCATCCAGCGGTGCTTTTCTCCATCCTACATTGCCACTCACTGCCTATCCTAATTCAGACCCTCCAAATCTCAACAACCCGTGATGTTTTTCTCACTCCTGCTTGTGAATGTAAAGTTACACACCCATACAATGCGCAACACCCCGCGATGTTTTTCTCACTCCTACTAGTGAATGTAATGTTACACACCCATACAATGCGTACCACCCCGCGATGTTTTTCTGAATCCTATCCTACATTGGCACTGCATGATCCCTGACTTCCGCATGCTGACCACCCCGCGGTGCTTTTCTCCATCCTACATTGCCACTCAATGCCTATCCTAATTCAGACACTCCAATTCACACCACCCCGTGACGTTTTTCTCACTCGTACTAGTGAATGTAATGTTACACACCCATACAATGAGCACCACCCCGCAATGATTTTCAGAAACCTATCCTGCATTGCCACTGCATATTCCCTGACCTCCCCATGCTGACCACCCCGCAGTACTTTTCTCCATCCTATGTTGCCAGTCACTTCCTATCATAATTCAGACCCTCCGATTCACACCACCCCGTTTAGTTTTTCTCAATCTTACTCGTGAATGTAATGTTACACACCCATACAATGCGCACCACCCCGCGATGTTTTTCAGAAAACTATAATACATTGCCAACGCATGATCCCAGACCTCCCCATGCTGACCACCCCGCGGTGCTTTTCTCCATCCTACATGGCCACTCACTGCCTATCCTAATTCAGACCCTCCAATTCACACCACACCGTGATGTTTTAATCACTCCTACTAGTGAATGTAATGCTACACACCCATACAATGTGCACCACCCCGCGATGTTTTTCAGAAACCTATCCTACATTGCCACTGCATGTTTCCTGACCTCCCCATGCTGACCACCCCGCGGTGCTTTTCTCCATCCTACATTGCCAGTCACTGCCTAACCTAATTCAGACCCTCCAATTCACACGACCCCGTGATGTTTTTCTCACTCCTACTAGTGAATGTAATGTTACACACACATATATGCTCACCACCCCGCGATGTTTTTTAGAAACCTATCCTACATTGCCACTGCATGTTCCCTATCCTCACCATGCTGACCCTCCCACGGTGCTTTTATCCATGCAAATTGCCACTCACTGTCTATCCTAATTCAGACCCTCCGATTCAAACCCCCCTGTGTTGTTTTTCTCAATCCTACTAGTTAATGTAATGTTACACACCCATACAATGCGCACCAATCCATGATGTGTTTCTCACTCCTACTAGTGAATGTAATGTTACACACCCATACAATGCGCACCACCCCGCGATTTTTTTCAGAAACCTATCCTACATTGCCACTGCATGATGCCTGACTTCCCCATGCTGACCACCCCGCGGTGCTTTTCTCCATCCTACATTGCCACTCAATGCCTATCCTAATTCAGACACTCCAATTCACACCACCCCGTGATGTTTTTCTCACTCCTACTAGTGCATGTAATGTTACACACCCATACAATGCGCACCACCCCGCGATGTTTTTCAGAAACCTATCCTACATTGCCACTGCATATTCCCAGACCTCCCCATGCTGACCACCCCGCAGTGCTTTTCTCCATCCTACATTGCCACTCACTTCCTAACCTAATTCAGACCCTCCGATTCACACCACCCCGTTATGTTTTTCTCAATCTTACTAGTGAATGTAATGTTACACACCCATACAATGCGCAGCACCCCGCGCTGTTTTTGAGAAACCTATCCTACATTGCCACTGCATGTTCCCTGACCTCCCCTTGCTGACCACCCCGCGGTACCTTTCTACGTACTACATTGCCACTCACTGCCTATCCTAATTCAGACCCTCTGATTCACACCACCCCATGATGTTTTTCTCACTCCTACTAGTGAATGTAATGTTACACACCCATAAAATGCGCACCACCCCGCGATGTTTTTCAGAAAACTATCCTACATTGCCATTGCATGTTTCCTGACCTCCCCATGCTGACCACCCCGCGGTGCTTTTCTCCATCCTACATTGCCACTCACTGCCTATCCTAATTCAGATCCTCCGATTCACACCACCCTGTGATGTTTTTCTCACTCCTACTAGTGAATGTAATGTTACACACCCATACAACGCGCACCACCCCCGGATGTTTTTGAGAAACCTATCCTACATTGCCACTGCACGTTCCCTGACTTCACCATGCTGACCACTCCGAGGTGCTTTTCTCCATCCTACATTGCCACTCACTTCCTATCCTAATACAGACCCTCTGATTCACACCACCCCGTGATGTTTTTCTCAGTCTTACTAGTGAATGTAATGTTACACACCCATACAAAGCGTACCACCCGGTGATGTTTTTCTCACTCCTACTAGTGAATGTAATGTTACACACCCATACAATGCGCACCACCCCGCGATGTTTTTCAGAAACCTATCCTACATTGCCACTGCATTTTCCCTGACTTCCCCATGCTGACCACCCCTAGGTGCTTATCTCCATCCTACATTGCCACTCATTTCCTATCCTAATTCAGATCCTCCGATTCACACCACACCGCGATGTTTTTCTCACTCCTACTAGTGAATGTAATTTTACACACCCATACAATGCGCACCACCCCACGATGTTTTTCAGAAACCTATCCTACATTGTCACTGCATGTTCCCTGACCTCCCCATGCTGACCACCCCACGGTGCTTTTCCCCATCCTACATTGCCACTCACTGCCTATCCTAATTCAGACCCTCCGATTCAAACGACCCCGAGATGTTTTTCTCACTCCTACTAGTGAATGTAATGTTACCCACCCATATATTCTCACCACCCCGCGATGTTTTTCAGATACCTATCCTACATTGGCCCTGCATTTTCCCTGACCTCACCATGCTGACAACCCCACGGTGCTTTATCCATCCTAAATTGCCACTCACTGTCTATCCTAATTCAGACCCTCCAATTCAAACCAACCTGTGATGTTTTTCTCACTCCTACTAGTGAATGTAATGTTACTCACCCATACAATGCGCACCATTCCATGTGTTTCTCACTCCTACTAGTGAATGTAATGTTACAGACCCATACAGTGCGCACCACCCCGCGATGTTTTTCAGAAACCTATCCTTCATTGCCACTGCATGTTCCCTGACCTCCCCATGCTGACCACCCCGCGGTGCTTTTCTCCATGCTACATTGCCTCTCACTGCCTATTCTAATTCAGACCCTCCGATTCACACCACCCCGTGATGTTTTTCTCACTCCTACTAGTGAATGTAATGTAACACACACCCATACAATGCGCACCACCCCGTGATGTTTTTCTCACTCCTACTAGTGAATGTAATATTACACACCCATACAATGTGCATCACCCCGCGATGTTTTTCAGAAACCTATGCTACATTGCCACTGCATGTTCCCTGACTTCCCCATGCTGAACATCCAGCGGTGATTTTCTCCATCCTACATTGCCACTCACTGCCTATCCTAATTCAGACCCTCCAAATCTCACCACCCCGTGATGCTTTTCTCACTCCTGCTAGTGAATGTAAAGTTACACACCCATACAATGCGCAACACCCCGCGAAGTTTTTCTCACTCCTACTAGTGAATGTAATGTTACACACCCGTACAATGCGTACCACCCCGCGATGTTTTTCTGAAACCTATCCTACATTGGCACTGCATGAACCCTGACTTCCGCATGCTGACCACCCCGCGGTGCTTTTCTCCATCCTACATTGCCACTCAATGCCTATCCTAATTCAGTCCCTCCAATTCACACCACCCCGTGATGTTTTTCTCACTCCTACTAGTGAATGTAATGTTACACACCCATACAATGCGCACCACCCCGCAATGTTTTTCAGAAACCTATCCTGCATTGCCATGGCATATTCCCTGACCTCCCCATGCTGACCACCCCGCAGTGCTTTTCTCCATCCTATATTGCCACTCACTTCCTATCATAATTCAGACCCTTCGATTCACACCACCCCGTTATGTTTTTCTCAATCTTACTCGTGAATGTAATGTTACACACCCATAAAATGCGCACCACCCCGCGTTGATTTTCAGAAACCTATCCTATATTGCCACTGCCTGTTCCCTCACCTCCCCTTGCTGACCAACCCACGGTGCTTTTATCCATGCAAATTGCCACTCACTTTCTATCCTAATTCAGACCCTCCGATTCAAACCCCCTGTGTTGTTTTTCTCACTCCTGCTAGTGAATGTAATGTTACACACCCATACAATGCGCACCAATCCATGATGTGTTTCTCACTCCTACTAGTGAATGTAATGTTACACACCCATACAATGCGCACCACCCCGCGATGTTTTTCAGAAACCTATCCTTCATTGCCACTGCATGTTCCCTGACCTCCCCATGCTGACCAACCCGCGGTGCTTTTCTCCATGCTACATTGCCTCTCACTGAATATTCTAATTCAGACCCTCCGATTCACACCACCCCGTGATGTTTTTTCTCACTCCTGCTAGTGAATGTAATGTTACACACCTATGCAATGCGCACCACCACGCTATGTTTTTCAGAAACCTATCCTACATTGCCACTGCATGTTCCCTGACCTCCCCATGCTGACCATCCAGCGGTGCTTTTCTCCATCCTACATTGCCACTCACTGCCTATCCTAATTCAGACCCTCCAAATCACACCACGCCGTGATTTTTTTCTCACTCCTGCTAGTGAATGTAAAGTTACACACCCATACAATGCGCAACACCCCGCGAAGTTTTTCTCACTCCTACTAGTCAATGTAATGTTACACACCCGTACAATGCGCACCACCCCGCGATGTTTTTCAGAAAGCTATTCTACATTGGCCCTGCATGATCCCTGACTTCCCCATGCTGACCACCCCGCGGTGCTTTTCTCCATCCGACATTGCCACTCAATGCCTATCCTAATTCAGACCCTCCAATTCACACCACCCCGTGATGTTTTTCTCACTCCTACTAGTGCATGTAATGTTACACACCCATACAATGTGCACCAACCCGCGATGTTTTTCAGAAACCTATCCTGCATTGCCACTGCATATTCCCTGACCTCCACATGCTGACCACCCCGCAGTGCTTTTCTCCATCCTACATTGCGACTCATTGCCTATCCTAATTCAGAGCCTCCGATTCACACCACCCCTGATGTTTTTCTCACTCCTACAGGTGAATGTAATATTACACACGTATACAATGCGCACCAACCCGCGATGTTTTTCAGAAACCTATCCTTCATTGCCACTGCATGTTCCCTGACCTCCCCTTGCTGACCACCCCGCGGATCTTTTCTCCATCCTACATTGCCACTCACTGCCTATCCTAATTCAGACCCTCCGATTCACATCACCCTGTGATGTTTTTCTCACTCCTACAGGTGAATGTAATATTACACACGTATACAATGCGCACCAACCCGCGATGTTTTTCAGAAACCTATCCTTCATTACCACTGCATGTTCCCTGACCTCCCCATGATGACCATCCTGTTGTGCTTTTCTCCATCCTACATTGCCACTCACTGCCTATCCCAATTCAGAGCCTCCGATTCACACCACCCCTGATGTTTTTCTCACAACTACTAGTGAATGTAATGTTACACACCCATACAATGTGCAACCCCACGATGTGTTTCAGAAAACTATCCTAAATTGTCACTGCCTGTTCCCCGACCTCCCAATGCTGACCACCCCGCGGTGCTTTTCTCCATCCTACATTGCCACTCACTAGCTATCCTAATTCATAGACTCCGATTCACACGACCCCATGATGTTTTTCTCACTCCTACTAGTGAATGTAATGTTACACACCCTTACAATGCGCACCACACCAAGATGTTTTTCAGAAACGTCTCCTACATTGCCACTGCATGTTTCATGACCTCCACATGCTGACCACCTCGCGGTGTTTTTCTCCATCCTATATTGCCACTAACTGCCTATCCTAATTCAGGCCCTCCGATTCACACCACCCCATGACTTTTTTCTCACTCCTACTAGTGAATGTAATGTTACACACCCATACAATGCGCACCACCCCGCGATGTTTTTCAGAAACCTATCCTACATTGCCACTGCATGTTCCCTGACCTCCCCGTGCTGACCAGGCCGCGGAGCTTTTCTCCATCCTACATTGCCACTCACTGCCTATCCAAATTCAGAGCCTCGGATTCACACCACCTCGTGATGTTTTTCTCACTACTACTAGTGAATGCAATGTTACACACCAATACAATGGGCAACACCCCGTTATGTTTTTCTCACTCCTACTAGTGTATGTAATTTTACACACCCATACAATGCGCACCACCCCGCGATGTTTTTCAGAAACCTATCCTACATTGCCACTACATGTTCCCTGACCTCCCCATGTTAACCACCCCGTGTGCTTTTCTCCATCCTACATTGCCACTCACTGCCTATCGTAATTCACACCCTACGATTCACACCACCCCGTGATGTTATTCTCACTCTTACTAGTGAATGTAATGTTACACACCCTTACAATGCGCACCTCCCCGCGATGTTTTTCAGAAACTTATTCTACAATCCCACTGGATGTTCCCTGACATCCCCATGCTGACCACCCCACGGTGCTTTACTCCATCCTACATTTGCCACTCACTGCCTATCCTAATTCACACCCTACGATTCACACCACACCGTGATGTTTTTCTCACTCTTACTAGTGAATGTAATGTTACACACCCTTACAATGCGCACCTCCCCGCGATGTTTTTCAGAAACCTATCCTACATTGCCACTGCATGTTCCCTGACCTCACCATGCTGACCACCCCACGGTGCTTTTGTCCATGCAAATTGCGACTCACTGTCTATCCTAATTCAGACCCTCCGATTCAAACCCCTCTGTGTTGTTTTTCTCACTCCTACTAGTGAATGTAATGTTACACACCTATACAATGCGCACCAATCCATGATGTGTTTCTCACTCCTACTAGTGAATGTAATGTTACAGACCCATACAGTGCGCACCACCCCGCGATGTTTTTCAGAAACCTATCCTTCATTGCCACTGCATGTTCCCTGACCTCCCCATGCTGACCACCCCGCGGTGCTTTTCTCCATGCTACATTGCCTCTCACTGACTATCCTAATTCAGACCCTCCGATTCACACCACCCCGTGATGTTTTTCTCACTCCTACTAGTGATTGTAATGTTACACACCCATACAATGCGCACCACCCAGCGATGTTTTTCAGAAACCTATCCTACATTGCCACTACATGTTCCCTGACCTCCCCATGCTGACCATCCAGCGGTGCTTTTCTCCATCCTACATTGCCACTCACTGCCTATCCTAATTCAGACCCTCCAAATCACACCACCCCGTGACGGTTTTCTCAATCTTACTAGTGAATGTAATGTTACACACCCATACAATGCGCACCACCCCACGCTGTTTTTCAGAAACCTATCCTACATTGCCACTGCATGTTCTTTAACCTCCCCTTGCTGACCACCCCACGGTGCCTTTCTCCATACTACATTGCCACTCACTGTCTATCCTAATTCAGACCCTCCGATTCACACCACCCCATGATGTGTTTCTCACTCCTACTAGTGAATGTAATGTTACACACCCATACAATGCGCACCACCCCGTGATGTTTTTCTCACTCCTACTAGTGAATATAATGTTACACACCCATACAATGCGCACCACCCCGCGATGTTTTTCAGAAACCTATCCTACATTGCCACTGCATGTTCCCAGACCTCCCCATGCTGACCACCCCGCGGTGCTTTTCTCCATCCTACATTGCCACTCACTGCCTATTCTAATTGAGACCCTCCAAATTACACAACCCTGTGATGTTTTTCTCACTCCTACTAGTGAATGTAATGTTACACACCCATACAATGTGCACCACCCCGCGATGTTTTTCAGAAACCTATCCTACATTGCCACTGCGTGTTCCCTGACCTCCCCATGCTGACCAACCCGCGGTGATTTTCCCCATCCTACATTGCCACTCACTGCCTATCCTGATTCAGACCCTCCGATTCACACCACCCCGTATTGTTTTTCTCACTCCTACTAGTGAATGTAATGTTACAAACCCATACAATGCGCACCAACACGTTATGTTTTTCTCACTCCTACAAGTGAATGTAATGTTCCACACGTATACAATGCGCACCACCCCGCGATGTTTTTCAGAAACCTATCCTACATTGCAACTGCATGTTCCCTGACCTCACCATGATGACCACCCTGTGGTGCTTTTCTCCATCCTACATTGCCACTCACTGCCTCTCCTAATTCAGAGCCTCCGATTCACACCACCCCGTGATGTTTTTCTCACTCCTACTAGTGAATGTAATGTTACACACCCATACAATGCGCACACCCCGCGATATGTTTCAGAAACCTATCCTAAATTGTCACTGCCTGTTCCCTGACCTCCCCATGCTGACCACCCCGCGGTGCTTTTCTCCATCCTACATTTCCACGCACTGCCTATCCTTATTCAGACCCTCCGATTCACACCACCCCGTGATGTTTTTCTCACTCCTACTTATGAATGTAATGTTACACACCCATACAATGCGCACCAACACGTTATGTTTTTCTCACTCCTACTAGTGAATGTAATGTTACACATCCATACAATTCCCACCACCCCGCAATGTTTTTCAGAAACCTATCATTCATTGTCACTGCATTTTCCCTGACTTCCCCATTCTGTCCACCCCGCGGTGCTTTTCTCCATCCTACATTGCCTCTCACTGCCTATTCTAATTCAGACCCTCCGATTCGCACCACCCCATGATGTTTTTCACACTACTACTAGTGAATGTAATGTTACACACCCATACAATGCGCACCACCCCGCGATGTTTTTCAGAAACCTATCCTACACTGCCACTGCATGTTCCCTGACTTCCCCATGCTGACCATCCAGCGGTGCTTTTCTCCATCCTACATTCCCACTCACTGCGTATCCTAATTCAGACCCTCCAAATCACACCACCCCGTGATGTTTTTCTCACTCCTACTAGTGAATGTAAAGTTACACACCCATACAATGCGCAACACCCCGCGATGTTTTTCTCACTCCTACTAGTGAATGTAATGTTACACACCCATACAATGCGCACCACCCCGGGATGTTTTTCAGAAACCTATCCTACATTGGCACTGCATGTTCCCTGACCTCCCCATTGTGACCACCCCGCGGTGCATTTCTCCATCCTACATTGCCACTCACTGCCTATCCTAATTCAGACCCTCCGATTCACACCACCCCGTGATGTTTTTCTCACTCCTACAAGTGAATGTAATGTTACACACGTATACAATGCGCACCACCCCGCGATGTTTTTCAGAAACCTATCCTACATTGCAACTGCATGTTCCCTGACCTCCCCATGCTGACCACCCTGTGGTGCTTTTCTCCATCCTACATTGACACTCAATGCCTATCCTAATTCAGACCCTCCGATTCACACCACCCCGTGATGTTTTTCTCACTCCTACTAGTCAATGTAATGGTACACAACCATACAATGCGCACACCCCGCGATGTGTTTCAGAAACCTATCCTAAATTGTCACTGCCTGTTCCCCGACCTCCCCATGCTGACCACCCCGCGGTGCTTTGCTCCATCCTATATCGCCACTCACTGCCTATCCTAATTCAGACCCTCCGATTCACACCACCCCATGATATTTTTCTCACTCCTAGTAGTGAATGTAATGTTACAGACCCTTACAATGCACACCACCCCGAGATGTTTTTCAGAAACGTATCCTACATTGCCACTGCATGATTCCTGACCTCCACATGCTGACCACCCCGCGGTGTTTTTCTCCATCCTACATTACCACTCACTGCCTATCCTAATTCAGGCCCTCCGATTCACACCACCCTGTAATGTTTTTCTCACTCCTACAGGGGAATGTAATGTTACACACCCATACAATGCTCACCACTCCGCGATGTTTTTCAGAAACCTCTCCTACATTGCCACTGCATGTTCCCTGACCTCCCCTTGCTGACCACCCCGCGGTTCTTTTCTCCATCCTACATTGCCACTCACTGCCTATCCTAATTCAGACCCTCCGATTCACACCACCCTGTGATGTTTTTCTCACTCCTACAGGTGAATGTAATGTTACACACGTATACAATGCGCACCAATCCGCGATGTTTTTCAGAAACCTATCCTACATTGCAACTGCATGTTCCCTGACCTCCCCATGATGACCACCCTTTTGTGCTTTTCTCGATCGTACATTGCCACTCACTGCCTATCCTAATTCAGAGCCTCCGATTCACACCACCCCGTGATGTTTCTCTCACTCCTACTAGTGAATGTAATGTTACACACCCATACAATGCGCACACCCCGCGATGTGTTTCAGAAACCTATCATAAATTGTCACTGCCTGTTCCCCGACCTCCCCATGCTGACCACCCCACGGTGCTTTTCTCCATCCTACATTGCCACTCACTGCCTATCCTAATTCCGACCTTCCGATTCAGACCACCCCATGATGTTTTTCTCACTCCTACTAGTGAATGTAATGTTACAGACCCTTACAATGCGCACCACCCAGAGATGATTTTCAGAAACGTATCCTACATTGCCACTGCATGTTTCCTGACCTCCACATGCTGACCACCCCGCGATGTTTTTCTCCATCCTACATTGCCACTCACTGCGTATCCTAATTCAGACCCTCCAAATCACACCACCCCGTGATGTTTTTCTCACTCCTACTAGTGAATGTAAAGTTACACACCCATACAATGCGCACCACCCCGTGATGTTTTTCTCACTCCTACTAGTGAATGTAATGTTACACATCCATACAGTTCCAACCACCCCGCAATATTTTTCAGAAACCTATCCTTCATTGCCACTGCATGTTCCCTGCCTTCCCCATGCTGACCACCCCGCAGTGCTTTTCTCCATCCTACATTGCCTCTCACTGCCTATTCTAATTCAGACCCTCCGATTCGCACCACCCCATGATGTTTTTCTCACTCCTACTAGTGAATGTAATGTTACACACCCATACAATGCGCACCACCCTGCGATGTTTTTCAGAAACCTATCCTACATTGCCACTGCATGTTCCCTGACTTCCCCATGCTGACCATCCAGCGGTGCTTTTCTCAATCCTACATTGCCACTCACTGCGTATCCTAATTCAGACCCTCCAAATCACACCACCCCGTGATGTTTTTCTCACTCCTACTAGTGAATGTAATGTTACACACCCATACAATGCGCACCAACAGCGATGTTTTTCAGAATCCTATCCTACATTGCCACTGCATGTTCCCTGACCTCCCCATGCTGACCAACCCGCGGTGCTTTTCTCCATCCTACATTGCCACTCACTGCCTATCCTAATTCAGACCCTACGATTCACACCACCCCGTGATGTTTTTCTCACTCCTACTAGTGAATGTAATGTTACACACCCATACAATGCGCACCACCCCCGGATGTTTTTCAGAAACCTATCCTACATTGCCACTGCATGTTCCCTGACTTCCCCATGCTGACCACCCCGAGGTGATTTTCTCCATCCTATTTTGCCACTCACTTCCTATCCTAATTCAGACCCTCCGATTCACACCACACCGTGATGTTTTTCCCACTCCTACTAGTGAATGTAATGTTACACACCCATACAATGCGCACCACCTCGTGATGTTTTTCTCACTCCTACTAGTGAATGTAATGTTACACACCCATACAATGCGCACCACCCCGCGATGTTTTTCAGAAACCTATCCTACATTTCCACTGCATGTTCCCTGACCTCCCCATGCTGACCACCCCGCGGTGCTTTTCTCCATCCTACATTGCCACTCACTGCCTATCCTTATTCAGACCCTCCGATTCACACCACCCCGTGATGTTTTTCTCACTCCTACTAGTGAATGTAATGTTACACACCCATACAATGCGCAAAAACACGTTATGTTTTTCTCACTCCTACTAGTGAATATAATGTTACACATCCATACAATTCCCACCACCCCGCAATGTTTTTCAGAAACCTATCCTACATTGCCACTGCATGTTCCATGACCTCCCCATGGTGATCACCCCGCGGTGCTTTTCTCCATCCTACATTGCCACTCACTGCCTATCCTAATTCAGACCCTCCGATTCACACCACCCCGTGATCTTTTTCTCACTCCTACTACTGAATGTAATGTTACACACGCATACAATGCGCACCACCCCGCGATGTTTTTCAGAAACCTATCATACATTGCCACTGCTAGTTCCCTGACCTCCCAATGCTGACCAACTGCGGTGCTTTTCCCCATGCTACATTGCCACTCACTGCCTATCCTAATTCAGACCCTCCAATTCAAACCACCCTGTGATGTTTTTCTCACTTCTACTAGTGAATGTAATGTTACACACCCATACAATGCGCACGAATCCCATGATGTGTTTCTCACTCCTACTAGTGAATGTAATGTTACACACCCATACAATGCGCACCACTCCGCGATGTTTTTCAGAAACCTATCCTTCATTGCCACTGCATGTTCCCTGACTTCCCCATGCTGACCAACACGCGGTGCTTTTCTCCATCCTACATTGCCTCTCACTGCCTATTCTAATTCAGATCCTCCGATTCGCACCACCCCGTGATGTTTTTCTCACTCCTACTAGTGAATGTAATGTTACACACCCACACAATGCGCACCACCCCGCGATGTTTTTCAGAAACCTATCCTACATTGCCACTGCATGTTCCCTGACTTCCCCATGCTGACCATCCAGCGGTGCTTTTCTCCATCCTACATTTCCACTCACTGCGTATCCTAATTCAGACCCTCCAAATCACACCACCCCGTGATGTTTTTCTCACTCCTACTAGTGAATGTAAAGTTACACACCCATACAATGCACAACACCCCGTGATGTTTTTCACACTCCTACTAGTGAATGTAATGTTACACACCCATACAATGCGCACCACCCCGCGATGTTTTTCAGAAACCTTTCCTACATTGGCACTGCATGATCCCTGACCTCCCCATGCTGACCACCCCGCGGTGCTTTTCTCCATCCTACATTGCTACTCACTGCCTATCCTAATTCAGACCCTCCGATTCACACCTCTACATGATGTTTTTCTCTCTCCTACTAGTGAATGTAATGTTACACACCCTTACAATGCGCACCACCCCGAGATGTTTTTCAGAAACCTATCCTGCATTGCCACTGAATGTTTCCTGACCTCCACATGCTGACCACCCCGCGGTGTTTTTCTCCATCCTACATTGCCACTCTCTGCCTATCCTAATTCAGGCCTTCCGATTTACACCACCCCGTGATGTTTTTCTCACTCCTACTAGTGAATGTAATGTTACACACCCATACAATGCGCACCACTCCGCGATGTTTTTCAGAAACTTATCCTACATTGCCACTGCACGTTCCCTAACCTCCACATGCTGACCACCCCGCGGTGCTTCTCTCCATTGTACATTGACACTCACTGCCTATTCTAATTCAGACATTCCGATTCACTCCACCCCGTGATGTTTTTCTCACTCCTACTAGTGAATGTAATGTTACACACCCATACAATTCGCACCACCCTGCGATGTTTTTCAGAAACCTATCCTACATTGCCACTACATGTTTCCTGACCTCCCCATGCTGACCACCCCGCGGTGCTTTTCTCCATCCTACATTGCCACTCACTGCCTATCCTAATTCAGACCCTCCGATTCACACCACCCCGTGATGTTTTTCTCACACCTACTAATGAATGTAATGTTACACACCCATACAATGCGCACCACCCCGCGAGGTTTTTCAGAAACCTATCCTACATTGCCACTGCATGTTCCCTGACCTCCCTGTGCTGACCACGCCGCGGAGCTTTTCTCCATCCTACATTGCCACTCACTGCATATACAAATTCAGAGCCTCGGATTCACACCACCCTGTGATGTTTTTCTCACTCCTACTAGTGAATGCAATGTTACATACCAATACAATGGGCAAAACCCCGTTATGTTTTTCTCACTCCTACTAGTGAATGTAATTTTACACACCCATACAATGCGCACCACCCCGCGATGTTTTTCAGAAATCTATATTACATTGCCACTGCAT
Organism: Cavia porcellus; assembly: GCF_034190915.1. NCBI lineage: Eukaryota > Metazoa > Chordata > Mammalia > Rodentia > Caviidae > Cavia > Cavia porcellus. Next base: position 70,635,521 of record NW_026947502.1, read on the forward strand.
GTTCCCTGACATCCCCATGTTGACCACCCCTCGGTGCTTTTCCCCATCCTACATTGCCACTCACTGCCTATTCTATTTAGACCTCCCATTCACACTACCTCGTGATGTTTTTCTCACACCTACTAGTGAATGTAATGTTACACACCCATACAATGCGCACAACCCCGCGATGTTTTTCAGAATCCTATCCTACATTGCCACTGCATGTTCCCTGACCTCACCATGGTGACCACCCCGCGGTGCTTTTCTCTATCCTTCATTGCACTCACTGCCTATCCTATTTAGACCCCCCGATTCACACCACCCAGTTATGTTCTTCTCCTCCTACTAGTGAATGTAATGTTACAAACCCATACATTGCGCACCACCCCGTGATGTTTTTCTCACTCCTACTAGTGAATGTAATGTTACACACCCATACATTGCAAACCACCCCGCGATGTTTTTCAGAAACTTATCCTACATTATCCCTGCTAGTTCAGTGACCTCCCCATGCTGACCCCCCGTCGGTGCTTTTCTCCATCCTACATTGCCACTCACTGCCTATCCTATTTAGACCCCCCGATTCACACCACCCAGTTATGTTCTTCTCCTCCTACTAGTGAATGTAATGTTACAAACCCATACATTGCGCACCACCCCGCGATGTTTTTCAGAAACCTATCCTACATTGTCACTGCATGTTCCCTGACATCCACATGTTGACGACCCCGCGGTGCTTTTCTCCATCCTACATTGCCACTCACTGCCTATCCTAATTCAGACCCTACGATTCACACCACCCCGTGATGTTTTTCTCACTCCTAGTAGTGAATGTAATCTTAAACACCCATACAATGCTCACCACCCCCGGATGTTTTTCAGAAACCTATCCTACATTGCCCCTGCATGTTCCCTGACTTCCCCATGCTGACCACCCCGAGGTGATTTTCTCCATCCTACATTTCCACTCACTTCCTATCCTAATTCAGACCCTCCGATTCACACCACCCCGTGATGTTTTTCTCACTCCTACTAGTGAATGTAATGTTACACACCCATACAATGCGCACCACTCCACGATGTTTTTCAGAAACCTATCCTACATTGCCACTGCATGTTCCCTGACCTCCCCTTTCTGACCACCCCGCGGTTCTTTTCTCCATTCTACATTGCCACTCACTGCCTATCATAATTCAGACCCTCCGATTGACACCACCCTGTGATGTTTTTCTCACTCCTACAGGTGAATGTAATGTTACACACGTATACAATGCGCACCAACCCGCGATGTTTTTCAGAAACCTATCCTACATTGAAACTGCATGTTCCCTGACCTCCCCATGCTAACCACCCTGTTGTGCTTTTCTCCATCCTACATTGCCACTCACTGCCTATCCTAATTCAGAGCCTCCGATTCACACCACCCCGTGATGTTTTTCTCACTCCTACTAGTGAATGTAATGTTACACACCCATACAATGCGCACACCCCACGATGTTTTTCAGAAACCTATGCTAAATAGTCACTGCCTGTTCCCCGACCTCCCCATGCTGACCACCCCGCGGTGCTTTTCTCCATCCTATATTGCCACTCACTGCCTATCCTAATTCAGACCTTCCGATTCACACCACCCCATGATGTTTTTCTCACTCCTACTAGTGAATGTAATGTTACACACCCTTACAATGCGCACCACCCCGAGATGTTTTTCAGAAACGTATCCTACTTTGCCACTGCATGTTTCCTGACCTCCACATGCTGACCACGCCGCGGTGTTTTTCTCCATCCTTCATTGCCTCTAACTGCCTATACTAATTCAGGCCCTCCGATTCACACCGCCCCGTGACGTTTTTCTTACTCCTACTAGTGAATGTAATGTTACACAACCATACAATGCGCACCACCCCGAGATGTTTTTCAAAAATCTATCCTACATTGCCACTGCATGTTCCCTGACCTCCCTGTGCTGAACACGCCGCGGAGCTTTTCTCCATCCTACATTGCCACTCACTGCCTATGCAAATAAAGAGCCTCGGATTCACACCACCCCGTGATGTTTTTCTCACTCCTACTAGTGAATGCAATGTTACACACCAATACAATGGGCAACACCCCGTTATGTTTTTCTCACTCCTACTAGTGAATGTCATTTTACACACCCATACAATACGCACCACCCCGCGATGTTTTTCAGAAACCTATCATACATTGCCACTGCATGTTCCCTGACCTCCCCATGCTGACCAACCGCGGTGCTTTTCCCCATGCTACATTGCCACTCACTGCCTATCCTAATTCAGACCCTCCGATTCAAACCACCCTGTGATGTTTTTCTCACTTCTACTAGTGAATGTAATGTTACACACCCATACAATGCGCACGAATCCCATGATGTTTTTCTCACTCCTACTAGTGAATGTAATGTTACACACCCATACAATGTGCACCACCCCGCGATGTTTTTCAGAAACCTATCCTACATTGCCACTGCGTGTTCCCTGACCTCCCCATGCTGACCAACCCGGGGTGATTTTCCCCATCCTACATTGCCACTCACTGCCTATCCTGATTCAGACCCTCCGATTCACACCACCCCGTATTGTTTTTCTCACTCCTACTAGTGAATGTAATGTTACAAACCCATACAATGCGCACCAACACGTTATGTTTTTCTCACTCCTACAAGTGAATGTAATGTTCCACACGTATACAATGCGCACCACCACGCGATGTTTTTCAGAAACCTATCCTACATTGCAACTGCATGTTCCCTGACCTCACCATGATGACCACCCTGTGGTGCTTTTCTCCATCCTACATTGCCACTCACTGCCTCTCCTAATTCAGAGCCTCCGATTCACACCACCCCGTGATGTTTTTCTCACTCCTACTAGTGAATGTAATGTTACACACCCATACAATGCGCACACCCCGCGATATGTTTCAGAAACCTATCCTAAATTGTCACTGCCTGTTCCCTGACCTCCCCATGCTGACCACCCCGCGGTGCTTTTCTCCATCCTACATTTCCACGCACTGCCTATCCTTATTCAGACCCTCCGATTCACACCACCCCGTGATGTTTTTCTCACTCCTACTTATGAATGTAATGTTACACACCCATACAATGCGCACCAACACGTTATGTTTTTCTCACTCCTACTAGTGAATGTAATGTTACACATCCATACAATTCCCACCACCCCGCAATGTTTTTAGAAACCTATCATTCATTGTCACTGCATGTTCCCTGACTTCCCCATTCTGTCCACCCCGCGGTGCTTTTCTCCATCCTACATTGCCTCTCACTGCCTATTCTAATTCAGACCCTCCGATTCGCACCACCCCATGATGTTTTTCACACTACTACTAGTGAATGTAATGTTACACACCCATACAATGCGCACCACCCCGCGATGTTTTTCAGAAACCTATCCTACACTGCCACTGCATGTTCCCTGACTTCCACATGCTGACCATCCAGCGGTGCTTTTCTCCATCCTACATTCCCACTCACTGCGTATCCTAATTCAGACCCTCCAAATCACACCACCCCGTGATGTTTTTCTCACTCCTACTAGTGAATGTAAAGTTACACACCCATACAATGCGCAACACCCCGCGATGTTTTTCTCACTCCTACTAGTGAATGTAATGTTACACACCCATACAATGCGCACCACCCCGGGATGTTTTTCAGAAAGCTATCCTACATTGGCACTGCATGTTCCCTGACCTCCCCATTGTGACCACCCCGTGGTGCATTTCTCCATCCTACATTGCCACTCACTGCCTATGCTAATTCAGACCCTCCGATTCACACCACCCCGTGATGTTTTTCTCACTCCTACAAGTGAATGTAATGTTACACACGTATACAATGCGCACCACCCCGCGATGTTTTTCAGAAACCTATCCTACATTGCAACTGCATGTTCCCTGACCTCCCCATGCTGACCACCCTGTGGTGCTTTTCTCCATCCTACATTGACACTCAATGCCTATCCTAATTCAGACCCTCCGATTCACACCACCCCGTGATGTTTTTCTCACTCCTACTAGTCAATGTAATGTTACACAACCATACAATGCGCACACCCCGCGATGTGTTTCAGAAACCTATCCTAAATTGTCACTGCCTGTTCCCCCACCTCCCCATGCTGACCACCCCGCGGTGCTTTGCTCCATCCTATATCGCCACTCACTGCCTATCCTAATTCAGACCCTCCGATTCACACCACCCCATGATATTTTTCTCACTCCTAGTAGTGAATGTAATGTTACAGACCCTTACAATGCACACCACCCCGAGATGTTTTTCAGAAACGTATCCTACATTGCCACTGCATGATTCCTGACCTCCACATGCTGACCACCCCTCGGTGTTTTTCTCCATCCTACATTACCACTCACTGCCTATCCTAATTCAGGCCCTCCGATTCACAAAACCCTGTAATGTTTTTCTCACTCCTACAGGGGAATGTAATGTTACACACCCATACAATGCTCACCACTCCGCGATGTTTTTCAGAAACCTCTCCTACATTGCCACTGCATGTTCCCTGACCTCCCCTTGCTGACCACCCCGCGGTTCTTTTCTCCATCCTACATTGCCACTCACTGCCTATCCTAATTCAGACCCTCCGATTCACACCACCCTGTGATGTTTTTCTCACTCCTACAGGTGAATGTAATGTTACACACGTATACAATGCGCACCAATCCGCGATGTTTTTCAGAAACCTATCCTACATTGCAACTGCATGTTCCCTGACCTCCCCATGATGACCACCCTTTTGTGCTTTTCTCGATCGTACATTGCCACTCACTGCCTATCCTAATTCAGAGCCTCCGATTCACACCACCCCGTGATGTTTCTCTCACTCCTACTAGTGAATGTAATGTTACACACCCATACAATGCGCACACCCCGCGATGTGTTTCAGAAACCTATCATAAATTGTCACTGCCTGTTCCCCGACCTCCCCATGCTGACCACCCCACGGTGCTTTTCTCCATCCTACATTGCCACTCACTGCCTATCCTAATTCCGACCTTCCGATTCAGACCACCCCATGATGTTTTTCTCACTCCTACTAGTGAATGTAATGTTACAGACCCTTACAATGCGCACCACCCAGAGATGATTTTCAGAAACGTATCCTACATTTCCACTGCATGTTTCCTGACCTCCACATGCTGACCACCCCGCGATGTTTTTCTCCATCCTACATTGCCACTCACTGCGTATCCTAATTCAGACCCTCCAAATCACACCACCCCGTGATGTTTTTCTCACTCCTACTAGTGAATGTAAAGTTACACACCCATACAATGCGCACCACCCCGTGATGTTTTTCTCACTCCTACTAGTGAATGTAATGTTACACATCCATACAGTTCCAACCACCCCGCAATGTTTTTCAGAAACCTATCCTTCATTGCCACTGCATGTTCCCTGCCTTCCCCATGCTGACCACCCCGCAGTGCTTTTCTCCATCCTACATTGCCTCTCACTGCCTATTCTAATTCAGACCCTCCGATTCGCACCACCCCATGATGTTTTTCTCACTCCTACTAGTGAATGTAATGTTACACACCCATACAATGCGCACCACCCTGCGATGTTTTTCAGAAACCTATCCTACATTGCCACTGCATGTTCCCTGACTTCCCCATGCTGACCATCCAGCGGTGCTTTTCTCAATCCTACATTGCCACTCACTGCGTATCCTAATTCAGACCCTCCAAATCACACCACCCCGTGATGTTTTTCTCACTCCTACTAGTGAATGTAATGTTACACACCCATACAATGCGCACCAACAGCGATGTTTTTCAGAATCCTATCCTACATTGCCACTGCATGTTCCCTGACCTCCCCATGCTGACCAACCCGCGGTGCTTTTCTCCATCCTACATTGCCACTCACTGCCTATCCTAATTCAGACCCTACGATTCACACCACCCCGTGGTGTTTTTCTCACTCCTACTAGTGAATGTAATGTTACACACCCATACAATGCGCACCACCCCCGGATGTTTTTCAGAAACCTATCCTACATTGCCACTGCATGTTCCCTGACTTCCCCATGCTGACCACCCCGAGGTGATTTTCTCCATCCTATTTTGCCACTCACTTCCTATCCTAATTCAGACCCTCCGATTCACACCACACCGTGATGTTTTTCTCACTCCTACTAGTGAATGTAATGTTACACACCCATACAATGCGCACCACCTCGTGATGTTTTTCTCACTCCTACTAGTGAATGTAATGTTACACACCCATACAATGCGCACCACACCGCGATGTTTTTCAGAAACCTATCCTACATTTCCACTGCATGTTCCCTGACCTCCCCATGCTGACCACCCCGCGGTGCTTTTCTCCATCCTACATTGCCACTCACTGCCTATCCTTATTCAGACCCTCCGATTCACACCACCCCGTGATGTTTTTCTCACTCCTACTAGTGAATGTAATGTTACACACCCATACAATGCGCAAAAACACGTTATGTTTTTCTCACTCCTACTAGTGAATATAATGTTACACATCCATACAATTCCCACCACCCCGCAATGTTTTTCAGAAACCTATCCTAAATTGCCACTGCATGTTCCCTGACCTCCCCATGGTGATCACCCCGCGGTGCTTTTCTCCATCCTACATTGCCACTCACTGCCTATCCTAATTCAGACCCTCCGATTCACACCACCCCGTGATCTTTTTCTCACTCCTACTACTGAATGTAATGTTACACACGCATACAATGTGCACCACCCCGCGATGTTTTTCAGAAACCTATCATACATTGCCACTGCTAGTTCCCTGACCTCCCAATGCTGACCAACCGCGGTGCTTTTCCCCATGCTACATTGCCACTCACTGCCTATCCTAATTCAGACCCTCCAATTCAAACCACCCTGTGATGTTTTTCTCACTTCTACTAGTGAATGTAATGTTACACACCCATACAATGCGCACGAATCCCATGATGTGTTTCTCACTCCTACTAGTGAATGTAATGTTACACACCCATACAATGCGCACCACTCCGCGATGTTTTTCAGAAACCTATCCTTCATTGCCACTGCATGTTCCCTGACTTCCCCATGCTGACCAACACGCGGTGCTTTTCTCCATCCTACATTGCCTCTCACTGCCTATTCTAATTCAGATCCTCCGATTCGCACCACCCCGTGATGTTTTTCTCACTCCTACTAGTGAATGTAATGTTACACACCCACACAATGCGCACCACCCCGCGATGTTTTTCAGAAACCTATCCTACATTGCCACTGCATGTTCCCTGACTTCCCCATGCTGACCATCCAGCGGTGCTTTTCTCCATCCTACATTTCCACTCACTTCGTATCCTAATTCAGACCCTCCAAATCACACCACCCCGTGATGTTTTTCTCACTCCTACTAGTGAATGTAAAGTTACACACCCATACAATGCACAACACCCCGTGATGTTTTTCTCACTCCTACTAGTGAATGTAATGTTACACACGCATACAATGCGCACCACCCCGCGATGTTTTTTAGAAACCTTTCCTACATTGGCACTGCATGATCCCTGACCTCCCCATGCTGACCACCCCGCGGTGCTTTTCTCCATCCTACATTGCTACTCACTGCCTATCCTAATTCAGACCCTCCGATTCACACCTCTCCATGATGTTTTTCTCTCTCCTACTAGTGAATGTAATGTTACACACCCTTACAATGCGCACCACCACGAGATGTTTTTCAGAAACCTATCCTGCATTGCCACTGAATGTTTCCTGACCTCCACATGCTGACCACCCCGCGGTGTTTTTGTCCATCCTACATTGCCACTCTCTGCCTATCCTAATTCAGGCCTTCCGATTTACACCACCCCGTGATGTTTTTCTCACTCCTACTAGTGAATGTAATGTTACACACCCATACAATGCGCACCACTCCGCGATGTTTTTCAGAAACTTATCCTACATTGCCACTGCACGTTCCCTAACCTCCACATGCTGACCACCCCGCGGTGCTTCTCTCCATTGTACATTGACACTCACTGCCTATTCTAATTCAGACATTCCGATTCACTCCACCCCTTGATGTTTTTCTCACTCCTACTAGTGAATGTAATGTTACACACCCATACAATTCGCACCACCCTGCGATGTTTTTCAGAAACCTATCCTACATTGCCACTACATGTTTCCTGACCTCCCCATGCTGACCACCCCGCGGTGCTTTTCTCCATCCTACATTGCCACTCACTGCCTATCCTAATTCAGACCCTCCGATTCACACCACCCCGTGATGTTTTTCTCACACCTACTAGTGAATGTAATGTTACACACCCATACAATGCGCACCACCCCGCGAGGTTTTTCAGAAACCTATCCTACATTGCCACTGCATGTTCCCTGACCTCCCCGTGCTGACCACGCCGCGGAGCTTTTCTCCATCCTACATTGCCACTCACTGCATATACAAATTCAGAGCCTCGGATTCACACCACCCTGTGATGTTTTTCTCACTCCTACTAGTGAATGCAATGTTACATACCAATACAATGGGCAAAACCCCGTTATGTTTTTCTCACTCCTACTAGTGAATATAATTTTACACACCCAAACAATGCGCACCACCCCGCGATGTTTTTCAGAAATCTATATTACATTGCCACTGCATGTTCCCTGACATCCCCATGTTGACCACCCCTCGGTGCTTTTCTCCATCCTACATTGCCACTCACTGCCTATTCTATTTAGACCTCCCATTCACACCACCTCGTGATGTTTTTCTCACACCTACTAGTGAATGTAATGTTACACACCCATACATTGCAAACCACCCCGCGATGTTTTTCAGAAACTTATCCTACATTTTCCCTGCTAGTTCAGTGACCTCCCCATGCTGACCCCCCGTCGGTGCTTTTCTCCATCCTACATTGCCACTCACTGCCTATCCTATTTAGACCCCCCGATTCACACCACCCAGTTATGTTCTTCTCCTCCTACTAGTGAATGTAATGTTACAAACCCATACATTGCGCACCACCCCGCGATGTTTTTCAGAAACCTATCCTACATTGTCACTGCATGTTCCCTGACATCCACATGTTGACGACCCCGCGGTGCTTTTCTCCATCCTACATTGCCACTCACTGCCTATCCTAATTCAGACCCTACGATTCACACCACCCCGTGATGTTTTTCTCACTCCTAGTAGTGAATGTAATCTTAAACACCCATACAATGCTCACCACCCCCGGATGTTTTTCAGAAACCTATCCTACATTGCCCCTGCATGTTCCCTGACTTCCCCATGCTGACCACCCCGAGGTGATTTTCTCCATCCTACATTTCCACTCACTTCCTATCCTAATTCAGACCCTCCGATTCACACCACCCCGTGATGTTTTTCTCACTCCTACTAGTGAATGTAATGTTACACACCCATACAATGCGCACCACTCCACGATGTTTTTCAGAAACCTATCCTACATTGCCACTGCATGTTCCCTGACCTCCCCTTTCTGACCACCCCGCGGTTCTTTTCTCCATTCTACATTGCCACTCACTGCCTATCATAATTCAGACCCTCCGATTCACACCACCCTGTGATGTTTTTCTCACTCCTACAGGTGAATGTAATGTTACACACGTATACAATGCGCACCAACCCGCGATGTTTTTCAGAAACCTATCCTACATTGAAACTGCATGTTCCCTGACCTCCCCATGCTAACCACCCTGTTGTGCTTTTCTCCATTCTACATTGCCACTCACTGCCTATCCTAATTCAGAGCCTCCGATTCACACCACCTCGTGATGTTTTTCTCACTCCTACTAGTGAATGTAATGTTACACACCTATACAATGCGCACACCCCACGATGTTTTTCAGAAACCTATGCTAAATAGTCACTGCCTGTTCCCCGACCTCCCCATGCTGACCACCCCGCGGTGCTTTTCTCCATCCTATATTGCCACTCACTGCCTATCCTAATTCAGACCTTCCGATTCACACCACCCCATGATGTTTTTCTCACTCCTACTAGTGAATGTAATGTTACACACCCTTACAATGCGCACCACCCCGAGATGTTTTTCAGAAACGTATCCTACTTTGCCACTGCATGTTTCCTGACCTCCACATGCTGACCACGCCACGGTGTTTTTCTCCATCCTTCATTGCCTCTAACTGCCTATACTAATTCAGGCCCTCCGATTCACACCGCCCCGTGACGTTTTTCTTACTCCTACTAGTGAATGTAATGTTACACAACCATACAATGCGCACCACCCCGAGATGTTTTTCAAAAATCTATCCTACATTGCCACTGCATGTTCCCTGACCTCCCTGTGGTGAACACGCCGCGGAGCTTTTCTCCATCCTACATTGCCACTCACTGCCTATGCAAATAAAGAGCCTCGGATTCACACCACCCCGTGATGTTTTTCTCACTCCTACTAGTGAATGCAATGTTACACACCAATACAATGGGCAACACCCCGTTATGTTTTTCTCACTCCTACTAGTGAATGTCATTTTACACACCCATACAATACGCACCACCCCGCGATGTTTTTCAGAAACCTATCATACATTGCCACTGCATGTTCCCTGACCTCCCCATGCTGACCAACCGCGGTGCTTTTCCCCATGCTACATTGCCACTCACTGCCTATCCTAATTCAGACCCTCCGATTCAAACCACCCTGTGATGTTTTTCTCACTTCTACTAGTGAATGTAATGTTACACACCCATACAATGCGCACGAATCCCATGATGTGTTTCTCAATCCTACTAGTGAATGTAATGTTACACACCCATACAATGCGCACCACTCCGCGATGTTTTTCAGAAACCTATCCTTCATTGCTACTGCATGTTCCCTTACTTCCCCATGCTTACCACCCCGCGGTGCTTTTCTCCATCCTACATTGCCTCTCACTGCCTATTCTAATTCAGATCCTCCGATTCGCACCACCCCGTGATGTTTTTCTCACTCCTACTAGTGAATGTAATGTTACACACCCACACAATGCGCACCACCCCGCGATGTTTTTCAGAAACCTATCCTACATTGCCACTGCATGTTCCCTGACTTCCCCATGCTGACCATCCAGCGGTGCTTTTCTCCATCCTACATTTCCACTCACTGCGTATTCTAATTCAGACCCTCCAAATCACACCACCCCGTGATGATTTTCTCACTCCTACTAGTGAATGTAAAGTTACACACCCATACAATGCACAACACCCCGTGATGTTTTTCTCACTCCTACTAGTGAATGTAATGTTACACACCCATACAATGCGCACCACCCCGCGACGTTTTTCAGAAACCTTTCCTACATTGGCACTGCATGATCCCTGACTTCCCAATGCTGACCACCCCGCGGTGCTTTTCTCCATCCTACATTGCCACTCACTGCCTATCATAATTCAGACCCTCCGATTCACACCACCCTGTGATGTTTTTCTGACTCCTACTATTGAATGCAATGTTACACACCCATACAATGCCCACCACCCCGCGATGTTGTTCAGAAACGTATCCTACATTGCCGCTGTATGTTCCCTGACCTCCCCTTGCTGACCACCCTGCGGTGCTTTTCTCCATCCTACATTGCCACTCACTGCCTATCCTAATTCAGGCCTTCCGATTTACACCACCCCGTGATGTTTTTCTCACTCCTACTAGTGAATGTAATGTTACACACCCATACAATGCGCACCACTCCGCGATATTTTTCAGAAACCTACCCTACATTGTCACTGCATGATCCCAGACTTCCCCATGCTGACCACGCCGCGGTGCTTTTCTCCATCCTACATTGCTACTCACTGCCTATCCTAATTCAGACCCTCCGATTCACACCTCTCCATGATGTTTTTCTCTCTCCTACTAGTGAATGTAATGTTACACACCCATACAATTCGCACCACCCTGCGATGTTTTTCAGAAACCTATCCTACATTGCCATTGCATGTTTCCTGACCTCCCCATGCTGACCACCCCGCGGTGCTTTTCTCCATCCTACATTGCCACTCACTGCCTATCCTAATTCAGACCCTCCGATTCAAACCACCCCATGATGTTTTTCTCACTCCTAATAGTGAATGTAATGTTACACACCTATACAATGCGCACCACCCCGCGATGTTTTTCAGAAACCTACCCTACATTGGCACTGCATGATCCCAGACTTCCCCATGCTGACCACCCCGCGGTGCTTTTCTCCATCCTACATTGCCACTCACTGCCTATCCTAATTCAGACCCTCCGATTCACAAAACCCCGTGATGTTGTTCTCACTCCTACTAGTGAATGTAATGTTACACACCCATACAATGCGCACCACCCCGCGATGTTTTTCAGAAACCTATCCTACTTTGTCACTACATGTTCCCTTACTTCCCCGTGCTGACCATCCAGCGGTGCTTTTCTCCATCCTACATTGCCACTCATGCCTATCCTAATTCAGACCCTCCAAATCACACCACCCCGTGATGTTTTTCTCACTCCTACTAGTGAATGTAAAGTTACACCCATACAATGCGCAACACCCCGCGATGTTTTTCTCACTCCTGCTATTGAATGTAATGTTACCACACCCAAAACAATGCGCACCACCCTGCGATGTTTTTCAGAAACCTATCCTACATTGGCACTGCATGATCCCTGACTTCCCCATGCTGACCACCACGCGGTGCTTTTCTCCATCCTACATTGCCACTCACTGCCTATCCTAATTCAGACCCTCCGATTCACACCGCCCCGTGACGTTGTTCTCACTCCTACTAGTGAATGTAATGTTACACACCCATACAATGCGCACCACCCCGCGATGTTTTTCAGAAACCTATCCTACATTGCCACTGCATGTTCCCTGACCTCCCCGTGCTGACCACGCCGCGGAGCTTTTCTCCATCCTACATTGCCACTCACTGCCTATACAAATTCAGAGCCTCGGATTCACACCACCCTGTGATGTTTTTCTCACTCCTACTAGTGAATGCAATGTTACATACCAATACAATGGGCAAAACCCCGTTATGTTTTTCTCACTCCTACTAGTGAATGTAATTTTACACACCCATACAATGCGCACCACCCCGCGATGTTTTTCAGAAATCTATCCTACATTGCCACTGCATGTTCCCTGACATCCCCATGTTGACCACCCCGCGGTGCTTTCTCCATCCTACATTGCCACTCACTGCCTATCCTAATTCACACCCTACGATTCACACCACCCCGTGATGTTTTTCTCACACCTACTAGTGAATGTAATTTTACACACCTATACAATGCGCACCACCCCGCGATGTTTTTCTCAAATCTATCTTACATTGCCACTGCATGTTCCCTGACATCCCCAAGCTGACCACCCCGCGGTGCTTTTCTCCATCCTACATTGCCACTCACTGCCTATTCTATTTAGACCCCCCATTCACACCACCCCGTGATGTTTTTCTCACACCTACTAGTGAATGTAATGTTACACACCCATACAATGCGCACAACCCCGCGATGTTTTTCAGAATCCTATCCTACATTGCCACTGCATGTTCCCTGACCTCACCATGGTGACCACCCCGCGGTGCTTTTCTCTATCCTTTATTGCACTCACTGCCTATCCTATTTAGACCCCCCGATTCACAACACCCAGTTATGTTCTTCTCCTCCTACTAGTGAATGTAATGTTACAAGCCCATACACTGCGCACCACCCCGTGATGTTTTTCTCACTCCTACTAATGAATGTAATGTTAACACCCATACAATGCGCACTACCCCGTGATGTTTTTCTCAATCCTACTAGTGAATGTAATGTTACACACCCATACAATGCAAACCACCCCGCGATGTTTTTCAGAAACCTATCCTACATTTTCCCTGCTAGTTCCCTGACCTCCCCATGCTGACCCCCCGGCGGTGCTTTTCTCCATCCTACATTGCCACTCACTGCCTATCCTATTTAGACCCCCGATTCACACCACCCAGTTATGTTCTTCTCCTCCTTCTAGTGAATGTAATGTTACAAACCCATACATTGCGCACCACCCCGCGAAGTTTTTCAGAAACCTATCCTACATTGTCACTGCATGTTCCCTGAAATCCACATGCTGATCACCCCGCGGTGCTTTTCCCCATCCTACATTGCCACTCAATAAATATCCTAATTCAGACCCTCCGATTCACACCACCCCGTGATGTTTTTCTCACTCCTACTAGTGAATGAAATGTTACACACCCATACAATGCGCACCAACAGCGATGTTTTTCAGAATCCTATCCTACATTGCCACTGCATGTTCCCTGACCTCCCCATGCTGACCAACCCGCGGTGCTTTTCTCCATCCTACATTGCCACTCACTGCCTATCCTAATTCAGACCCTACGATTCACACCACCCCGTGATGTTTTTCTCACTCCTATTAGTGAATGTAATCTTAAACACCCATACAATGCTCACCACCCCCGGATGTTTTTCAGAAACCTATCCTACATTGCCACTGCATGTTCCCTGACTTCCCCATGCTGACAACCCCGAGGTGATTTTCTCCATCCTACATTTCCACTCACTTCCTATCCTAATTCAGACCCTCCGATTCACACCACCCCGTGATGTTTTTCTCACTCCTACTAGTGAATGTAATGTTACACACCCATACAATGCGCACCACCTCATGATGTTTTTCTCACTCCTACTAGTGAATGTAATGTTACACACCCATACAATGCGCACCACCTCGCGATGTTTTTCAGAAACCTATCCTACATTTCCACTGCATGTTCCCTGACCTCCCCATGCTGACCACCCCGGGTGCTCTTCTCCATCCTACATTGCCACTCACTGCCTATCCTAATTCAGACCTTCCGATTCACACCGCCCCGTGATGTTTTTCTCACTCCTACTAGTGAATGTAATGTTACACACCCATACAATGCGCACCACCCCGCGATGTTTTTCAGAAACCTATCCTACTTTATCACTGCATGTTCCCTGACTTCCCCATGATGACCATCCAGCGGTGCTTTTCTCCATCCTACATTGCCACTCATGCCTATCCTAATTCAGACCCTCCAAATCACACCACCCCGTGATGTTTTCTCACTCCTACTAGTGAATGTAAAGTTACACACCCATACAATGCGCACCACCCCGCGATGTTTTTCAGAAACCTATTCTACATTGTCACTGCAGGATCCCTGACTTCCCCATGCTGACCACCCCGCAGTGCTTTTCTCCATCCTACATTGCCACTCACTGCCTATCCTAATTCAGATCCTCCGATTCACACCACCCTGTGATGTTTTTCTGACTCCTACTATTGAATGTAATGTTAAACACCCATACAATGCCCACCACCCCGCGATGTTTTCAGAAACCTATCCTACATTTCCACTGCACGTTTCCTGACCTCCACTTGCTGACCAACCCGCGGTGCTTTTCTCCATCCTGCATTGTCACTCACTGCCTATCGTAATTCAGTCCCTCCGATTCACACCACCCCGTGATGTTTTTCTCACTCCTACTTGTGAATGTAATGTTACACACCCATATAATACGCACCACTCCGCGATGTTTTTCAGAAACCTATCCTACATTGCCACTGCATGTTCCCTGACCTCCACTTTTTGACCACCCCGCGGTTCTTTTCTCCATTCTACATTGTCACTCACTGCCTATCATAACTCAGACCCTCCGATTCACACCACCCTGTGATGTTTTTCTCACTCCTACAGGTGAATGTAATGTTACACACGTATACAATGCGCACCAACCCGCGATGTTTTTCAGAAACCTATCCTACATTGAAACTGCATGTTCCCTGACCTCCCCATGCTAACCACCCTGTTGTGCTTTTCTCCATCCTACATTGCCACTCACTGCCTATCCTAATTCAGAGCCTCCGATTCACACCACCCCGTGATGTTTTTCTCACTCCTACTAGTGAATGTAATGTTACACACCCATACAATGCGCACACCCCACGATGTTTTTCAGAAACCTATCCTAAATAGTCACTGCCTGTTCCCCGACCTCCCCATGCTGACCACCCCGCGGTGCTTTTCTCCATCCTATATTGCCACTCACTGCCTATCCTAATTCAGACCTTCCGATTCACGCCACCCCATGATGTTTTTCTCACTCCTACTAGTGAATGTAATGTTACACACCCATACAATGCGCACCACCCCGAGATGTTTTTCAGAAACGTATCCTACATTGCCACTGCATGTTTCCTGACCTCCACCTGCTGACCACGCCGCGGTGTTTTTCTCCATCCTACATTGCCTCTAACTGCCTATACTAATTCAGGCCCTCCGATTCACACCGCCCCTTGACGTTTTTCTTACTCCTACTAGTGAATGTAATGTTACACAACCATACAATGCGCACCACCCCGAGATGTTTTTCAGAAATCTATCCTACATTGCCACTGCATGTTCCCTGACCTCCCTGTGCTGAACACGCCGCGGAGCTTTTCTCCATCCTACATTGCCACTCACTGCCTCTGCAAATAAAGAGCCTCGGATTCACACCACCCCGTGATGTTTTTCTCACTCATACTAGTGAATGCAATGTTACACACCAATACAATGGGCAACACCCCGTGATGTTTTTCTCACTCCTACTAGTGAATGTAATTTTACACACCCATACAATACGCACCACCCCGCGATGTTTTTCAGAAATCTATCCTACATTGCCACTGCATGTTCCCTGACCTCCACATGTTGACCACCCCGCGGTGCTTTTCTCCATCCTACATTGCCACTCACTGCCTATCCTAATTCACACCCTACGATTCACACCACCCCGTGATGTTTTTCTCACTCTTACTAGTGAATGTAATGTTACACACCCTTACAATGCACACTTCCCGCGATGTTTTTCGGAAACCTATCCTACATTGCCACTGCATGTTTCCTGACCTCCCAATAATGACCACCCTGCGGTGCTTTTCTCCATCCTACATTGCCACTCACTGCCTATCCTAATTCAGACCCACCGATTCACACCACCCTGTGATGTTTTTCTCACTCCTACTAGTGAATGTAATGTTACACACCCATACAATGCGCACTACCCCGTGATGTTTTTCTCACTCCTACTAGTGAATGTAATGTTACACACCCTTACAATGCACACTTCCCGCAATGTTTTTCAGAAACCTATCCTATATTGCCACTCCATGTTTCCTGACCTCCCCATGCTGACCACCCCGCGGTGCTTTTCTCCATCCTACATTGCACTCATTGCCTATCCTAATTCAGACCCTCCGATTCACACCACCCCGTGATGTTTTTCTCACTCCTACTAGTGAATGTAATGTTACACACCCATACAATGCGCACTACCCCGTAATGTTTTTCTCACTCCTACTAGTGAATGTAATGTTACACACCCATACAATGCACACCACCCCCGATGTTTTTCAGAAACCTATCCTACCTTTCCACTGCTTGTTCCCTGACCTCCCCATGCTGACCACCCCGCGGTGCTTTTCTCCATCCTACATTGGCACTCACTGCCTATCCTATTTAGACCCTCCGATTCACACCACCCAGTTATGTTTTTGTCCTCCTAGTAGTGAATGTAATGTTACAAACCCATACAATGCGCACCACCCCGCTATGTTTTTCAGAAACCTTTCCTACATTGTCACTGCATGTTCCCTGACATCCACATGCTGACCACCTCGCGGTGCTTTTCCCCATCCTACATTGGCACTCAATGCCTATCCTAATTCAGACCCTCTGATTCACACCACCCCGTGATGTTTTTCTCACTCCTACTAGTGAATGTAATGTTACACACCAATACAATGCACACCAAGAGCGTGTTTTTCAGAATCCTATCCTACATTGCCACTGCATGTTCCCTGACCTCCCCATGCTGACCAACCCGCGGTGCTTTTCTCCATCCTACATTGCCACTCACTGCCTATCCTAATTCAGACCATACGATTCACACCACCCCGTGATGTTTTTCTCACTCCTACTAGTGAATGTAATGTTACACACCCATACAATGCGCACCACCCCCGGATGTTTTACAGAAACCTATCCTACATTGCCACTGCATGTTCCCTGACCTCCCCATGCTGACCACCCCGCGGTGCTTTTCTCCATCCTACATTGCCACTCACTGCCTATCCTAATTGAGTCCCTCCGATTCACACCACCCCGCGATGTTTTTCAGAAACCTATCCTACATTTCCACTGCATGTTCCCTGACCTCCCCATGCTGACCACCTCGCGGTGCTTTTCTCCATCCTACATTGCCACTCACTGCCTATCCTAATTCAGACCCTCCGATTCACACCACCCCGTGATGTTTTTCTCACTCCTACTAGTGAATGTAATGTTAAACACCCATACAATGCGCACCAACTCGTTATGTTTTTCTCACTCCTACTAGTGAATGTAATGTTACACATCCATACAATTCCCACCACCCCGCAATGTTTTTCAGAAACCTATCCTACATTGCCACTGCATGTTCCCTGACCTCCCCATGGTGACCACCCCGCGGTGCTTTTCTCCATCCTACATTGCCACTCACTGCCTATACTAATTCAGACCCTCCGATACACACCACCCCGTGATGTTTTTGTCACTCCTACTAGTGAATGTAATGTTACACACCCATACAATGCGCACCACCCCGCGATGTTTTTCAGAAACCTGTCATGCATTGCCACTGCATGATCCCTGACTTCCCCATGCTGACCACCCCGTGGTGCTTTTCTCCATTCTACATTGCCACACACTGCCTATCATAATTCAGACCCTCCGATTCACACCACCCCGTGATGTTTTTCTCACTCCTACCAGTGAATGTAATGTTACACACCCATACAATGCGCACCACCCCTGGATGTTTTTCAGAAACCTATCCTACATTGCCACTGCATGTTCCCTGACTTCCCCATGCTGACCACCCCGAGGTGATTTTCTCCATCCTACATTGCCACTCACTGCCTATCCTTATTCAGACCCTCCGATTCACACCACCCCGTGATGTTTTTCTCACTCCTACTAGTGAATGTAATGTTACACACCCATACAATGCGCACCAACACGTTATGTTTTTCTCACTCCTACTAGTGAATGTAATGTTACACATCCATACAATTCCCACCACCCCGCAATGTTTTTCAGAAACCTATCCTACATTGCCACTGCATGTTCCCTGACCTCCGCATGGTGATCACCCCGTGGTGCTTTTCTCCATCCTACATTGCCACTCACTGCCTATCCTAATTCAGACCCTCCGATTCACACCACCAAGTGATCTTTTTCTCACTCCTACTACTGAATGTAATGTTACACACCCATACAATGCGCACCACCCCGCGAGTTTTTTCAGAAACCTATCATACATTACCACTGCATGTTCCCTGACCTCCCCATGCTGACCAACCGCGGTGCTTTTCCCCATGCTACATTGCCACTCATTGCCTATCCTAATTCAGACCCTCTGATTCAAACCACCCTGTGATGTTTTTCTCACTTCTACTAGTGATGGAATGTTACACACCCATACAATGCGCACGAATCCCATGATGTGTTTCTCACTCCTACTAGTGAATGTAATGTTACACACCCATACAATGCGCACCACTCCGCGATGTTTTCCAGAAACCTATCCTTCATTGCCACTGCATGCTCCCTGACTTCCCCATGCTGACCACCCGCGGTGCTTTTCTCCATCCTACATTGCCTCTCACTGCCTATTCTAATTCAGATCCTCCGATTCGCACCACCCCGTGATGTTTTTCTCACTCCTACTAGTGAATGTAATGTTACACACCCACACAATGCGCATCACCCCGCGATGTTTTTCAGAAACCTATCCTACATTGCCACTGCATGTTCCCTGACTTCTCCATGCTGACCATCCAGCGGTGCTTTTCTCCATCCTACATTTCCACTCACTGCGTATCCTAATTCAGACCCTCCAAATCACACCACCCCGTGATGTTTTTCTCACTCCTACTAGTAAATGTAAAGTTACACACCCATACAATGCACAACACCCCGTGATGTTTTTCTCACTCCTACTAGTGAATGTAATGTTACACACCTATACAATGCGCATCACCTCGCGATGTTTTTCAGAAACCTTTCCTACATTGGCACTGCATGATCCATGACTTCCCAATGCTGACCACCCCGCGGTGCTTTTCTCCATCCTACATTGCCACTCATTGCCTATCATAATTCAGACCCTCCGATTCACACCACCCTGTGATGTTTTTCTGACTCCTACTATTGAATGCAATGTTACACACCCATACAATGCCCATCACAACGCGATGTTGTTCAGAAACCTATCATACATTGCCGCTGTATGTTCCCTGACCTCCCCTTGCTGACCACCCTGCGGTGCTTTTCTCCATCCTACATTGCCACTCACTTCCTATCCTAATTCAGACCCTCCGATTCACACCACCCCGTGATGTTTTTCTCACTCCTACTAGTGAATGTAATGTTACACACCCATACAATGCGCACACCCCGCGATGTGTTTCAGAAACCTATCCTAAATTGTCACTGCCTGTTCCCTGACCTCCCCATGCTGACCACCCCGCGGTGCTTTTCTCCATCCTACATTGCTACTCACTGCCTATCCTAATTCAGACCCTCCGATTCACACCTCTCCATGATGTTTTTCTCTCTCCTACAAGTGAATGTAATGTTACACACCCTTACAATGCGCATCATCCTGAGATGTTTTTCAGAAACCTATCCTACATTGCCACTGAATGTTTCCTGACCTCCACATGCTGACCACCCCGCGGTGTTTTTCTCCATCCTACATTGCCACTCTCTGCCTATCCTAATTCAGGCCTTCCGATTTGCACCACCCCGTGATGTTTTTCTCACTCCTACTAGTGAATGTAATGTTACACACCCATACAATGCGCACCACTCCGCGATGTTTTTCAGAAACTTATCTTACATTGCCACTGCACGTTCCCTAACCTCCACATGCTGACCACCCCGCGGTGCCTCTCTCCATTGTACATTGACACTCACTGCCTATTCTAATTCAGACATTCCGATTCACTCCACCCCGTGATGTTTTTCTCACTCCTACTAGTGAATGTAATGGTACACACCCATACAATTCGCACCACCCTGCGATGTTTTTCAGAAACCTATCCTACATTGCCACTGCATGTTCCCTGACCTCCCCGTGCTGACAACCCCGCGGTGCTTTTCTCCATCCTACATTGCCACTCACTGCCTATCCTAATTCAGACCCTCTGATTCACAACACCCCATGATGTTTTTCTCACTCCTACTATTGAATGTAATGTTACACACCCATACAATGCGCACCACCCCGCGATGTGTTTCAGAAACCTATCCTACATTGCCACTGCATGTTCCCTCACCTCCCCATGCTGACCATCCCGCGGTGCTTTTCTCCATCCTACATTGCCTCTCACTGCCTAACCTAATTCAGACGCTCCGATTCACACTACCCCGTGATGTTTTTCTCCTCCTACTAGTGAATGTAATGCTACACACACATACAATGTTCAGCACCCCGCGATGTTTTTCAGAAACCTATCCTACATTGTCACTGCATGTTCCCGGACCTCCACATGCTGACCACCCCGCGGTGCTTTTCCCCTTCCTACATTGCCACTCAATGCCTATCCTAATTCAGACCCTCCGATGCACACCACCCCGTGATGTTTTTCGCACTCCTACTAGTGAATGTAATGTTACACACCCATGCAATGCGCACCACCCCGCGATGTTTTTCAGAAACCTATCCTACATTGCCACTGCATGTTCCCTGACCTCCCCATGCTGACCATCCCGCGGTGCTTTTCTCCATCCTACATTGCCACTCACTGCCTAACCTATTTCAGACCCTCCGATTCACACCACCCCGTTATGTTTTTCTCCTCCTACTAGTGAATGTAATGCTACACACCCATACAATGTGCACCACCACGCGATGTTTTTCAGAAACCTATCGTACAATGTCACTGCATATTCCCTGACCTCCACAAGCTGACCACCCAGCGGTGCTTTTCCCCTTCCTACATTGCCAATCAATGCCTATCCTAATTCAGACCCTCTGATTCACACCAACCCGTGATGTTTTTCTCACTCCTACTAGTGAATGTAATGTTACACACCCATGCAATGCGCACCACCACGCGATGTTTTTCAGAAACCTATCCTACATTGCCACTGAATGTTCCCTGACCTCACCATGCTGACCACCCCGCGGTGCTTTTCTCCATCCTACATCGCCACTCACTGCCTATCCTAATTCAGACCCTCCGAATCACACCACCCCGTGATGTTTTTCTCACTCCTACTAGTGAAAGTAATGTTTCACACCCATACAATTCGCACCACACCATGATGTGTTTCTCACTCCTATTAGTGAATGCAATGCTACACACCCATACAATGCTCACCAACCCGCGATGTTTTTCAGAAACCTATCCTTCATTGCCACTGCATGTTCCATGACCTCCAAATGCTTAACACCCCGCGGTGCTTTTCTCCATCCTACATTGCCTCTCACTGCCTATCCTAATTCAGACACTCTGATTTATACCACCCCGTGATGTTTTTCTCACTCCTACTAGTGAATGTAATGTTACACACCCATACAATGCTCACAACCCCGCAATGTTTTTCAGAAACCTATCCTACATTGCTACTGCATGTTCCCTGACTTCCCCATGCTGACCATCCAGCGGTGCTTTTCTCCATCCTACATTGCCACTTACTGCCTATCCTAATTCAAACCCTACGATTCACACCACCCCGTGATGTTTTTCTCACTCCTACTAGTGAACGTAATGTTACACATCCATACAATGCGCACCACCCCCGGATGTTTTTCAGAAACCTATCCTACATTGGCACTGCACGTTCCCTGACTTCCCCATGCTGACCACCCCGAGGTGCTTTTCTCCATCCTACATTGCCACTAACTTCCTATCCTAATTCAGACCCTCCGATTCACACCAACCCGTGAATTTTTTCTCACTCTTACTAGTGAATGTAATGTTACACACCCATACAATGTGCACCACCCCGTGATGTTTTTCTCACTCCTACTAGTGAATGTAATGTTACACACCCATACAATGCTCACCACCCCGCGATGTTTTTCAGAAACCTATCCTTCATTGCCACTGCATGTTCCATGACCTCCCAATGCTGACCACCCCGCGGTGCTTTTCTCCATCCTACATTGCCTCTCACTGCCTATCCTAATTCAGACCCTCCGATTCACACCACCCCATGATGTTTTTCTCACTCCTACTAGTTAATGTAATGTTACACACCCATACAATGCTCACCACCCCGCGATGTTATTCAGAAACCTATCCTACATTGCTACTGCATGTTCCCTCACTTCCCCATGCTGACCATCCAGCGGTGCTTTTCTCGATCCTACATTGCCACTCACTGCCCGTCCTAATTCAGACCCTCCAAATCACACCACCCCGTGATGTTTTTCTCACACCTACTAGTGAATGTAAAGTTACACTCCCATACAATGCGCACCACCCCGCGATGTTTTTCAGAAACCTATCCTACATTGGCACTGCATGTTCCCTTACCTCCCCATGCTGACCACCCCGCGGTGCTTTTCTTCATCCTACATTGCCACTCACTGCCTATCCTAATTCAGACCCTCCGATTCAAACGACCCCGTGATGTTTTTCTCACTCCTACTAGTGAATGTAATATTACACAACCATGCAATGCGCACCAATCCATGATGTGTTTCTCACTCCTACTAGTGAATGTAATATTACACACCCATACAATGCGCACCACCCCGTGATGTTTTTCAGAAACCTATCCTTCATTGCCACTGCATGTTCCCTGACCTCCCCAATGACCACCCCGCGGTGCTTTTCTCCATGCTACATTGCCTCTCACTGCCTATTCTAATTCAGACCCTCCAATTCACACCACCCCGTGATGTTTTTCTCACTCCTACTAGTGAATGTAATGTTACACACCGATACACTGTGCACCACCCCGCGATGTTTTTCAGAAACCTATCCTACATTGTCACTGCATGTTCCCTGAGCTCCACATGCTGACCACCCCGCGGTGTTTTTCCCCATCCTACTTTGCCACTCAATGCCTATCCTAATTCAGACCCTCCGATGCACACCACCCCGTGATGTTTTTCTCACTCCTACTAGTGAATGTAATATTACACACCCATGCAAGGCGCACCACACCGCGATGTTTTTCAGAAACCTATCTTACATTGCCACTGCATGTTCCCCGACCTCCCCATGCTGAACACCCCACGGTGATTTTCTCCATCCTACATTGCCACTCACTGCCTATCCTAATTCAGACCCTACGATTCACACCACCCTGTGATGTTTTTCTCACTCCTACTATTGAATGAAATGTTACACACCCATACAATGCGCACCACCCCCGGATGTTTTTCAGAAACCTATCCTACAGTGCCACTGCATGTTCCCTGACTTCACCATGCTGACCAACCCGAGGTGCTTTTCTCCAACCTACATTGCCACTGACTTCCTATCCTAATTCAGACCCTCCGATTCACACAAGCCCGTGAAGTTTTTCTCACTCTTACTAGGGAATGTAATGTTACACACCCATACAATGCGCACCACCCCGTGATGTTTTTCTCACTCCTACTGGTGAATGTAATGTTACACACCCATACAATGCGCACCATCCCGCGATGTTTTTCAGAATCCTATCCTACATTGCCACTGATTGTTCCCTGACCTCCCCATGCTGACCACCCTGCGGTGCTTTTCTCCATCCTATATCGCCACTCACTGCCTATCCTAATTCAGACCCTCCGATTCACACCACCCTGTGATGTTTTTATCACTCCTACTAGTGAATGTAATGTTACACACCCATACAATGCTCACCACCCCGCTATGTTTTTCAGAAACCTATTCTACATTGCTACTGCATGTTCCCTGACTTCCCCATGCTGTCCATCCAGCGGTGCTTTTCTCCATCCTACATTGCCACTCACTGCCTATCCTAATTTAGACCCTCCAAATCACACCACCCCGTGATGTTTTTCTCACTCCTGCAAGTGAATGTAAAGTTACACACCCATACAATGCTCAGCACCCCGCGATGTTTTTCTCACTCCTACTAGTGAATGTCATGTTTCACACCCGTACAATGCGCACCACCCCGCGATGTTTTTCAGAAACCTATCCTACATTGGCACTGCATGATCCCAGACTTCCCCATGCTGACCACCCTGCGGTGCTTTTCTCCATCCTACATTGTCACTCAATGCCTATCCTAATTCAGACCCTCCAATTAACACCACCCCGTGATGTTTTTCTCACTCCTACTAGTGAATGTAATGTTACACACCCATACAATGCTCACCACCCCACGATGTTTTTCAGAGAACCTATCTTGCATTGCCACTGCATATTCCCTGACCTCCCCATGCTGACCACCCCGCAATGCTTTTCTCCATCCTACATTGCCACTCACTTCCTATCGTAATTCAGACCCTCCGATTCACACCACCCCTTTATGTTTTTCTCAATTTTACTAGTGAATGTAATGTTACACAACCATACAATGCGCACCACCCCGCGCTGTTTTTCAGAAACCTATCCTACATTGCCACTGCATGTTCCCTGACCTCCACATGCTGACCAACCTGCGGTGCTTTTCCCCATCCTACATTGCCACTCACTGCTTATACTAATTCAGACCCTCCGATTAACACCACCCCGTGATGTTTTTCTCACTCCAACTAGTGAATGTAATGTTACACACCCATACAATGCGCACCAACACGTTATGTTTTTCTCACTCCTACTATTGAATATAATGTTACACATCCATAAAATTCCCACCACCCCGCAATGTTTTTCAGAAACCTATCCTACATTGCCACTGCATGTTCCCTGACTTCAACATGCTGACCACCCCACGGCGCTTTTGTCCATCCTAAATTGCCACTCACTGTCTATCCTAATTCAGACCCTCCGATTCAAACCACCCTGTGATGTTTTTCTCACTCCTACTAGTGAATGTAATGTTACACACCCATACAATGCGCACCACTCCGCGATGTTTTTCAGAAACCTATCCTTCATTGCCACTGCATGTTCCCTGACTTCCCCATGCTGACCACCCCGCGGTGCTTTTCTCCATGCTACATTGCCTCTCACTGCCTATTCTAATTGAGACCCTCCGATTCACACCACCCCGTGATGTTTTTCTCACTCCTACTATTGAATGTAATGTTACACACTCATACAATGCGCACCACCCCGCGATGTTTTTCAGAAACCTATCCTAAATTGCCACTGCATGTTCCCTGACCTCCCCTAGCTGACAACCCCGCGGTGCTTTTCTCCTTCCTACATTGCCACTTACTGCCTATCCTAATTCAGACCCTCTGATTCACAAGACCACGTGATGTTATTCTCACTCCTACTAGTGAATATAAAGTTACACACCCATACAATGCGCACCACCCCGCGATGTTTTTCTCACTCCTACTATTGAATGTAATGTTACACACCCATACAATGCGCACCACCACGCGATGTTTTTCAAAAACTTATCCTACATTGCCACTGATTGTTCCCTGACCTCCCCATGCTGACCACCGCGCGGTGTTTTCTCCATCCTACATCACCACTCACTGCCTATCCTAATTCAGACCCTCCGAATCACACCACCCCGTGATGTTTTTCTCACTCCTACTAGTGAATGTAATGTTTCACACCAATACAATTCGCACCACCCCATGATGTGTTTCTCACTCCTACTAGTGAATGTAATGTTACACACCCATACAATGCTCACCACCCCGCGATGTTTTTCAGAAACCTATCCTTCATTGCCACTGCATGTTCCATGACCTCCCAATGCTGACCACCCCGCGGTGCTTTTCTCCATCCTACATTGCCTCTCACTGACTATCCTAATTCAGACCCTCCGATTCACACCACCCCGTGATGTTTTTCTCAGTCCTACTAGTGAATGTAATGTTACACACCCATACAATGCTCACCACCCCGCGATGTTTTTCAGAAACCTATCCTACATTGCTACTGCATGTTCCCTGACTTCCCCATGCTGACCATCCAGCGGTGCTTTTCTCCATACTACATTGCCACTCACTGCCTATTCTAATTCAGACCCTCCAAATCACACAACCCCGTGATTTTTTTCTCACTCCTGCTAGTGAATGTAAATTTACAAACCCATACAATGCGCAACACCCTGCGATGTTTTTCTCACTCCTACTAGTGAATGTAATGTTTCACACCCGTACAATGCGCACCACCCCTCGATGTTTTTCAGAAACCTATCCTGCATTGGCACTGCATGATCCCTGACTTCCCCATGCTGACCACCCTGCGGTGCTTTTCTCCATCCTACATTGCCACTCAATGCCTATCTAATTCAGACCCTCCAATTCACACCACCCCGTGATGTTTTTCTCACTCCTACTAGTGAATGTAATGTTACACACCCATACAATGCGCACCACCCAACGATGTTTTTCAGAAAACTATCCTGCATTGCCACTGCATATTCCCTGACCTCCTCATGCTGACCACCCCGCAATGCTTTTCTCCATCCTACCTTGCCACACACTTCCTATCCTAATTCAGACCCTCCGATTCACACCACCCCTTTATGTTTTTCTCAATTTTACTAGTGAATGTAATGTTACACACCAATACAATGCGCACCACCCCGCGCTGTGTTTCAGAAACCTATCCTACATTGCCACTGCATGTTCCCTGACCTCCACATGCTGACCAACCTGCGGTGCTTTTCCCCATCCTACATTGCCACTCACTGCCTATCCTAATTCAGACCCTCCAATTCACACCACCCCGTGATGTTTTTCTCACTCCTACTAGTGAATTTAATGTTACACACCCATACAATGCGCACCAACACGTTATGTTTTTCTCACTCCTACTATTGAATGTAATGTTACACATCCATCCAATTCCCACCACCCCGCAATGTTTTTCAGAAACCTATCCTATATTGCCACTGCATGTTCCCTGACCTCACAATGCTGACCAGCCCACGCTGCTTTTATCCATCCTAATTTGCCACTCACTGTCTATTCTAATTCAGACCCTCCGATTCAAACCACCCTGTGATGTTTTTCTCACTCCTACTAGTGAATGTAATGTTACACACCCATACAATGCGCACCAACCCATGGTGTGTTTCTCACTCCTACTAGTGAATGTAATGTTACACACCTATACAATGCGCACCACCCAACGATGTTTTTCAGAAAACTATCCTGCATTGCCACTGCATATTCCCTGACCTCCTCATGCTGACCACCCCGCAATGCTTTTCTCTATCCTACCTTGCCACACACTTCCTATCCTAATTCAGACCCTCCGATTCACACCACCCCTTTATGTTTTTCTCAATCTTACTAGTGAATGTAATGTTACACACCCATACAATGCGCACCACCCCGCGCTGTGTTTCAGAAACCTATCCTACATTGCCACTGCATGTTCCCTGACCTCCCCATGCTGACCAACCTGCGGTGCTTTTCCCCATCCTACATTGCCACTCACTGCCTATCCTAATTCAGACCCTGCAATTCACACCACCCCATGATGTTTTTCTCACTCCTACTAGTGAATTTAAAGTTACACACCCATACAATGCGCACCAACACGTTATGTTTTTCTCACTCCTACTATTGAATGTAATGTTACACATCCATCCAATTCCCACCACCCCGCAATGTTTTTCAGAAACCTATCCTATATTGCCACTGCATGTTCCCTGACCTCACCATGCTGACCACCCCACGGTGCTTTTATCCATCCTAAATTGCCACTCACTGTCTATCCTAATTCAGACCCTCCGATTCAAACCACCCTGTGATGTTTTTCTCACTCCTACTAGTGAATGTAATATTACACACCCATACAATGCGCACCAACCCATGATGTGTTTCTCACTCCTACTAGTGAATGTAATGTTACACACCCATACAATGTGCACCACTCCGCGATGTTTTTCAGAAACCTATCCTTCATTGCCACTGCATGTTCCCTGACTTCCCCATGCTGACCACCCCGCGGTGCTTTTCTCCATGCTACATTGCCTCTCACTGCCTATTCTAATTCAGACCCTCCGATTCGCACCACCTCGTGATGTTTTTCTCACTCCTACTATTGAATGTAATGTTACACACCCATACAATGCGCACCACCCCGCGATGTTTTTCAGAAACCTATCCTAAATTGCCACTGCATGTTCCCTGACCTCCCCGTTTTGACAACCCCGCGGTGCTTTTCTCCATCCTACATTGCCACTCACTGCCTAACCTATTTCAGACCCTCCGATTCACACCACCCCGTTATGTTTTTCTCCTCCTACTAGTGAATGTAATGCTACACACCCATACAATGTGCACCAGCCCGCAATGTTTTTCAGAAACCTATCGTACATTGTCACTGCATATTCCCTGACCTCCACATGCTGACCACCCCGCGGTGCTTTTCCCCATCCTACATTGCCACTCAATGCCTATCCTAATTCAGACCCTACGACACACACCACCCCGTGATGTTTTTCTCACTCCTAGTAGTGAATGTAATGTTACACACCCATGCAATGCGCACCACCCCGCGATGTTTTTCAGAAACCTATCCTACATTGCCACTGCATGTTCCCTGACCTCCCCATGCTGACCACCCCACGGTGCTTTTCTCCATCCTACATTGCCACTCACTGCCTATCCTAATTCAGACCCTACGATTCACACCACCCCGTGATGTTTTTCTCACTCCTACTAGTGAATGTAATGTTACACACCCATACAATGCGCACCACCCCGCGATGTTTTTCAAAAACCTATCCTACATTGCCACTGCATGTTCCCTGACTTCCGCATGCTGACCATCCCGAGGTGCTTTTCTCCATCCTACATTGCCACTCACTGCCTATCCTAATTCAGACCCTACGATTCACCCCACCCCGTGATGTTTTTCTCACTCCTACTAGTGAATGTAATGTTACACACCCATACAATGCGCACCACCCCCGGATGTTTTTCAAAAACCTATCCTACATTGCCACTGCATGTTCCCTGACTTCCGCATGCTGACCACCCCGAGGTGCTTTTCTCCATCCTACATTGCCACTAACTTCCTATCCTAATTCAGACCCTCCGATTCACACCACCCCTTTATGTTTTTCTCAATCTTACTAGTGAATGTAATGTTACACACCCGTAAAATGCGCACCACCCCGCGCTGTTTTTCAGAAACCTATCCTACATTGCCACTGCATGTTCCCTGACCTCCCCTTGCAGACCACCCCGCGGTGCCTTTCTCCATACTACATTGCCATTCACTGCCTAGCCTAATTCAGACCCTCCGATTCACTCCAACCCATGATCTTTTTCTCACTCGGACTAGTGAATGTAATATTACACACCCATACAATCCGCACCACCCCGTGATGTTTTTCTCACTCCTGCTAGTGAATGTAAAGTTACACACCCATACAATGCGCACCACCCCGCGATGTTTTTCAGAAACCTATTCTATATTGCCACTGCATGATCCCAGACCTCCCCATGCTGACCACCCCGCGGTGCTTTTCTCCATCCTACATTGCCACTCACTGCCTATCCTATTTCAGACCCTCCAATTCACACCAAATCGTGACGTTTTTCTCACTCCTACTAGTGAATGTAATGTTACATACCAATACAATGTGCACCACCCCGCGATGTTTTTCAGAAACCTATCCTACATTGCCACTGCATGTTCCCTGACCTCCCCATGCTGACCACCCCGCGGTGCTTTTCCCCATCCTACATTGCCACTCACTGCCTATCCTAATTCAGACCCTCCGATTCACACGACCCTGTGATGTTTTTCTCACTCCTACTAGTGAAAGTAATGTTACATACCCATACAATGTGCACCACCCCGCGCTGTGTTTCAGAAACCTATCCTACATTGCCACTGCATGTTCCCTGACCTCCCCATGCTGACCAACCTGCGGTGCTTTTCCCTATCCTACATTGCCACTCACTGCCTATCCTAATTCAGACCCTCCAATTCACACCACCCCATGATGTTTTTCTCACTCCTACTAGTGAATTTAATGTTACACACCCATACAATGCGCACCAACAGGTTATGTTTTTCTCACTCCTACTATTGAATGTAATGTTACACATCCATCCAATTCCCACCACACCGCAATGTTTTAAAGAAACCTATCCTATATTGCCACTGCATGTTCCCTGACCTCACCATGCTGACCACCCCACGGTGCTTTTATCCATCCTAAATTGCCACTCACTGTCTATCCTAATTCAGACCCTCCGATTCAAACCACCCTGTGATGTTTTTCTCACTCCTACTAGTGAATGTAATATTACACACCCATACAATACGCACCAACCTATGATGTGTTTCTCACTCCTACTAGTGAATGTAATGTTACACACCCATACAATACGCACCAACCTATGATGTGTTTCTCACTGCTACTAGTGAATGTAATGTTACACATCCATCCAATTCCCACCACCCCGCAATGTTTTTCAGAAACCTATCCTTCATTGCCACTGCATGTTCCCTGACTTCCCCATGCTGACCACCCCGCGGTGCTTTTCTCCATGCTACATTGCCTCTCACTGCCTATTCTAATTCAGACCCTCCGATTCGCACCACCTCGTGATGTTTTTCTCACTCCTACTATTGAATGTAATGTTACACACCCATACAATGCGCACCACCCCGCGATGTTTTTCAGAAACCTATCCTAAATTGCCACTGCATGTTCCCTGACCTCCCCGTTTTGACAACCCCGCGGTGCTTTTCTCCATCCTACATTGCCACTCACTGCCTAACCTATTTCAGACCCTCCGATTCACACCACCCCGTTATGTTTTTCTCCTCCTACTAGTGAATGTAATGCTACACACCCATACAATGTGCACCAGCCCGCGATGTTTTTCAGAAACCTATCGTACATTGTCACTGCATATTCCCTGACCTCCACATGCTGACCACCCCGCGGTGCTTTTCCCCATCCTACATTGCCACTCAATGCCTATCCTAATTCAGTCCCTACGACTCACACCACCCCGTGATGTTTTTCTCACTCCTACTAGTGAATGTAATGTTACACACCCATGCAATGCGCACCACCCCGCGATGTTTTTCAGAAACCTATCCTACATTGCCACTGCATGTTCCCTGACCTCCCCATGCTGACCACCCCACGGTGCTTTTCTCCATCCTACATTGCCACTCACTGCCTATCCTAATTCAGACCCTCTGATTCACAACACCCCGTGATGTTTTTCTCACTCCTACTAGTGAATGTAATGTTACACACCCATACAAAGCGCACCACCCCTCGATGTGTTTCAGAAACCTATCCTACATTGCCACTGCATGTTCCCTGACCTCCCCATGCTGACCATCCCCCGGTGCTTTTCTCCATCCTACATTGCCACTAAATGCCTATCCTAATTCAGACCCTCCGATGCACACCACCGCATGATCTTTTTCTCACTCCTACTAGTGAATGTAATGTTACACACCCATACAATGCGCACCAACCCATGGTGTTTTTCTCACTCCTACTAGTGAATGTAATGTTACACACCTATACAATGCGCACCACCCAACGATGTTTTTCAGAAAACTATCCTGCATTGCCACTGCATATTCCCTGACCTCCTCATGCTGACCACCCCGCAATGCTTTTCTCTATCCTACCTTGCCACACACTTCCTATCCTACTTCAGACCCTCCGATTCACACCACCCCTTTATGTTTTTCTCAATCTTACTAGTGAATGTAATGTTACACACCCATACAATGCGCACCACCCCGCGCTGTGTTTCAGAAACCTATCCTACATTGCCACTGCATGTTCCCTGACCTCCCCATGCTGACCAACCTGCGGTGCTTTTCCCCATCCTACATTGCCACTCACTGCCTATCCTAATTCAGACCCTGCAATTCACACCACCCCATGATGTTTTTCTCACTCCTACTAGTGAATTTAATGTTACACACCCATACAATGCGCACCAACACGTTATGTTTTTCTCACTCCTACTATTGAATGAAATGTTACACATCCATCCAATTCCCACCACCCCGCAATGTTTTTCAGAAACCTATCCTATATTGCCACTGCATGTTCCCTGACCTCACCATGCTGACCACCCCACGGTGCTTTTATCCATCCTAAATTGCCACTCACTGTCTATCCTAATTCAGACCCTCCGATTCAAACCACCCTGTGATTTTTTTCTCACTCCTACTAGTGAATGTAATGTTACACACCCATACAATGCGCACAAACCCATGATGTGTTTCTCACTCCTACTAGTGAATGTAATGTTACACACCCATACAGTGTGCACCACTCCGCGATGTTTTTCAGAAACCTATCCTTCATTGCCACTGCATGTTCCCTGACTTCCCCATGCTGACCACCCCGCGGTGCTTTTCTCCATGCTACATTGCCTCTCACTGCCTATTCTAATTCAGACCCTCCGATTCGCACCACCTCGTGATGTTTTTCTCACTCCTACTATTGAATGTAATGTTACACACCCATACAATGCGCACCACCCCGCGATGTTTTTCAGAAACCTATCCTAAATTGCCACTGCATGTTCCCTGACCTCCCCGTTTTGACAACCCCGCGGTGCTTTTCTCCATCCTACATTGCCACTCACTGCCTAACCTATTTCAGACCCTCCGATTCAGACCACCACGTTATGTTTTTCTCCTCCTACTAGTGAATGTAATGCTACACACCCATACAATGTGCACCAGCCCGCGATGTTTTTCAGAAACCTATCGTACATTGTCACTGCATATTCCCTGACCTCCACATGCTGACCACCCCGCGGTGCTTTTCCCCATCCTACATTGCCACTCAATGCCTATCCTAATTCAGACCCTACGACTCACACCACCCCGTGATGTTTTTCTCACTTCTACTAGTGAATGTAATGTTACACACCCATGCAATGCGCACCACCCCGCGATGTTTTTCAGAAACCTATCCTACATTGCCACTGCATGTTCCCTGACCTCCCCATGCTGACCACCCCACGGTGCTTTTCTCCATCCTACATTGCCACTCACTGCCTATCCTAATTCAGACCCTCTGATTCACAACACCCCGTGATGTTTTTCTCACTCCTACTAGTTAATGTAATGTTACACACCCATACAAAGCGCACCACCCCTCGATGTGTTTCAGAAACCTATCCTACATTGCCACTGCATGTTCCCTGACCTCCCCATGCTGACCATCCCCCGGTGCTTTTCTCCATCCTACATTGCCACTCACTGCCTAACCTATTTCAGACCCTCCGATTCACACCACCCCGTTATGTTTTTCTCCTCCTACTAGTGAATGTAATGCTACACACCCATACAATGTGCACCAGCCCGCGATGTTTTTCAGAAACCTATCATACATTGTCACTGCATATTCCATGACCTCCACATGCTGACCACCCCGCGGTGCTTTTCCCCGTCCTACATTGCCACTAAATGCCTATCCTAATTGAGACCCTCCGATGCACACCACCCCGTGATGTTTTTCTCACTCCTACTAGTGAATGTAATGTTACACACCCATGCAATGCGCACCACCCCGCGATGTTTTTCAGAAACCTATCCTACATTGCCACTGCATGTTCCCTGACCTCCCCATGCTGACCACCCCACGGTGCTTTTCTCCATCCTACATTGCCACTCACTGCCTATCCTAATTCAGACCCTACGATTCACACCACCCCGTGATGTTTTTCTCACTCCTACTAGTGAATGTAATGTTACACACCCATACAATGCGCACCACCCCCGGATGTTTTTCAAAAACCTATCCTACATGCCACTGCATGTTCCCTGACTTCCGCATGCTGACCACCCCGAGGTGCTTTTCTCCATCCTACATTGCCACTAACTTCCTATCCTAATTCAGACCCTCCGATTCACACCACCCCTTTATGTTTTTCTCAATCTTACTACTGAATGTAATGTTACACACCCGTAAAATGCGCACCACCCCGCGCTGTTTTTCAGAAACCTATCCTACATTGCCACTGCATGTTCCCTGACCTCCCCTTGCAGACCACCCCGCGGTGCCTTTCTCCATACTACATTGCCATTCACTGCCTAGCCTAATTCAGACCCTCCGATTCACTCCAACCCATGATCTTTTTCTCACTCGGACTAGTGAATGTAATATTACACACCCATACAATCCGCACCACCCCGTGATGTTTTTCTCACTCCTACTAGTGAATGTAAAGTTACACACCCATACAATGCGCACCACCCCGCGATGTTTTTCAGAAACCTATCCTATATTGCCACTGCATGATCCCAGACCTCCCCATGCTGACCACCCCGCGGTGCTTTTCTCCATCCTACATTGCCACTCACTGCCTATCCTATTTCAGACCCTCCAATTCACACCACACCGTGACGTTTTTCTCACTCCTACTAGTGAATGTAATGTTACATACCCATACAATGTGCACCACACCGCGATGTTTTTCAGAAACCTATCCTACATTGCCACTGCATGTTCCCTGACCTCCCCATGCTGACCACCCCGCGGTGCTTTTCCCCATCCTACATTGCCACTCACTGCCTATCCTAATTCAGACCCTCCGATTCACACGACCCTGTGATGTTTTTCTCACTCCTACTAGTGAAAGTAATGTTACATACCCATACAATGTGCACCACCCCGCGCTGTGTTTCAGAAACCTATCCTACATTGCCACTGCATGTTCCCTGACCTCCCCATGCTGACCAACCTGCGGTGCTTTTCCCCATCCTACATTGCCACTCACTGCCTATCCTAATTCAGACCCTCCAATTCACACCACCCCATGATGTTTTTCTCACTCCTACTAGTGAATTTAATGTTACACACCCATACAATGCGCACCAACAGGTTATGTTTTTCTCACTCCTACTATTGAATGTAATGTTACACATCCATCCAATTCCCACCACCCCGCAATGTTTTTCAGAAACCTATCCTATATTGCCAGTGCATGTTCCCTGACCTCACCATGCTGACCACCCCACGGTGCTTTTATCCATCCTAAATTGCCACTCACTGTCTATCCTAATTCAGACCCTCCGATTCAAACCACCCTGTGATGTTTTTCTCACGCCTACTAGTGAATGTAATGTTACACACCCATACAATACGCACCAACCTATGATGTGTTTCTCACTCCTACTAGTGAATGTAATGTTACATACCCATACAATGCGCACCACTCCGCGATGTTTTTCAGAAACCTATCCTTCATTGCCACTGCATGTTCCCTGACTTCCCCATGCTGACCACCCCGCGGTGCTTTTCTCCATGCTACATTGCCTCTCACTGCCTATTCTAATTCAGACCCTCTGATTCGCACCACCTCGTGATGTTTTTCTCACTCCTACTATTGAATGTAATGTTACACACCCATACAATGCGCACCACCCCGCGATGTTTTTCAGAAACCTATCCTAAATTGCCACTGCATGTTCCCTGACCTCCCCGTTTTGACAACCCCGCGGTGCTTTTCTCCATCCTACATTGCCACTCACTGCCTAACCTATTTCAGACCCTCCGATTCACACCACCCCGTTATGTTTTTCTCCTCCTACTAGTGAATGTAATGCTACACACCCATACAATGTGCACCAGCCCGCGATGTTTTTCAGAAACCTATCGTACATTGTCACTGCATATTCCCTGACCTCCACATGCTGACCACCCCGCGGTGCTTTTCCCCATCCTACATTGCCACTCAATGCCTATCCTAATTCAGACCCTACGACTCACACCACCCCGTGATGTTTTTATCACTCCTACTAGTGAATGTAATGTTACACACCCATGCAATGCGCACCACCCCGCGATGTTTTTCAGAAACCTATCCTACATTGCCACTGCATGTTCCCTGACCTCCCCATGCTGACCACCCCACGGTGCTTTTCTCCATCCTACGTTGCCACTCACTGCCTATCCTAATTCAGACCCTCTGATTCACAACACCCCGTGATGTTTTTCTCACTCCTACTAGTGAATGTAATGTTACACACCCATACAAAGCGCACCACCCCTCGATGTGTTTCAGAAACCTATCCTACATTGCTACAGCATGTTCCCTGACCTCCCCATGCTGACCATCCCCCGGTGCTTTTCTCCATCCTACATTGCCACTCACTGCCTAACCTATTTCAGACCCTCCGATTCACACCACCCCGTTATGTTTTTCTCCTCCTACTAGTGAATGTAATGCTACACACCATACAATGTGCACCAGCCCGCGATGTTTTTCAGAAACCTATCATACATTGTCACTGCATATTCCCTGACCTCCACATGCTGACCACCCCGCGGTGCTTTTCCCCGTCCTACATTGCCACTAAATGCCTATCCTAATTCAGACCCTCCGATGCACACCACCCCGTGATCTTTTTCTCACTCCAACTAGTGAATGTAATGTTACACACCCATACAATGCGCACCAACACGTTATGTTTTTCTCACTCCTACTATTGAATGTAATGTTACACATCGATAAAATTCCCACCATCCCGCAATGTTTTTCAGAAACCTATCCTACATTGCCACTGCATGTTCCTTGACCTCACCATGCTGACCACCCCACGGCGCTTTTATCCATCCTAAATTGCCACTCACTGTCTATCCTAATTCAGACCCTCTGATTCAAACCACCC
This sequence comes from Cavia porcellus, assembly GCF_034190915.1. Lineage (NCBI taxonomy): Eukaryota > Metazoa > Chordata > Mammalia > Rodentia > Caviidae > Cavia > Cavia porcellus. Next base: position 70,673,342 of record NW_026947502.1, read on the forward strand.
TGTGATGTTTTTCTCACTCCTACTAGTGAATGTAATGTTACACACCCATACAATGCGCACCAACCCATGATGTGTTTCTCAATCCTACTAGTGAATGTAATGTTACACACCCATACAATGCGCACCACTCCGCGATGTTTTTCAGAAACCTATCCTTCATTGCCACTGCATGTTCCCTGACTTCCCCATGCTGACCACCCCGCAGTGCATTTCTCCATGCTACATTGCCTCTCACTGTCTATTCTAATTTAGACCCTCGGATTCGCACCACCCCGTGATGTTTTTCTCACTCCTACTATTGAATGTAATGTTACACACTCATACAATGCGCACCACCCCGTGATGTTTTTCAGAAGCCTATCCTAAATTGCCACTGCATGTTCCCTGACCTCCCCTAGCTGACCACCCCGCGGTGCTTTTCTCCATCCTACATTGCCACTCACTGCCTATCCTAATTCAGACCCTCTGATTCCCAAGACCCCGTGATGTTTTTCTCACTCCTACTAGTGAATGTAATGTTACATACCCATACAATGCGCACCACCCCGCGATGTGTTTCAGAAACCTATCCTACATTGCCACTGCATGTTCCCTGACTTCCCCATGCTGATCATCCCGCGGTGCTTTTCTCCATCCTACATTGCCACTCACTGCCTAACCTATTTCAGACCCTCCGATTCACACCACCCCGTTATGTTTTTCTCCTACTAGTGAATTTAATGCTACACACCCATACAATGTTCAAGCCCGCGATGTTTTATAGAAACCTATCGTACATTGTCACTGCATATTCCCTGACCTCCACATGCTGACCACCCCGCGGTGCTTTTCCGCATCCTACATTTCCATTCCATGCCTATCCTAATTCAGACCCTCCGATTCACACCACCCTGTGATGTTTTTCTCACTCCTACTAGTGAATGTAATGTTACACACCCATGCAATGCGCACCACCCCGCGATGTTTTTCAGAAACCTATCCTACATTGCCACTGATTGTTCCCTGACCTCCCCATGCTGACCACCCAGCGGTGCTTTTCTCCATCCTACATCGCCACTCACTGCCTATCCTAATTCAGACCCTCCGAATCACACCACCCCGTGATGTTTTTCTCACTCCTACTAGTGAATGTAATGTTTCACACCAATACAATGCGCACCACCCCGTGATGTTTTTCTCACTCCTACTAGTGAATGTAATGTTACACACCCATTCAATGTGCACCACCACGCGATGTTTTTCAAAAACCTATCCTACATTGCCACTGATTGTTCCCTGACCTCCCCATGCTGACCACCGCGCGGTGCTTTTCTCCATCCTACATCGCCACTCACTGCCTATCCTAATTCAGACCCTCCGAATCACACCACCCCGTGATGTTTTTCTCACTCCTACTAGTGAATGTAATGTTTCACACCAATACAATTCGCACCACCCCATGATGTGTTTCTCACTCCTACTAGTGAATGTAATGTTACACACCCATACAATGCTCACCACCCCGCGATGTTTTTCAGAAACCTATCCTTCATTGCCACTGCATGTTCCATGACCTCCCAATGCTGACCACCCCGCGGTGCTTTTCTCCATCCTACATTGCCTCTCACTTCCTATCCTAATTCAGACCCGCCGATTCACACCACCCCGTGATGTTTTTCTCACTCCTACTAGTGAATGTAATGTTACACACCCATACAATGCTCACCACCCCGCGATGTTTTTCAGCAACCTATCCTACATTGCTACTGCATGTTCCCTGACTTCCCCATGCTGACCATCCAGCGGTGCTTTTCTCCATACTTCATTGCCACTCACTGCCTATACTAATTCAGACCCTCCAAATCACACCACCCCGTGATGTTTTTCTCACTCCTTCTAGTGAATGTAAAGTTACAAACCCATACAATGCGCAACACCCCGCGATGTTTTTCTCACTCCTGCTAGTGAATGTAGTGTTTCACACCCGTACAATGCGCACCACCCCGCGATGTTTTTCAGAAACCAATCCTACATTGGCACTGCATGATCGCTGACTTCCCCATGCTGACCACCCTGCGGTGCTTTTCTCCATCCTACATTGCCACTCAATGCCTATCCTAATTCAGACCCTCCAATTCACACCACCCCGTGATGTTTTTCTCACACCTACTAGTGAATGTAAAGTTACACACCCATACAATGCCAACACCCCGCGATGTTTTTCTCACTCCTACTAGTGAATGTAATGTTACACATGCATACAATGCGCACCACCCCGCGATGTTTTTCAGAAACCTATCCTACATTGTCACTGCATGTTCCCTGACTTCACCATGCTGACCACCCCGAGGTGCTTTTCTCCATCCTACATTGCCACTGACTTCCTATCCTAATTCAGACCCTCCTATTCAAACAACCCCGTGAAGTTTTTCTCACTCTTACTAGTGAATGTAATGTTACACACCCATACAATGCGCACCACCCCGTGATGATTTTCTCACTCCTACTAGTGAATGTAATGTTACACAACCATACAATGCGCACCACCCCGCGATATTTTTCAGAATCCTATCCTAAATTGCCACTGATTGTTCCCTGACCTCGCCATGCTGACCACCCCGCGGTGCTTTTCTCCATCCTACATCGCCACTCACTGCCTATCCTAATTCAGACCCTCCGAATTACACCACCCCGTGATGTTTTTCTCACTCCTACTAGTGAATGTAATGTTTCACACCAATACAATTCGCACCACCCCATGATGTGTTTCTCATTCCTACTAGTGAATGTAATGTTACACACCCATACAATGCTCATCACCCCGCGATGTTTTTCAGAAACCTATCCTTCATTGCCACTGCATGTTCCATGACCTCCCAATGCTGACCACCCCGCGGTGCTTTTCTCCATCCTACATTGCCTCTCACGGCCTATCCTAATTCAGACCCTCCGATTCACACCACACTGTGATGTTTTTTTCTCTCCTACTAGTGAATCTAATGTAACACACACCCATACAATGCGCACCAATCCACGATGTTTTTGAGAAAACCTATCCTGCATTGCCACTGCATATTCCCTGACCTCCCCATGCTGACCACCCCGCAATGCTTTTCTCAATCCTACATTGCCACTCACTTCCTATCCTAATTCAGACCCTCCGATTCACACCACCCCTTTATGTTTTTCTCAATCTTACTAGTGAATGTAATGTTACACACCCATACAATGCGCACCACCCCGCGATGTTTTTCAGAAACCTTTCCCACATTGCCACTGCATGTTCCCTGACCTCCCCATGCTGACCAACCTGCGGTGCTTTTCCCCATCCTACATTGCCACTCACTGCCTATACTAATTCAGACCCTCAGATTCACACCACCCCGTGACGTTTTTCTCACTCCAACTAGTGAATGTAATGTTACACACCCATACAATGCGCACCAACACGTTATGTTTTTCTCACTCCTACTATTGAATGTAATGTTACACATCGATAAAATTCCCACCATCCCGCAATGTTTTTCAGAAACCTATCCTACATTGCCACTGCATGTTCCCTGACCTCACCATGCTGACCACCCCACGGCGCTTTTATCCATCCTAAATTGCCACTCACTGTCCATCCTAATTCAGACCCTCTGATTCAAACCACCCTGTGATGTTTTTCTCACTCCTACTAGTGAATGTAATGTTACACACCCATACAATGCGCACCAACCCATGATGTGTTTCTCAATCCTACTAGTGAATGTAATGTTACACACCCATACAGTGCGCACCAACCCATGATGTGTTTCTCACTCCTACTAGTGAATGTAATGTTACACACCCATACAATGCTCACCACCCCGCGATGTTATTCAGAAACCTATCCTACATTGCCACTGATTGTTCCCTGACCTCGCCATGCTGACCACCCCGCGGTGCTTTTCTCCATCCTACATCGCCACTCACTGCCTATCCTAATTCAGACCCTCCGAATCACACCACCCCGTGATGTTTTTCTCACTCCTACTAGTGAATGTAATGTTTCACACCAATACAATTCGCACCACCCCATGATGTGTTTCTCACTCCTACTAGTGAATGTAATGTTACACACCCATACAATGCTCACCACCCCGCGATGTTTTTCAGAAACCTATCCTTCATTGCCACTGCATGTTCCAAGACCTCCCAATGCTGACCACCCCGCGGTGCTTTTCTCCATCCTACATTGCCTCTCACTGCCTATCCTAATTCAGACCCTCCGATTCACACCACCCTGTGATGTTTTTCTCTCTCCTACTAGTGAATCCAATGTAACACACACCCATACAATGCGCACCAATCCACGATGTTTTTCAGAAAACCTATCCTGCATTGCCACTGCATATTCCCTGACCTCCCCATGCTGACCATCCAGCAATGCTTTTCTCCATCCTACATTGCCACTCACTTCCTATCCTAATTCAGACCCTCCGATTCACACCACCCCTTTATGTTTTTCTCAATCTTACTAGTGAATGTAATGTTACACACCCATACAATGCGCACCACCCCGCGCTGTTTTTCAGAAACCTTTCCCACATTGCCACTGCATGTTCCCTGACCTCCCCATGCTGACCAACCTGCGGTGCTTTTCCCCATCCTACATTGCCACTCACTGCCTATACTAATTCAGACCCTCCGATTCACACCACCCCGTGATGTTTTTCTCACTCCAACTAGTGAATGTAATGTTACACACCCATACAATGCGCACAAACACGTTATGTTTTTCTCACTCCTACTATTGAATGTAATGTTACACATCGATAAAATTCCCACCATCCCGCAATGTTTTTCAGAAACCTATCCTACATTGCCACTGCATGTTCCCTGACCTCACCATGCTGACCAGCCCACGGCGCTTTTATCCATCCTAAATTGCCACTCACTGTCTATCCTAATTCAGACCCTCTGATTCAAACCACCCTGTGATGTTTTTCTCACTCCTACTAGTGAATGTAATGTTACACACCCATACAATGCGCACCAACCCATGATGTGTTTCTCAATCCTACTAGTGAATGTAATGTTACACACCCATACAATGCTCACCACTCCGCGATGTTTTTCAGAAATCTATCCTTCATTGCCACTGCATGTTCCCTGACTTCCCCATGCTGACCACCCCGCGGTGCTTTTCTCCATGCTACATTGCCTCTCACTGTCTATTCTAATTCAGACCCTCGGATTCGCACCACCCCGTGATGTTTATCTCACTCCTACTATTGAATGTAATGTTACACACTCATACAATCGCACCATCCCGTGATGTTTTTCAGAAACCTATCCTAAATTGCCACTGCATGTTCCCTGACCTCCCCTAGCTGACAACCCCGCGGTGCTTTTCTCCATCCTACATTGCCACTCACTGCCTATCCTAATTCAGACCCTCTGATTCCCAAGACCCCGTGATGTTTTTCTCACTCCTACTAGTGAATGTAATGTTACACACCCATACAATGCGCACCACTCCGCGATGTTTTTCAGAAATCTATCCTTCATTGCCACTGCATGTTCCCTGACTTCCCCATGCTGACCACCCCGCGGTGCTTTTCTCCATGCTACATTGCCTCTCACTGTCTATTCTAATTCAGACCCTCGGATTCGCACCACCCCGTGATGTTTTTCTCACTCCTACTATTGAATGTAATGTTACACACTCATACAATCGCACCATCCCGCGATGTGTTTCAGAAACCTATCCTACATTGCCACTGCATGTTCCCTGACTTCCCCATGCTGATCATCCCGCGGTGCTTTTCTCCATCCTACATTACCACTCACTGCCTAACCTATTTCAGACCCTCCGATTCACACCACCCCGTTATGTTTTTCTCCTCCTACTAGTGAATTTAATGCTACACACCCATACAATGTTCACCAGCCCGCGATGTTTTATAGAAACCTATCGTACATTGTCACTTCATATTCCCTGACCTCCACATGCTGACCTCCCCGCGGTGCTTTTCCGCATCCTACATTGCCACTCCATGCCTATCCTAATTCAGACCCTCCGATTCACACCACCCTGTGATGTTTTTCTCACTCCTACTAGTGAATGTAATGTTACACACCCATGCAATGCGCACCACCCCGCGATGTTTTTCAGAAACCTATCCTACATTGCCACTGATTGTTCCCTGACCTCCCCATGCTGACGACCCAGCGGTGCTTTTCTCCATCCTACATCGCCACTCACTGCCTATCCTAATTCAGACCCTCCGAATCACACCACCCCGTGATGTTTTTCTCACTCCTAATAATGAATGTAATGTAACACACACCCATACAATGCGCACCACCCCGTGATGTTTTTCTTACTCCTACTAGTGAATGTAATGTAACACACACCCATACAATGCGCACCACCACGTGATGTTTTTCTCACTCCTACTAGTGAATGTAATGTTACACACCCATACAATGCGCACCACCCCGCGATGTTTTTCAGAAACCTATCCTACATTTTCACTGCATGTTCCCTGACTTCACCATGCTGACCACCCCGAGGTGCTTTTCTCCATCCTACATTGCCACTGACTTCCTATCCTAATTCAGACCCTCCTATCAAACAACCCCGTGAAGTTTTTCTCACTCTTACTAGTGAATGTAATGTTACACACCCATACAATTCGCACCACCCCGTGATGTTTTTCTCACTCCTACTAGTGAATGTAATGTTACACACCCATACAATGCGCACCACCCCGCGATATTTTTCAGAACCCTATCCTACATTGCCACTGATTGTTCCCTGACCTCGCCATGCTGACCAGGCCGCGGTGCTTTTCTCCATCCTACATCGCCACTCACTGCCTATCCTAATTCAGACCCTCCGAATCACACCACCCCGTGATGTTTTTCTCACTCCTACTAGTGAATGTAATGTTTCACACCAATACAATTCGCACCACCCCATGATGTGTTTCTCACTCCTACTAGTGAATGTAATGTTACACACCCATACAATGCTCACCACCCCGCGATGTTTTTCAGAAACCTATCCTTCATTGCCACTGCATGTTCCATGACCTCCCAATGCTGACCACCCCGCGGTGCTTTTCTCCATCCTACATTGCCTCTCACTTCCTATCCTAATTCAGACCCTCCGATTCACACCACCCCGTGATGTTTTTCTCACTCCTACTAGTGAATGTAATGTTACACACCCATACAATGCTCACCAACCCGCGATGTTTTTCAGCAACCTATCCTACATTGCTACTGCATGTTCCCTGACTTCCCCATGCTGACCATCCAGCGGTGCTTTTCTCCATACTACATTGCCACTCACTGCCTATACTAATTCAGACCCTCCAAATCACACCACCCCGTGATGTTTTTCTCACTCCTTCTAGTGAATGTAAAGTTACAAACCCATACAATGCGCAACACCCCGCGATGTTTTTCTCACTCCTACTAGTGAATGTAATGTTTCACACCCGTACAATGCGCACCACCCCGCGATGTTTTTCAGAAACAAATCCTACATTGGCACTGCATGATCCCTGACTTCCCCATGCAGACCACCCTGCGGTGCTTTTCTCCATCCTACATTGCCACTCAATGCCTATCCTAATTCAGACCCTCCAATTCACACCACCCCGTGATGTTTTTCTCACTCTTACTATTGAATGTAATGTTACACACCCATACAATGCGCACCACCCCTCGATGTTTATCAGAAACCTATCCGACATTGCCACTGCATGTTCCCTGACCTCCCCATGCTGACCACCCCGCGGTGCATTTCTCCATCCTACATTGCCACTGACTTCCTATCCTAATTCAGACCCTCCTATTCAAACAACCCCGTGAAGTTTTTCTCACTCTTACTAGTGAATGTAATGTTACACACCCATACAATGCGCACCACCCCGTGATGTTTTTCTCACTCCTACTAGTGAATGTAATGTTACACACCCATACAATGCGCACCACCCCGCGATATTTTTCAGAATCCTATCCTACATTGCCACTGATTGTTCCCTGACCTCGCCATGCTGACCACCCCGCGGTGCTTTTCTCCATCCTACATCGCCACTCACTGCCTATCCTTATTCAGACCCTCCGATTCACACCACCCTGTGATGTTTTTCTCACTCCTACTAGTGAATGTAATGTTACACACCCATACAATGCTCACCACCCCGCGATGTTTTTCAGAAACCTATCCTACATTGCTACTGCATGTTCCCTGACTTCCCCATGCTGTCCATCCAGCGGTGCTTTTCTCCATCCTACATTGCCACTCACTGCCTATCCTAATTCAGACCCTCCAAATCACACCACCCAGTGATGTTTTTCTCACTCCTGCAAGTGAATGTAAAGTTACACACCCATACAATGCTCAACACCCCGTGATGTTTTTCTCACTCCTACTAGTGAATGTCATGTTTCACACCCGTACAATGCGCACCACCCCGCGATGTTTTTCAGAAACCTATCCTACATTGGCACTGCATGATCCCAGACTTCCCCATGCTGACCACCCTGCGGTGCTTTTCTCCATCCTACATTGTCACTCAATGCCTATCCTAATTCAGACCCTCCAATTAACACCACCCCGTGATGTTTTCCTCACTCCTACTAGTTAATGTAATGTTACACACCCATACAATGCGCACCACCCCACGATGTTTTTCAGAAAACCTATCTTGCATTGCCACTGCATATTCCCTGACCTCCCCATGCTGACCACCCCGCAATTCTTTTCTCCATCCTACATTGCCACTCACTTCCTATCCTAATTCAGACCCTCCGATTCACACCACCCCGTGATGTTTTTCTCACTCCAACTAGTGAATGTAATGTTACACACCCATACAATGCGCACCAACACGTTATGTTTTTCTCACTCCTACTATTGAATGTAATGTTACACATCCATACAATTCCCACCACCCCGCAATGTTTTTTCAGAAACCTATCCTACATTGCCACTGCATGTTCCCTGACTTCAACATGCTGACCACCCCACGGCGCTTTTATCCATCCTAAATTGCCACTCACTGTCTACCCTAATTCAGACCCTCCGATTCAAACCACCCTGTGATGTTTTTCTCACTCCTACTAGTGAATGTAATGTTACACACCCATACAATGCGCACCAACCCATGATGTGTTTCTCACTCCTACTAGTGAATGTAATGTTACACACCCATACAATGCGCACCACTCCGCGATGTTTTTCTGAAACCTATCCTTCATTGCCACTGCATGTTCCCTGACTTCCCCATGCTGACCACCCCGCGGTGCTTTTCTCCATGCTACATTGCCTCTCACTGTCTATTCTAATTCAGACCCTCGGATTCGCACCACCCCGTGATGTTTTTCTCACTCCTACTATTGAATGTAATGTTACACACTCATACAATCGCACCATCCCGTGATGTTTTTCAGAAACCTATCCTAAATTGCCACTGCATGTTCCCTGACCTCCCCTAGCTGACAACCCCGCGGTGCTTTTCTCCATCCTACATTGCCACTCACTGCCTATCCTAATTCAGACCCTCTGATTCCCAAGACCCCGTGATGTTTTTCTCACTCCTACTAGTGAATGTAATGTTACACACCCATACAATGCGCACCACCCCGCGATGTGTTTCAGAAACCTATCCTACATTGCCACTGCATGTTCCCTGACTTCCCCATGCTGATCATCCCGCGGTGCTTTTCTCCATCCTACATTACCACTCACTGCCTAACCTATTTCAGACCCTCCGATTCACACCACCCCGTTATGTTTTTCTCCTCCTACTAGTGAATTTAATGCTACACACCCATACAATGTTCACCAGCCCGCGATGTTTTATAGAAACCTATCGTACATTGTCACTTCATATTCCCTGACCTCCACATGCTGACCTCCCCGCGGTGCTTTTCCGCATCCTACATTGCCACTCCATGCCTATCCTAATTCAGACCCTCCGATTCACACCACCCTGTGATGTTTTTCTCACTCCTACTAGTGAATGTAATGTTACACACCCATGCAATGCGCACCACCCCGCGATGTTTTTCAGAAACCTATCCTACATTGCCACTGATTGTTCCCTGACCTCCCCATGCTGACGACCCAGCGGTGCTTTTCTCCATCCTACATCGCCACTCACTGCCTATCCTAATTCAGACCCTCCGAATCACACCACCCCGTGATGTTTTTCTCACTCCTAATAATGAATGTAATGTAACACACACCCATACAATGCGCACCACCCCGCGATGTTTTTCTTACTCCTACTAGTGAATGTAATGTAACACACACCCATACAATGCGCACCACCACGTGATGTTTTTCTCACTCCTACTAGTGAATGTAATGTTACACACCCATACAATGCGCACCACCCCGCGATGTTTTTCAGAAACCTATCCTACATTTTCACTGCATGTTCCCTGACTTCACCATGCTGACCACCCCGAGGTGCTTTTCTCCATCCTACATTGCCACTGACTTCCTATCCTAATTCAGACCCTCCTATCAAACAACCCCGTGAAGTTTTTCTCACTCTTACTAGTGAATGTAATGTTACACACCCATACAATTCGCACCACCCCGTGATGTTTTTCTCACTCCTACTAGTGAATGTAATGTTACACACCCATACAATGCGCACCACCCCGCGATATTTTTCAGAACCCTATCCTACATTGCCACTGATTGTTCCCTGACCTCGCCATGCTGACCAGGCCGCGGTGCTTTTCTCCATCCTACATCGCCACTCACTGCCTATCCTAATTCAGACCCTCCGAATCACACCACCCCGTGATGTTTTTCTCACTCCTACTAGTGAATGTAATGTTTCACACCAATACAATTCGCACCACCCCATGATGTGTTTCTCACTCCTACTAGTGAATGTAATGTTACACACCCATACAATGCTCACCACCCCGCGATGTTTTTCAGAAACCTATCCTTCATTGCCACTGCATGTTCCATGACCTCCCAATGCTGACCACCCCGCGGTGCTTTTCTCCATCCTACATTGCCTCTCACTTCCTATCCTAATTCAGACCCTCCGATTCACACCACCCCGTGATGTTTTTCTCACTCCTACTAGTGAATGTAATGTTACACACCCATACAATGCTCACCAACCCGCGATGTTTTTCAGCAACCTATCCTACATTGCTACTGCATGTTCCCTGACTTCCCCATGCTGACCATCCAGCGGTGCTTTTCTCCATACTACATTGCCACTCACTGCCTATACTAATTCAGACCCTCCAAATCACACCACCCCGTGATGTTTTTCTCACTCCTTCTAGTGAATGTAAAGTTACAAACCCATACAATGCGCAACACCCCGCGATGTTTTTCTCACTCCTACTAGTGAATGTAATGTTTCACACCCGTACAATGCGCACCACCCCGCGATGTTTTTCAGAAACAAATCCTACATTGGCACTGCATGATCCCTGACTTCCCCATGCAGACCACCCTGCGGTGCTTTTCTCCATCCTACATTGCCACTCAATGCCTATCCTAATTCAGACCCTCCAATTCACACCACCCCGTGATGTTTTTCTCACTCTTACTATTGAATGTAATGTTACACACCCATACAATGCGCACCACCCCTCGATGTTTATCAGAAACCTATCCGACATTGCCACTGCATGTTCCCTGACCTCCCCATGCTGACCACCCCGCGGTGCATTTCTCCATCCTACATTGCCACTGACTTCCTATCCTAATTCAGACCCTCCTATTCAAACAACCCCGTGAAGTTTTTCTCACTCTTACTAGTGAATGTAATGTTACACACCCATACAATGCGCACCACCCCGTGATGTTTTTCTCACTCCTACTAGTGAATGTAATGTTACACACCCATACAATGCGCACCACCCCGCGATATTTTTCAGAATCCTATCCTACATTGCCACTGATTGTTCCCTGACCTCGCCATGCTGACCACCCCGCGGTGCTTTTCTCCATCCTACATCGCCACTCACTGCCTATCCTTATTCAGACCCTCCGATTCACACCACCCTGTGATGTTTTTCTCACTCCTACTAGTGAATGTAATGTTACACACCCATACAATGCTCACCACCCCGCGATGTTTTTCAGAAACCTATCCTACATTGCTACTGCATGTTCCCTGACTTCCCCATGCTGTCCATCCAGCGGTGCTTTTCTCCATCCTACATTGCCACTCACTGCCTATCCTAATTCAGACCCTCCAAATCACACCACCCAGTGATGTTTTTCTCACTCCTGCAAGTGAATGTAAAGTTACACACCCATACAATGCTCAACACCCCGTGATGTTTTTCTCACTCCTACTAGTGAATGTCATGTTTCACACCCGTACAATGCGCACCACCCCGCGATGTTTTTCAGAAACCTATCCTACATTGGCACTGCATGATCCCAGACTTCCCCATGCTGACCACCCTGCGGTGCTTTTCTCCATCCTACATTGTCACTCAATGCCTATCCTAATTCAGACCCTCCAATTAACACCACCCCGTGATGTTTTCCTCACTCCTACTAGTTAATGTAATGTTACACACCCATACAATGCGCACCACCCCACGATGTTTTTCAGAAAACCTATCTTGCATTGCCACTGCATATTCCCTGACCTCCCCATGCTGACCACCCCGCAATTCTTTTCTCCATCCTACATTGCCACTCACTTCCTATCCTAATTCAGACCCTCCGATTCACACCACCCCGTGATGTTTTTCTCACTCCAACTAGTGAATGTAATGTTACACACCCATACAATGCGCACCAACACGTTATGTTTTTCTCACTCCTACTATTGAATGTAATGTTACACATCCATACAATTCCCACCACCCCGCAATGTTTTTTCAGAAACCTATCCTACATTGCCACTGCATGTTCCCTGACTTCAACATGCTGACCACCCCACGGCGCTTTTATCCATCCTAAATTGCCACTCACTGTCTACCCTAATTCAGACCCTCCGATTCAAACCACCCTGTGATGTTTTTCTCACTCCTACTAGTGAATGTAATGTTACACACCCATACAATGCGCACCAACCCATGATGTGTTTCTCACTCCTACTAGTGAATGTAATGTTACACACCCATACAATGCGCACCACTCCGCGATGCTTTTCTGAAACCTATCCTTCATTGCCACTGCATGTTCCCTGACTTCCCCATGCTGACCACCCCGCGGTGCTTTTCTCCATGCTACATTGCCTCTCACTGCCTATTCTAATTCAGACCCTCCGATTCGCACCACCCCGTGATGTTTTTCTCACTCCTACTATTGAATGTAATGTTACACACTCATACAATGCGAACCACCCCGCGATGTTTTTCAGAAACCTATCCTAAAATGCCACTGCATGTTCCCTGACCTCCCCTAGCTGACAACCCCGCGGTGCTTTTCTCCTTCCTACATTGCCACTCACTGCCTATCCTAATTCAGACCCTCTGATTCACAAGACCCCGTGATGTTTTTCTTACTCCTACTAGTGAATGTAATGTTACACACCCATACAATGCGCACCACCCCGCGATGTTTTTCTCACTCCTACTATTGAATGTAATGTTACACACCCATACAATGCGCACCACCACGCGATGTTTTTCAAAAACCTATCCTACATTGCCACTGATTGTTCCCTGACCTCCCCATGCTGACCACCGCGCGGTGTTTTCTCCATCCTACATCGCCACTCACTGCCTATCCTAATTCAGACCCTCCGAATCACACCACCCCGTGATGTTTTTCTCACTCCTACTAGTGAATGTAATGTTTCACACCAATACAATTCGCACCACCCCATGATGTGTTTCTCACTCCTACTAGGGAATGTAATGTTACACACCCATACAATGCTCACCACCCCGCGATGTTTTTCAGAAACCTATCCTTCATTGCCACTGCATGTTACATGACCTCCCAATGCTGACCACCCCGCGGTGCTTTTCTCCATCCTACATTGCCTCTCACTGCCTATCGTAATTCAGACCCTCCGATTCACACCACCCCATGATGTTTTTCTCACTCCTACTAGTGAATGTAATGTTACACACCCATACAATGCTCACCACCCCGCGATGTTTTTCAGAAACCTATCCTACATGGTTACTGCATGTTCCCTGACTTCCCCATGGTGACCATCCAGCGGTGCTTTTCTCCATACTACATTGCCACTAACTGCCTATCCTAATTCAGACCCTCCAAATCACACCACCCCGTGATTTTTTTCTCACTCCTGCTAGTGAATGTAAAGTTACAAACCCATACAATGCGCAACACCCTGCGATGTTTTTCTCACTCCTACTAGTGAATGTAATGTTTCACACCCGTACAATGCGCACCACCCCTCGATGTTTTTCAGAAACCTATCCTGCATTGGCACTGCATGATCCCTGACCTCCCCATGCTGACCACCCCGCGGTGCTTTTCCCCATCCTACATTGCCACTCACTGCCTATCCTAATTCAGACCCTCCGATTCACACGACCCTGTGATGTTTTTCTCACTCCTACGAGTGAATGTAATGTTACACACCCATACAATGCGCACCACCCCGCGATGTTTTTCAGAAACCTATCCTACATTGGCACTGCATGTTCCCTGACCTCCCCATGCTGACCACCCCGCGGTGCTTTTCCTCATCCTACATTGCCACTCACTGCCTATCCTAATTCAGACCCTCCGATTCACACGACCCCGTGATGTTTTTCTCACTCCTACTAGTGAATGAAATATTACACAACCATGCAATGCGCACCAATCCATGATGTGTTTCTCACTCCTACTAGTGAATGTAATATTACACACCCATACAACGTGCACCACCCCGTGATGTTTTTCAGAAACCTATCCTTCATTGCCACTGCATGTTCCCTGAACTCCCCATGCTGACCACCCCGCGGTGCTTTTCTCCATGCTACATTGCCTCTCACTGCCTATTCTAATTCAGACCCTCCTATTCACACCACCCCGTGATGTTTTTCTCACTCCTACTAGTGAATGTAATGTTACACACCGATACAATGTGCACCACCCCGCGATGTTTTTAAGAAACCTATCCTACATTGTCACTGCATGTTCAATGACCTCCACATGCTGACCACCCCGCGGTGCTTTTCCCCATCCTACATTGCCACTCAATGCCTATCCTAATTCAGACCCTCCGATGCACACCACCCCGTGATGTTTTTCTCACTCCTACTGGTGAATGTAATATTACACACACATGCAATGCGCACCACACCGCGATGTTTTTCAGAAACCTATCCTACATTGCCACTGCATGTTCCCCGACCTCCCCATGCTGAACACCCCACGGTGATTTTCTCCATCCTACATTGCCTGTCACTGCCTATCCTAATTCAGACCCTATGATTCACACCACCCTGTGATGTTTTTCTCACTCCTAGTATTGAATGAAATGTTACACACCCATACAATGCGCACCACCCCCGGATGTTTTTTAGAAAGCTATCCTACAGTGCCACTGCATGTTCCCTGACTTCCCCATGCTGACCACCCCGAGGTGCTTTTCTCCATCCTACATTGCCACTGACTTCCTATCCTAATTCAGACCCTCCTATTCACACAACCCCGTGAAGTTTTTCTCACTCTTACTAGTGAAGGTAATGTGAAACACCCATACAATGCGCACCACCTCGTGATGTTTTTCTCACTCCTATTAGTGAATGTAATGTTACACACCCATACAATGCGCACCACCCCGCGATGTTTTTCAGAAACCTATTATACATTGCCACTGATTGTTCCCTGACTTCCCCATGCTGACCATCCAGCGGTGCTTTTCTCGATACTACATTGCCACTCACTGCCTATACTAATTCAGACCCTCCAAATCACACCACCCCGTGATGTTTTTCTCACTCCTTCTAGTGAATGTAAAGTTACAAACCCATACAATGCGCAACACCCCGCGATGTTTTTCTCACTCCTACTAGTGAATGTAATGTTTCACACCCGTACAATGCGCACCACCCCGCGATGTTTTTCAGAAACAAATCCTACATTGGCACTGCATGATCCCTGACTTCCCCATGCAGACCACCCTGCGGTGCTTTTCTCCATGCTACATTGCCACTCAATGCCTATCCTAATTCAGACCCTCCAATTCACACCAACCCGTGATGTTTTTCTCACTCTTACTATTGAATGTAATGTTACACACCCATACAATGCGCACCACCCCTCGATGTTTTTCAGAAACCTATCCGACATTGCCACTGCATGTTCCCTGACCTCCCCATGCTGACCACCCCGCGGTGCATTTCTCCATCCTACATTGCCACTGACTTCCTATCCTAATTCAGACCCTCCTATTCAAACAACCCCGTGAAGTTTTTCTCACTCTTACTAGTGAATGTAATGTTACACACCCATACAATGCGCACCACCCCGTGATGTTTTTCTCACTCCTACTAGTGAATGTAATGTTACACACCCATACAATGCGCACCACGCCGCGATATTTTTCAGAATCCTATCCTACATTGCCACTGATTGTTCCCTGACCTCGCCATGCTGACCACCCCGCGGTGCTTTTCTCCATCCTACATCGCCACTCACTGCCTATCCTTATTCAGACCCTCCGATTCACACCACCCTGTGATGTTTTTCTCACTCCTACTAGTGAATGTAATGTTACACACCCATACAATGCTCACCACCCCGCGATGTTTTTCAGAAACCTATCCTACATTGCTACTGCATGTTCCCTGACTTCCCCATGCTGTCCATCCAGCGGTGCTTTTCTCCATCCTACATTGCCACTCACTGCCTATCCTAATTCAGACCCTCCAAATCACACCACCCAGTGATGTTTTTCTCACTCCTGCAAGTGAATGTAAATTTACACACCCATACAATGCTCAACACCCCGCGATGTTTTTCTCACTCCTACTAGTGAATGTCATGTTTCACACCCATACAATGCGCACCACCCCGCGATGTTTTTCAGAAACCTATCCTACATTGGCACTGCATGATCCCAGACTTCCCCATGCTGACCACCCTGCGGTGCTTTTCTCCATCCTACATTGTCACTCAATGCCTATCCTAATTCAGACCCTCCAATTAACACCACCCCGTGATGTTTTCCTCACTCCTACTAGTTAATGTAATGTTACACACCCATACAATGCGCACCACCCCACGATGTTTTTCAGAAAACCTATCTTGCATTGCCACTGCATATTCCCTGACCTCCCCATGCTGACCACCCCGCAATTCTTTTCTCCATCCTACATTGCCACTCACTTCCTATCCTAATTCAGACCCTCCGTTTCACACCACCCCGTGATGTTTTTCTCACTCCAACTAGTGAATGTAATGTTACACACCCATACAATGCGCACCAACACGTTATGTTTTTCTCACTCCTACTATTGAATGTAATGTTACACATCCATACAATTCCCACCACCCCGCAATGTTTTTTCAGAAACCTATCCTACATTGCCACTGCATGTTCCCTGACTTCAACATGCTGACCACCCCACGGCGCTTTTATCCATCCTAAATTGCCACTCACAGTCTACCCTAATTCAGACCCTCCGATTCAAACCACCCTGTGATGTTTTTCTCACTCCTACTAGTGAATGTAATGTTACACACCCATACAATGCGCACCAACCCATGATGTGTTTCTCACTCCTACTAGTGAATGTAATGTTACACACCCATACAATGCGCACCACTCCGCGATGTTTTTCAGAAACCTATCCGTCATTGCCACTGCATGTTCCCTGAACTCCCCATGCTGACCACCCCGCGGTGCTTTTCTCCATGCTACATTGCCTCTCACTGCCTATTCTAATTCAGACCCTCCTATTCACACCACCCCGTGATGTTTTTCTCACTCCTACTAGTGAATGTAATGTTACACACCGATACAATGTGCACCACCCCGCGATGTTTTTAAGAAACCTATCCTACATTGTCACTGCATGTTCAATGACCTCCACATGCTGACCACCCCGCGGTGCTTTTCCCCATCCTACATTGCCACTCAATGCCTATCCTAATTCAGACCCTCCGATGCACACCACCCCGTGATGTTTTTCTCACTCCTACTGGTGAATGTAATATTACACACACATGCAATGCGCACCACACCGCGATGTTTTTCAGAAACCTATCCTACATTGCCACTGCATGTTCCCCGACCTCCCCATGCTGAACACCCCACGGTGATTTTCTCCATCCTACATTGCCACTCACTGCCTATCCTAATTCAGACCCTATGATTCACACCACCCTGTGATGTTTTTCTCACTCCTAGTATTGAATGAAATGTTACACACCCATACAATGCGCACCACCCCCGGATGTTTTTTAGAAAGCTATCCTACAGTGCCACTGCATGTTCCCTGACTTCCCCATGCTGACCACCCCGAGGTGCTTTTCTCCATCCTACATTGCCACTGACTTCCTATCCTAATTCAGACCCTCCTATTCACACAACCCCGTGAAGTTTTTCTCACTCTTACTAGTGAAGGTAATGTGACACACCCATACAATGCGCACCACCTCGTGATGTTTTTCTCACTCCTATTAGTGAATGTAATGTTACACACCCATACAATGCGCACCACCCCGCGATGTTTTTCAGAAACCTATTATACATTGCCACTGATTGTTCCCTGACTTCCCCATGCTGACCATCCAGCGGTGCTTTTCTCGATACTACATTGCCACTCACTGACTATACTAATTCAGACCCTCCAAATCACACCACCCCGTGATGTTTTTCTCACTCCTTCTAGTGAATGTAAAGTTACAAACCCATACAATGCGCAACACCCCGCGATGTTTTTCTCACTCCTACTAGTGAATGTAATGTTTCACACCCGTACAATGCGCACCACCCCGCGATGTTTTTCAGAAACAAATCCTACATTGGCACTGCATGATCCCTGACTTCCCCATGCAGACCACCCTGCGGTGCTTTTCTCCATGCTACATTGCCACTCAATGCCTATCCTAATTCAGACCCTCCAATTCACACCACCCCGTGATGTTTTTCTCACTCTTACTATTGAATGTAATGTTACACACCCATACAATGCGCACCACCCCTCGATGTTTTTCAGAAACCTATCCGACATTGCCACTGCATGTTCCCTGACCTCCCCATGCTGACCACCCCGCGGTGCATTTCTCCATCCTACATTGCCACTGACTTCCTATCCTAATTCAGACCCTCCTATTCAAACAACCCCGTGAAGTTTTTCTCACTCTTACTAGTGAATGTAATGTTACACACCCATACAATGCGCACCACCCCGTGATGTTTTTCTCACTCCTACTAGTGAATGTAATGTTACACACCCATACAATGCGCACCACGCCGCGATATTTTTCAGAATCCTATCCTACATTGCCACTGATTGTTCCCTGACCTCGCCATGCTGACCACCCCGCGGTGCTTTTCTCCATCCTACATCGCCACTCACTGCCTATCCTTATTCAGACCCTCCGATTCACACCACCCTGTGATGTTTTTCTCACTCCTACTAGTGAATGTAATGTTACACACCCATACAATGCTCACCACCCCGCGATGTTTTTCAGAAACCTATCCTACATTGCTACTGCATGTTCCCTGACTTCCCCATGCTGTCCATCCAGCGGTGCTTTTCTCCATCCTACATTGCCACTCACTGCCTATCCTAATTCAGACCCTCCAAATCACACCACCCAGTGATGTTTTTCTCACTCCTGCAAGTGAATGTAAATTTACACACCCATACAATGCTCAACACCCCGCGATGTTTTTCTCACTCCTACTAGTGAATGTCATGTTTCACACCCATACAATGCGCACCACCCCGCGATGTTTTTCAGAAACCTATCCTACATTGGCACTGCATGATCCCAGACTTCCCCATGCTGACCACCCTGCGGTGCTTTTCTCCATCCTACATTGTCACTCAATGCCTATCCTAATTCAGACCCTCCAATTAACACCACCCCGTGATGTTTTCCTCACTCCTACTAGTTAATGTAATGTTACACACCCATACAATGCGCACCACCCCACGATGTTTTTCAGAAAACCTATCTTGCATTGCCACTGCATATTCCCTGACCTCCCCATGCTGACCACCCCGCAATTCTTTTCTCCATCCTACATTGCCACTCACTTCCTATCCTAATTCAGACCCTCCGTTTCACACCACCCCGTGATGTTTTTCTCACTCCAACTAGTGAATGTAATGTTACACACCCATACAATGCGCACCAACACGTTATGTTTTTCTCACTCCTACTATTGAATGTAATGTTACACATCCATACAATTCCCACCACCCCGCAATGTTTTTTCAGAAACCTATCCTACATTGCCACTGCATGTTCCCTGACTTCAACATGCTGACCACCCCACGGCGCTTTTATCCATCCTAAATTGCCACTCACAGTCTACCCTAATTCAGACCCTCCGATTCAAACCACCCTGTGATGTTTTTCTCACTCCTACTAGTGAATGTAATGTTACACACCCATACAATGCGCACCAACCCATGATGTGTTTCTCACTCCTACTAGTGAATGTAATGTTACACACCCATACAATGCGCACCACTCCGCGATGTTTTTCTGAAACCTATCCTTCATTGCCACTGCATGTTCCCTGACTTCCCCATGCTGACCACCCCGCGGTGCTTTTCTCCATGCTACATTGCCTCTCACTGCCTATTCTAATTCAGACCCTCCAAATCACACCACCCCGTGATTTTTTTCTCACTCCTGCTAGTGAATGTAAAGTTACAAACCCATACAATGCGCAACACCCTGCGATGTTTTTCTCACTCCTACTAGTGAATGTAATGTTTCACACCCGTACAATGCGCACCACCCCTCGATGTTTTTCAGAAACCTATCCTGCATTGGCACTGCATGATCCCTGACCTCCCCATGCTGACCACCCCGCGGTGCTTTTCCCCATCCTACATTGCCACTCACTGCCTATCCTAATTCAGACCCTCCGATTCACACGACCCTGTGATGTTTTTCTCACTCCTACGAGTGAATGTAATGTTACACACCCATACAATGCGCACCACCCCGCGATGTTTTTCAGAAACCTATCCTACATTGGCACTGCATGTTCCCTGACCTCCCCATGCTGACCACCCCGCGGTGCTTTTCCTCATCCTACATTGCCACTCACTGCCTATCCTAATTCAGACCCTCCGATTCACACGACCCCGTGATGTTTTTCTCACTCCTACTAGTGAATGAAATATTACACAACCATGCAATGCGCACCAATCCATGATGTGTTTCTCACTCCTACTAGTGAATGTAATATTACACACCCATACAACGTGCACCACCCCGTGATGTTTTTCAGAAACCTATCCTGCATTGCCACTGCATGTTCCCTGAACTCCCCATGCTGACCACCCCGCGGTGCTTTTCTCCATGCTACATTGCCTCTCACTGCCTATTCTAATTCAGACCCTCCTATTCACACCACCCCGTGATGTTTTTCTCACTCCTACTAGTGAATGTAATGTTACACACCGATACAATGTGCACCACCCCGCGATGTTTTTAAGAAACCTATCCTACATTGTCACTGCATGTTCAATGACCTCCACATGCTGACCACCCCGCGGTGCTTTTCCCCATCCTACATTGCCACTCAATGCCTATCCTAATTCAGACCCTCCGATGCACACCACCCCGTGATGTTTTTCTCACTCCTACTATTGAATGTAATGTTACACACTCATACAATGCGCACCACCCCGCGATGTTTTTCAGAAACCTATCCTAAAATGCCACTGCATGTTCCCTGACCTCCCCTAGCTGACAACCCCGCGGTGCTTTTCTCCTTCCTACATTGCCACTCACTGCCTATCCTAATTCAGACCCTCTGATTCACAAGACCCCGTGATGTTTTTCTTACTCCTACTAGTGAATGTAATGTTACACACCCATACAATGCGCACCACCCCGCGATGTTTTTCTCACTCCTACTATTGAATGTAATGTTACACACCCATACAATGCGCACCACCACGCGATGTTTTTCAAAAACCTATCCTACATTGCCACTGATTGTTCCCTGACCTCCCCATGCTGACCACCGCGCGGTGTTTTCTCCATCCTACATCGCCACTCACTGCCTATCCTAATTCAGACCCTCCGAATCACACCACCCCGTGATGTTTTTCTCACTCCTACTAGTGAATGTAATGTTTCACACCAATACAATTCGCACCACCCCATGATGTGTTTCTCACTCCTACTAGTGAATGTAATGTTACACACCCATACAATGCTCACCACCCCGCGATGTTTTTCAGAAACCTATCCTTCATTGCCACTGCATGTTACATGACCTCCCAATGCTGACCACCCCGCGGTGCTTTTCTCCATCCTACATTGCCTCTCACTGCCTATCCTAATTCAGACCCTCCGATTCACACCACCCCGTGATGTTTTTCTCACTCCTACTAGTGAATGTAATGTTACACACCCATACAATGCTCACCACCCCGCGATGTTTTTCAGAAACCTATCCTACATGGCTACTGCATGTTCCCTGACTTCCCCATGGTGACCATCCAGCGGTGCTTTTCTCCATACTACATTGCCACTAACTGCCTATCCTAATTCAGACCCTCCAAATCACACCACCCCGTGATTTTTTTCTCACTCCTGCTAGTGAATGTAAAGTTACAAACCCATACAATGCGCAACACCCTGCGATGTTTTTCTCACTCCTACTAGTGAATGTAATGTTTCACACCCGTACAATGCGCACCACCCCTCGATGTTTTTCAGAAACCTATCCTGCATTGGCACTGCATGATCCCTGACCTCCCCATGCTGACCACCCCGCGGTGCTTTTCCCCATCCTACATTGCCACTCACTGCCTATCCTAATTCAGACCCTCCGATTCACACGACCCTGTGATGTTTTTCTCACTCCTACGAGTGAATGTAATGTTACACACCCATACAATGCGCACCACCCCGCGATGTTTTTCAGAAACCTATCCTACATTGGCACTGCATGTTCCCTGACCTCCCCATGCTGACCACCCCGCGGTGCTTTTCCTCATCCTACATTGCCACTCACTGCCTATCCTAATTCAGACCCTCCGATTCACACGACCCCGTGATGTTTTTCTCACTCCTACTAGTGAATGAAATATTACACAACCATGCAATGCGCACCAATCCATGATGTGTTTCTCACTCCTACTAGTGAATGTAATATTACACACCCATACAACGTGCACCACCCCGTGATGTTTTTCAGAAACCTATCCTTCATTGCCACTGCATGTTCCCTGAACTCCCCATGCTGACCACCCCGCGGTGCTTTTCTCCATGCTACATTGCCTCTCACTGCCTATTCTAATTCAGACCCTCCTATTCACACCACCCCGTGATGTTTTTCTCACTCCTACTAGTGAATGTAATGTTACACACCGATACAATGTGCACCACCCGCGATGTTTTTAAGAAACCTATCCTACATTGTCACTGCATGTTCAATGACCTCCACATGCTGACCACCCCGCGGTGCTTTTCCCCATCCTACATTGCCACTCAATGCCTATCCTAATTCAGACCCTCCGATGCACACCACCCCGTGATGTTTTTCTCACTCCTACTGGTGAATGTAATATTACACACACATGCAATGCGCACCACACCGCGATGTTTTTCAGAAACCTATCCTACATTGCCACTGCATGTTCCCCGACCTCCCCATGCTGAACACCCCACGGTGATTTTCTCCATCCTACATTGCCACTCACTGCCTATCCTAATTCAGACCCTACGATTCACACCACCCTGTGATGTTTTTCTCACTCCTAGTATTGAATGAAATGTTACACACCCATACAATGCGCACCACCCCCGGATGTTTTTTAGAAAGCTATCCTACAGTGCCACTGCATGTTCCCTGACTTCCCCATGCTGACCACCCCGAGGTGCTTTTCTCCATCCTACATTGCCACTGACTTCCTATCCTAATTCAGACCCTCCTATTCACACAACCCCGTGAAGTTTTTCTCACTCTTACTAGTGAAGGTAATGTGACACACCCATACAATGCGCACCACCCCGTGATGTTTTTCTCACTCCTATTAGTGAATGTAATGTTACACACCCATACAATGCGCACCACCCCGCGATGTTTTTCAGAAACCTATTATACATTGCCACTGATTGTTCCCTGACCTCCCCATGCTGACCACCCCGCGGTGCTTTTCTCCATCCTACATCGCCACTCACTGCCTATCCTAATTCAGTCCCTCCGAATCACACCACCCCGTGATGTTTTTCTCACTCCTACTAGTGAATGTAATTTTACATACCCATACAATGCTCACCACCCCTCGATGTTTTTCAGAAACCTATCCTTCATTGCCACTGCATGTTCCATGACCTCCCAATGCTGACCACCCCGCGGTGCTTTTCTCCATCCTACATTGCCTCTCACTGCCTATCCTAATTCAGACCCTCCGATTCACACCACCCTGTGATGTTTTTCTCTCTCCTACTAGTGAATGTAATGTTACACACCCATACAATGCTCACCACCCCGCGATGTTTTTCAGAAAACTATCCTACATTGCTACTGCATGTTCCCTGACTTCCCAATGCTGTCCATCCAGCGGTGCTTTTCTCCATCCTACATTGCAACTCACTGCCTATCCTAATTCAGACCCTCCAAATCACACCACCCCGTGATGTTTTTCTCACTCCTGCTAGTGAATGTAAAGGTACACACCAATACAATGCGCCACACCCCGCGATGTTTTTCTCACTCCTACTAGTGAATGTAATGTTTCACACCCGTACAATGCGCTCCACCCCGCGATGTTTTTCAGAAACCTATCCTACATTGGCACTGCATGATCCCTGACTTCCCCATGCTGACCACCCTGCGGTGCTTTTCTCCATTCTACATTGTCACTCAATGCCTATCCTAATTCCGACCCTCCAATTCACAAACCCCGTGATGTTTTTCTCACTCCTACTAGTGAATGTAATGTTACACACCCATACAATGCGCACCAATCCACGATGTTTTTCAGAAAACCTATCCTGCATTGCCACTGCATATTCCCTGACCTCCCCATGCTGACCACCCCGCAATGCTTTTCTCCATCCTACATTGCCACACACTTCCTATCCTAATTCAGACCCTCCGATTCACACCACCCCTTTATGTTTTTCTCAATCTTACTAGTGAATGTAATGTTACACACCCATACAATGCGCACCACCCCGCGCTGTTTTTCAGAAACCTATCCCACATTGCCACTGCATGTTCCCTGACCTCCCCATGCTGACCAACCTGCGGTGTTTTTCCCCATCTTACATTGTCACTCACTGCCTATACTAATTCAGACCCTCCGATTCACACCACCCCGTGATGTTTTTCTCACTCCAACTAGTGAATGTAATGTTACACACCCATACAATGCGCACCAACACGTTATGTTTTTCCACTCCTACTATTGAATGTAATGTTATACATCGATAAAATTCCCACGATCCCGCAATTTTTTTCAGAAACCTATCCTACGTTGCCACTGCATGTTCCCTGACCTCACCATGCTGACCACCCCACGGCGCTTTTATCCATCCTAAATTGCCACTCACTGTCTATCCTAATTCAGACCCTCTGATTCAAACCACCCTGTGATGTTTTTCTCACTCCTACTAGTGAATGTAATGTTACACACCCATACAATGCGCACCACTCCGCGATGTTTTTCAGAAACCTATCCTAAATTGCCACTGCATGTTCCCTGACCTCCCCTAGCTGACAACCCCGCGGTGCTTTTCTCCATCCTACATTGCCACTCACTGCCTAGCCTAATTCAGACCCCCTGATTCCCAAGACACCGTGATGTTTTTCTCACTCCTACTAGTGAATGAAATGTTACACACCCATACAATGCGTACCACCCTGCGATGTGTTTCAGAAACATATCCTACATTGCCACTGCATGTTCCCTGACCTCCCCATGCTGATCATCCCGCGGTGCTTTTCTCCATCCTACATTGCCACTCACTGCCTAACCTATTTCAGACCCTCCGATTCACACCACCCCGTTATGTTTTTCTCCTCCTACTAGTGAATGTAATGCTACACACCCATACAGTGTTCACCAGCCCGCGATGTTTTATAGAAACCTATCGTACATTGTCACTGCATATTCCCTGACCTCCACTTGCTGACCACCCCGCGGTGCTTTTCCGCATCCTACATTGCCACTCCATGCCTATCCTAATTCAGACCCTCCGATTCACACCACCCTGTGATGTTTTTCTCACTCCTACTAGTGAATGTAATGTTACACACCCATGCAATGCGCACCACCCCGCGATGTTTTTCAGAAACCTATCCTACATTGCCACTGATTGTTCCATGACCTCCACATACTGACCACCCAGCGGTGCTTTTCTCCATCCTACATCGCCACTCACTGCCTATTCTAATTCAGACCCTCCGAATCACACCACCCCGTGATGTTTTTCTCACTTCTACTAGTGAATGTAATGTTTCACACCAATACAATGCGCACCACCCCGTGATGTTTTTCTCACTCCTACTAGTGAATGTAATGTTACACACCCATACCATGCGCACCACCATGCGATGTTTTTCAAAAACCTATCCTACATTGCCACTGATTGTTCCCTGACCTCCCCATGCTGACCACCCCACGGCCCTTTTATCCATCCTAAATTGCCACTCACTGTCTATCCTAATTCAGACCCTCTGATTCAAACCACCCTGTGATGTTTTTCTCACTCCTACTAGTGAATGTAATGTTACACACCCATACAATGCGCACCAACCCATGATGTGTTTCTCAATCCTACTAGTGAATGTAATGTTACACACCCATACAATGCGCACCACTCCGCGATGTTTTTCAGAAACCTATCCTTCATTGCCACTGCATGTTCCCTGACTTCCCCATGCTGACCACCCCGCGGTGCTTTTCTCCATGCTACATTGCCTCTCACTGTCTATTCTAATTTAGACCCTCGGATTCGCACCACCCCGTGATGTTTTTCTCACTCCTACTATTGAATGTAATGTTACACACTCATACAATGCGCACCACCCCGTGATGTTTTTCAGAAACATATCCTAAATTGCCACTGCATGTTCCCTGACCTCCCCTAGCTGACAACCCCGCGGTGCTTTTCTCCATCCTACATTGCCACTCACTGCCTATCCTAATTCAGACCCTCTGATTCCCAAGACCCCGTGATGTTTTTCTCACTCCTACTAGTGAATGTAATGTTACACACCCATACAATGCGCACCACCCCGCGATGTGTTTCAGAAACCTATCCTACATTGCCACTGCATGTTCCCTGACCTCCCCATGCTGACCAACCTGCGGTGCTTTTCCCCATCCTACATTGCCACTCACTGCCTATACTAATTCAGACCCTCCAAATCACACCACCCCGTGATGTTTTTCTCACTCCTTCTAGTGAATGTAAAGTTACAAACCCATACAATGCGCAACACCCCGCGATGTTTTTCTCACTCCTACTAGTGAATGTAGTGTTTCACACCCGTACAATGCGCACCACCCCGCGATGTTTTTCAGAAACCAATCCTACATTGGCACTGCATGATCCCTGACTTCCCCATGCTGACCACCCTGCGGTGCTTTTCTCCATCCTACATTGCCACTCAATGCCTATCCTAATTCAGACCCTCCAATTCACACCACCCCGTGATGTTTTTCTCACTCTTACTATTGAATGTAATGTTACACACCCATACAATGCGCACCACCCCGCGATGTTTTTCAGAAACCTATCCTACATTGCCACTGCATGTTCCCTGACCTCCCCATGCTGACCACCCCGCGGTGCATTTCTCCATCCTACATTGCCATTCACTGCCTTTCCTAATTCAGACCCTCCGATTCACACCACCCCGTGATGTTTTTCTCACTCCTACTAGTGAATGTAATGTTACACACCCATACAATGCGCACCACCCCGCGATGTTTTTCAGAAACCTATCCTACATTGTCACTGCATGTTCCCTGACTTCACCATGCTGACCACCCCGAGGTGCTTTTCTCCATCCTACATTGCCACTGACTTCCTATCCTAATTCAGACCCTCCTATTCAAACAACCCCGTGAAGTTTTTCTCACTCTTACTAGTGAATGTAATGTTACACACCCATACAATGCGCACCACCCCGTGATGTTTTTCTCACTCCTACTAGTGAATGTAATGTTACACACCCATACAATGCGCACCACCCCGCGATATTTTTCAGAATCCTATCCTACATTGCCACTGATTGTTCCCTGACCTCGCCATGCTGACCACCCCGCGGTGCTTTTCTCCATCCTACATCGCCACTCACTGCCTATCCTAATTCAGACCCTCCGAATCACACCACCCCGTGATGTTTTTCTCACTCCTACTAGTGAATGTAATGTTTCACACCAATACAATTCGCACCACCCCATGATGTGTTTCTCATTCCTACTAGTGAATGTAATGTTACACACCCATACAATGCTCATCACCCCGCGATGTTTTTCAGAAACCTATCCTTCATTGCCACTGCATGTTCCATGACCTCCCAATGCTGACCACCCCGCGGTGCTTTTCTCCATCCTACATTGCCTCTCACGGCCTATCCTAATTCAGACCCTCCGATTCACACCAACCTGTGATGTTTTTCTCTCTCCTACTAGTGAATCTAATGTAACACACACCCATACAATGCGCACCAATCCACGATGTTTTTGAGAAAACCTATCCTGCATTGCCACTGCATATTCCCTGACCTCCCCATGCTGACCACCCCGCAATGCTTTTCTCCATCCTACATTGCCACTCACTTCCTATCCTAATTCAGACCCTCCGATTCACACCACCCCTTTATGTTTTTCTCAATCTTACTAGTGAATGTAATGTTACACACCCATACAATGCGCACCACCCCGCGCTGTTTTTCAGAAACCTTTCCCACATTGCCACTGCATGTTCCCTGACCTCCCCATGCTGACCAACCTGCGGTGCTTTTCCCCATCCTACATTGCCACTCACTGCCTATACTAATTCAGACCCTCCGATTCACACCACCCCGTGATGTTTTTCTCACTCCAACTAGTGAATGTAATGTTACACACCCATACAATGCGCACCAACACGTTATGTTTTTCTCACTCCTACTATTGAATGTAATGTTACACATCGATAAAATTCCCACCATCCCGCAATGTTTTTCAGAAACCTATCCTACATTGCCACTGCATGTTCCCTGACCTCACCATGCTGACCACCCCACGGCGCTTTTATCCATCCTAAATTGCCACTCGCTGTCCATCCTAATTCAGGCCCTCTTATTCAAACCACCCTGTGATGTTTTTCTCACTCCTACTAGTGAATGTAATGTTACACACCCATACAATGCGCACCAACCCATGATGTGTTTCTCAATCCTACTAGTGAATGTAATGTTACACACCCATACAATGCGCACCACTCCGCGATGTTTTTCAGAAACCTATCCTTCATTGCCACTGCATGTTCCCTGACTTCCCCATGCTGACCACCCCGCGGTGCTTTTCTCCATGCTACATTGCCTCTCACTGTCTATTCTAATTCAGACCCTCGGATTCGCACCACCCCGTGATGTTTTTCTCACTCCTACTATTGAATGTAATGTTACACACTCATACAATGCGCACCACCCCGTGATGTTTTTCAGAAACCTATCCTAAATTGCCACTGCATGTTCCCTGACCTCCCCTAGCTGACAACCCCGCGGTGCTTTTCTCCATCCTACATTGCCACTCACTGCCTATCCTAATTCAGACCCTCTGATTCCCAAGACCCCGTGATGTTTTTCTCACTCCTACTAGTGAATGTAATGTTACACACCCATACAATGCGCACCACCCCGCGATGTGTTTCAGAAACCTATCCTACATTGCCACTGCATGTTCCCTGACTTCCCCATGCTGATCATCCCACGGTGCTTTTCTCCATCCTACATTGCCACTCACTGCCTAACCTATTTCAGACCCTCCGATTCACACCACCCCGTTATGTTTTTCTCCTCCTAATAGTGAATTTAATGCTACACACCCATACAATGTTCACCAGCCCGCGATGTTTTATAGAAACCTATCGTACATTGTCACTGCATATTCCCTGACCTCCACATGCTGACCACCCCGCGGTGCTTTTCCGCATCCTACATTGCCACTCCATGCCTATCCTAATTCAGACCCTCCGATTCACACCACCCTGTGATGTTTTTCACACTCCTACTAGTGAATGTAATGTTACACACCCATGCAATGCGCACCACCCCGCGATGTTTTTCAGAAACCTATCCTACATTGCCACTGATTGTTCCCTGACCTCCTCATGCTGACGACCCAGCGGTGCTTTTCTCCATCCTACATCACCACTCACTGCCTATCCTAATTCAGACCCTCCGAATCACACCACCCCGTGATGTTTTTCTCACTCCTACTAGTGAATGTAATGTTTCACACCAATACAATGCGCACCACCCCGTGATGTTTTTCTCACTCCTACTAGTGAATGTAATGTTACACACCCATACAATGTGCACCACCACGCGATGTTTTTCAAAAACCTATCCTACATTGCCACTGATTGTTCCCTGACCTCCCCATGCTGACCACCACGCGGTGCTTTTCTCCATCCTACATCGCCACTCACTGCCTATCCTAATTCAGACCCTCCGAATCACACCACCCCGTGATGTTTTTCTCACTCCTACTAGTGAATGTAATGTTTCACACCAATACAATTCGCACCACCCCATGATGTGTTTCTCACTCCTACTAGTGAATGTAATGTTACACACCCATACAATGCTCACCACCCCGCGATGTTTTTCAGAAACCTATCCTTCATTGCCACTGCATGTTCCATGACCTCCCAATGCTGACCACCCCGCGGTGCTTTTCTCCATCCTACATTGCCTCTCACTTCCTATCCTAATTCAGACCCTCCGATTCACACCACCCCGTGATGTTTTTCTCACTCCTACTAGTGAATGTAATGTTACACACCCATACAATGCTCACCACCCCGCGATGTTTTTCAGCAACCTATCCTATATTGCTACTGCATGTTCCCTGACTTCCCCATGCTGACCATCCAGCGGTGCTTTTCTCCATACTACATTGCCACTCACTGCCTATACTAATTCAGACCCTCCAAATCACACCACCCCGTGATGTTTTTCTCACTCCTTCTAGTGAATGTAAAGTTACAAACCCATACAATGCGCAACACCCCGTGATGTTTTTCTCACTCCTACTAGTGAATGTAATGTTTCACACCCGTACAATGCGCACCACCCCGCAATGTTTTTCAGAAACCAATCCTACATTGGCACTGCATGATCCCTGACTTCCCCATGCTGACCACCCTGCGGTGCTTTTCTCCATCCTACATTGCCACTCAATGCCTATCCTAATTCAGACCCTCCAATTCACACCACCCCGTGATGTTTTTCTCACTCTTACTATTGAATGTAATGTTACACACCCATACAATGCGCACCACCCCGCGATGTTTTTCAGAAACCTATCCTACATTGCCACTGCATGTTCCCTGACCTCCCCATGCTGACCACCCCGCGGTGCATTTCTCCATCCTACATTGCCATTCACTGCCTTTCCTAATTCAGACCCTCCGATTCACACCACCCCGTGATGTTTTTCTCACTCCTACTAGTGAATGTAATGTTACACACCCATACAATGCGCACCACCCCGCGATGTTTTTCAGAAACCTATCCTACATTGTCACTGCATGTTCCCTGACTTCACCATGCTGACCACCCCGAGGTGCTTTTCTCCATCCTACATTGCCACTGACTTCCTATCCTAATTCAGACCCTCCTATTCAAACAACCCCGTGATGTTTTTCTCACTCCTACTAGTGAATGTAATGTTACACACCCATACAATGCGCACCACCCCACGATATTTTTCAGAATCCTATCCTACATTGCCACTGATTGTTCCCTGACCTCGCCATGCTGACCACCCCGCGGTGCTTTTCTCCATCCTACATCGCCACTCACAGCCTATCCTAATTCAGACCCTCCGAATCACACCACCCCGTGATGTTTTTCTCACTCCTACTAGTGAATGTAATGTTTCACACCAATACAATTCGCACCACCCCATGATGTGTTTCTCACTCCTACTAGTGAATGTAATGTTACACACCCATACAATGCTCACCACCCCGCAATGTTTTTCAGAAACCTATCCTTCATTGCCACTGCATGTTCCAAGACCTCCCAATGCTGACCACCCCGCGGTGCTTTTCTCCATCCTACATTGCCTCTCACTGCCTATCCTAATTCAGACCCTCCGATTCACACGACCCTGTGATGTTTTTCTCTCTCCTACTAGTGAATCCAATGTAACACACACCCATACAATGCGCACCAATCCACGACGTTTTTCAGAAAACCTATCCTGCATTGCCACTGCATATTCCCTGACCTCCCCATGCTGACCATCCCGCAATGCTTTTCTCCATCCTACATTGCCACTCACTTCCTATCCTAATTCAGACCCTCCGATTCACACCACCCCTTTATGTTTTTCTCAATCTTACTAGTGAATGTAATGTTACACACCCATACAATGCGCACCACCCCGCGCTGTTTTTCAGAAACCTTTCCCACATTGCCACTGCATGTTCCCTGACCTCCCCATGCTGACCAACCTGCGGTGCTTTTCCCCATCCTACATTGCCACTCACTGCCTATACTAATTCAGACCCTCCGATTCACACCACCCCGTGACGTTTTTCTCACTCCAACTAGTGAATGTAATGTTACACACCCATACAATGCGCACCAACACGTTATGTTTTTCTCACTCCTACTATTGAATGTAATGTTACACATCGATAAAATTCCCACCATCCCGCAATGTTTTTCAGAAACCTATCCTACATTGCCACTGCATGTTCCCTGACCTCACCATGCTGACCACCCCACGGCGCTTTTATCCATCCTAAATTGCCACTCACTGTCTATCCTAATTCAGACCCTCTGATTCAAACCACCCTGTGATGTTTTTCTCACTCCTAATAGTGAATGTAATGTTACACACCCATACAATGCGCACCAACCCATGATGTGTTTCTCAATCCTACTAGTGAATGTAATGTTACACACCCATACAATGCGCACCACTCCGCGATGTTTTTCAGAAACCTATCCTTCATTGCCACTGCATGTTCCCTGACTTCCCCATGCTGACCACCCCGCGGTGCTTTTCTCCATGCTACATTGCCTCTCACTGTCTATTCTAATTCAGACCCTCGGATTCGCACCACCCCGTGATGTTTTTCTCACTCCTACTATTGAATGTAATGTTACACACTCATACAATGCGCACCATCCCGTGATGTTTTTCAGAAACCTATCCTAAATTGCCACTGCATGTTCCCTGACCTCCCCTAGCTGACATCCCGCGGTGCTTTTCTCCATCCTACATTGCCACTCACTGCCTATCCTAATTCAGACCCTCTGATTCCCAAGACCCCGTGATGTTTTTCTCACTCCTACTAGTGAATGTAATGTTACACACCCATACAATGCGCACCACCCCGCGATGTGTTTCAGAAACCTATCCTACATTGCCAATGCATGTTCCCTGACTTCCCCATGCTGATCATCCCGCGGTGCTTTTCTCCATCCTACATTACCACTCACTGCCTAACCTATTTCAGACCCTCCGATTCACACCACCCCGTTATGTTTTTCTCCTCCTACTAGTGAATTTAATGCTACACACCCATACAATGTTCACCAGCCCGCGATGTTTTATAGAAACCTATCGTACATTGTCACTGCATATTCCCTGACCTCCACATGCTGACCTCCCCGCGGTGCTTTTCCGCATCCTACATTGCCACTCCATGCCTATCCTAATTCAGACCCTCCGATTCACACCACCCTGTGATGTTTTTCTCACTCCTACTAGTGAATGTAATGTTACACACCCATGCAATGCGCACCACCCCGCGATGTTTTTCAGAAACCTATCCTACATTGCCACTGATTGTTCCCTGACCTCCCCATGCTGACCACCCAGCGGTGCTTTTCTCCATCCTACATCGCCACTCACTGCCTATCCTAATTCAGACCCTCCGAATCACACCACCCCGTGATGTTTTTCTCACTCCTACTAGTGAATGTAATGTTTCACACCAATACAATGCGCACCACCCCGTGATGTTTTTCTCACTCCTACTAGTGAATGTAATGTTACACACCCATACAATGTGCACCACCACGCGATGTTTTTCTAAAACCTATCCTACATTGCCACTGATTGTTCCCTGACCTCCCCATGCTGACCACCGCGCGGTGCTTTTCTCCATCCTACATCGCCACTCACTGCCTATCCTAATTCAGACCCTCCGAATCACACCACCCCGTGATGTTTTTCTCACTCCTACTAGTGAATGTAATGTTTCACACCAATACAATTCGCACCACCCCATGATGTGTTTCTCACTCCTACTAGTGAATGTAATGTTACACACCCATACAATGCTCACCACACCGCGATGTTTTTCAGAAACCTATCCTTCATTGCCACTGCATGTTCCATGACCTCCCAATGCTGACCACCCCGCGGTGCTTTTCTCCATCCTACATTGCCTCTCACTTCCTATCCTAATTCAGACCCTCCGATTCACACCACCCCGTGATGTTTTTCTCACTCCTACTAGTGAATGTAATGTTACACACCCATACAATGCTCACCACCCCGCGATGTTTTTCAGCAACCTATCCTACATTGCTACTGCATGTTCCCTGACTTCCCCATGCTGACCATCCAGCGGTGCTTTTCTCCATACTACATTGCCACTCACTGCCTATACTAATTCAGACCCTCCAAATCACACCACCCCGTGATGTTTTTCTCACTCCTACTAGTGAATGTAAAGTTACAAACCCATACAATGCGCAACACCCCGCGATGTTTTTCTCACTCCTACTAGTGAATGTAATGTTTCATACCCGTACAATGCGCACCACCCCGCGATGTTTTTCAGAAACCAATCCTACATTGGCACTGCATGATCCCTGACTTCCCCATGCTGACCACCCTGCGGTGCTTTTCTCCAACCTACATTGCCACTCACTGCCTATCCTATTTAGACCCTCCAATTCACACCACCCCGTGATGTTTTTCTCACTCTTACTATTGAATGTAATGTTACACACCCATACAATGCACACCACCCCGCGATGTTTTTCAGAAACCTATCCTACATTGCCACTGCATGTTCCCTGACCTCCCCATGCTGACCACCCCGCGGTGCATTTCTCCATCCTACATTGCCATTCACTGCCTTTCCTAATTCAGACCCTCCGATTCACACCACCCCGTGATGTTTTTCTCACTCCTACTAGTGAATGTAATGTTACACACCCATACAATGCGCACCACCCCGCGATGTTTTTCAGAAACCTATCCTACATTTTCACTGCATGTTCCCTGACTTCACCATGCTGACCACCCGGAGGTGCTTTTCTCCATCCTACATTGCCACTGACTTCCTATCCTAATTCAGACCCTCCTATTCAAACAACCCCGTGAAGTTTTTCTCACTCTTACTAGTGAATGTAATGTTACACACCCATACAATGCGCACCACCCCGTGATGTTTTTCTCACTCCTACTAGTGAATGTAATGTTACACACCCATACAATGCGCACCACCCCGCGATATTTTTCAGAATCCTATCCTACATTGCCACTGATTGTTCCCTGACCTCGCCATGCTGACCACCCCGCGGTGCTTTCCTCCATCCTACATCGCCACTCACTGCCTATCCTAATTCAGGCCCTCCGAATCACACCACCCCGTGATGTTTTTCTCACTCCTACTAGTGAATGTAATGTTTCACACCAATACAATTCGCACCACCCCATGATGTGTTTCTCACTCCTACTAGTGAATGTAATGTTACACACCCATACAATGCTCACCACCCCGCGATGTTTTTCAGAAACCTATCCTTCATTGCCACTGCATGTTCCATGACCTCCCAATGCTGACCACCCCGCGGTGCTTTTCTCCATCCTACATTGCCTCTCACTTCCTATCCTAATTCAGACCCTCCGATTCACACCACCCCGTGATGTTTTTCTCACTCCTACTAGTGAATGTAATGTTACACACCCATACAATGCTCACCATCCCGCGATGTTTTTCAGCAACCTATCCTACATTGCTACTGCATGTTCCCTGACTGCCCCATGCTGACCATCCAGCGGTGCTTTTCTCCATACTACATTGCCACTCACTGCCTATAATAATTCAGACCCTCCAAATCACACCACCCCGTGATGTTTTTCTCACTCCTTCTAGTGAATGTAAAGTTACAAACCCATACAATGCGCAACACCCCACGATGTTTTTCTCACTCCTACTAGTGAATGTAATGTTTCACACCCGTACAATGCGCACCACCCCGCGATGTTTTTCAGAAACAAATCCTACATTGGCACTGCATGATCCCTGACTTCCCCATGCAGACCACCCTGTGGTGATTTTCTCCATCCTACATTGCCACTCAATGCCTATCCTAATTCAGACCCTCCAATTCACACCACCCCGTGATGTTTTTCTCACTCTTACTATTGAATGTAATGTTACACACCCATACAATGCGCACCACCCCTCGATGTTTTTCAGAAACCTATCCTACATTGCCACTGCATGTTCCCTGACCTCCCCATGCTGACCACCCCGCGGTGCATTTCTCCATCCTACATTGCCACTGACTTCCTATCCTAATTCAGACCCTCCTATTCAAACAACCCCGTGAAGTTTTTCTCACTCTTACTAGTGAATGTAATGTTACACACCCATACAATGCGCACCACCCCGTGATGTTTTTCTCACTCCTACTAGTGAATGTAATGTTACACACCCATACAATGCTCACCACCCCGCGATATTTTTCAGAATCCTATCCTACATTGCCACTGATTGTTCCCTGACCTCGCCATGCTGACCACCCCGCGGTGCTTTTCTCCATCCTACATCGCCACTCACTGCCTATCCTTATTCAGACCCTCCGATTCACACCATCCTGTGATGTTTTTCTCACTCCTACTAGTGAATGTAATGTTACACACCCATACAATGCTCACCACCCCGCGATGTTTTTCAGAAACCTATCCTACATTGCTACTGCATGTTCCCTGACTTCCCCATGCTGTCCATCCAGCGGTGCTTTTCTCCATCCTACATTGCCACTCACTGCCTATCCTAATTCAGACCCTCCAAATCACACCACCCCGTGATGTTTTTCTCACTCCTGCAAGTGAATGTAAAGTTACACACCCATACAATGCTCAACACCCCGCGATGTTTTTCTCACTCCTACTAGTGAATGTCATGTTTCACACCCGTACAATGCGCACCACCCCGCGATGTTTTTCAGAAACCTATCCTACATTGGCACTGCATGATCCCAGACTTCCCCATGCTGACCACCCTGCGGTGCTTTTCTCCATCCTACATTGTCACTCAATGCCTATCCTAA
This sequence comes from Cavia porcellus, assembly GCF_034190915.1. Taxonomy (NCBI): domain Eukaryota; kingdom Metazoa; phylum Chordata; class Mammalia; order Rodentia; family Caviidae; genus Cavia; species Cavia porcellus. The sequence continues at coordinate 70,710,982 of NW_026947502.1, forward strand.
TTCAGACCCTCCAATTAACACCACCCCGTGATGTTTTCCTCACTCCTACTAGTTAATGTAATGTTACACACCCATACAATGCGCACCACCCCACGATGTTTTTCAGAAAACCTATCTTGCATTGCCACTGCATATTCCCTGACCTCCCCATGCTGACCACCCCGCAATGCTTTTCTCCATCCTACATTGCCACTCACTTCCTATCCTAATTCAGACCCTCCGATTCACACCACCCCGTGATGTTTTTCTCACTCCAACTAGTGAATGTAATGTTACACACCCATACAATGCGCACCAACACGTTATGTTTTTCTCACTCCTACTATTGAATGTAATGTTACACATCCATACAATTCCCACCACCCCGCAATGTTTTTCAGAAACCTATCCTATATTGCCACTGCATGTTCCCTGACTTCAACATGCTGACCAACCCACGGGGCTTTTATCCATCCTAAATTGCCACTCACTGTCTACCCTAATTCAGACCCTCCGATTCAAACCACCCTGTGATGTTTTTCTCACTCCTACTAGTGAATGTAATGTTACACACCCATACAATGCGCACCAACCCATGATGTGTTTCTCACTCCTACTAGTGAATGTAATGTTACACACCCATACAATGCGCACCACTCCCGATGTTTTTCTGAAACCTATCCTTCATTGCCACTGCATGTTCCCTGACTTCCCCATGCTGACCACCCCGCGTTGCTTTTCTCCATGCTACATTGCCTCTCACTGCCTATTCTAATTCAGACCCTCCGATTCGCACCACCCCGTGATGTTTTTCTCACTCCTACTATTGAATGTAATGTTACACACTCATACAATGCGCACCACCCCGCGATGTTTTTCAGAAACCTATCCTAAAATGCCACTGCATGTTCCCTGACCTCCCCTAGCTGACAACCCCACGGTGCTTTTCTCCTTCCTACATTGCCACTCACTGCCTATCCTAATTCAGACCCTCTGATTCACAAGACCCCGTGATGTTTTTCTCACTCCTACTAGAGAATGTAATGTTACACACCCATACAATGCGCACCACCCCGCGATGTTTTTCTCACTCCTACTATTGAATGTAATTTTACACACCCATACAATGCGCACCACCACGCGATGTTTTTCAAAAACCTATCCTACATTGCCACTGATTGTTCCCTGACCTCCCCATGCTGACCACCGCGCGGTGTTTTCTCCATCCTACATCGCCACTCACTGCCTATCCTAATTCAGACCCTCCGAATCACACCACCCCGTGATGTTTTTCTCACTCCTACTAGTGAATGTAATGTTTCACACCAATACAATTCGCACCACCCCATGATGTGTTTCTCACTCCTACTAGTGAATGTAATGTTACACACCCATACAATGCTCACCACCCCGCGATGTTTTTCAGAAACCTATCCTTCATTGCCACTGCATGTTCCATGACCTCCCAATGCTGACCACCCCGCGGTGCTTTTCTCCATCCTACATTGCCTCTCACTGCCTATCCTAATTCAGACCCTCCGATTCACACCACCCCGTGATGTTTTTGTCACTCCTACTAGTGAATGTAATGTTACACACCCATACAATGCTCACCACCCCGCGATGTTTTTCAGAAACCTATCCTACATTGGTACTGCATGTTCCCTGACTTCCCCATGCTGACCATCCAGCCATGCTTTTCTCCATACTACATTGCCACTAACTGCCTATCCTAATTCAGACCCTCCAAATCACACCACCCCGTGATTTTTTTCTCACTCCTGCTAGTGAATGTAATGTTACACACCCATACAATGCTCACCACCCCGCGATGTTTTTCAGAAACCTATCCTTCATTGCCACTGCATGTTCCATGACCTCCCCATGCTGACCACCCCGCGGTGCTTTTCCCCATCCTACATTGCCACTCACTGCCTATCCTAATTCAGACCCTCCGATTCACACGACCCTGTGATGTTTTTCTAACTCCTACTAGTGAATGTAATGTTACACACCCATACAATGCGCACCACCCCGCGATGTTTTTCAGGAACCTATCCTACAGTGGCACTGCATGTTCCCTGACCTCCCCATGCTGACCACCCCGCGGTGCTTTTCCTCATCCTACATTGCCACTCACTGCCTATCCTAATTCAGACCCTCCAATTCACACGACCCCGTGATGTTTTTCTCACTCCTACTAGTGAATGCAATATTACACAACCATGCAATGCGCACCAATCCATGATGTGTTTCTCACTCCTACTAGTGAATGTAATATTACACACCCATACAACGTGCACCACCCCGTGATGTTTTTCAGAAACCTATCCTTCATTGCCACTGCATGTTCCCTGAACTCCCCATGCTGACCACCCCGCGGTGCTTTTCTCCATGCTACATTGCCTCTCACTGCCTATTCTAATTCAGACCCTCCTATTCACACCACCCTGTGATGTTTTTCTCACTCCTACTAGTGAATGTTATGTTACACACCGATACAATGTGCACCACCCCGCGATGTTTTTAAGAAACCTATCCTACATTGTCACTGCATGTTCAATGACCTCCACATGCTGACCACCCCGCGGTGCTTTTCCCCATCCTACATTGCCACTCAATGCCTATCCTAATTCAGACCCTCCGATGCACACCACCCCGTGATGTTTTTCTCACTCCTACTGGTGAATGTAATATTACACACACATGCAATGCGCACCACACCGCGATGTTTTTCAGAAACCTATCCTACATTGCCACTGCATGTTCCCCGACCTCCCCATGCTGAACACCCCACGGTGATTTTCTCCATCCTACATCGCCACTCACTGCCTATCCTAATTCAGACCCTACGATTTACACCACCCTGTGATGTTTTTCTCACTCCTAGTATTGAATGAAATGTTACACACCCATACAATGCGCACCACCCCCGGATGTTTTTTAGAAAGCTATCCTACAGTGCCACTGCATGTTCCCTGACTTCCCCATGCTGACCACCCCGAGGTGCTTTTCTCCATCTTACATTGCCACTGACTTCCTATCCTAATTCAGACCCTCCTATTCACACAACCCCGTGAAGTTTTTCTCACTCTTACTAGTGAAGGTAATGTGACACACCCATAAAGTGCGCACCACCCCGTGATGTTTTTCTCACTCCTATTAGTGAATGTAATGTTACACACCCATACAATGCGCACCACCCCGCGATGTTTTTCAGAAACCTATCCTACATTGCCACTGATTGTTCCCTGACCTCCCCATGCTGACCACCCCGCGGTGCTTTTCTCCATCCTACATCGCCACTCACTGCCTATCCTAATTCAGTCCCTCCGAATCACACCACCCCGTGATGTTTTTCTCACTCCTACTAGTGAATGTAATTTTACATACCCATACAATGCTCACCACCCCTCGATGTTTTTCAGAAACCTATCCTTCATTGCCACTGCATGTTCCATGACCTCCCAATGCTGACCACCCCGCGGTGCTTTTCTCCATCCTACATTGCCTCTCACTGCCTATCCTAATTCAGACCCTCCGATTCACACCACCCTGTGATGTTTTTCTCTCTCCTACTAGTGAATGTAATGTTACACACCCATACAATGCTCACCACCCCGCGATGTTTTTCAGAAAACTATCCTACATTGCTACTGCATGTTCCCTGACTTCCCAATGCTGTCCATCCAGCGGTGCTTTTCTCCATCCTACATTGCCACTCACTGCCTATCCTAATTCAGACCCTCCAAATCACACCACCCCGTGATGTTTTTCTCACTCCTACTAGTGAATGTAATGTTTCACACCCGTACAATGCGCTCCACCCCGCGATGTTTTTCAGAAACCTATCCTACATTGGCACTGCATGATCCCTGACTTCCCCATGCTGACCAACCTGCGGTGCTTTTCTCCATCCTACATTGCCACTCACTTCCTATCCTAATTCAGACCCTCCGATTCACACCACCCCTTTATGTTTTTCTCAATCTTACTAGTGAATGTAATGTTACACACCCATACAATGCGCACCACCCCGCGCTGTTTTTCAGAAACCTATCCAACATTGCCACTGCATGTTCCCTGACCTCCCCATGCTGACCATCCTGCGGTGTTTTTCCCCATCCTACATTGTCACTCACTGCCTATACTAATTCAGACCCTCCGATTCACACCACCCCCTGATGTTTTTCGCACTCCAACTAGTGAATGTAATGTTACACACCCATACAATGCGCACCAACACGTTATGTTTTTCTCACTCCTACTATTGAATGTAATGTTATACATCAATAAAATTCCCACGATCCCGCAATTTTTTTCAGAAACCTATCCTACATTGCCACTGCATGTTCCCTGACCTCACCATGCTGACCACCCCACGGCGCTTTTATCCATCCTAAATTGCCACTCACTGTCTATCCTAATTCAGACCCTCTGATTCAAACCACCCTGTGATGTTTTTCTCACTCCTACTAGTGAATGTAATGTTACACACCCATACAATGCGCACCAACCCATGATGTGTTTCTCACTCCTACTAGTGAATGTGATGTTACACACACATACAATGCACACCACTCCGCGATGTTTTTCAGAAACCTATCCTAAATTGCCACTGCATGTTCCCTGACCTCCCCTAGCTGACAACCCCGCGGTGCTTTTCTCCATCCTACATTGCCACTCACTGCCTAGCCTAATTCAGACCCCCTGATTCCCAAGACACCGTGATGTTTTTCTCACTCCTACTAGTGAATGAAATGTTACACACCCATACAATGCGCACCACCCCGCGATGTGTTTCAGAAACCTTTCCTACATTGCCACTGCATGTTCCCTGACCTCCCCATGCTGATCATGCCGCGGTGCTTTTCTCCATCCTACATTGCCACTCACTGCCTAACCTATTTCAGACCCTCCGATTCACACCACCCCGTTATGTTTTTCTCCTCCTACTAGTGAATGTAATGCTACACACCCATACAATGTTCACCAGCCCGCGATGTTTTATAGAAACCTATCGTACATTGTCACTGCATATTCCCTGACCTCCACATGCTGACCACCCCGCGGTGCTTTTCCGCATCCTACATTGCCACTCCATGCCTATCCTAATTCAGACCCTCCGATTCACACCACCCTGTGATGTTTTTCTCACTCCTACTAGTGAATGTAATGTTACACACCCATGCAATGCGCACCACCCCGCGATGTTTTTCAGAAACCTATCCTACATTGCCACTGATTGTTCCCTGACCTCCACATACTGACCACCCAGCGGTGCTTTTCTCCATCCTACATCGCCACTCACTGCCTATTCTAATTCAGACCCTCCGAATCACACCACCCCGTGATGTTTTTCTCACTTCTACTAGTGAATGTAATGTTTCACACCAATACATTGCGCACCACCCCGTGATGTTTTTCTCACTCCTACTAGTGAATGTAATGTTACACACCCATACAATGCGCACCACCATGCGATGTTTTTCAAAAACCTATCCTACATTGCCACTGATTGTTCCCTGACCTCCGCATGCTGACCACCGCGCGGTGCTTTTCTCCATCCTACATCACCACTCACTGCCTATCCTAATTCAGACCCTCCGAATCACACCACCCTGTGATGTTTTTCTCACTCCTACTAGTTAATGTAATGTTTCACACCAATACAATTCGCACCACCCCATGATGTGTTTCTCACTCCTACTAGTGAATGTAATGTTACACACCCATACAATGCTCACCACCCCGCGATGTTTTTCAGAAACCTATCCTTCATTGCCACTTCATGTTCCATGACCTCCCAATGCTGACCACCCCGCGGTGCTTTTCTCCATGCTACATTGCCTCTCACTTCCTATCCTAATTCAGACCCTCCGATTCACATCACCCCGTGATGTTTTTCTCACTCCTACTAGTGAATGTAATGTTACACACCCATACAATGCGCACCACCACCGATGTTTTTCAGAAAACCTATCTTGCATTGCCACTGCATATTCCCTGACCTCCCCATGCTGACCACCCCGCAATGCTTTTCTCCATCCTACATTGCCACTCACTTCCTATCCTAATTCAGACCCTCCGATTCACACCACCCCTTTATGTTTTTCTCAATCTTACTAGTGAATGTAATGTTACACAACCATACAATGCGCACCACCCCGCGCTGTTTTTCAGAAACCTATCCTACATTGCCACTGCATGTTCCCTGACCTCCCCATGCTGACCAACCTGCGGTGCTTTTCCCCATCCTACATTGCCACTCACTGCCTATACTAATTCAGACCCTCCGATTCACACCACCCCGTGATGTTTTTCTCACTCCAACTAGTGAATGTAATGTTACACACCCATACAATGCGCACCAACACGTTTTGTTTTTCTCACTCCTACTATTGAATGTAATGTTACACATCCATACAATTCCCACCACCCCGCAATGTTTTTCAGAAACCTATCCTACATTGCCACTGCATGTTCCCTGACTTCAACATGCTGACCACCCCACGGCGCTTTTATCCATCCTAAATTGCCACTCACTGTCTACCCTAATTCAGAACCTCCGATTCAAACCACCCTGTGATGTTTTTCTCACTCCTACTAGTGAATGTAATGTTACACACCCATACAATGCGCACCAACCCATGATGTGTTTCTCACTCCTACTAGTGAATGTAATGTTACACACCCATACAATGCGCACCACTCCGCGATGTTTTTCTGAAACCTATCCTGCATTGCCACTGCATGTTCCCTGACTTCCCCATGCTGACCACCCCGCGGTGCTTTTCTCCATGCTACATTGCCTCTCACTGCCTATTCTAATTAAGACCCTCCGATTCGCACCACCCCGTGATGTTTTTCTCACTCCAACTATTGAATGTAATGTTACACACTCATACAATGCGCACCACCCCGCGATGTTTTTCAGAATCCTATCCTAAATTGCCACTGCATGTTCCCTGACCTCCCCTAGCTGACAACCCCGCGGTGCTTTTCTCCTTCCTACATTGCCACTCACTGCCTATCCTAATTCAGACCCTCTGATTCACAAGACCCCGTGATGTTTTTCTCACTCTTACTAGTGAATGTAATGTTACACACCCATACAATGCGCACCACCCCTCGATGTTTTTCTCACTCCTACTATTGAATGTAATGTTACACACCCATACAATGCGCACCACCACGCGATGTTTTTCAAAAACCTATCCTACATTACCACTGATTGTTCCCTGACCTCCCCATGCTGACCACCGCGCGGTGTTTTCTCAATCCTACATCGCCACTCAGTGCCTATCCTAATTCAGACCCTCCGAATCACACCACCCCGTGATGTTTTTCTCACTCCTACTAGTGAATGTAATGTTTCAAACCAATACAATTCGCACCACCCCATGATGTGTTTCTCACTCCTACTAGTGAATGTAATGTTACACACCCATACAAGGCTCACCACCCCGCGATGTTTTTCAGAAACCTATCCTTCATTGCCACTGCATGTTCCATGACCTCCCAATGCTGACCACCCCGCGGTGCTTTTCTCCATCCTACATTGCCTCTCACTGCCTATCGTAATTCAGACCCTCCGATTCACACCACCCCGTGATGTTTTTCTCACTCCTACTAGTGAATGTAATGTTACACACCCATACAATGCTCACCACCCCGCGATGTTATACAGAAACCTATCCTACATTGCTACTGCATGTTCCCTGACTTCCCCATGCTGACGATCCAGCGGTGCTTTTCTCCATACTACATTGCCACTCACTGCCTATCCTAATTCAGAACCTCCAAATCACACCACCCCGTGATTTTTTTCTCACTCCTGCTAGTGAATGTAAAGTTACACACCCATACAATGCTCAACACCCCGCGATGTTTTTCTCACTCCTACTAGTGAATGTCATGTTTCACACCCGTACAATGCGCACCACCCCGCGATGTTTTTCAGAAACCTATCCTACATTGGCACTGCATGATCCCAGACTTCCCCATGCTGACCACCCTGCGGTGCTTTTCTCCATCCTACATTGTCACTCAATGCCTATCCTAATTCAGACCCTCCAATTAACAACACCCCGTGATGTTTTTCTCACTCCTACTAGTGAATGTAATGTTACACACCCATACAATGCGCACCACCCCACGATGTTTTTCAGAAAACCTATCTTGCATTGCCACTGCATATTCCCTGACCTCCCCATGCTGACCACCCCGCAATGCTTTTCTCCATCCTACATTGCCACTCACTTCCTATCCTAATTCAGACCCTCCGATTCACACCACCCCTTTATGTTTTTCTCAATCTTACTAGTGAATGTAATGTTACACATCCATACAATTCCCACCACCCCGCAATGTTTTTCAGAAACCTATCCTACATTGCCACTGCATGTTTCCTGACTTCAAAATGCTGACCACCCCACGGCGCTTTTATCCATCCTAAATTGCCACTCACTGTCTACCCTAATTCAGAACCTCCGATTCAAACCACCCTGTGATGTTTTTCTCACTCCTACTAGTGAATGTAATGTTACACACCCATACAATGCGCACCAACCCATGATGTGTTTCTCACTCCTACTAGTGAATGTAATGTTTCACACCCGTACAATGCGCACCACCCCTCGATGTTTTTCAGAAATCTATCCTGCATTGGCACTGCATGATCCCTGACCTCCCCATGCTGACCACCCCGCAGTGCTTTTCCCCATCCTACATTGCCACTCACTGCCTATCCTAATTCAGACCCTCCGATTCACACGACCCTGTGATGTTTTTCTCACTCCTACTAGTGAATGTAATGTTACACACCCATACAATGCGCACACCCCACGATGTTTTTCAGAAACCTATGCTAAATAGTCACTGCCTGTTCCCCGACCTCCCCATGCTGACCACCCCGCGGTGCTTTTCTCCATCCTATATTGCCACTCAATGCCTATCCTAATTCAGACCCTCCAATTCACACCACCCCGTGATGTTTTTCTCACTCTTACTATTGAATGTAATGTTACAAACCCATACAATGCGCACCACCCCGCGATGTTTTTCAGAAACCTATCCTACATTGCCACTGCATGTTCCCTGACCTCCCCATGCTGACCACCCCGCGGTGCATTTCTCCATCCTACATTGCCATTCACTGCCTTTCCTAATTCAGACCCTCCGATTCACACCACCCCGTGATGTTTTTCTCACTCCTACTAGTGAATGTAATGTTACACACCCATACAATGCGCACACCCCACGATGTTTTTCAGAAACCTATGCTAAATAGTCACTGCCTGTTCCCCGACCTCCCCATGCTGACCACCCCGCGGTGCTTTTCTCCATCCTATATTGCCACTCACTGCCTATCCTAATTCAGACCCTCCGAGTCACACGACCCCGTGATGTTTTTCTCACTCCTACTAGTGAATGGAATATTACACAACCATGCAATGCGCACCAATCCATGATGTGTTTCTCACTCCTACTAGTGAATGTAATATTACACACCCATACAAAGGGCACCACCCCGTGATGTTTTTCAGAAACCTATCCTTCATTGCCACTGCATGTTCCCTGAACTCCCCATGCTGACCACCCCGCGGTGCTTTTCTCCATGCTACATTGCCTCTCACTGCCTATTCTAATTCAGACCCTCCTATTCACACCACCCCGTGATGTTTTTCTCACTCCTACTAGTGAATGTAATGTTACACACCGATACAATGTGCACCACCCCGCGATGTTTTTAAGAAACCTATCCTACATTGTCACTGCATGTTCAATGACCTCCACATGCTGACCACCCCGCGGTGCTTTTCCCCATCCTACATTGCCACTCAATGCCTATCCTAATTCAGACCCTCCGATGCACACCACCCCGTGATGTTTTTCTCACTCCTACTGGTGAATGTAATATTACACACACATGCAATGCGCACCACATCGCGATGTTTTTCAGAAACCTATCCTACATTGCCACTGCATGTTCCCCGACCTCCCCATGCTGAACACCCCACGGTGATTTTCTCCATCCTACATTGCCACTCACTGCCTATCCTAATTCAGACCCTACGATTCACACCACCCTGTGATGTTTTTCTCACTCCTAGTATTGAATGAAATGTTACACACCCATACAATGCGCACGACCCCCGGATGTTTTTTAGAAAGCTATCCTACAGTGCCACTGCATGTTCCCTGACTTCCCCATGCTGACCACCCCGAGGTGCTTTTCTCCAACCTAAATTGCCACTAACTTCCTATCCTAATTCAGACCCTCCTATTCACACAACCCCGTGAAGTTTTTCTCACTCTTACTAGTGAAGGTAATGTGACACACCCATACAATGCGCACCACCCCGTGATGTTTTTCTCACTCCTATTAGTGAATGTAATGTTACACACCCATACAATGCGCACCACCCCGCGATGTTTTTCAGAAACCTATCCTACATTGCCACTGATTGTTCCCTGACCTCCCCATGCTGACCACCCCGCGGTGCTTTTCTCCATCGTACATCGCCACTCACTGCCTATCCTAATTCAGTCCCTCCGAATCACACCACCCCGTGATGTTTTTCTCACTCCTACTAGTGAGTGTAATTTTACATACCCATACAATGCTCACCACCCCTCGATGTTTTTCAGAAACCTATCCTTCATTGCCACTGCATGTTCCATGACCTCCCAATGCTGACCACCCCGCGGTGCTTTTCTCCATCCTACATTGCCTCTCACTGCCTATCCTAATTCAGACCCTCCGATTCACACCACCCTGTGATGTTTTTCTCTCTCCTACTAGTGAATGTAATGTTACACACCCATACAATGCTCACCACCCCGCGATGTTTTTCAGAAAACTATCCTACATTGCTACTGCATGTTCCCTGACTTCCCAATGCTGTCCATCCAGCGGTGCTTTTCTCCATCCTACATTGCCAATCACTGCCTATCCTAATTCAGACCCTCCAAATCACACCACCCCGTGATGTTTTTCTCACTCCTGCTAGTGAATGTAAAGGTACACACCCATACAATGCGCCACACCCCGCGATGTTTTTCAGAAAACTATCCTACATTGCTACTGCATGTTCCCTGACCTCCCCATGCTGACCACCCCGCAATGCTTTTCTCCATCCTACATTGCCACTCACTTCCTATCCTAATTCAGACCCTCCGATTCACACCACCCCTTTATGTTTTTCTCAATCTTACTAGTGAATGTAATGTTACACACCCATACAATGCGCACCAACACGTTATGTTTTTCTCACTCCTACTATTGAATGTAATGTAACACATCCATACAATTCCCACCACCCCGCAATGTTTTTCAGAAACCTATCCTACATTGCCACTGCATGTTCCCTGACTTCAACATGCTGACCACCCCACGGCGCTTTTATCCATCCTTAATTGCCACTCACTGTCTCCCTAATTCTGAACCTCGGTTTCAAACCACCCTGTGATGTTTTTCTCACTCCTACTAGTGAATGTAATGTTACACACCCATACAATGCGCACCACTCCGCGATGTTTTTCTGAAACCTATCCTGCATTGCCACTGCATGTTCCCTGACTTCCCCATGCTGACCACCCCGCGGTGCTTTTCTCCATGCTACATTGCCTCTCACTGCCTATTCTAATTCAGACCCTCCGATTCGCACCACGCCGTGATGTTTTTCTCACTCCTACTATTGAATGTAATGTTACACACTCATACAATGCGCACCACCCCGCGATGTTTTTCAGAAACCTATCCTAAATTGCCACTGCATGTTCCCTGACCTCCCCTAGCTGACAACCCCGCGGTGCTTTTCTCCTTCCAACATTGCCACTCACTGCCTATCCTAATTCAGACCCTCTGATTCACAAGACGCCGTGATGTTTTTCTCACTCTTACTAGTGAATGTAATGTTACACACCCATACAATGCGCACCACCCCTCGATGTTTTTCTCACTCCTACTATTTAATGTAATGTTACACACCCATACAATGCGCACCACCACGCGATGTTTTTCAAAAACCTATCCTACATTGCCACTGATTGTTCCCTGACCTCCCCATGCTGACCACCGCGCGGTGTTTTCTCCATCCTACATCGCCACTCAGTGCCTATCCTAATTCAGACCCTCCGAATCACACCACCCCGTGATGTTTTTCTCACTCCTACTAGTGAATGTAATGTTTCAAAGCAATACAATTCGCACCACCCCATGATGTGTTTCTCACTCCTACTAGTGAATGTAATGTTACACACCCATACAAGGCTCACCACCCCGCGATGTTTTCGGAAACCTATCCTGCATTGCCACTGCATGTTCCATGACCTCCCAATGCTGACCACCCCGCGGTGCTTTTCTCCATCCTACATTGCCTCTCACTGCCTATCCTAATTCAGACCCTCCGATTCACACCACCCCGTGATGTTTTTCTCACTCCTACTAGTGAATGTAATGTTACACACTCATACAATGCTCACCACCCCGCGATGTTATTCAGAAACCTATCCTACATTGCTACTGCATGTTCCCTGACTTCCCCATGCTGACCATCCAGCGGTGCTTTTCTCCATACTACATTGCCACTCACTGCCTATCCTAATTCAGACCCTCCAAATCACACCACCCCGTGATGTTTTTCTCACTCCTTCTAGTGAATGTAAAGTTACAAACCCATACAATGCGCAACACCCTGTGATGTTTTTCTCACTCCTACTAGTGAATGTAATGTTTCACACCCGTACAATGCGCACCACCCCTCGATGTTTTTCAGAAACCTATCCTGCATTGGCACTGCATGATCCCTGACATCCCCATGCTGACCACCCCTCGGTGCTTTTCCCCATCCTACATTGCCCCTCACTGCCTATCCTAATTCAGACCCTCCAAATCACACCACCCCGTGATGTTTTTCTCACTCCTGCAAGTGAATGTAAAGTTACACACCCATACAATGCTCAACACCCCGCGATGTTTTTCTCACTCCTACTAGTGAATGTCATGTTTCACACCCGTACAATGCGAACCACCCCGCGATGTTTTTCAGAAACCTATCCTACATTGGCACTGCATGATCCCAGACTTCCCCATGCTGACCACCCTGCGGTGCTTTTCTCCATCCTACATTGTCACTCAATGCCTATCCTAATTCAGACCCTCCAATTAACAACACCCCGTGATGTTTTTCTCACTCCTACTAGTGAATGTAATGTTACACACCCATACAATGCGCACCACCCCACCATGTTTTTCAGAAAACCTATCTTGCATTGCCACTGCATATTCCCTGACCTCCCCATGCTGACCACCCCGCAATGCTTTTCTCCATCCTACATTGCCACTCACTTCCTATCCTAATTCAGACCCTCCGATTCACACCACCCCTTTATGTTTTTCTCAATCTTACTAGTGAATGTAATGTTACACAACCATACAATGCGCACCACCCCGCGATGTTTTTCAGAAACCTATCCTACATTGCCACTGCATGTTCCCTGACCTCCCCATGCTGACCAACCTGCGGTGCTTTTCCCCATCCTACATTGCCACTCACTGCCTATACTAATTCAGACCCTCCGATTCACACCACCCCGTGATGTTTTTCTCACTCCAACTAGTGAATGTAATGTTACACACCCATACAATGCGCACCAACACGTTATGTTTTTCTCACTCCTACTATTGAATGTAATGTTACACATCCATACAATTCCCACCACCCCGCAATGTTTTTCAGAAACCTATCCTACATTGCCACTGCATGTTCCCTGACTTCAACATGCTGACCACCCCACGGCGCTTTTATCCATCCTAAATTGCCACTCACTGTCTACCCTAATTCAGAACCTCCGATTCAAACCACCCTGTGATGTTTTTCTCACTCCTACTAGTGAATGTAATGTTACACACCCATACAATGCGCACCAACCCATGATGTGTTTCTCACTCCAACTAGTGAATGTAATGTTTCACACCCGTACAATGCGCACCACCCCTCGATGTTTTTCAGAAACCTATCCTGCATTGGCACTGCATGATCCCTGACCTCCCCATGCTGACCACCCCGCGGTGCTTTTCCCCATCCTACATTGCCACTCACTGCCTATCCTAATTCAGACCCTCCGATTCACACGACCCTGTGATGTTTTTCTCACTCCTACTAGTGAATGTAATGTTACACACCCATACAATGCGCACCACCACGCGATGTTTTTCAGAAACCTATCCTACATTGGCACTGCATGTTCCCTGACCTCCCCTAGCTGACAACCCCGCGGTGCTTTTCCCCATCCTACATTGCCACTCACTGCCTATCCTAATTCAGACCCTCCGATTCACACGACCCTGTGATGTTTTTCTCACTCCTACTATTGAATGTAATGTTACACATCCATACAATTCCCACCACCCCGCAATGTTTTTCAGAAACCTATCCTACATTGCCACTGCATGTTCCCTGACTTCAACATGCTGACCACCCCACGGCGCTTTTATCCATCCTAAATTGCCACTCACTGTCTACCCTAATTCAGAACCTCCGATTCAAACCACCCTGTGATGTTTTTCTCACTCCTACTAGTGAATGTAATGTTACACACCCATACAATGCGCACCAACCCATGATGTGTTTCTCACTCCTACTACTGAATGTAATGTTACACACCCATACAATGCGCACCAACCCATGATGTGTTTCTCACTCCTACTAGTGAATGTAATGTTACACACCCATACAATGCTCACCACCCCGCGATGTTTTTCAGAAACCTATCCTTCATTGCCACTGCATGTTCCATGACCTCCCAATGCTGACCACCCCGCGGTGCTTTTCTCCATCCTACATTGCCTCTCACTTCCTATCCTAATTCAGACCCTCCGATTCACACCACCCCGTGATGTTTTTCTCACTCCTACTAGTGAATGTAATGTTACACACCCATACAATGCTCACCACCCCGCGATGTTTTTCAGCAACCTATCCTACATTGCTACTGCATGTTCCCTGACTTCCCCATGCTGACCATCCAGCGGTGCTTTTCTCCATACTACATTGCCACTCACTGCCTATCCTAATTCAGACCCTCCAAATCACACCACCCCGTGATGTTTTTCTCACTCCTTCTAGTGAATGTAAAGTTACAAACCCATACAATGCGCAACACCCCGCGATGTTTTTCTCACTCTTACTAGTGAATGTAATGTTTCACACCCGTACAATGCGCACCACCCCGCGATGTTTTTCAGAAACCAATCCTACATTGGCACTGCATGATCCCTGACTTCCCCATGTTGACCACCCTGCGGTGCTTTTCTCCATCCTACATTGCCACTCAATGCCTATCCTAATTCAGACCCTCCGATTCACACCACCCCGTGATGTTTTTCTCACTCTTACTATTGAATGTAATGTTACAAACCCATACAATGCGCACCACCCCGCGATGTTTTTCAGAAACCTATCCTACATTGCCACTGCATGTTCCCTGACCTCCCCATGCTGACCACCCCGCGGTGCATTTCTCCATCCTACATTGCCATTCACTGCCTTTCCTAATTCAGACCCTCCGATTCACACCACCCCGTGATGTTTTTCTCACTCCTACTAGTGAATGTAATGTTACACACCCATACAATGCGCACCACCCCGCGATGTTTTTCAGAAACCTATCCTACATTGTCACTGCATGTTCCCTGACTTCACCATGCTGACCACCCCGAGGTGCTTTTCTCCATCCTACATTGCCACTGACTTCCTATCCTAATTCAGACCCTCCTATTCAAACAACCCCGTGAAGTTTTTCTCACTCTTACTAGTGAATGTAATGTTACACACCCATACAATGCGCACCACCCCGTGATGTTTTTCTCACTCCTACTAGTGAATGTAATGTTACACACCCATACAATGCGCACCACCCCGCGATATTTTTCAGAATCCTATCCTACATTGCCACTGATTGTTCCCTGACCTCGCCATGCTGACCACCCCGCGGTGCTTTTCTCCATCCTACATCGCCACTCACTGCCTATCCTTATTCAGACCCTCCGATTCACACCACCCTGTGATGTTTTTCTCTCTCCTACTAGTGAATGTAATGTTACACACCCATACAATGCTCACCACCCCGCGATGTTTTTCAGAAAACTATCCTACATTGCTACTGCATGTTCCCTGACTTCCCAATGCTGTCCATCCAGCGGTGCTTTTCTCCATCCTACATTGCCACTCACTGCCTATCCTAATTCAGACCCTCCAAATCACACCACCCCGTGATGTTTTTCTCACTCCTGCTAGTGAATGTAAAGGTACACACCCATACAATGCGCCACACCCCGCGATGTTTTTCTCACTCCTACTAGTGAATGTCATGTTTCACACCCGTACAATGCGCACCACCCCGCGATGTTTTTCAGAAACCTATCCTACATTGGCACTGCATGATCCCTGACTTCCCCATTCTGACCACCCTGCGGTGCTTTTCTCCATCCTACATTGTCACTCAATGCATATCCTAATTCCGACCCTCCAATTCACAACACCCCGTGATGTTTTTCTCACTCCTACTAGTGAATGTAATGTTACACACCCATACAATGCGCACCACCCCACGATGTTTTTCAGAAAACCTATCTTGCATTGCCACTGCATATTCCCTGACCTCCCCATGCTGACCACCCCGCAATGCTTTTCTCCATCCTACATTGCCACTCACTTCCTATCCTAATTCAGACCCTCCGATTCACACCACCCCTTTATGTTTTTCTCAATCTTACTAGTGAATGTAATGTTACACAACCATACAATGCGCACCACCCCGCGATGTTTTTCAGAAACCTATCCTACATTGCCACTGCATGTTCCCTGACCTCCCCATGCTGACCAACCTGCGGTGCTTTTCCCCATCCTACATTGCCACTCACTGCCTATACTAATTCAGACCCTCCGATTCACACCACCCCGTGATGTTTTTCTCACTCCAACTAGTGAATGTAATGTTACACACCCATACAATGCGCACCAACACGTTATGTTTTTCTCACTCCTACTATTGAATGTAATGTTACACATCCATACAATTCCCACCACCCCGCAATGTTTTTCAGAAACCTATCCTACATTGCCACTGCATGTTCCCTGACTTCAACATGCTGACCACCCCACGGCGCTTTTATCCATCCTAAATTGCCACTCACTGTCTACCCTAATTCAGAACCTCCGATTCAAACCACCCTGTGATGTTTTTCTCACTCCTACTAGTGAATGTAATGTTACACACCCATACAATGCGCACCAACCCATGATGTGTTTCTCACTCCAACTAGTGAATGTAATGTTTCACACCCGTACAATGCGCACCACCCCTCGATGTTTTTCAGAAACCTATCCTGCATTGGCACTGCATGATCCCTGACCTCCCCATGCTGACCACCCCGCGGTGCTTTTCCCCATCCTACATTGCCACTCACTGCCTATCCTAATTCAGACCCTCCGATTCACACGACCCTGTGATGTTTTTCTCACTCCTACTAGTGAATGTAATGTTACACACCCATACAATGCGCACCACCACGCGATGTTTTTCAGAAACCTATCCTACATTGGCACTGCATGTTCCCTGACCTCCCCTAGCTGACAACCCCGCGGTGCTTTTCCCCATCCTACATTGCCACTCACTGCCTATCCTAATTCAGACCCTCCGATTCACACGACCCTGTGATGTTTTTCTCACTCCTACTATTGAATGTAATGTTACACATCCATACAATTCCCACCACCCCGCAATGTTTTTCAGAAACCTATCCTACATTGCCACTGCATGTTCCCTGACTTCAACATGCTGACCACCCCACGGCGCTTTTATCCATCCTAAATTGCCACTCACTGTCTACCCTAATTCAGAACCTCCGATTCAAACCACCCTGTGATGTTTTTCTCACTCCTACTAGTGAATGTAATGTTACACACCCATACAATGCGCACCAACCCATGATGTGTTTCTCACTCCTACTACTGAATGTAATGTTACACACCCATACAATGCGCACCAACCCATGATGTGTTTCTCACTCCTACTAGTGAATGTAATGTTACACACCCATACAATGCTCACCACCCCGCGATGTTTTTCAGAAACCTATCCTTCATTGCCACTGCATGTTCCATGACCTCCCAATGCTGACCACCTCGCGGTGCTTTTCTCCATCCTACATTGCCTCTCACTTCCTATCCTAATTCAGACCCTCCGATTCACACCACCCCGTGATGTTTTTCTCACTCCTACTAGTGAATGTAATGTTACACACCCATACAATGCTCACCACCCCGCGATGTTTTTCAGCAACCTATCCTACATTGCTACTGCATGTTCCCTGACTTCCCCATGCTGACCATCCAGCGGTGCTTTTCTCCATACTACATTGCCACTCACTGCCTATCCTAATTCAGACCCTCCAAATCACACCACCCCGTGATGTTTTTCTCACTCCTTCTAGTGAATGTAAAGTTACAAACCCATACAATGCGCAACACCCCGCGATGTTTTTCTCACTCTTACTAGTGAATGTAATGTTTCACACCCGTACAATGCGCACCACCCCGCGATGTTTTTCAGAAACCAATCCTACATTGGCACTGCATGATCCCTGACTTCCCCATGTTGACCACCCTGCGGTGCTTTTCTCCATCCTACATTGCCACTCAATGCCTATCCTAATTCAGACCCTCCGATTCACACCACCCCGTGATGTTTTTCTCACTCTTACTATTGAATGTAATGTTACAAACCCATACAATGCGCACCACCCCGCGATGTTTTTCAGAAACCTATCCTACATTGCCACTGCATGTTCCCTGACCTCCCCATGCTGACCACCCCGCGGTGCATTTCTCCATCCTACATTGCCATTCACTGCCTTTCCTAATTCAGACCCTCCGATTCACACCACCCCGTGATGTTTTTCTCACTCCTACTAGTGAATGTAATGTTACACACCCATACAATGCGCACCACCCCGCGATGTTTTTCAGAAACCTATCCTACATTGTCACTGCATGTTCCCTGACTTCACCATGCTGACCACCCCGAGGTGCTTTTCTCCATCCTACATTGCCACTGACTTCCTATCCTAATTCAGACCCTCCTATTCAAACAACCCCGTGAAGTTTTTCTCACTCTTACTAGTGAATGTAATGTTACACACCCATACAATGCGCACCACCCCGTGATGTTTTTCTCACTCCTACTAGTGAATGTAATGTTACACACCCATACAATGCGCACCACCCCGCGATATTTTTCAGAATCCTATCCTACATTGCCACTGATTGTTCCCTGACCTCGCCATGCTGACCACCCCGCGGTGCTTTTCTCCATCCTACATCGCCACTCACTGCCTATCCTTATTCAGACCCTCCGATTCACACCACCCTGTGATGTTTTTCTCTCTCCTACTAGTGAATGTAATGTTACACACCCATACAATGCTCACCACCCCGCGATGTTTTTCAGAAAACTATCCTACATTGCTACTGCATGTTCCCTGACTTCCCAATGCTGTCCATCCAGCGGTGCTTTTCTCCATCCTACATTGCCACTCACTGCCTATCCTAATTCAGACCCTCCAAATCACACCACCCCGTGATGTTTTTCTCACTCCTGCTAGTGAATGTAAAGGTACACACCCATACAATGCGCCACACCCCGCGATGTTTTTCTCACTCCTACTAGTGAATGTCATGTTTCACACCCGTACAATGCGCACCACCCCGCGATGTTTTTCAGAAACCTATCCTACATTGGCACTGCATGATCCCTGACTTCCCCATTCTGACCACCCTGCGGTGCTTTTCTCCATCCTACATTGTCACTCAATGCATATCCTAATTCCGACCCTCCAATTCACAACACCCCGTGATGTTTTTCTCACTCCTACTAGTGAATGTAATGTTACACAACCATACAATGCGCACCAATCCACGATGTTTTTCAGAAAACCTATCCTGCATTGCCACTGCATATTCCCTGACATCCCCATGCTGACCACCCCGCAATGCTTTTCTCCATCCTACATTGCCACTCACTTCCTATCCTAATTCAGACCCTCCGATTCACACCACCCCTTTATGTTTTTCTCAATCTTACTAGTGAATGTAATGTTACACACCCATACAATGCGCACCACCCCGCGCTGTTTTTCAGAAACCTATCTCACATTGCCACTGCATGTTCCCTGACCTCCCCATGCTGACCAACCTGCGGTGCTTTTCCCCATCCTACATTGCCACTCACTGCCTATACTAATTCAGACCCTCCGATTCACACCACCCCGTGATGTTTTTCTCACTCCAACTAGTGAATGTAATGTTACACACCCATACAATGCGCACCACCCCCGGATGTTTTTCAGAAACCTATCCTAAATAGCCACTGCATGTTCCCTGACTTCCCCATGCTGACCATCCAGCGGTGCTTTTCTCCATACTACATTGCCACTCACTGCCTATCCTAATTCAGACCCTCCAAATCACACCACCCCGTGATTTTTTTCTCATTCCTGCTAGTGAATGTAAAGTTACAAACCCATACAATGCGCAACACCCCGCGATGTTTTTCTCACTCCTACTAGTGAATGTAATGTTTCACACCCGTACAATGCGCACCACTCCGCGATGTTTTTCAGAAACCAATCCTACATTGGCACTGCATGATCCCTGACTTCCCCATGCTGACCACCCTGCGGTGCTTTTCTCCATCCTACATTGCCACTCAATGCCTATCCTAATTCAGACCCTCCAATTCACACCACCCCGTGATGTTTTTCTCACTCTTACTATTGAATGTAATGTTACACACCCATACAATGCGCACCACCCCGCGATGTTTTTCAGAAACCTATCCTACATTGCCACTGCATGTTCCCTGACCTCCCCATGCTGACCACCCTGCGGTGCATTTCTCCATCCTACATTGCCATTCACTGCCTTTCCTAATTCAGACCCTCCGATTCACACCACCCCGTGATGTTTTTCTCACTCCTACTAGTGAATGTAATGTTACACACCCATACAATGCGCACCACCCCGCGATGTTTTTCAGAAACGTATCCTACATTGTCACTGCATGTTCCCTGACTTCACCATGCTGACCACCCCGAGGTGCTTTTCTCCATCCTACATTGCCACTGACTTCCTATCCTAATTCAGACCCTCCTATTCAAACAACCCCGTGAAGTTTTTCTCACTCTTACTAGTGAATGTAATGTTACACACCCATACAATGCGCACCACCCCGTGATGTTTTTCTCACTCCTACTAGTGAATGTAATGTTACACACCCATACAATGCGCACCACCCCGCGATATTTTTCAGAATCCTATCCTACATTGCCACTGATTGTTCCCTGACCTCGCCATGCTGAGCACCCCGCGGTGCTTTTCTCCATCCTACATCGCCACTCACTGCCTTTCCTTATTCAGACCCTCCGATTCACACCACCCTGTGATGTTTTTCTCACTCCTACTAGTGAATGTAATGTTACACACCCATACAATGCTCACCACCCCGCGATGTTTTTCAGAAACCTATCCTACATTGCTACTGCATGTTCCCTGACTTCCCCATGCTGTCCATCCAGCGGTGCTTTTCTCCATTCTACATTGCCCCTCACTGCCTATCCTAATTCAGACCCTCCAAATCACACCACCCCGTGATGTTTTTCTCACTCCTGCAAGTGAATGTAAAGTTACACACCCATACAATGCTCAACACCCCGCGATGTTTTTCTCACTCCTACTAGTGAATGTCATGTTTCACACCCGTACAATGCACCACCCCGCGATGTTTTTCAGAAACCTATCCTACATTGGCACTGCATGACCCCAGACTTCCCCATGCTGACCACCCTGCGGTGCTTTTCTCCATCCTACATTGTCACACAATGCCTATCCTAATTCAGACCCTCCAATTAACACCACCCCATGATGTTTTTCTCACTCCTACTAGTGAATGTAATGTTACATACCCATACAATGCGCACCACCCCACGATGTTTTTCAGAAAACCTATCTTGCATTGCCACTGCATATTCCCTGACCTCCCCATGCTGACCACCCCGCAATGCTTTTCTCCATCCTACATTGCCCCTCACTTTCTATCCTAATTCAGACCCTCTGATTCACACCACCCCTTTATGTTTTTTCTCAATCTTACTAGTGAATGTAATGTTACACAACCATACAATGCGCACCACCCGGCGCTGTTTTTCAGAAACCTATCCTACATTGCCACTGCATGTTCCCTGACCTCCCCATGCTGACCAACCTGCGGTGCTTTTCCCCATCCTACATTGCCACTCACTGCCTATACTAATTCAGACCCTCCGATTCACACCACCCCGTGATGTTTTTCTCACTCCAACTAGTGAATGTAATGTTACACACCCATACAATGCGCACCAACACGTTATGTTTTTCTCACTCCTACTATTGAATGTAATGTTACACATCCATACAATTCCCACCACCCCGCAATGTTTTTCAGAAACCTATCCTACATTGCCACTGCATGTTCCCTGACTTCAACATGCTGACCACCCCACGGCGCTTTTATCCATCCTTAATTGCTACTCACTGTCTAACCTAATTCAGACCCGCCGACTCAAACCAGCCTGGGATGTTTTTCTCACTCCTACTAGTGAAAGTAATGTTACACACCCATACAATGCGCACCAACCCATGATGTGTTTCTCACTCCTACTAGTGAATGTAATGTTACACACCCATACAATGCGCACCACTCCGCGATGTTTTTCTGAAACCTATCCTTCATTGCCACTGCATGTTCCCTGACTTCCCCATGCTGACCACCCCGCGGTGCTTTTCTCCATGCTACATTGCCTCTCACTGCCTATTCTAATTCAGACCCTCCGATTCACACCACCCCGTGATGTTTTTCTCACTCCTACTATTGAATGTAATGTTACACACTCATACAATGCGCACCACCCCGCTATGTTTTTCAGAAACCTATCCTAAATTGCCACTGCATGTTCCCTGACCTCCCCTAGCTGACAACCCCGCGGTGCTTTTCTCCTTCCTACATTGCCACTCACTGCCTATCCTAATTCAGACCCTCTGATTCACAAGACCCCGTGATGTTTTTCTCACTCCTACTAGTGAATGTAATGTTACACACCCATACAATGCGCACCACCCCGCGATGTTTTTCTCACTCCTACTATTGAATGTAATGTTACACACCCATACAATGCGCACCACCACGCGATGTTTTTCAAAAACCTATCCTACATTGCCACTGATTGTTCCCTGACCTCCCCATGCTGACCACCGCGCGGTGTTTTCTCCATCCTACATCGCCACTCACTGCCTATCCTAATTCAGACCCTCCGAATCACACCACCCCGTGATGTTTTTCTCACTCCTACTAGTGAATGTAATGTTTCACACCAATACAATTCGCACCACCCCATGATGTGTTTCTCACTCCTACTAGTGAATGTAATGTTACACACCCATACAATGCTCACCACCCCGCGATGTTTTTCAGAAACCTATCCTACATTGCTACTGCATGTTCCCTGACTTCCCCATGCTGACCATCCAGCGGTGCTTTTCTCCATCCTACATTGCCTCTCACTGCCTATCCTAATTCAGACCCTCCGATTCACACCACCCCGTGATGTTTTTCTCACTTCTACTAGTGAATGTAATGTTACACACCCATACAATGCTCACCACCCCGCGATGTTTTTCAGAAACCTATCCTACATTGCTACTGCATGTTCCCTGACTTCCCCATGCTGACCATCCAGCGGTGCTTTTCTCCATACTACATTGCCACTCACTGCCTATCCTAATTCAGAGCCTCCAAATCACACCACCCCGTGATTTTTTTCTCACTCCTGCTAGTGAATGTAAAGTTACAAACCCATACAATGCGCAACACCCTGCGATGTTTTTCTCACTCCTACTAGTGAATGTAATGTTTCACACCCGTACAATGCGCACCACCCCTCGATGTTTTTCAGAAACCTATCCTGCATTGGCACTGCATGATCCCTGACCTCCCCATGCTGACCACCCCGCGGTGCTTTTCCCCATCCTACATTGCCACTCACTGCCTATCCTTATTCAGACCCTCCGATTCACACGACCCTGTGATGTTTTTCTCACTCCTACTAGTGAATGTAATGTTACACACCCATACAATGCGCACCACCCCGCGATGTATTTCAGAAACCTATCCTACATTGGCACTGCATGTTCCCTGACCTCCCCATGCTGACCACCCCGCGGTGCTTTTCCTCATCCTACATTGCCACTCACTGCCTATCCTAATTCAGACCCTCCGATTCACACGACCCCGTGATGTTTTTCTCACTCCTACTAGTGAATGCAATATTACACAACGATGCAATGCGCACCAATCCATGATGTGTTTCTCACTCCTACTAGTGAATGAAATATTACACACCCATATAACGCACACCACCCCGTGATGTTTTTCAGAAACCTATCCTTCATTGCCACTGCATGTTCCCTGAACTCCCCATGCTGACCACCCCGTGGTGCTTTTCTCCATGCTACTTTGCCTCTCACTGCCTATTCTAATTCAGACCCTCCAATTCACACCACCCCGTGATGTTTTTCTCACTCCTACTAGTGAATGTAATGTTACACACCGATACAATGTGCACCACCCCGCGATGTTTTTAAGAAACCTATCCTACATTGTCACTGCATGTTCAATGACCTCCACATGCTGACCACCCCGCGGTGCTTTTCCCCATCCTACATTGCCACTCAATGCCTATCCTAATTCAGACCCTCCGATGCACACCACACCGTGATGTTTTTCTCACTCCTACTGGTGAATGTAGTATTACACACACATGCAATGCGCACCACACCGCGATGTTTTTCAGAAACCTATCCTACATTGCCACTGCATGTTCCCCGACCTCCCCATGCTGAACACCCCACGGTGATTTTCTCCATCCTACATTGCCACTCACTGCCTATCCTAATTCAGACCCTACGATTCACACCACCCTGTGATGTTTTTCTCACTCCTAGTATTGAATGAAATGTTACACACCCATACAATGCGCACCACCCCCGGATGTTTTTTAGAAAGCTATCGTACAGTGCCACTGCATGTTCCCTGACTTCCCCATGCTGACCACCCCGAGGTGCTTTTCTCCATCCTACATTGCCACTGACTTCCTATCCTAATTCAGACCCTCCAATTCACACAACCCCGTGAAGTTTTTCTCACTCTTACTAGTGAATGTAATGTGACACACCCATACAATGCGCACCACCCCGTGATGTTTTTCTCACTCCTACTAGTGAATGTAATGTTTCACAACCATACAGTTCGCACCACCCCATGATGTGTTTCTCACTCCTACTAGTGAATGTAATTTTACATACCCATACAATGCTCACCACCCCTCGATGATTTTAAGAAACCTATCCTTCATTGCCACTGCATGTTCCATGACCTCCCAATGCTGACCACCCCGCGGTGCTTTTCTCCATCCTACATTGCCTCTCACTGCCTATCCTAATTCAGACCATCCGATTCACACCACCCTGTGATGTTTTTCTCTCTCCTACTAGTGAATGTAATGTTACACACCCATACAATGCTCACCACCCCGCGATGTTTTTCAGAAAACTATCCTACATTGCTACTGCATGTTCCCTGACTTCCCAATGCTGTCCATCCAGCGGTGCTTTTCTCCATCCTACATTGCCACTCACTGTCTATCCTAATTCAGACCCTCCAAATCACACCACCCCGTGATGTTTTTCTCACTCCTGCTAGTGAATGTAAAGGTACACACCCATACAATGCGCCACACCCCGTGATGTTTTTCTGACTCCTACTAGTGAATGTGATGTTTCACACCCGTACAATGCGCCCCACCCCGCGATGTTTTTCAGAAACCTATCCTACATTGGCACTGCATGATCCCTGACTTCGCCATGCTGACCACCCTGCGGTGCTTTTCTCCATCCTACATTGTCACTCAATGCCTATCCTAATTCCGACCCTCCAATTCACAACACCCCGTGATGTTTTTCTCACTCCTACTAGTGAATGTAATGTTACACACCCATACAATGCGAACCAATCCACGATGTTTTTCAGAAAACCTATCCTGCATTGCCACTGCATATTCCCTGACCTCCCCATGCTGACCACCCCGCAATGCTTTTCTCCATCCTACATTGCCACTCACTTCCTAACCTAATTCAGACCCTCCAATTCACACCACCCCTTTATGTTTTTCTCAATCTTACTAGTGAATGTAATGTTACACACCCATACAATGCGCACCACCCCGCGCTGTTTTTCAGAAACCTATCCCACATTGCCACTGCATGTTCCCTGACCTCCCCATGCTGACCAACCTGCGGTGCTTTTCCCCATCCTACATTGCCACTCACTGCCTATACTAATTCAGACCCTCCGATTCACACCATCCCGTGATGTTTTTCTCACTCCAACTAGTGAATGTAATGTTACACACGCATACAATGCGAACCAACACGTTATGTTTTTCTCACTCCTACTATTGAATGTAATGTTACACATCGATAAAATTCCCACCATCCCGGAATGTTTTTCAGAAACCTATCCTACATTGCCACTGCATGTTCCCTGACCTCACCATGCTGACCACCCCACGGCGCTTTTATCCATCCTAAATTGCCACTAACTGTCTATCCTAATTTAGACCCTCTGATTCAAACCACCCTGTGATGTTTTTCTCACTCCTACTAGTGAATGTAATGTTACACACCCATACAATGCGCACCAACCCATGATGTGTTTCTCACTCCTACTAGTGAATGTAATGTTACACACCCATACAATGCTCACCACCCCGCGATGTTTTTCAGAAACCTATCCTTCATTGCCACTGCATGTTCCATGACCTCCCAATGCTGACCACCCCGCGGTGCTTTTCTCCATCCTACATTGCCTCTCACTGCCTATCCTAATTCAGACCCTCCGATTCACACCACCCCGTGATGTTTTTCTCACTCCTACTAGTGAATGTAATGTTACACACCCATACAATGCTCACCACCCCGCGATGTTTTTCAGAAACCTATCCTACATTGCTACTGCATGTTCCCTGACTTCCCCATGCTGACCATGCAGCGGTGCTTTTCTCCATACTACATTGCCACTCACTGCCTATCCTAATTCAGACCCTCCAAATCACACCACCCCGTGATTTTTTTCTCACTCCTGCTAGTGAATGTAAAGTTACAAACCCATACAATGCGCAACACCCTGCGATGTTTTTCTCACTCCTACTAGTGAATGTAATGTTTCACACCCGTACAATGCGCACCACCCCTCGATGTTTTTCAGAAACCTATCCTGCATTGGCACTTCATGATCCCTGACTTCCCCATGCTGACCACCCTGCGGTGCTTTTCTCCATCCTACATTGCCACTCAATGCCTATCCTAATTCAGACCCTCCTATTCACACCACCCCGTGATGTTTTTCTCACTTCTACTAGTGAATGTAATGTTACACACCCATACAATGCGCACCACCCAACGATGTTTTTCAGAAAACTATCCTGCATTGCCACTGCATATTCCCTGACTTCCTCATGCTGACCACCCCGCAATGCTTTTCTCCATCCTACCTTTCCACACACTTCCTATCCTAATTCAGACCCTCCGATTCACACCACCCCTTTATGTTTTTCTCAATCTTACTAGAGAATGTAATGTTACAGACCCATACAATGCGCACCACCCCGCGCTGTGTTTCAGAAACCTATCCTACATTGCCACTGCATGTTCCCTAACCTCCCCATGCTGACCAACCTGCGGTGCTTTTCCCCATCCTACATTGCCACTCACTGCCTATCCTAATTCAGACCCTCCAATTCACACCACCCCGTGATGTTTTTCTCACTCCTACTAGTGAATTTAATGTTACACACTCATACAATGCGCACCAACACGTTATGTTTTTCTCACTCCTACTATTGAATGTAATGTTACACATCCATACAATTCCCACCAGCCCGCAATGTTTTTCAGAAACCTATCCTACATTACCACAGCATGTTCCCTGACCTCACCATGCTGACCACCCCACGGTGCTTTTATCCATCCTAAATTTCCACTCACTGTCTATCCTAATTCAGACCCTGCGATTCAAACCACCCTGTGATGTTTTTCTCACTCCTACTAGTGAATGTAATGTTACACACCCATACAATGCGCACCAACCCATGATGTGTTTCTCACTCCTACTAGTGAATGTAATGTTACACACCCATACAATGCGCACCACTCCGCGATGTTTTTCAGAAACCTATCCTTCATTGCCACTGCATGTTCCCTGACTTCCCCATGCTGACCACCCGCGGTGCTTTTCTCCATGCTACATTTCCTCTCACTGCCTATTCTAATTCAGACCCTCCGATTCGCACCACCTCGTGATGTTTTTCTCACTCCTACTATTGAATGTAATGTTACACACCCATACAATGCGCACCACCCCGCGATGTTTTTCAGAAACCTATCCTAAATTGCCACTGCATGTTCCCTGACCTCCCCGTTTTGACAACCCCGCGGTGCTTTTCTCCATCCTACATTGCCACTCACTGCCTAACTTATTTCAGACCCTCCGATTCACACCACCCCGTTATGTTTTTCTCCTCCTACTAGTGAATGTAATGCTACACACCCATACAATGTGCACCAGCCCGCGATGTTTTTCAGAAACCTGTCGTACATTGTCACTGCATATTCCCTGACCTCCACATGCTGACCACCCCGTGGTGCTTTTCCCCATCCTACATTGCCACTCAATGCCTATCCTAATTCAGACCCTACGATTCACACCACCCCGTGATGTTTTTCTCACTCCCATTAGTGAATGTAATGTTACACACCCATACAATGCGCACCACCCCGTGATGTTTTTCTCACTCCTACTAGTGAATGTAAAATTACACACCCATACAATGCGCACCACCCCGCGATGTTTTTCAGAAACCTATCCTATATTGCCACTGCATGATCCTAGGCCTCCCCATGCTGACCACCCCGCGGTGCTTTTCTCCATCCTACATTGCCACTCACTGCCTATCCTATTTCAGACCCTCCAATTCACACCCCACGTGACGTTTTTCTCACTCCTACTAGTGAATGTAATGTTACATACCCATACAATGTGCACCACCCCGTGATGTTTTTCAGAAACCTATCCTACATTGCCACTGAATGTTCCCTGACCTCCCCATGCTGACCACCCCGCGGTGCTTTTCCCCATCCTACATTGCCACTCACTGCCTATCCTAATTCAGACCCTCCGATTCACACGACCCCGTGATATTTTTCTCACTCCTACTAGTGAATGTAATGTTACACACCCATACAATGCGCACCACCCCGCGATGTTTTTCAGAAACCTATCCTACATTGGCACTGCATGTTCCCTGACCTCCCCATGCTGACCACCCCGCGGTGCTTTTCCTCATCCTACATTGCCACTCACTGCCTATCCTAATTCAGACCCTCCGATTCACACGACCCCGTGATGTTTTTCTCACTCCTACTAGTGAATGCAATATTACACAACCATGCAATGCGCACCAATCCATGATGTGTTTCTCACTCCTACTAGTGAATGTAATATTACACACCCATACAATGCGCACCACCCCGTGATGTTTTTCAGAAACCTATCCTTCATTGCCACTGCATGTTCCCTGAACTCCCCATGCTGACCACCCCGCGGTGCTTTTCTCCATGCTACATTGCCTCTCACTGCCTATTCTAATTCAGACCCTCCAATTCACACCAGCCCGTGATGTTTTTCTCACTCCTACTAGTGAATGTAATGTTACACACCGATACAATGTGCACCACCCCGCGATGTTTTTAAGAAACCTATCCTACATTGTCACTGCATGTTCAATGACCTCCACATGCTGACCACCCCGCGGTGCTTTTCCCCATCCTACATTGCCACTCAATGCCTATCCTAATTCAGACCCTCCGATGCACACCACCCCGTGATGTTTTTCTCACTCCTACTAGTGAATGTAATATTACACACACATGCAATGCGCACCACCCCGCGATGTTTTTCAGAAACCTATCCTACATTGCCACAGATTGTTCCCTGACCTCCCCATGCTGACCACCCAGCGGTGCTTTTCTCCATCCTACATCGCCACTCACTGCCTATCCTAATTCAGACCCTCCGAATCACACCATCCCGTGATGTTTTTCTCACTCCTACTAGTGAATGTAATGTTTCACACCAATACAATGCGCACCACCCCGTGATGTTTTTCTCACTCCTACTAGTGAATGTAATGTTACACACCCATACAATGCGCACGACCACGCGATGATTTTAAAAAACCTATCCTTCATAGCCACTGATTGTTCCCTGACCTCCCCATGCTGACCACTGCGCGGTGCTTTTCTCCATCCTACATCGCCACTCACTGCCTATCCTAATTCAGACCCTCCGAATCACACCACCCCGTGATGTTTTTCTCACTCCTACTAGTGAATGTAATGTTACACACCCATACAATGCTCACCACCCCGCGATGTTTTTCAGAAACCTATCCTTCATTGCCACTGCATGTTCCATGACCTCCCAATGCTGACCTACCCGCGGTGCTTTTCTCCATCCTACATTGCCTCTCACTTCCTATCCTAATTCAGACCCTCCGATTCACACCACCCCGTGATGTTTTTCTCACTCCTACTAGTGAATGTAATGTTACACACCCATACAATGCTCACCACCCCGCGATGTTTTTCAGAAACCTATCCTACATTGCTACTGCATGTTCCCTGACTTCCCCATGCTGACCATCCAGCGGTGCTTTTCTCCATACTACATTGCCACTCACTGCCTATCCTAATTCAGACCCTCCAAATCACACCACCCCGTGATGTTTTTCTCACTCCTTCTAGTGAATGTAAAGTTACAAACCCATACAATGCGCAACACCCCGCGATGTTTTTCTCACTCCTACTAGTGAATGTAATGTTTCACACCCGTACATTGCGCACCACCCCGCGATGTTTTTCAGAAACCTATCCTACATTGGCACTGCATGATCCCTGACTTCCCCATGCTGACCACCCTGCGGTGCTTTTCTCCATCCTACATTGCCACTCAATGCCTATCCTAATTCAAACCCTCCAATTCACACCACCCCGTGATGTTTTTCTCACTCCAACTAGTGAATGTAATGTTACACACCCATACAATGCGCACCACCCAACGATGTTTTTCAGAAAACTATCCTGCATTGCCACTGCATATTCCCTGACCTCCCCATGCTGACCACCCCGCAATGCTTTTCTCCATCCTACATTGCCACTCACTTCCTATCCTAATTCAGACCCTCCGATTCACACCACCCCTTTATGTTTTTCTCAATCTTACTATTGAATGTAATGTTACACACCCATACAATGCGCACCACCCCGCGCTGTGTTTCAGAAACCTATCCTACATTGCCACTGCATGTTCCCTGACCTCCCCATGCTGACCAACCTGCGGTGCTTTTCCCCATCCTACATTGCCACTCACAACCTATCCTAAATCAGACCCTCCGATTCACACCACCCCGTGATGTTTTTCTCACTCCTACTATTGAATGTAATGTTACACATCCGTACAATTCCCACCACCCCGCAATGTTTTTCAGAAACCTATCCTACATTGCCACTGCATGTTCCCTGACCTCACCATGCTGACCACCCCACGGTGCTTTTATCCATCCTAAATTGCCACTCACTGTCTATCCTAATTCAGACCCTCCAATTCAAACCGCCCTGTGATGTTTTTCTCACTCCTACTAGTGAATGTAATGTTACACACTCATACAATGCCCACCAACCCATGATGTGTTTCTCACTCCTACTATTGAATGTAATGTTACACATCCATACAATTCCCACCACCCCGCAATGTTTTTCAGAAACCTATCCTACATTGCCAATGCATGTTCCCTGAACTCACCATGCTGACCACCCCACGGTGCTTTTATCCATCCTAAATTGCCACTCACTGTCTATCCTAATTCAGACCCTCCGATTCAAACCACCCTGTGATGTTTTTCTCACTCCTACTAGTGAATGTAATGTTACACACCCATACAATGCGCACCAACCCATGATGTGTTTCTCACTCCTACTAGTGAATGTAATGTTACACACCCATACAATGCGCACCACTCCGCGATGTTTTTCAGAAACCTATCCTTCATTGCCACTGCATGTTCCCTGACTTCCCCATGCTGACCACCCCGCGGTGCTTTTCTCCATGCTACATTGCCTCTCACTGCCTATTCTAATTCACACCCTCCGATTCGCACCACCTCGTGATGTTTTTCTAACTCTTACTATTGAATGTAATGTTACACACCCATACAATGCGCACCACCCCGCGATGTTTTTCAGAAACCTATCCTACATTGCCACTGCATGTTCCCTGACTTCCCCATGCTGACCACCCCGAGGGGCTTTTCTCCATCCTACATTGCCTCTCACTGCCTATTCTAATTCAGACCCTCCGATTCGCACCACCTCGTGATGTTTTTCTCACTCCTACTATTGAATGTAATGTTACACACCCATACAATGCGCACCACCCCGCGATGTTTTTCAGAAACCTATCCTACATTGCCACTGCATGTTCCCTGACCTCCCCGTTTTGACAACCCCGCGGTGCTTTTCTCCATCCTACATTGCCTCTCACTGCCTATTCTAATTCACACCCTCCAATTCGCACCACCTCGTGATGTTTTTCTCACTCCTACTAGTGAATGTAATGTTACACACACATACAATGCGCACCACCCCGTGATGTTTTTCTCCTCCTACTGGTGAATCTAATGTTACAAACCAATACAATGCGCACCACCCGGCGATGTTTTTCAGGAACCTATCCTACATTGTCACTGCATGTTCCCTGACCTCCACATGCTGACCACCCCGCGGTGCTTTTCCCCATCCTATTTTGTCACTCACTGCCTATCCTAATTCAGACCCTATGATTCACACCACCCCATGATGTTTTTCTCACTCCTACTAGTGAATTTAATGTTACACACCCATACAATGCGCACCACCGCCGGATGTTTTTCAGAAACCTATCCTACATTGCCACTGCATGTTCCCTGACTTCCCCATGCTGACCACCCCTAGGTGCTTTTCTCCATACTACATTGCCACTCACTTCCTATCCTTATTCAGACGCTCTGATTCTCACCACCCCGTGATGTTTTTCTCACTCTTACTAGTGAATGTAAAGTTAAACACCAATACAATGCGAACCACACCACGATGTTTTTCTCACTCCTACTAGTGAAAGTAATGTTACACACCCATACAATGCGCACCACCCCGCGATGTTTTTCAGAAACCTATCCTACATTTCCACTGCATGTTCCCTGACCTCCCCATGCTGACCAACCCGCGGTGCTTTTCTCCATCCTACATTGCCACTCACTGCCTATGTTAATTCATACCCTCCGATTCACACCACCCCGTTTTGTTTTTCTCACTCGTACTAGTGAATGTAATGTTACACACCCATACAATGCGCACCTCCCCACGATGTTTTTCAGAAACCTATCCTACATTGGCACTGCATGTTCCCTGACCTCCCCATGCTGACCACCCCGCGGTGCTTTTCCTCATCCTACATTGCCACTCACTGCCTATCCTAATTCAGACCCTCCGATTCACACGACCCCGTGATGTTTTTCTCACTCCTACTAGTGAATGCAATATTACACAACCATGCAATGCGCACCAATCCATGATGTGTTTCTCACTCCTACTAGTGAATGTAATATTACACACCCATACATTTCGCACCACCCCGTGATGTTTTTCAGAAACCTATCCTTCATTGCCACTGCATGTTCCCTGAACTCCCCATGCTGACCACCCCGCGGTGCTTTTCTCCATGCTACATTGCCTCTCACTGCCTATTCTAATTCAGACCCTCCAATTCACACCACCCCGTGATGTTTTTCTCACTCCTACTAGTGAATGTAATGTTACACACCGATACAATGTGCACCACCCCGCGATGTTTTTAAGAAACCTATCCTACATTGTCACTGCATGTTCAATGACCTCCACATGCTGACCACCCCGCGGTGCTTTTCCCCATCCTACATTGCCACTCAATGCCTATCCTAATTCAGACCCTCCGATGCACACCACCCCGTGATGTTTTTCTCACTCCTACTAGTGAATGTAATATTACACACACATGCAATGCGCACCACCCCGCGATGTTTTTCAGAAACCTATCCTATATTGCCACAGATTGTTCCCTGACCTCCCCATGCTGACCACCCAGCGGTGCTTTTCTCCATCCTACATCGCCACTCACTGCCTATCCTAATTCAGACCCTCCGAATCACACCACCCCGTGATGTTTTTCTCACTCCTACTAGTGAATGTAATGTTTCACACCAATACAATGCGCACCACCCCGTGATGTTTTTCTCACTCCTACTAGTGAATGTAATGTTACACACCCATACAATGCGCACGACCACGCGATGATTTTCAAAAACATATCCTACATAGCCACTGATTGTTCCCTGACCTCCCCCTGCTGACCACCGCGCGTGGTTTTCTCCATCCTACATCGCCACTCACTGCCTATCCTAATTCAGACCCTCCGAATCACACCACCCCGTGATGTTTTTCTCACTCCTACTAGTGAATGTAATGTTTCACACCCATACAATGCTCACCACCCCGCGATGTTTTTCAGAAACCTATCCTTCATTGCCACTGCATGTTCCATGACCTCCCAATGCTGACCACCCCGCGGTGCTTTTCTCCATCCTACATTGCCTCTCACTTCCTATTCTAATTCAGACCCTCCGATTCACACCACCCCGTGATGTTTTTCTCACTCCTACTAGTGAATGTAATGTTACACACCCATACAATGCTCACCACCCCGCGATGTTTTTCAGAAACCTATCCTACATTGCTACTGCATGTTCCCTGACTTCCCCATGCTGACCATCCAGCGGTGCTTTTCTCCATACTACATTGCCACTCACTGCCTATCCTAATTCAGACCCTCCAAATCACACCACCCCGTGATGTTTTTCTCACTCCTTCTAGTGAATGTAAAGTTACAAACCCATACAATGCGCAACACCCTGCGATGTTTTTCTCACTCCTACTAGTGAATGTAATGTTTCACACCCGTACATTGTGCACCACCCCGCGATGTTTTTCAGAAACCTATCCTACATTGGCACTGCATGATCCCTGACTTCCCCATGCTGACCACCCTGCGGTGCTTTTCTCCATCCTACATTGCCACTCAATTCCTATCCTAATTCAGAACCTCCAATTCACACCACCCCGTGATGTTTTTCTCACTCCTACTAGTGAATGTAATGTTACACACCCATACAATGCGCACCACCCAACGATGTTTTTCAGAAAACTATCCTGCATTGCCACTGCATATTCCCTGACCTCCCCATGCTGACCACCCCGCAATGCTTTTCTCCATCCTACATTGCCACTCACTTCCTATCCTAATTCAGACCCTCCGATTCACACCACCCCTTTATGTTTTTCTCAATCTTACTATTGAATGTAATGTTACACACCCATACAATGCGCACCACCCCGCGCTGTGTTTCAGAAACCTATCCTACATTGCCACTGCATGTTCCCTGACCTCCCCATGCTGACCAACCTGCGGTGCTTTTCCGCATCCTACATTGCCACTCACTACCTATCCTAATTCAGACCCTCCGATTCACACCACCCCGTGATGTTTTTCTCACTCCTACTATTGAATGTAATGTTACACATCCATACAATTCCCACCACCCCGCAATGTTTTTCAGAAACCTATCCTACATTGCCAATGCATGTTCCCTGACCTCACCATGTTGACCACCCCACGGTGCTTTTATCCATCCTAAATTGCCACTCACTGTCTATCCTATTTCAGACCCTCCGATTCAAACCACCCTGTGATGTTTTTCTAACTCCTAGTAGTGAATGTAATGTTACACACCCATACAATGCGCACCAACCCATGAAGTGTTTCTCACTCCTACTAGTGAATGTAATGTTACACACACATACAATGCGCACCACTCCGCGATGTTTTTCAGAAACCTATCCTTCATTGCCACTGCATGTTCCCTGACTTCCCCATGCTGACCACCCCGCGGTGCTTTTCTCCATGCTACATTGCCTCTCACTGCCTATTCTAATTCACACCCTCCGATTCGCACCACCTCGTGATGTTTTTCTAACTCTTACTATTGAATGTAATGTTACACACCCATACAATGCGCACCACCCCGCGATGTTTTTCAGAAACCTATCCTACATTGCCACTGCATGTTCCCTGACTTCCCCATGCTGACCACCCCGAGGGGCTTTTCTCCATCCTACATTGCCTCTCACTGCCTATTCTAATTCAGACCCTCCGATTCGCACCACCTCGTGATGTTTTTCTCACTCCTACTATTGAATGTAATGTTACACACCCATACAATGCGCACCACCCCGCGATGTTTTTCAGAAACCTATCCTACATTGCCACTGCATGTTCCCAGACCTCCCCGTTTTGACCACCCCGCGGTGCTTTTCTCCATCCTACATTGCCTCTCACTGCCTATTCTAATTCACACCCTCCGATTCGCACCACCTCGTGATGTTTTTCTCACTCCTACTAGTGAATGTAATGTTACACACACATACAATGCGCACCACCCCGTGATGTTTTTCTCCTCCTACTGGTGAATCTAATGTTACAAACCAATACAATGCGCACCACCCGGCGATGTTTTTCAGGAATCTATCCTACATTGCCACTGCATGTTCCCTGACTTCCCCATGCTGACCACCCCGAGGGGCTTTTCTCCATCCTACATTGCCTCTCACTGCCTATTCTAATTCAGACCCTCCGATTCGCACCACCTCGTGATGTTTTTCTAACTCCTACTACTGAATGTAATGTTACACACCCATACAATGCGCACCAACCCATGATGTGTTTCTCACTCCTACTAGTGAATGTAATGTTACACACCCATACAATGCGCACCACCGCCGGATGTTTTTCAGAAACCTATCCTACATTGCCACTGCATGTTCCCTGACTTCCCCATGCTGACCACCCCAAGGTGCTCTTCTCCATCCTACATTGCCACTCACTTCCTATCCTAATTCAGACGCTCCGATTCACACCACCCCGTGATGTTTTTCTCACTCTTACTAGTGAATGTAAAGTTACACACCAATACAATGCGAACCACACCACGATGTTTTTCTCACTCCTACTAGTGAATGTAATGTTACACACCCATACAATGCGCACCACCCCGCGATGTTTTTCAAAAACCTATCCTACATTTCCACTGCATGTTCCCTGACCTCCCCATGCTGACCAACCCGTGGTGCTTTTCTCCATCCTACATTGCCACTCACTGCCTATGTTAATTCATACCCTCCGATTCACACCACCCCGTTTTGTTTTTCTCACTCTTACTAGTGAATGTAATGTTACACACCCATACAATGAGCACCTCCCCGCGATGTTTTTCAGAAACCTATCCTATATTGCCACTGCATGTTCCCTGTCCTCACCATGCTGAGCACACCGCGGTGCTTTTATCCATCCTAAATTGCCACGCACTGCCTATCCTAATTCAGATCCTCCTATTCAAACCACCCCGTAATGTTTTTCTCACTCCTACTAGTGAATGTAATGTTACACACCCATACAATGCGCACCACCCCATGATGTGTTTCTCACTCCTACTAGTGAATGTAATGTTACACACCCATACAGTTCGCACCACCCCGCGATGTTTTTCAGAAACCTATCCTTCATTGCTACTGCATGTTCCCTGACCTCCCCATGCTGAGCACCCCGCGGTGCTTTTCTCC
The DNA here is from genome assembly GCF_034190915.1 of Cavia porcellus. Lineage (NCBI taxonomy): Eukaryota > Metazoa > Chordata > Mammalia > Rodentia > Caviidae > Cavia > Cavia porcellus. The sequence continues at coordinate 70,748,979 of NW_026947502.1, forward strand.
ATCCTACATTGCCTCTCACTGCATATCCTAATTCAGACCCACCGATTCACACCACCCCGTGATGTTTTTCTCTCTCCTACTAGTGAATGTAATGTTACACACCCATACAATGCGCATCACCCCGCGATGTTTTTCAGAAACCTATCCTACATTGCCACTGCATGTTCCCAGACTTTCCCATGCTGACCACCCCGTGGTGCTTTTCTCCATCCTACATTGCCACTCACTTCCTATCTTAATTCAGACCCTCCGATTCACACCACCCCGTGATGATTTTCTCACTCCTACTACTGAATGTAATGTTACACACACATACAATGCGCACCACCCCGCAATGTTTTTCAGAAACCTATCCTACATTGCCACTGCATGTTCCCTGACCTCCACATGCTGACCACCCGCGGTGCTTTTCTCCATCCTACATTGCCACTCACTACCTATCCTAATTCAGACCCTCCAATTCACACCACCCCGTGATGTTTTTCTCACTCCTACTGGTGAATGTAATGTTACACACCCATACAATGCGCACCACCCCCGGATGTTTATCTCACTCCTACTAGTGAATGTAATGTTACACACCCATCCAATGCACACCACCCCGCGATGTTTTTCAGAAACCTATCCTTCATTGCCCCTGCATGTTCCCTGACCACCCCATGTTGACCACCCCGCGGTGCTTTTCTCCATCCTACGTTGCCACTCACTGCCTATCGTAATTCAGACCCTCCGATTCACACCACCCCGTGATGTTTTTCTCACTCCTACCAGTGAATGTAATGTTACCCACCCATACAATGCGCACGACCACACGATGTTTTTCAGAAACCTATCCTACATTGCCACTGCATGTTCCCTGACCTCCCCATGCTGACCACCCCGCGTTGCTTTTCTCCATCCTACATTGCCACTCACTGCCTATCCTAATTCAGACCCTCCGATTCACACCACCCTGTGATGTTTTTCTCACTCCTACTAGTGAATGTATTGTTACACACCCATGCAATGCTCACCACCCTGCGATGTTTTTCAGAAACCGATCCTACATTACCACTGCATGTCCATGACCTCCCCATGCTGACCACCCCGCGGTGTTTTTCTCCATCCTACATTGCCACTCACTGCCTATCCTAATTCAGACCCTCCGATTCAAACCACCCCATGATGTTTTTCTCACTCCTACTTGTGAATGTAATGTTACACACCCATACAATGCGCACCACCCCATGATGTGTTTCTCACTCCTACTAGTGAATGTAATGTTACACACACATACAATGCGAACCACCCTGCGATGTTTTCAGAAACCTATCCTACATTACCACTGCATGTTCCATGACCTCCCCATGCTGACCACCCCACCGTGTTTTTCTCCATCCTACATTGCCACTCACTGCCTATCCTAATTCAGACCCTCCGATTCAAACCCCCCGTGATGTTTTTCTCACTCCTACTTGTGAATGTAATGTAACACACCCATACAATGCGCACCACCCCATGATGTGTTTCTCACTCCTACTAGTGAATGTAAAGTTACACACCCATACAATGTGCACAACCCCGCGATGTTTTTCAGAAACCTATCCTACATTGCCACTGCATGTTCCCTGACCTCCACATGCTGACCACCCCGCGGTGCTTTTCTCCATCCTACATTGCCTCTCACTGCATATCCTAATTCAGACCCACCGATTCACACCACCCCGTGATGTTTTTCTCTCTCCTACTAGTGAATGTAATGTTACACACCCATACAATGCGCACCACCCCGCGATGTTTTTCAGAAACCTATCCTACATTGCCACTGCATGTTCCCTGACCTCCCCATGCTGCCCAACCCGCGGTGCTTTTCTGCATCCTACATTGCCACTCACTGCCTATCCTAATTCAGACCCTCCGATTCACACCACCCCGTGATGTTTTTCTCACTCCTACTCGTGAATGTAATGTTACACACCCATGCAATGCGCACCACCCCGCGATGTTTTTCAGAAACCTATCCTACATTGCCACTGCATGTTCCCTGACCTCCCCATGCTGACCACCCGCGGTGCTTTTCTCCATCCTACATTGCCACTCACTGCCTATCCTAATTCAGACCCTCCAATTCACACCACCCCATGATGTTTTTCTCACTCCTACTGGTGAATGTAATGTTACACACCCATACAATGCGCACCACGCCGCGATGTTTTTCAAAAACCTATCCTACATTGCCACTGCATGTTCCCTGACCTCCCTATGCTGACCACCCGGAGGTGCTTTTCTCCATCCTACATTGCCACTCACTTCCTATCCTAATTCAGACGCTCCGATTCACACCACCCCGTGATGTTTTTCTCACTCTTACTAGTGAATGTAATTTTACACACCCATACAATGCGCACCACACCACAATGTTTTTCTCACTCCTACTAGTGAATGTAATGTTACACACCCATACAATGCGCACAACCCCGCGATGTTTCTCAGAAACCTATCCTACATTGCCACTGCATGTTCCCTGACCTTCACATGCTGACCACCCCGCGGTGCTTTTCTCCATCCTACATTGCCTCTCACTGCATATCCTAATTCAGACCCACCGATTCACACCACCCCGTGATGTTTTTCTCTCTCCTACTAGTGAACGTAATGTTACACACATATACAATGCGCACCACCCCGCGATGTTTTTCAGAAACCTATCCTAAATTGCCACTGCATGTTCCCTGACCTCCCCATGCTGCCCAACCCGCGGTGCTTTTCTGCATCCTACATTGCCACTCACTGTCTATCCTAATTCAGACCCTCCGATTCACACCACCCCGTGATGTTTTTCTCACTCCTACTCGTGAATGTAATGTTACACACCCATGCAATGCGCACCACCCTGCGATGTTTTTCAGAAACCTATCCTACATTGCCACTGCATGTTCCCAGACTTTCCCATGCTGACCACCTCGCGGTGCTTTTCTGCATCCTACATTGCCACTCACTTCCTATCTTAATTCAGACCCTCCGATTCACACCACCCCGTGATGTTTTTCTCACTCCTACTACTGAATGTTATGTTACACACACATACAATGCGCACCACCCTGCGATGTTTTTCAGAAACCTTTCCTACATTGCCACTGCATGTTCCCTGACCTCCCCATGCTGACCACCCGCGGTGCTTTTCTCCATCCTACATTGCCACTCACTGCCTATCCTAATTCTGACCCTCCAATTCACACCACCCCATGATGTTTTTCTCACTCCTACTAGTGAATGTAATGTTACACACCCATACAATGCGCACCATCCCTCGATGTTTTTCAGAATCCTGTCCTACATTGCCACTGCATGTTCCCTGACTTCCCCATGGTGACCACCCCGCGGTGCTTTTCTCCATCCTACATTGCCTCTCACTGCATATCCTAATTCAGACCCACCGATTCACACCACCCCGTGATGTTTTTCTCTCTCCTACTAGTGAACGTAATGTTACACACATATACAATGCGCACCACCCCGCGATGTTTTTCAGAAACCTATCCTAAATTGCCACTGCATGATCCCTGACTTCCCCATACTGACCAACCCGAGGTGCTTTTCTCCATCCTACATTGCCACTCACTTCCTATCCTAATTCAGACGCACCGATTCACAGCACCCCGTGATGTTTTTCTCACTCTTACAAGTGAATGTAAAGTTACACACCCATACAATGTGCACCACACCACAATGTTTTTCTCACTCCTACTAGTGAATGTAATGTTACACACCCATGCAATGCGCACCACAACGCGATGTTTTTCAGAAACCTATCCTACATTGCCACTGCATGTTCCCAGACTTTCCCTTGCTGACCACCCCGCGGTGCTTTTCTCCATCCTACATTGCCACTCACTTCCTATCTTAATTCAGACCCTCCGATTCACACCACCCCGTGATGTTTTTCTCACTCCTACTACTGAATGTAATGTTACACACACATACAATGCGCACCACCCCGCGATGTTTTTCAGAAACCTATCCTACATTGCCACTGCATGTTCCCTGACCTCCCCATGCTGACCACACGCGGTGCTTTTCTCCATCCTACATTGCCACTCACTGCCTATCCTAATTCAGACCCTCCAATTCACACCACCCTGTGATGTTTTTCTCACTCCTACTGGTGAATGTAATGTTACACACCCATACAATGCCCACCACCCCCGGATGTTTATCTCACTCCTACTAGTGAATGTAATGTTACACACCCATACAAATCGCACCACCCCATGATGTGTTTCTCACTCCTACTAGTGAATGTAATGTTACACACCCATACAATGCGCACCACCCTGAGATGTTTTTCAGAAACGTATCCTACATTGCCACTGCATGTTTCCTGACCTCCACATGCTGAAAACCCCACGGTGTTTTTCTCCATCCTTCATTGCCACTAACTGCCTATCCTAATTCAGGCCCTCCGATTCACACCACCCCGTGACGTTTTTCTCACTTCTAGTTGTGAATGTAATGTTACACACCCATACAATGCGCACCACCACGCGATGTTTTTCAGAAACCTATCCTACATTGCCACTGCATGTTCCCTGGCCTCCCCATGCTGACAACCCCGCGGTGCTTTTATCCATCCTACATTGCCACTCACTGCCTATCCTAATTCAGACTCTCTGATTCACAACACACCGTGAGGTTTTTCTCACTCCTACTAGTGAATGTAATGTTACACACCCATACAATGCGCACCACCCCGCGATGGTTTTCAGAAAGCTATCCTACATTGCCACTGCATGTTCCCTGACCTCCCCATGATGACCAGCCCGCGGTGCTTTTCTCCATCCTACATTGCCACTCACTGCCTATCCTAATTCAGACCCTCCGATTCACACCACCCCGTGATGTTTTTTTCACTCCTACTTGTGAATGTAATGTTACACACCCATACAATGCGCACACTGCACGATGTATTTCAGAAACCTATACTAAATTGTCACTGCCTGCTCCCTGACCTCCACATGCTGACCAACCCGCGCAGCTTTTCTCCATCCTACATTGCCCCTCACTGCCTATCCTAATTCAGAACCTCAGATTCACACCACCCCGTGATGTGTTTTTCACTCCTACTTGTGAATGTAATGTTACACACCCATACAATACGCACCACGCCGCCATGTTTTTCAAAAACCTATCCTACATTGCCACTGCATGTTCCCTGACTTCCCCATGCTGACCACCCCGCGGTGCTTTTCTCCATCCTTCATTGCCACTCACTGCCTATCCTAATTCAGACCCTAATATTCACACCACCCCGTGATGTTTTTCTCACTACTACTAGTGAATGTAATGTTACACACCCATACAATGCGCACCACCCCTGGATGATTTTCAGAAACGTATCCTACATTGCCACTGCATGTTCCCTGACTTCCCCATGCTGACCACCCCGAGGTGCTTTTCTCCATCCTACATTGCCACTCACTTCCTATCCTAATTCAGACCCTCCAATTCACACCATCCCGTGATGTTTTTCTCACTCCTACTAGTGAATGTAATGTTACACATCCATACAATGCGCACCACCCCGTGATGTTTTTCTCACTCCTACTAGTGAATGTAATGTTACACACCCATACAATGCACACCACCCCGCGTTTTTTTTCAGAAACCTATCCCTCATTTCCACTGCTAGTTCCCTGACCTCCCCATGCTGACCACCCCGCGGTGCTTTTCTCCATCCTACATTGCCACTCACTGCCTATCCTATTTAGACCCTCCGATTCACACCACCCAGTTATGTTTTTCTCCTCCTACTGGTGAATGTAATGTTACAAACCAATACAATGCGCACCACCCCGCGATGTTTTTAAGGAACCTATCCTACATTGTCACTGCATGTTCCCTGACCTCCACATGCTGACCACTCCGCGGTGCTTTTCCCCATCCTACATTGCCACTCAATGCCTATCCTAATTCAGACCCTCCGATTCACACCACCCCGTGATGTTTTTCTCACTCCTACAAGTGAATGTAATGTTACATACCCATACAATGCGCACCAACAGTGATGTTTTTCAGAATCCTATCCTACATTGCCACTGCATGTTCCCTGACCTCCCCATGCAGACCAACCCGCAGTGCTTTTCTCCATCCTACTTTGCCACTCACTGCCTATCCTAATTCAGTCACTACGATTCACACCACCCCGTGATGTTTTTCTCACTCCTACTAGTGAATGTAATGTTACACACCCATACAATGCGCACCACCCCATGATGTGTTTCTCACTCCTACTACTGAATGTAATGTTACACACCCATACAATGCGCACAATCCCGGGATGTTTTTCAGAAACCTATCCTACATTGCCACTGCATGTTCCCTGACCTCCACATGCTGACCAACCCGCGGTGCTTTTCTCCATCCTACATTGCCACTCGCTGCCTATCCTAATTCAGATCCTCCAATTCACACCACCCCGTGATGTTTTTCTCACTCCTACTGGTGAATGTAATGTTACACACACATACAATGCGCACACCCCGCGATGTGTTTCAGAAACCTATCCTAAATTGTCACTGCCTGTTCCCCGACCTCCCCATGCTGACCACCCCGCGGTGCTTTTCTCCATCCTACATTGCCACTCACTGCCTATCCTAATTCAGACCCTCCGATTCACACCACCCCATGATGTTTTTCTCACTCCTACTAGTGAATGTAATGTTACACACCCATACAATGCACACCACCCCATGATGTGTTTCTCACTCCTACTAGTGAAGGTAATGTTACACAACCATACAATTCGCACCACCCCGAGATGTTTTTCAGAAACGTATCCTACATTGCCCCTGCATGTTTCCTGACCTCCACATGCTGAACACCCCACGGTGTTTTTCTCCATACTTCATTGCCACTAACTGCCTATCCTAAATCAGGCCCTCCGATTCACACCACCCCGTGACGTTTTTCTCACTTCTACTTGTGAATGTAATGTTACACACCCATTCAATGCGCACCACCCTGCGATGTTTTTCAGAAAACTATCCTACATTACCACTGCATGTTCCCTGACCTCCCCATGCTGACAACCCCGCGGTGATTTTATCCATCCTACCTTGCCACTCACTGCCTATCCTAATTCAGACTCTCTGATTCACAACACCCCGTGAGGTTTTTCTCACTCCTACTAGTGAATGTAATGTTACACACCCATACAATGCGCACCACCCCGCGATGGTTTTCAGAAAGCTATCCTACATTGCCACTGCATGTTCCCTGACCTCCCCATGCTGACCACCGCGCGGTGCTTTTCTCCATCCTACATTGCCACTCATTGCCTATCCTAATTCAGACCTTCAATTCACACCACCCTGTGATGTTTTTTCACTCCTACTGGTGAATGTAATGTTACACACCCATACAATGCGCACCACGCCGCGATGTTTTTCAAAAACCTATCCTACATTGCCACTGCATGTTCCCTGACTTCCCCATGCTGACCACCCCGCGGTGCTTTTCTCCATCCTTCATTGCCACTCACTGCCTATCCTAATTCAGACCGTAATATTCACACCACCCCGTGATGTTTTTCTCACTCCTACTAGTGAATGTAATGTTACACACCCATACAATGCGCACCACCCCGCGATGTTTTTCAGAATCCTGTCCTACATTGCCACTGCATGTTCCCTGACCTCCCAATGGAGACCACCCCGCGGTGCTTTTCTCCATCCTACATTGCACTCACTGCCTATCCTAATTCAGACCCTCCGATTTACACCAAGCCATGATATTTTTCTCACTCCTACTAGTGAATGTAATGTTACACACCCATACAATGCGCACCACCCCGCGATGTTTTTCAGAAACCAATCCTATATTGCCACTGCATGTTCCCTGACCTCACCATGCTGAGCACACCGCGGTGCTTTTATCCATCCTAAATTGCCACGCACTGCCTATCCTAATTCAGATCCTCCTATTCAAACCACCCCTTGATGTTTTTCTCACTCCTACTAGTGAATGTAATATTACACACCCATACAATGCGCACCACCCCATGATGTGTTTCTCACTCCTACTAGTGAATGTAATGTTACACACCCATACAATTCGCACGACCCCGCGATGTTTTTCAGAAACCTATCCTTCATTGCTACTGCATGCTCCCTGACCTCCCCATGCTGACCACCCCGCGGTGCTTTTCTCCATCCTACATTGCCTCTCACTGCCTATCCTAATTCAGACCCTCTGATTCACACCACCCCGTGATGTTTTTCTCACTCCTACTCGTGAATGTAATGTTACACACCCATGCAATGCGCACCACAACGCGATGTTTTTCAGAAACCTATCCTACATTGCCACTGCATGTTCCCAGACTTTCCCATGCTGACCACCCCGCGGTGCTTTTCTCCATCCTACATTGCCACTCACTTCCTATCTTAATTCAGACCCTCCGATTCACACCACCCCGTGATGTTTTTCTTACTCCTACTACTGAATGTAATGTTACACACACATACAATGGGCACCACCCCGCGATGTTTTTCAGAAACCTATCCTACATTGCCACTGCATGTTCCCTGACCTCCCCATTCTGACCACCCGCGGTGCTTTTCTCCATCGTACATTGCCACTCACTGCCTATCCTAATTCAGACCCTCCAATTCACACCACCCCGTGATGTTTTTCTCACTCCTACTGGTGAATGTAATGTTACACACCCATACAATGCGCACCACCCCGTGATGTTTTTCAGAAACCTATCCTACATTGCCACTGCATGTTCCCTTAACTCCCCATGCTGACCACCCGCGGTGATTTTCTCCATCCTACATTGCCACTCACTGCCTATCCTAATTCAAACCCTCCGATTCACACCACCCTGTGATGTTTTTCTCACTCCTACTGGTGAAGGTAATGTTACACACCCATACAATGCGCACCACCCCGCGATGTTTTTCAGAAACCTATCCTACATTGCCACTGCATGTTCCCTGACCTCCCCATGCTGCCCAACCCGCGGTGCTTTTCTCCATCCTCCATTGCCACTCACTGCCTATGCTAATTCAGACCCTCCGATTCACACCACCCCGTGATGTTTTTCTCACTCCTACTCGTGAATGTAATGTTACACACCCATGCAATGCGCACCACCCCGCGATGTTTTTCAGAAACCTATCCTACATTGCCACTGCATGTTCCCAGACTTTCCCATGCTGACCACCCCGCGGTGCTGTTCTCCATCCTACATTGCCACTCACTTCCTATCTTAATTCAGACCCTCCGATTCACACCACCCCGTGATGTTTTTCTCACTCCTACTAGTGAATGTAATGTTACACACCCATACAATGCGCACCACCCCGCGATGTTTTTCAGAAACCTATCCTACATTGCCACAGCATGTTCCCTGACCTCCCCATGCTGACCACCCGCGGTGCTTTTCTCCATCCTACATTGCCACTCACTGCCTATCGTAATGCAGACCCTCCAATTCACACCACCCCGTGATGTTTTTCTCACTCCTACTGGTGAATGTAATGTTACACCCCAATACAATGCGCACCACCCCCGGATGTTTATATCACTCCTACTAGTGAATGTAATGTTACACACCCATCCAATGCACACCACCCCGCGATGTTTTTCAGAAACCTATCCTTCATTGCCACTGCATGTTCCCTGACCACCCCATGTTGACCACCCCGCAGTGATTTTCTCCATCCTACGTTGCCACTCACTGCCTATCCTAATTCAGACCCTCCGATTCACACCACCCCATGATTTTTTCTCCCTCCTACTAGTGAATGTAATGTTACACACCCATCCAATGCACACCACCCCGCGATGTTTTTCAGAAACCTATCCTTCATTGCCACTGCATGTTCCCTGACCACCCCATGTTGACCACCCCGCAGTGATTTTCTCCATCCTACGTTGCCACTCACTGCCTATCCTAATTCAGTCCCTACGATTCACACCACCCCGTGATGTTTTTCTCACTCCTATGAGTGAATGTAATGTTACACACCCATACAATGTTCACCACCCTGCGATGTTTTTCAGAAACCTATCCTATATTGCCACTGCATGTTCCCTGACCTCACCATGCTGAGCACACCGCGGTGCTTTTATCCATCCTAAATTGCCACGCACTGCCTATCCTAATTCAGATCCTCCTATTCAAACCACCCCTTGATGTTTTTCTCACTCCTACTAGTGAATGTAATATTACACACCCGTACAATGCGCACCACCCCATGATGTGTTTCTCACTCCTACTAGTGAAAGTAATGTTACACACCCATACAATTCGCACCACCCCGCGATGTTTTTCAGAAACCTATCCTTCATTGCTACTGCATGTTCCCTGACCTCCCCATGCTGACCACCCCGCGGTGCTCTTCTCCATCCTACATTGCCTCTCACTGCCTATCCTAATTCAGACCCACCGATTCACATCACCCCGTGATGTTTTTCTCTCTCCTACTAGTGAATGTAATGTTACACACCCATACAATGGCACCCACCCGCGATGTTTTTCAGAAACTTATCCTACATTGCAACTACATGTTCCCTGACCTCCCCAGCTGACCACCTCGCGGTGCTTTTCTCCATCCTACATTGCCACTCACTGCCTATCCTATTTCAGACCCTCCGATTCACACCACCCCGTGATGTTTTTCTCACTCCTACTGGTGAATGTAATGTTATACACCCATACAATGCGCACCACTCCGCAATGTTTTTCAGAAACCTATCCTACATTGCCACTGCATGTTCCCTGACCTCCCCATGCTGACCACCCGCGGTGCTTTTCTCCATCCTACTTTGCCACTCACTGCCTATCCTAATTCAAACCCTCCGATTCACACCACCCCGTGATGTTTTTCTCACTCCTACTGGTGAATGTAATGTTACACACCCATACAATGCGCACCACCCCATGATGTGTTTCTCACTCCTACTACTGAATGTAATGTTACACACCCATACAGTTCGCACCACCCCGCGATGTTTTTCAGAAACCTATCCTTCATTGCTACTGCATGTTCCCTGACCTCCCCATACTGACCACCCCGCGGTGCTTTTCTCCATCCTACCTTGCCACTCACTGCCTATCCTAATTCAGACCCTCCGATTCACACCACCCCATGATTTTTTCTCCCTCCTACTAGTGAATGTAATGTTACACACCAATACAATGCGCACCACCCCCGGATGTTTATATCACTCCTACTAGTGAATGTAATGTTACACACCCATCCAATGCACACCACCCCGCGATGTTTTTCAGAAACCTATCCTTCATTGCCACTGCATGTTCCCTGACCACCCCATGTTGACCACCCCGCAGTGATTTTCTCCATCCTACGTTGCCACTCACTTCCTATCTTAATTCAGACCCTCCGATTAACACCACCCCGTGATGTTTTTCTCACTCCTACTACTGAATGTAATGTTACACACACATACAATGCGCACCACCCCGCGATGTTTTTCAGAAACCTATCCTACATTGCCACTGCATGTTCCCTGACCTCCCCATGCTGACCACACGCGGTGCTTTTCTCCATCCTACATTGCCACTCACTGCCTATCGTAATGCAGACCCTCCAATTCACACCACCCCGTGATGTTTTTCTCACTCCTACTGGTGAATGTAATGTTACACACCAATACAATGCGCACCACCCCCGGATGTTTATATCACTCCTACTAGTGAATGTAATGTTACACACCCATCCAATGCACACCACCCCGCGATGTTTTTCAGAAACCTATCCTTCATTGCCACTGCATGTTCCCTGACCACCCCATGTTGACCACCCCGCAGTGATTTTCTCCATCCTACGTTGCCACTCACTGCCTATCCTAATTCAGACCCTCTGATTCACACCACCCCATGATTTTTTCTCCCTCCTACTAGTGAATGTAATGTTACACACCCATCCAATGCACACCACCCCGCGATGTTTTTCAGAAACCTATCCTTCATTGCCACTGCATGTTCCCTGACCACCCCATGTTGACCAACCCGCAGTGATTTTCTCCATCCTACGTTGCCACTCACTGCCTATCCTAATTCAGTCCCTACGATTCACACCACCCCGTGATGTTTTTCTCACTCCTATGAGTGAATGTAATGTTACACACCCATACAATGTTCACCACCCTGCGATGTTTTTCAGAAACCTATCCTATATTGCCACTGCATGTTCCCTGACCTCACCATGCTGAGAACACCGCGGTGCTTTTATCCATCCTAAATTGCCACGCACTGCCTATCCTAATTCAGATCCTCCTATTCAAACCACCCCTTGATGTTTTTCTCACTCCTACTAGTGAATGTAATATTACACACCCATACAATGCGCACCACCCCATGATGTGTTTCTCACTCCTACTAGTGAAAGTAATGTTACACACCCATACAATTCGCACCACCCCGCGATGTTTTTCAGAAACCTATCCTTCATTGCTACTGCATGTTCCCTGACCTCTCCATGCTGACCACCCCGCGGTGCTCTTTCCATCCTACATTGCCTCTCACTGCCTATCCTAATTCAGACCCACCGATTCACATCACCCCGTGATGTTTTTCTCTCTCCTACTAGTGAATGTAATGTTACACACCCATACAATGGCACCCACCCGCGATGTTTTTCAGAAACTTATCCTACATTGCAACTGCATGTTCCCTGACCTCCCCAGCTGACCACCTCGCGGTGCTTTTCTCCATCCTACATTGCCACTCACTGCCTATCCTATTTCAGACCCTCCGATTCACACCACCCCGTGATATTTTTCTCACTCCTACTGGTGAATGTAATGTTATACACCCATACAATGCGCACCACTCCGCAATGTTTTTCAGAAACCTATCCTACATTGCCACTGCATGTTCCCTGACCTCCCCATGCTGACCACCCGCGGTGCTTTTCTCCATCCTACTTTGCCACTCACTGCCTATCCTAATTCAAACCCTCCGATTCACACCACCCCGTGATGTTTTTCTCACTCCTACTGGTGAATGTAATGTTACACACCCATACAATGCGCACCACCCCATGATGTGTTTCTCACTCCTACAACTGAATGTAATGTTATACACCCATACAGTTCGCACCACCCCGCCATGTTTTTCAGAAACCTATCCTTCATTGCTACTGCATGTTCCCTGACCTCCCCATACTGACCACCCCGCGGGGCTTTTCTACATCCTACATTGCCTCTCACTGCCTATCCTAATTCAGACCCACCGATTCACACCACCCCGTGATGTTTTTCTCTCTCCTACTAGTGAATGTAATGTTACACACCCATACAATGGCACCAACCCGCGATGTTTTTCAGAAACCTATCCTACATTGCAACTGCATGTTCCCTGAACTCCCCAGCTGACCACCTCGCGGTGCTTTTCTCCATCCTACATTGCCACTCACTACCTATCCTATTTCAGACCCACCGATTCACACCACCCCGTGATGTTTTTCTCTCTCCTACTAGTGAATGTAATGTTACACACCCATTCAATGCGCACCACCCCGCGATGTTTTTCAGAAACCTATCCTATATTGCCTCTGCATGTTCCCTGACCTCACCATGCTGAGCACACCGCGGTGCTTTTCTCCATCCTACATTGCCACTCACTACCTATCCTATTTCAGACCCTCCGATTCACACCAACCCGTGATGTTTTTCTCACTCCTACTGGTGAATGTAATTTTACACACCCATACAATGCGCACCAACCCGCGATGTTTTTCAGAAACCAATCCTATATTGCCACTGCATGTTCCCTGACCTCACCATGCTGAGCACACCGCGGTGCTTTTATCCATCCTAAATTGCCAAGCACTGCCTATCCTAATTCAGATCCTCCTATTCAAACCACCCCTTGATGTTTTTCTCACTCCTACTAGTGAATGTAATATTACACACCCATACAATGCGCACCACCCCATGATGTGTTTCTCACTCCTACTAGTGAACGTAATGTTACACACCCATACAATTCGCACCACCCCGCGATGTTTTTCAGAAACCTATCCTTCAGTGCTACTGCATGCTCCCTGACCTCCCCATGCTGACCACCCCGCGGTGCTTTTCTCCATCCTACATTGCCTCTCACTGCCTATCCTAATTCAGACCCACCGATTCACACCACCCCGTGATGTTTTTCTCTCTGCTACTAGTGAATGTAATGTTACACACCCATACAATGGCACCAACCCGCGATGTTTTTCAGAAACTTATCCTACATTGCAACTGCATGTTCCCTGACCTCCCCAGCTGACCACCTCGCGGTGCTTTTCTCCATCCTACATTGCCACTCACTGCCTATTCTAATTCAGACCCTCCGATTCACACCACCCCGTGATATTTTTCTCACTCCTACTGGTGAATGTAATGTTACACACCCATACAATGCGCACCACCCCGCGATGTTTTTCAGAAACCTATCCTACATTGCCACTGCATGTTCCCTGACCTCCCCATGCTGACCACCCGCGGTGCTTTTCTCCATCCTACTTTGCCACTCACTGCCTATCCTAATTCAAACCCTCCGATTCACACCACCCCGTGACGTTTTTCTCACTCCTACTGGTGAATGTAATGTTACACACCAATACAATGCGCACCACCCCCGGATGCTTATATCACTCCTACTAGTGAATGTAATGTTACACACCCATCCAATGCACACCACCCCGCGATGTTTTTCAGAAACCTATCCTTCATTGCCACTGCATGTTCCCTGACCACCCCATGTTGACCACCCCGCAGTGATTTTCTCCATCCTACGTTGCCACTCACTGCCTATCCTAATTCAGACCCTCCGATTCACACCACCCCATGATTTTTTCTCCCTCCTACTAGTGAATGTAATGTTACACACACATCCAATGCACACCACCCCGCGATGTTTTTCAGAAAACTATCCTTCATTGCCACTGCATGTTCCCTGACCACCCCATGTTGACCACCCCGCAGTGATTTTCTCCATCCTACGTTGCCACTCACTGCCTATCCTAATTCAGTCCCTACGATTCACACCACCCCGTGATGTTTTTCTCACTCCTATGAGTGAATGTAATGTTACACACCCATACAATGTTCACCACCCTGCGATGTTTTTCAGAAACCTATCCTATATTGCCACTGCATGTTCCCTGACGTCACCATGCTGAGCACACCGCGGTGCTTTTATCCATCCTAAATTGCCACGCACTGCCTATCCTAATTCAGATCCTCCTATTCAAACCACCCCTTGATGTTTTTCTCACTCCTACTAGTGAATGTAATATTACACACCCATACAATGCGCACCACCCCATGATGTGTTTCTCACTCCTACTAGTGAAAGTAATGTTACACACCCATACAATTCGCACCACCCCGCGATGTTTTTCAGAAACCTATCCTTCATTGCTACTGCATGTTCCCTGACCTCCCCATGCTGACCACCCCGCGGTGCTCTTCTCCATCCTACATTGCCTCTCACTGCCTATCCTAATTCAGACCCACCGATTCACATCACCCCGTGATGTTTTTCTCTCTCCTACTAGTGAATGTAATGTTACACACCCATACAATGGCACCCACCCGCGATGTTTTTCAGAAACGTATCCTACATTGCAACTGCATGTTCCCTGACCTCCCCAGCTGACCACCTCGCGGTGCTTTTCTCCATCCTACATTGCCACTCACTGCCTATCCTATTTCAGACCCTCCGATTCACACCACCCCGTGATGTTTTTCTCACTCCTACTGGTGAATGTAATGTTATACACCCATACAATGCGCACCACTCCGCAATGTTTTTCAGAAACCTATCCTACATTGCCACTGCATGTTCCCTGACCTCCCCATGCTGACCACCCGCGGTGCTTTTCTCCATCCTACTTTGCCACTCACTGCCTATCCTAATTCAAACCCTCCGATTCACACCACCCCGTGATGTTTTTCTCACTCCTACTGGTGAATGTAATGTTACACACCCATACAATGCGCACCACCCCATGATGTGTTTCTCACTCCTACTACTGAATGTAATGTTACACACCCATACAGTTCGCACCACCCCGCGATGTTTTTCAGAAACCTATCCTTCATTGCTACTGCATGTTCCCTGACCTCCCATACTGACCACCCCGCGGTGCTTTTCACCATCCTACATTGCCTCTCACTGCCTATCCTAATTCAGACCCACCGATTCACACCACCCCGTGATGTTTTTCTCTCTCCTACTAGTGAATGTAATGTTACACAACCATACAATGGCACCAACCCGCGATGTTTTTCAGAAACCTATCCTACATTGCAACTGCATGTTCCCTGAACTCCCCAGCTGACCACCTCGCGGTGCTTTTCTCCATCCTACATTGCCACTCACTACCTATCCTATTTCAGACCCACCGATTCACACCACCCCGTGATGTTTTTCTCTCTCCTACTAGTGAATGTAATGTTACACACCCATACAATGGGCACCACCCCGCGATGTTTTTCAGAAACCTATCCTATATTGCCTCTGCATGTTCCCTGACCTCACCATGCTGAGCACACCGCGGTGCTTTTCTCCATCCTACATTGCCACTCACTACCTATCCTATTTCAGACCCTCCGATTCACACCACCACGTGATGTTTTTCTCACTCCTACTGGTGAATGTAATTTTACACACCCATACAATGCGCACCAACCCGCGATGTTTTTCAGAAACCAATCCTATATTGCCACTGCATGTTCCCTGACCTCACCATGCTGAGCACACCGCGGTGCTTTTATCCATCCTAAATTGCCACGCACTGCCTATCCTAATTCAGATCCTCCTATTCAAACCACCCCTTGATGTGTTTCTCACTCCTACTAGTGAATGTAATATTACACACCCATACAATGCGCACCACCCCATGATGTGTTTCTCACTCCTACTAGTGAACGTAATGTTACACACCCATACAATTCGCACCACCCCGCGATGTTTTTCAGAAACCTATCCTTCAGTGCTACTGCATGCTCCCTGACCTCCCCATGCTGACCACCCCGCGGTGCTTTTCTCCATCCTACATTGCCTCTCACTGCCTATCCTAATTCAGACCCACCGATTCACACCACCCCGTGATGTTTTTCTCTCTGCTACTAGTGAATGTAATGTTACACACCCATACAATGGCACCAACCCAGGATGTTTTTCAGAAACTTATCCTACATTGCAACTGCATGTTCCCTGACCTCCCCAGCTGACCACCTCGCGGTGCTTTTCTCCATCCTACATTGCCACTCACTGCCTATCCTAATTCAGACCCTCCGATTCACACCACCCCGTGATATTTTTCTCACTCCTACTGGTGAATGTAATGTTACACACCCATACAATGCGCACCACCCCGCGATGTTTTTCAGAAACCTGTCCTACATTGCCACTGCATGTTCCCTGACCTCCCCATGCTGACCACCCGCGGTGCTTTTCTCCATCCTACTTTGCCACTCACTGCCTATCCTAATTCAAACCCTCCGATTCACACCACCCCGTGACGTTTTTCTCACTCCTACTGGTGAATGTAATGTTACACATCCATACAATGCGCACCACCCCATGATGTGTTTCTCACTCCTACTAGTGAATGTAATGTTACACACCCATACAGTTCGCACAACCCCGCGATGTTTTTCAGAAACCTATCCTTCATTGCTACTGCATGTTCCCTGACCTCCCCATGCTGACCACCCCGCGGTGCTTTTCTCCATCCTACATTGCCTCTCACTGCCTATCCTAATTCAGACCCACCGATTCACACCACCCCGTGATGTTTTTCTCTCTCCTACTAGTGAATGTAATGTTACACACCCATACAATGGCACCAACCCGCGATGTTTTTCAGAAACCTATCCTACATTGCAACTGCATGTTCCCTGATCTCCCAAGCTGACCACCTCGCGGTGCTTTTCTCCATCCTACATTGCCACTCACTACCTATCCTATTTCAGACCCTCCGATTCACACCACCCCGTGATGTTTTTCTTTTTTTTTTTTTTTTTTTTTTTTTTTTTTTTTTTTTATTTTTTTTTTTTTAATTTTTATTTAAGGAGAAAAGAAAAGAAAAAAAAACAGTGAAGGGGTACAAGTTATACAGATTTACAGAAGAAAAAAAATGCGCAGTAGGAAATCACTAGTTAATAGATTACATATTGCCATCTTAGAAATAATTGTTCAAGTCACAGAATTAAAGTTTGTAGAGTGGACATTCCAGCAATGATACTGCAAACAGTTCTGTTCAATGATCCATTAGAACTCTGTGATATCATTTTCTGTCTTATACATTTAAATATACATGCAGTTATATAGTTTAGAGCATTTTCTTTTCCTCTCTTTTGTACAGTGACTATTACACATTTTGGGTTTCATTGCTCCCACTGTTCTTATTGCTTTTTTTTTCTCACTCCTACTGGTGAATGTAATTTTACACACCCATACAATGCGCACCAACCCGCGATGTTTTTCAGAAACCTATCCTATATTGCCACTGCATGTTCCCTGACCTCACCATGCTGAGCACACCGCGGTGCTTTTATCCATCCTAAATTGCCACGCACTGCCAATCCTAATTCAGATCCTCCTATTCAAACCACCCCGTGATGTTTTTCTCACTCCTACTAGTGAATGTAATGTTACACACCCATTCAATGCGCACCACCCCATGATGTGTTTCTCACTCCTACTAGTGAATGTAATGTTACACACCCATACAGTTCGCAGCACCCCGCGATGTTTTTGAGAAAACTATCCTTCATTGCTCCTGCATGTTCCCTGACCTCCCCATGCTGACCACCCCGCGGTGCTTTTCTCCATCCTACATTGCCTCTCACTGCATATGCTAAATCAGACCCCCCGATTCACACTACCCCGTGATGTTTTTCTCTCTTCTACTAGTGAATGTAATGTTACACACCCATACAATGCGCACCACCCCGCGATGTTTTTCAGAAACCTATCCTACATTGCCACTGCATGTTCCCTGACCTCCCATTGCTGACCACCCCGCGGTGCTTTTCTCCGTCCTACATTGCCACTCACTGCCTCTCCTAATTCAGACCCTCCGATTCACACCACCCCGTGATGTTTTTCTCACTCCTACTGGTGAATGTAATGTTACACACCCATACAATGCGCACCACCCCATGATGTGTTTCTCACTCCTACTAGTGAATGTAATGTTACACACCCATACAGTTCGCACCACCCCGCGATGTTTTTCAGAAACCTATCCTTCATTGCTACTGCATGTTCCCTGACCTCCCCATGCTGACCACCTCGCGGTGCTTTTCTAAATCCTACATTGCCTCTCACTGCCTATCCTAATTCAGACCCACCGATTCACACCACCCCGTGAAGTTTTTCTCTCTCCTACTAGTGAATGTAATGTTACACACCCATACAATGGCACCAACCCGCGATGTTTTTCAGAAACCTATCTTACATTGCAACTGCATGTTCCCTGACCTCCCAATGCTGACCACCCGCGGTGCTTTTCTCCATCCTACATTGCCACTCACTGCCTATCCTAATTCAAACCCTCCGATTCACACCACCCCGTGATGTTTTTCTCACTCCTACTGGTGAACGTAATTTTACACACCCATACAATGCGCACCACCCCGCGATGTTTTTCAGAAACATATCCTACATTGCCACTGCATGTTCCCTGACCTCCCCATGCTGCCCAACCTGTGGTGCTTTTCTCCATCCTACATTGCCACTCACTGCCTATCCTAATTCAGACCCTCTGATTCACACCACCCCGTGATGTTTTTCTCACTCCTACTCGTGAATGTAATGTTACACACCCATGCAATGCGCACCACCCAGCGATGTTTTTCAGAAACCTATCCTACATTGCCACAGCATGTTCCCAGACTTTCCCATGCTGACCACCCCGCGGTGCTGTTCTCCATCCTACATTGCCACTCACTTCCTATCTTAATTCAGACCCTCCAATTCACACCACCACGTGATGTTTTTCTCACTCCTACTAGTGAATGTAATGTTACACACCCATACAATGCGCACCTCCCCGCGATGTTTTTCAGAAACCTATCCTACATTGCCACAGCATGTTCCCTGACCTCACCATGCTGACCACCCGCTGTGCTTTTCTCCATCCTACATTGCCACTCACTGCCTATCGTAATGCAGACCCTCCAATTCACACCACCCCGTGATGTTTTTCTCACTCCTACTGGTGAATGTAATGTTACACACCCATAAAATGCGCACCACCCCCGGATGTGTATCTCACTCCTACTAGTGAATGTAATGTTACACACCCATCCAATGCACACCACCCCGCGATGTTTTTCAGAAACCTATCCTTCATTGCCACTGCATGTTCCCTGACCACCCCATGTTGACCACCCCGCAGTGATTTTCTCCATCCTACGTTGCCACTCACTGCCTATCCTAATTCAGACCCTCCGATTCACACCACCCCATGATGTTTTTCTCACTCCTACTAGTGAATGTAAAGTTACACACCCATACAATGCGCACCACCACACGATGTTTTTCAGAAACATATCATACATTGCCACTGCATATTCCCTGACCTCCCCGTGCTGACCACCCCGCGGTGCTTTTCCCCATCCTACATTGCCACTCACTGCCTATCCTAATTCAGGCCCTCCGATTCACAATACCCCGTGATGTTTTTCTCACTCCTACTAGTGAATGTAATGTTACACACCCATACAATGCTCACCACCCTGCGATGTTTTTCAGAAACCTATCCTACATTACCACTGCATGTTCCATGACCTCCCCATGCTGACCACCCCGCGGTGCTTTTCCCCATCCTACATTGCCACTCACTGCCTATCCTAATTCAGGCCCTCCGATTCACACCACCCCGTGATGTTTTTCTCACTCCTACTAGTGAATGTAATGTTACACACCCATACAATGCTCACCACCCTGCGATGTTTTTCAGAAACCTATCCTACATTACCACTGCATGTTCCATGACCTCCCCATGCTGACCACCCCGCGGTGCTTTTCCCCATCCTACATTGCCACTCACTGCCTATCCTAATTCAGGCCCTCCGATTCACACCACCCCGTGATGTTTTTCTCACTCCTACTAGTGAATGTAATGTTACACACCCATACAATGCGCACCACCCCGCGATGTTTTTCAGAAACCTATCCTACATTGCCACTGCATGTTCCCTGACCTCACCATGCTGAGCACACCGCGGTGCTTTTATCCATCCTAAATTGCCACGCACTGCCTATCCTAATTCAGATCCTCCTATTCAAACCACCCCTTGATGTTTTTCTCACTCCTACTAGTGAATGTAATATTACACACCCATACAATGCGCACCACCCCATGATGTGTTTCTCACTCCTACTAGTGAATGTAATGTTACACACCCATACAATTCGCACCACCCCGCGATGTTTTTCAGAAACCTATCCTTCATTGCTACTGCATGCTCCCTTACCTCCCCATGCTGACCACCCCGCGGTGCTTTTCTCCATCCTACATTGCCTCTCACTGCCTATCCTATTTCAGACCCACCGATTCACACCACCCCGTGATGTTTTTCTCTCTGCTACTAGTGAATGTAATGTTACCCACCCATACAATGGCACCAACCCGCGATGTTTTTCAGAAACTTATCCTACATTGCAACTGCATGTTCCCTGACCTCCCCAGCTGACCACCTCGCGGTGCTTTTCTCCATCCTACATTGCCACTCACTGCCTATCCTAATTCAGACCCTCCGATTCACACCACCCCGTGATATTTTTCTCACTCCTACTGGTGAATGTAATGTTACACACCCATACAATGCGCACCACACCGCGATGTTTTTCAGAAACCTATCCTACATTGCCACTGCATGTTACCTGACCTCCCCATGCTGACCACCCGCGGTGCTTTTCTCCATCCTACTTTGCCACTCACTGCCTATCCTAATTCAAACCCTCCGATTCACACCACCCCGTGACGTTTTTCTCACTCCTACTGGTGAATGTAATGTTACACACCCATACAATGCGCACCACCCCATGATGTGTTTCTCACTCCTACTAGTGAATGTAATGTTACACACCCATACAGTTCGCACCACCCCGCGATGTTTTTCAGAAACCTATCCTTCATTGCTACTGCATGTTCCCTGACCTCCCCATGCTGACCACCCCGCGGGGCTTTTCTCCATCCTACATTGCCTCTCACTGCCTATCCTAATTCAGACCCACCGATTCACACCACCCCGTGATGTTTTTCTCTCTCCTACTAGTGAATGTAATGTTACACACCCATACAATGGCACCAACCCGCGATGTTTTTCAGAAACCTATCCTACATTGCAAGTGCATGTTCCCTGAACTCCCCAGCTGACCACCTCGCGGTGCTTTTCTCCATCCTACATTGCCACTCACTACCTATCCTATTTCAGACCCTCCGATTCACACCACCCCGTGATGTTTTTCTCACTCCTACTGGTGAATGTAATTTTACACACCCATACAATGCGCACCAACCCGCGATGTTTTTCAGAAACCTATCCTATATTGCCACTGCATGTTCCCTGACCTCACCATGCTGAGCACACCGCGGTGCTTTTATCCATCCTAAATTGCCACGCACTGCCTATCCTAATTCAGATCCTCCTATTCAAACCACCCCGTGATGTTTTTCTCACTCCTACTTGTGAATGTAATGCTACACACCCATACAATGCGCACCACCCCATGATGTGTTTCTCACTCCTACTAGTGAATGTAATGTTACACACCCATACAGTTCGCAGCACCCCGCGATGTTTTTGAGAAACCTATCCTTCATTGCTACTGCATGTTCCCTGACCTCCCCATGCTGACCACCCGCGGTGCTTTTCTCCATCCTACATTGCCACTCACTGCCTATCCTAATTCAAACCCTCCGATTCACACCACCCCGTGATGTTTTTCTCACTCCTACTGGTGAACGTAATTTTACACACCCATACAATGCGCACCACCCCGCGATGTTTTTCAGAAACATATCCTACATTGCCACTGCATGTTCCCTGACCTCCCCATGCTGCCCAACCTGTGGTGCTTTTCTCCATCCTACATTGCCACTCACTGCCTATCCTAATTCAGACCCTCTGATTCACACCACCCCGTGATGTTTTTCTCACTCCTACTCGTGAATGTAATGTTACACACCCATGCAATGCGCACCACCCAGCGATGTTTTTCAGAAACCTATCCTACATTGCCACAGCATGTTCCCAGACTTTCCCATGCTGACCACCCCGCGGTGCTGTTCTCCATCCTACATTGCCACTCACTTCCTATCTTAATTCAGACCCTCCAATTCACACCACCACGTGATGTTTTTCTCACTCCTACTAGTGAATGTAATGTTACACACGCATACAATGCGAACCTCCCCGCGATGTTTTTCAGAAACCTATCCTACATTGCCACAGCATGTTCCCTGACCTCACCATGCTGACCACCCGCTGTGCTTTTCTCCATCCTACATTGCCACTCACTGCCTATCGTAATGCAGACCCTCCAATTCACACCACCCCGTGATGTTTTTCTCACTCCTACTGGTGAATGTAATGTTACACACCCATAAAATGCGCACCACCCCCGGATGTGTATCTCACTCCTACTAGTGAATGTAATGTTACACACCCATCCAATGCACACCACCCCGCGATGTTTTTCAGAAAACTATCCTTCATTGCCACTGCATGTTCCCTGACCACCCCATGTTGACCACCCCGCAGTGATTTTCTCCATCCTACGTTGCCACTCACTGCCTATCCTAATTCAGACCCTCCGATTCACACCACCCCATGATGTTTTTCTCACTCCTACTAGTGAATGTAAAGTTACACACCCATACAATGCGCACCACCACACGATGTTTTTCAGAAACATATCATACATTGCCACTGCATATTCCCTGACCTCCCCGTGCTGACCACCCCGCGGTGCTTTTCCCCATCCTACATTGCCACTCACTGCCTATCCTAATTCAGGCCCTCCGATTCACACCACCCCGTGATGTTTTTCTCACTCCTACTAGTGAATGTAATGTTACACACCCATACAATGCTCACCACCCTGCGATGTTTTTCAGAAACCTATCCTACATTACCACTGCATGTTCCATGACCTCCCCATGCTGACCACCCCGCGGTGCTTTTCCCCATCCTACATTGCCACTCACTGCCTATCCTAATTCAGGCCCTCCGATTCACACCACCCCGTGATGTTTTTCTCACTCCTACTAGTGAATGTAATGTTACACACCCATACAATGCTCACCACCCTGCGATGTTTTTCAGAAACCTATCCTACATTACCACTGCATGTTCCATGACCTCCCCATGCTGACCACCCCGCGGTGCTTTTCCCCATCCTACATTGCCACTCACTGCCTATCCTAATTCAGGCCCTCCGATTCACACCACCCCGTGATGTTTTTCTCACTCCTACTAGTGAATGTAATGTTACACACCCATACAATGCGCACCACCCCGCGATGTTTTTCAGAAACCTATCCTACATTGCCACTGCATGTTCCCTGACCTCACCATGCTGAGCACACCGCGGTGCTTTTATCCATCCTAAATTGCCACGCACTGCCTATCCTAATTCAGATCCTCCTATTCAAACCACCCCTTGATGTTTTTCTCACTCCTACTAGTGAATGTAATATTACACACCCATACAATGCGCACCACCCCATGATGTGTTTCTCACTCCTACTAGTGAATGTAATGTTACACACCCATACAATTCGCACCACCCCGCGATGTTTTTCAGAAACCTATCCTTCATTGCTACTGCGTGCTCCCCGACCTCCCCATGCTGACCACCCCGCGGTGCTTTTCTCCATCCTACATTGCCTCTCACTGCCTATCCTATTTCAGACCCACCGATTCACACCACCCCGTGATGTTTTTCTCTCTGCTACTAGTGAATGTAATGTTACACACCCATACAATGGCACCAACCCGCGATGTTTTTCAGAAACTTATCCTACATTGCAACTGCATGTTCCCTGACCTCCCCAGCTGACCACCTCGCGGTGCTTTTCTCCATCCTACATTGCCACTCACTGCCTATCCTAATTCAGACCCTCCGATTCACACCACCCCGTGATATTTTTCTCACTCCTACTGGTGAATGTAATGTTACACACCCATACAATGCGCACCACCCCGCGATGTTTTTCAGAAACCTATCCTACATTGCCACTGCATGTTACCTGACCTCCCCATGCTGACCACCCGCGGTGCTTTTCTCCATCCTACTTTGCCACTCACTGCCTATCCTAATTCAAACCCTCCGATTCACACCACCCCGTGACGTTTTTCTCACTCCTACTGGTGAATGTAATGTTACACACCCATACAATGCGCACCACCCCATGATGTGTTTCTCACTCCTACTAGTGAATGTAATGTTACACACCCATACAGTTCGCACCACCCCGCGATGTTTTTCAGAAACCTATCCTTCATTGCTACTGCATGTTCCCTGACCTCCCCATGCTGACCACCCCGCGGGGCTTTTCTCCATCCTACATTGCCTCTCACTGCCTATCCTAATTCAGACCCACCGATTCACACCACCCCGTGATGTTTTTCTCTCTCCTACTAGTGAATGTAATGTTACACACCCATACAATGGCACCAACCCGCGATGTTTTTCAGAAACCTATCCTACATTGCAAGTGCATGTTCCCTGAACTCCCCAGCTGACCACCTCGCGGTGCTTTTCTCCATCCTACATTGCCACTCACTACCTATCCTATTTCAGACCCTCCGATTCACACCACCCCGTGATGTTTTTCTCACTCCTACTGGTGAATGTAATTTTACACACCCATACAATGCGCACCAACCCGCGATGTTTTTCAGAAACCTATCCTATATTGCCACTGCATGTTCCCTGACCTCACCATGCTGAGCACACCGCGGTGCTTTTATCCATCCTAAATTGCCACGCACTGCCTATCCTAATTCAGATCCTCCTATTCAAACCACCCCGTGATGTTTTTCTCAATCCTACTAGTGAATGTAATGCTACACACCCATACAATGCGCACCACCCCATGATGTGTTTCTCACTCCTACTAGTGAATGTAATGTTACACACCCATACAGTTCGCAGCACCCCGCGATGTTTTTGAGAAACCTATCCTTCATTGCTACTGCATGTTCCCTGACCTCCCCATGCTGACCACCCCGCGGTGCTTTTCTCCATCCTACATTGCCTCTCACTGCATATGCTAATTCAGACCCCCCGATTCACACTACCCCGTGATGTTTTTCTCTCTTCTACTAGTGAATGTAATGTTACACACCCATACAATGCGCACCACCCCGCGATGTTTTTCAGAAACCTATCCTACATTGCCACTGCATGTTCCCTGACCTCCCATTGCTGACCACCCTGCGGTGCTTTTCTCCGTCCTACATTGCCACTCACTGCCTCTCCTAATTCAGACCCTCCGATTCACACCACCCCGTGATGTTTTTCTCACTCCTACTGGTGAATGTAATGTTACACACCCATACAATGCGCACCACCCCATGATGTGTTTCTCACTCCTACTAGTGAATGTAATGTTACACACCCATACAGTTCGCACCACCCCGCGATGTTTTTCAGAAACCTATCCTTCATTGCTACTGCATGTTCCCTAACCTCCCCATGCTGACCACCCCGCGGTGCTTTTCTCCATCCTACATTGCCTCTCACTGCCTATCCTAATTCAGACCCACCGATTCACACCACCCCGTGATGTTTTTCTCTCTCCTACTAGTGAATGTAATGTTACACACACATACAATGGCACCAACCCGCGATGTTTTTCAGAAACCTATCCTACATTGCAACTGCATGTTCCCTGAACTCCCCAGCTGACCACCACGCGGTGCTTTTCTCCATCCTACATTGCCACTCACTGCCTATCCTATTTCAGACCCTCCGATTCACACCACCCCGTGATGTTTTTCTCACTCCTACTGGTGAATGTAATTTTACACACCCATACAATGCGCACCAACCCGCGATGTTTTTCAGAAACCTATCCTACATTGCCACTGCATGTTCCCTGACCTCCCCATGCTGACCACCCGCGGTGCTTTTCTCTATCCTACATTCCCACTCACTGCCTATCCTAATTCAAACCCTCCGATTCACACCACCCCGTGATGTTTTCTCACTCCTACTGGTGAATGTAATGTTACACAACCATACAATGCGCACCACCCCATGATGTGTTTCTCACTCCTACTAGTGAATGTAATGTTACACACCCATACAGTTCACACCACCCCGCGATGTTTTTCAGAAACCTATCCTTCATTGCTACTGCATGTTCCCTGACCTCCCCATGCTGACCACCTCGCGGAGCTTTTCTAAATCCTACATTGCCTCTCACTGCCTATCCTAATTCAGACCCACCGATTCACACCACCCCGTGAAGTTTTTCTCTCTCCTACTAGTGAATGTAATGTTACACACCCATACAATGGCACCAACCCGCGATGTTTTTCAGAAACCTATCTTACATTGCAACTGCATGTTCCCTGACCTCCCCATGCTGACCACCCGCGGTGCTTTTCTCCATCCTACATTGCCACTCACTGCCTATCCTAATTCAAACCCTCCGATTCACACCACCCCGTGATGTTTTTCTCACTCCTACTGGTGAACGTAATTTTACACACCCATACAATGCGCACCACCCCGCGATGTTTTTCAGAAACCTATCCTACATTGCCACTGCATGTTCCCTGACCTCCCCATGCTGCCCAACCTGTGGTGCTTTTCTCCATCCTACATTGCCACTCACTGCCTATCCTAATTCAGACCCTCTGATTCACACCACCCCGTGATGTTTTTCTCACTCCTACTCGTGAATGTAATGTTACACACCCATGCAATGCGCACCACCCAGCGATGTTTTTCAGAAACCTATCCTACATTGCCACAGCATGTTCCCAGACTTTCCCATGCTGACCACCCCGCGGTGCTGTTCTCCATCCTACATTGCCACTCACTTCCTATCTTAATTCAGACCCTATATTCACACCACCACGTGATGTTTTTCTCACTCCTACTAGTGAATGTAATGTTACACACCCATACAATGCGCACCTCCCCGCGATGTTTTTCAGAAACCTATCCTACATTGCCACAGCATGTTCCCTGACCTCACCATGCTGACCACCCGCTGTGCTTTTCTCCATCCTACATTGCCACTCACTGCCTATCGTAATGCAGACCCTCCAATTCACACCACCCCGTGATGTTTTTCTCACTCCTACTGGTGAATGTAATGTTACACACCCATAAAATGCGCACCACCCCCGGATGTGTATCTCACTCCTACTAGTGAATGTAATGTTACACACCCATCCAATGCACACCACCCCGCGATGTTTTTCAGAAACCTATCCTTCATTGCCACTGCATGTTCCCTGACCACCCCATGTTGACCACCCCGCAGTGATTTTCTCCATCCTACGTTGCCACTCACTGCCTATCCTAATTCAGACCCTCCGATTCACACCACCCCATGATGTTTTTCTCACTCCTACTAGTGAATGTAAAGTTACACACCCATACAATGCGCACCACCACACGATGATTTTCAGAAACATATCATACATTGCCACTGCATATTCCCTGACCTCCCCGTGCTGACCACCCCGCGGTGCTTTTCCCCATCCTACATTGCCACTCACTGCCTATCCTAATTCAGGCCCTCCGATTCACACCACCCCGTGATGTTTTTCTTACTCCTACTAGTGAATGTAATGTTACACACCCATACAATGCTCACCACCCTGCGATGTTTTTCAGAAACCTATCCTACATTACCACTGCATGTTCCATGACCTCCCCATGCTGACCACCCCGCGGTGCTTTTCCCCATCCTACATTGCCACTCACTGCCTATCCTAATTCAGGCCCTCCGATTCACACCACCCCGTGATGTTTTTCTCACTCCTACTAGTGAATGTAATGTTACACACCCATACAATGCTCACCACCCTGCGATGTTTTTCAGAAACCTATCCTACATTACCACTGCATGTTCCATGACCTCCCCATGCTGACCACCCCGCGGTGCTTTTCCCCATCCTACATTGCCACTCACTGCCTATCCTAATTCAGGCCCTCCGATTCACACCACCCCGTGATGTTTTTCTCACTCCTACTAGTGAATGTAATGTTACACACCCATACAATGCTCACCACCCTGCGATGTTTTTCAGAAACCTATCCTACATTGCCACAGCATGTTCCCAGACTTTCCCATGCTGACCACCCCGCGGTGCTGTTCTCCATCCTACATTGCCACTCACTGCCTATCCTAATTCAGACCCTCCGATTCAAACCACCCAGTGATGTTTTTCTCACTCCTACTTGTTAATGTAATGTTACACACCCACACAATGCGCACCACCCCATGATGTGTTTCTCACTCCTACTAGTGAATGTAATGTTACACACCCATACAATGCGCACCACCCCGAGATGTTTTTCAGAAACCTATCCTACATTGCCACAGCATGTTCCCTGACCTCACCATGCTGGCCACCCGTGGTGCTTTTCTCCATCCTACATTGCCACTCACTTCCTATCGTAATGCAGACCCTCCAATTCACACCACTCCGTGATGTTTTTCTCACTCCTACTGGTGAATGTAATGTTACACACCCATAAAATGCGCACCACCCCCGGATGTGTATCTCACTCCTACTAGTGAATGTAATGTTACACACCCATCCAATGCACACCACCCCGCGATGTTTTTCAGAAACCTATCCTTCATTGCCACTGCATGTTCCCTGACCACCCCATGTTGACCACCCCGCAGTGATTTTCTCCATCCTACGTTGCCACTCACTGCCTATCCTAATTCAGACCCTCCGATTCACACCACCCCATGATGTTTTTCTCACTCCTACTAGTGAATGTAAAGTTACACACCCATACAATGCGCACGACCACACGATGTTTTTCAGAAACATATCATACATTGCCACTGCATATTCCCTGACCTCCCCGTGCTGACCACCCCGCGGTGCTTTTCCCCATCCTACATTGCCACTCACTGCCTATCCTAATTCAGGCCCTCCGATTCACACCACCCCGTGATGTTTTTCTCACTCCTACTAGTGAATGTAATGTTACACACCCATACAATGCTCACCACCCTGCGATGTTTTTCAGAAACCTATCCTACATTACCACTGCATGTTCCATGACCTCCCCATGCTGACCACCCCGCGGTGCTTTTCCCCATCCTACATTGCCACTCACTGCCTATCCTAATTCAGGCCCTCCGATTCAAACCACCCAGTGATGTTTTTCTCACTCCTACTTGTTAATGTAATGTTACACACCCAAACAATGCGCACCACCCCATG
This sequence comes from Cavia porcellus, assembly GCF_034190915.1. Taxonomy (NCBI): domain Eukaryota; kingdom Metazoa; phylum Chordata; class Mammalia; order Rodentia; family Caviidae; genus Cavia; species Cavia porcellus. The sequence goes on from NW_026947502.1 coordinate 70,779,441, forward strand.
ATGTGTTTCTCACTCCTACTAGTGAATGTAATGTTACACACCCATACAATGCGCACAACCCCACGATGTTTTTCAGAAACCAATCCTACATTGCCACTGCATGTTCCCTGACCTCCACATGCTGAACACCCCGCGGTGCTTTTCTCCATCCTACATTGCCACTCGCTGCCTATCCTAATTCAGATCCTCCAAATCACACCACCCCGTGATGTTTTTCCTCACTCCTACTGGTGAATGTAATGTTACACACCCATACAATGCGTACACCCCGCGATGTGTTTCAGAAACCTATCCTAAATTGTCACTGCCTGTTCCCCGACCTCCCCATGCTGACCACCCTGCGGTGCTTTTCTCCATCCTACATTGCCACTCACTGCCTATCCTAATTCAGACCCTCCGATTCACACCACCCCATGATGTTTTTCTCACTCCTACTAGTAAATGTAATGTTACACACCCATACAATGCGCACCACCCCATGATGTGTTTCTCACTCCTACTAGTGAATGTAATGTTACACACCCATACAATGCGCACCACCCCGAGATGTTTTTCAGAAACGTATCCTACATTGCCACTGCATGTTTCCTGACCTCCACATTCTGAACACCCCACGGTGTTTTTCTCCATCCTTCATTGCCACTAACTGCCTATCCTAATTCAGGCCCTCCGTTTAACACCACCCCGTGACGTTTTTCTCACTTCTACTTGTGAATGTAATGTTACACACCCATACAATGCGCACCACCCCGCGATGTTTTTCAGAAACCTATCCTACATTGCCACTGCATGTTCCCTGACCTCCCCATGCTGACAACCCCGCGGTGCTTTTCTCCATCCTACATTGCCTCTCACTGCCTATCCTAATTCAGACACACCGATTCACACCACCCCGTGATGTTTTTCTCTCTCCTACTAGTGAATGTAATGTTACACACCCATACAATGGCACCAACCCGCGATGTTTTTCAGAAATCTATCCTACATTGCAACTGCATGTTCCCTGACCTCCCCAGCTGACCACCTCGCGGTGCTTTTCTCCATCCTACATTGCCACTCACTGCCTATCCTATTTCAGACCCTCCGATTCACACCACCCCGTGATGTTTTTCTCACTCCTACTAGTGAATGTAATGTTACACACCCATACAATGCGCACCACCCCGCGATGTTTTTCAGAAACCTATCCTACATTGCCACTGCATGTTCCCTGACCTCCCCATGCTGACCACCCACGGTGCTTTTCTCCATCCTACATTGCCACTCACTGCCTATCCTAATTCAAACCCTCCGATTCACACCACCCCGTGATGTTTTTCTCACTCCTACCTGTGAACGTAATGTTACACACACATACAATGCGCACCTCCCCGCGATGTTTTTCAGAAACCTATCCTACATTGCCACTGCATGTTCCCTGACCTCCCCATGCTGCCCAACCCGTGGTGCTTTTCTCCATCCTACATTGCCACTCACTGCCTATCCTAATTCAGACCCTCCGATTCACACCACCCCGTGATGTTTTTCTCACTCCTACTCGTGAATGTAATGTTACACACCCATACAATGCGCACAACCCCACGATGTTTTTCAGAAACCTATCCTACATTGCCACTGCATGTTCCCTGACCTCCCCATGCTGCCCAACCCGTGGTGCTTTTCTCCATCCTACATTGCCACTCACTGCCTATCCTCATTCAGACCCTCCGATTCACACCACCCCGTGATGTTTTTCTCATTCCTACTAGTGAATGTAATGTTACACACCCATACAATGCGCACAACCCCACGATGTTTTTCAGAAACCTATCCTACATTGCCACTGCATGTTCCCTGACCTCCACATGCTGAACACCCCGCGGTGCTTTTCTCCATCCTACATTGCCACTCGCTGCCTATCCTAATTCAGATCCTCCAAATCACACCACCCCGTGATGTTTTTCTCACTCCTACTGGTGAATGTAATGTTACACACCCATACAATGCGTACACCCCGCGATGTGTTTCAGAAACCTATCCTAAATTATCACTGCCTGTTCCCCGACCTCCCCATGCTGACCACCCTGCGGTGCCTTTCTCCATCCTACATTGCCACTCACTGCCTATCCTAATTCAGACCCTCCGATTCACACCACCCCATGATGTTTTTCTCACTCCTACTAGTAAATGTAATGTTACACAGCCATACAATGCGCACCACCCCATGATGTGTTTCTCACTCCTACTAGTGAATGTAATGTTACACACCCATACAATGCGCACCACCCCGAGATGTTTTTTAGAAACGTATCCTACATTGCCACTGCATGTTTCCTGACCTCCACATGCTGAACACCCCACGGTGTTTTTCTCCATCCTTCATTGCCACTAACTGCCTATCCTAATTCAGGCCCTCCGTTTCACACCACCCCGTGACGTTTTTCTCACTTCTACTTGTGAATGTAATGTTACACACCCATACAATGCGCACCACCCCGTGATGTTTTTCAGAAACCTATCCTACATTGCCACTGCATGTTCCCTGACCTCCCCATGCTGACAACCCCGCGGTGATTTTCTCCATCCTACATTGCCTCTCACTGCCTATCCTAATTCAGACCCACCAATTCACACCACCCGGTGATGTTTTTCTCTCTCCTACTAGTGAATGTAATGTTACACACCCATACAATGGCACCAACCCGCGATGTTTTTCAGAAACCTATCCTACATTGCAACTGCATGTTCCCTGACCTCCCCAGCTGACCACCTCGCGGTGCTTTTCTCCATCCTACATTGCCACTCACTGCCTATCCTATTTCAGACCCTCAGATTCACACCACCCCGTGATGTTTTTCTCACTCCTACTGGTGAATGTAATGTTACACACCCATACAATGCGCACCATGCGGCAATGTTTTTCAAAAACCTATCCTACATTGCCACTGCATGTTCCCTGACTTCCCCATGCTGACCACCCCGCGGTGCTTTTCTCCATCCTTCATTGCCACTCACTGCCTATGCTAATTCAGACCCTAATATTCACACCACCCCGTGATGTTTTTCTCACTCCTACTAGTGAATATAATGTTACACACCCATACAATGCGCACCACCCCCGGATGTTTTTCAGAAAAGTATCCTACATTGCCACTGCATGTTCCCTGACTTCCCCATGCTGACCACCCCGAGGTGCTTTTCTCCATCCTACATTGCCACTCACTTCCTATCCTAATTCAGACCCTCCGATTCACACCACCCCGTTATGTTTTTCTCACTCCTACTAGTGAATGTAATGTTACACATCCATACAATGCGCACCACCCCGTGATGTTTTTCTCACTCCTACTAGTGAATGTAATGTTACACACCCATACAATGCACACCACCCCGCGTTTTTTTTTCAGAAACCTATCCTACATTTCCACTGCTAGTTCCCTGACCTCCCCATGCTGACCACCACGCGGTGCTTTTCTCCATCCTACATTGCCACTCACTGCCTATCCTATTTAGACCCTCCGATTCACACCACCCAGTTATGTTTTTCTCCTCCTACTGGTGAATGTAATGTTACAAACCAATACAATGCGCACCACCCCGCGATGTTTTTCAGGAACCTATCCTACATTGTCACTGCATGTTCCCTGACCTCCCCAGCTGACCACCTCGCGGTGCTTTTCTCCATCCTACATTGCCACTCACTGCCTACCCTATTTCAGACCCTCCGATTCACACCACCCCGTGATGTTTTTCTCACTCCTACTGGTGAATGTAATGTTACACACCCATCCAATGCACCCCACCCCCGATGTTTTTCAGAAACCTATCCTTCATTGCCACTGCATGTTCCCTGACCTCCCCATGTTGACCACCCCGCGGTGCTTTTCTCCATCCTATGTTGCCACTCACTGCCTATCCTAATTCATACCCTCCGATTCACACCTCCCCGTGATGTTTTTCTCACCATACTAGTGAATGTAATGTTACACACCCATACAATGCGCACCACCACACAATGTTTTTCACAAACATATCATACATTGCCACTGCATATTCCCTGACTTCCCTGTGCTGACCACCCCGCGGTGCTTTTCCCTACCCTACATTGCCACTCACTGCCTATCCTAATTCAGACCCTCCGATTCACACCACCCCGTGATGTTTTTCTCACTCCTACTAGTGAATGTAATGTTACACACCCATACAATGCTCACCACCCTGCGATGTTTTTCAGATACCTATCCTACATTACCACTGCATGTTCCATGACCTCCCAATGCTGACCACCCGGCGGTGTTTTTCTCCATCCTACATTGCCACTCACTGCCTATCCTAATTCAGACCCTCCGATTCAAACCACCCCATGATGTTTTTCTCACGCCTACTTGTGAATGTAATGTTACACACCCATACAATGCGCACTACCCCATGATGTGTTTCTCACTCCTACTAGTGAATGTAATGTTACACACCCATACAATTCGCACAACCCAGCGATGTTTTTCAGAAACCTATCCTACATTGCCACTGCATGTTCCCTGACCTCCACATGCTGACCACCCCGCGGTGCTTTTCTCCATCCTACGTTGCCACTCACTGCCTATCCTAATTCAGATCCTCCAATTCACACCACCCCGTGATGTTTTTCTCACTCCTACTGGTGAATGTAATGTTACACACCCATAATGCGCACCACCCAACATGTTTTTCAGAACCCTATTCTATATTGCCCCTGTATGTTCCCTGACCTCCCCATGCTGACCACCCTGCGGTGCTTTTCTCCATCCGACATTGCAACTCACTGCCTTTCGTAATAAAGACCCACCGATTCACACCACCCGGTGATGTTTTTCTCACTCCTACTAGTGATTGTAATGTTACACACCCATACAATGTGCACCACATCGCTATGTTTTTCAGAAACCTATCCTACATTGCCACTGCATGTTCCCTGACCTCCCCATGCTGACCACCCCGCGGCGCTTTTCTCCATCCTACATTGCCACTCACTGGCTATCCTAATTTAAACCCTCCGATTCACACCACCCCGTGATGTTTTTCTCACTCCTACTAGTGAATGTAATGCTACACACCCATACAATGCACACCACACCGCGATGTTTTTCAGAAACCTATCGTACATTGCCACTGCATGTTCCCTGACCTCCCTGTGCTGACAACCCCGCGGTGCTTTTCTCCATCCTACATTGCCACTCAGTGCCTATTCTATTCAGACCCTCCGAATCACACCACCCCGTTATGTTTTTATCACTCCTACTAGTGAATGTAATGTTACACACCCATACAATGCGCACCACCCCGCGATGTTTTTCAGAAACCTATCCTACATTGTCACTTCATGTTCCCGGACCTCGACATGCTGATCACCCCGCGGTGCTTTTCTCCACCCTACATTGCCACTCACTGCCTATCCTAATTCAGACCCTCCGATTCACACCACCCCGTGATGTTTTTCTCACTCCTACTAGTGAATGTAATGTTACACACCCATATAATGCCCACCACCCGCGATGTTTTTCAGAAACCTATCTTACATGGCCACTGCATATTCCCTGACCTACCCATGCTGACCACCCCGCAGTCCTTTTCCCCATCCTACATTGCCACTCACTGCCTATCCTAATTCAGACCCTCCGATTCACACCACCCTGTGATGTTTTTCTCACTCCTACTAGTTAATGTAATGTTACACACCCATACAATGCGCACAACCCCGTGATGTTTTTCTCACTCCTACGAGTGAATGTAATGTTACACACCCATACAATGCGCACCACCCCGCGATGTTTTTCAGAAACCTATCCTACATTGCCACTGCATGTTCCCTGGCTTCCACAAGCTGACCAACCAGCGGTGCTTTTCTCCATCCTACATTGCCACTCACTGCCTATCCTAATTCAGACCCTCCAAATCACACAACCCTGTGATGTTTTTCTCACTCCTAGTAGGGAATGTAAAGTTACACACCCATACAATGCGCAACACCCCGCGATGTTTTTCTCACTCCTATTAGTGAATGTAATGTTAACACCCATACAATGCACACCACCCCGCGAAGTTTTTCAGAAACCTATCCTACATTGCCACTGCATGTTCCCTGACTTCCCCATGCGGACCACCCCGCGGTGCTTTTCTCCATCCTACATTGCCACTCCCTGCCTATCCTAATTCAGAACCTCCAATTCACACGACCCCGTGATGTTTTTCTCACTTCTACTATTGAATGTCATGTTACACACCCATACAATGCGCACCACCCCGTGATGTTTTTCAGAAAACTATCCTACATTGCCACTGCATATTCCCTGACCTCCCCATACTGACCACACCGCAGTGCTTTTCTCCATCCTACATTGCCACTCACTGCCTAACCTAATTCCGACCCTCCGATTCACACCACTCCGTGATGTTTTTCTCACTCCTACTAGTGAATGTAATGTTACACAACCATACAATGCGCACCACCCCGCGATGTTTTTCAGAAACCTATCCTATTTTGCCACTGCATGTTCTCTGACCTCCCCATGCTGACCACCCCGCGGTGCTTCTCTCCATCCGACGTTGCCACTCACTGCCTATCCTAATTCAGACCCTCCATTTCACAACACCCCGTGATGTTTATCTCACTCCTACTAGTGAATGTAATGTTACACACCCATACAATCCGCACCACCCCGCGATGTTTTTCAGAAACCTATCCTACATTGCCACTGCATGTTCCCTGACCTCCCCATGCTGACTACCCCCAGGTGCTTTTCTCCATCCTACATTGCCACTCACTGCCTATCCTATTCAGAACCTCCGATTCACAACACCCCGTTAGGTTTTTTTCACTGCTACTAGTGAATGTAATGTTACACACCCATACAATGCCACCACCCCGCGATGTTTTTCAGAAACCTATCCTACATTGTCACTGCATGTTCCCTGAGCTCGACATGCTGACCACCCCGCGGTGCTTTTATCCATCCTACATTGCCACTCAATGCCTATAGTAAATTAGACCCTCCGATTCACACCACCCCGTGATGGTTTTCTCACTCCTACTAGTGAAAATAATGTTACACACCGATACAATGCGCACCCCCCCGGATTTTTTTCACAAACCTATCCTAAATTGCCATTGCATGTTCCCTGACCTCCCCATGCTGACCACCCCGCGGTGCTTTTCTCCATCCTACATTGCCACTCACTTCCTATCGTAATTCAGACCCTCAGATTCACACCACCCCGTGATGTTTTTATCACTCCTACTAGTGAATGTAATGTTACACACCCATACAATGCACACCACCCCGGGATGTTTTTGTCACTCCTACGAGTGAATGTAATGTTACACACCCATACAATGCGCACCACCCCGCGATGTTTTTCAGAAACCTATCCTACATTACCACTGCATGTTCCGTGACCTCCCCATGCTGACCACCCCGCATTGTTTTTCTCCATCCTACATTGCCACTCTCTGCCTATCCTAATTCAGACCCTCCGATTCAAACCACCCCGTGATGTTTTTCTCACTCCTACTTGTGAATGTAATGTTACACACCCATACAATGCGCACCACCCCATGATGTGTTTCTCACTCCTACTAGTGAATGTAATGTTACACACCCATACAATGCGCACAACCCCGCGATGTTTTTCAGAAACCTATCCTACATTGCCACTGCATGTTTCCTGACCTCCACATGCTGACCACCCCGCGGTGCTTTTCTCCATCCTACATTGCCACTCGCTGCTTATGTTAATTCAGATCCTCCAATTCACACCACCCCGTGATGTTTTCCTCACTCCTACTGGTGAATGTAATGTTACACACCAATACAATGCGCACACCCCGCGATGTATTTCAGAAACCTATCCTAAATTGTCACTGCCTGTTCCCCGACCTCCCCATGCTGACCACCCCGCGGTGCTTTTCTCCATCCTACATTGCCACTCACTGCCTATCCTAATTCAGACCCTCCGATTCACAAGACCCCATGATATTTTTATCACTCCTACTGGTGAATGTAATGTTACACACCCATACAATGCGCACCACCCCATGATGTGTTTCTCACTCCTACTAGTGAATGTAATGTTACACACCCATACAATGCGCACCACCCCGAGATGTTTTTCAGAAACGTATCCTACATTGCCCCTGCATGTTTCCTGACCTCCACATGCTGAACACCCCACGGAGTTTTTCTCCATACTTCATTGCCACTAACTGCCTATCCTAATTCAGGCCCTCCGATTCACACCACCCCGTGACGTTTTTCTCACTTCTACTTGTGAATGTAATGTTACACACCCATACAATGCGCACCACCCCGCGATGTTTTTCAGAAACCTATACTACATTGCCCCTGCATGTTCCCTGACCTCCCCATGCTGACAACCCCGCTGTGCTTTTATCCATCCTACATTGCCACTCACTGCCTATAGTAATTCAGACCCTCCGATTCACAAGACCCCATGATATTTTTTTCACTCATACTAGTGAATGTAATGTTACACTCCCATACAATGCGCACCACGCCGCGATGTTTTTCAAAAACCTATCCTACATTGCCACTGCATGTTCCCTGACTTCCCCATGCTGACCACTCCGCGGTGCTTTTCTCCATCCTTCATTGCCACTCACTGCCTATCGTAATTCAGACCCTAATATTCACACCACCCCGTGATGTTTTTCTCACTCCTACTAGTGAATGTAATGTTACACACCCATACAATGCGCACACCCCGCGATATGTTTCAGAAACCTATACTACATTGCCCCTGCATGTTCCCTGACCTCCCCATGCTGACAACCCCGCTGTGCTTTTATCCATCCTACATTGCCACTCACTGCCTATAGTAATTCAGACCCTCCAATTCACAAGACCCCATGATATTTTTTTCACTCCTACTAGTGAATGTAATGTTACACTCCCATACAATGCGCACCACCCCGCGATGTTTTTCAGAATCCTATCCTACATTGCCACTGCATGTTCCCTGACCTCCCCATGGTGACCACCCCGTGGTGCTTTTCTCCATCCTACATTGCACTCACTGCCTATCCCTATTCAGACCCTCCGATTCACACCACCCTGTGATGTTTTTCTTACTCTTACTAGTGAATGTAATGTTACATACCCATACAATGCGCACCAACAGCGATGTTTTTCAGAATCCTATCCTACATTGCCACTGCATGTTCCCTGACCTCCCCATGCAGACCAACCCGCGGTGCTTTTCTCCATCCTACTTTGCCACTCACTGCCTATCCTAATTCAGACCCTACGATTCACACAACCCCGTGATGTTTTTCTCACTCCTACTAGTGAATGTAATGTTACACACCCATACAATGCGCACCACCCTCGGATGTTTTTCAGAAACCTATCCTACATTGCCACTGCATGTTCCCTGACTTCCCCATGCTGACCACCCCGAGGTGCTTTTCTCCATCCTACATTGCCACTCACTTCCTGTCCTAATTCAGACGCTCCGATTCACACCACCCCGTGATGTTTTTCTCATTTCTACTAGTGAATGTAAAGTTACACACCCATACAATGCGCACCACCCCGCGATGTTTTTCAGAAACCTATCCTATATTGCCACTGCATGTACCCTGACCTCACCATGCTGAGCACACCGCGGTGCATTTATCCATCCTAAATTGCCAGCACTGCCTATTCTAATTCAGATCCTCCTATTCAAACCACCCCGTGATGTTTTTCTCACTCCTACTATTGAATGTAATGTTACACACCCATACAATGTGCACCACCCCATGATGTGTTTCTCACTCCTACTAGTGAATGTAATGTTACACACCCATACAATGCGCACCACCCCGCGATGTTTTTTCAGAAACCTATCCTACATTTCCACTGCATGTTCCCTGACCTCCCCATGCTGACCACCCCGCGGTGCTTTTCTCCATCCTACATTGCCTCTCACTGCCTATCCTAATTCAGACCCACCGATTCACACGACCCCGTGATGTTTTTCTCACTCCTACTGGTGAATGTAATGTTACACACCCATACAATGCGCACCACCCAACATGTTTTTCAGAACCCTATCCTACATTGCCACTGCATGCTCCCTGACCTCCCCGTGCTGACCACCTCGCGGTGCTTTTCTCCATCCGACATTGCCACTCACTGCCTATTCTATTCAGACCCTCCGAATCACACCACCCCGTTATGTTTGTATCACTCCTACTTGTGAATGAAATGTTACACACCCATACAATGCGCACCAACCCGCGATGTTTTTCAGAAACCTATCCTACATTGTCACTGCATGTTCCCTGACCTCGACATGCTGATCACCCCGCGGTGCATTTCTCCATCCTACATTGCCACTCACTGCCTATCCTAATTCAGACCCTCCGATTCACAGCACGCCGTGATGTTTTTCTCACTCCTATTAGTGAATGTAATGTTACACACCCATACAATGCGCACCATGCCGCGATGTTTTTCAGAAACCTATCCTATATGGCCACTGCATATTCCCTGACCTCCCCATGCTGACCACCCCGCAGTCCTTTTCCCCATCCTACATTGCCACTTACTGCCTATCCTAATTCAGACCCTCCGATTCACACCACCCTGTGATGTTTTTCTCACTCCTACTAGTGAATGTAATGTTACACACCCATACATTGCGCACCACCCCGTGATGTTTTTCTCACTCCTACTAGTGAATGTAATGTTACACACCCATACAATGTGCACCACCCCGCGATGTTTTTCAGAAACCTATCCTACATTGCCACTGCATGTTCCCTGACTTCCACAAGCTGACCAACCAGCGGTGCTTTTCTCCATCCTACATTGCCACTCACGGCCTATCCTAATTCAGACCCTCCAAATCACACAACCCTGTGATGTTTTTCTCACTCCTAGTAGTGAATGTAAAGTTACACACCCATACAATGCGCAAAACCCTGCGATGTTTTTCTCACTCCTACTAGTGAATGTAATGTTACACACCCATACAATGCACACCACCCCGCGATGTTTTTCAGAAACCTATCGTACATTGCCACTGCATGTTCCCTGACCTCCCCATGCTGACCACCCCGCGGTGCTTTATCCATGCTAAATTGCCACTCACTGTCTATCCTAATTCAGACCCTCCAATTCAAACCAACCTGTGATGTTTTTCTCACTCCTACTAGTGAATGTAATGTTACTCACCCATACAATGCGCATCATTCCATGTGTTTCTCACTCGTACTAGTGAATGTAATGTTACAGACCCATACAATGCGCACCACCCCGCGATGTTTTTCAGAAACCTATCCTTCATTGCCACTGCATGTTCCCTGACCTCCCCATGCTGACCACCCCGCGGTGCTTTTCTCCATCCTACATTGCCACTCAATTCCTATCCTAATTCAGACTCTAAGATACACACCACCCCGTGATGTTTTTATCACTCCTACTAGTGAATGTAATTTAACACACGCATACAATGCGCACCACCCCGTGATGTTTTTCTCACTCCTACTAGTGAATGCAATGTTACACACCCACACAATGCGCACTACCCCGCGATGTTTTTCAGAACCTATCCTACATTTCCACTGCATGTTCCCTGACCTCCCCATGCTGAACACCCCGCGGAGCTTTTCTCCATCCTACATTGCCACTCACTGCCTATCCTAATTCAGACCCTCCAATTCACACCACACCGTGATGTTTTTCTCCCTCCTACTAGTTAATGTAATGTTACTCACCAATACAATGTGCACCATCCCGCGATGTTTTTCAGAAACCTGTCCTACATTGCCACTGCAAGCTCCCTGACTTCCCCATGCTGACCAACCCGAGGTGCTTTTCCCCATCCTACATTGCCACTCACTGCCTATCCTAATTCAGACACTGCAATTCACACCCCACCGTGATGTTTTTCTCACTCCTACTAGTGAATGTAATATTACACACCCATACAATGCGCATCACCCCGTGAAGATTTTTCTCACTCCTACTAGTGAATGTAATGTTACACACCGATATAATGCGCACCACCCCGCGATGTTTTTCAGAAACCTATCCTACATTGTCACTGCATGTTCCCTGACCTCCCCATGCTGACCACCCTGTGGTGCTTTTCTCCATCCTACATTGACACTCACTGCCTATCCTAATTCAGACCCTCTGATTCACACCACACAGTGATGTTTTTCTCACACCTACTAGTGAATGTAGTGTTACACACCCATACAATGCTCACCACCCCGCAATGTTTTTCAGAAAGTTATCCTACATTGCCACTGCATGTTCCCTGACCTCCCCATGCTGACTACCGCGTGGTGCTTTTCTCCATCCTACATTGCCACTCACTGCCTTTCCTAATTAAGACCCTACGATTCACACCAACCCGTAATGTTTTTCTCACTCCTACTAGTGAATGTAATGTTACACACCTATACAATGCACACCACCCCCGGATGTTTTTCAGAAACCTATCCTACATTGCCAATGCATGTTCCCTGACTTCCCCATGCTGACCACCCCGCAGTGCTTTTCTCCATCCTACATTGCCACTCACTTCCTATCCTAATTCAGACCCTCCTTTTCACACCAAACCAGTGATGTTTTTCTCACTCATATTAGTGAATGTAATGTTACACACCCATGCAAAGTGCACCACTCCGTGATGTTTTTCTCACTCCTACTAGTGAATGAATTGTTACACACCCATACAATGCGCACCACACCCGCGATGTTTTTCAGAAATCTATCCTACATTGCCACTGCATGTTCCCTGACCTCCCCATGCTGACCAGCCCGCGGTGCTTTTCTCCATCCTACATTGCCACTAACTGCCTATCCTATTCAGACCCTCTGATTCACACCACCCCGTGATGTTTTTCTCACTCCTACTAGTGAATGTAATATTACACACCCATACAATGCGCACCAACCCGCGATGTTTTTCAGAAACCTATCCTACATTGTCACTGCATGTTCCCTGACCTCGACATGCTCACCACCCCGCTATGCTTTTCTCCATCCTACATTGCCACTCAATGCCTATCCTAAATCAGACCCTCCGATTCACACCACCCTGTGATGTTTTTCTCACTCCTACTATTGAATGTAATGTTACACACCCATACAATGCGCACCACCCAGCGATGTTTTTCAGAAAGCTATCCTACATTGCCGCTGCATGTTCCCTGACCTCCCCATTCTGACCACCCCGCGGTGCTTTTCTCCATCCTACATTGCCACTCACTTCCTATCCTAATTCAGACCCTCCTTTTCACACCAAACCCGTGATGTTTTTCTCACTCATATTAGTGAATGTAATGTTACACACCCATACAAAGCGCACCACCCGTGATGTTTTTCTCACTCCTACTAGTGAATGAATTGTTTCACACCCATACAATGCGCACCACCCCGCGATGTTTTTCAGAAACCTATCTTACATTGCCACTGCATTTTCCCTGAACTCCCCATGCTGACCTGCCCGCATTGCTTTTCTCCATCCTACATTGCCACTAACTGCCTATCCTATTCAGACCCTCCGATTCACACCACCACGTTATGTTTTTCTCACTGCTACTAGTGAATGTAATTTTACAACCCATACAATGCGCACCAACCCGCGATGTTTTTCAGAAACCTATCCTACATTGTCACTGCATGTTCCCTGACCTCGACATGCTCACCACCCCGCTGTGCTTTTCTCCATCCTACATTGCCACTCAATGCCTATCCTAAATCAGAACCTCCGATTCACACAACCCTGTGATGTTTTTCTCACTCCTACTATTGAATGTAATGTTACACACCCATACAATGCGCACCACCCCGCGATGTTTTTCAGAAAGCTATCCTATATTGCCACTGCATGTTCCCTGACCTCCCCATGCTAACCACCCCGCGGTGCTTTTCTCCATCCTACATTGCCACTCACTGCCTATCCTAATTGAGACCCTACGATTCACAACACCCCGTGATGTTTTTCTCACTTCTACTTGTGAATGTAATGTTACACACCCATACAATGCGCACCCCCCCCGGATTTTTTTCAGAAACCTATCCTGCATTGCCACTGCATGTTCCCTGACCTCCCCATGCTGACCACCCAGCGGTGCTTTTCTCCATCCTACATTGCCACTCACTTCCTATCCTAATTCAGACTCTAAGATACACACCACCCCGTGATGTTTTTATCTCTCCTACTAGTGAATGTAATGTAACACACGCATACAATGCGCACCACCCCGTGATGTTTTTCTCACTCCTACTAGTGAATGTAATGTTACACACCCATACAATGCGCACTACCCCGCGATGTTTTTCAGAACCCTATCCTACATTGCCACTGCATGTTCCCTGACCTCCCCATGCTGAACACCCCGCGGAGCTTTTCTCCATCCTACATTGCCACTCACTGCCTATCCTAATTCAGACTCTCCGATTCACACCGCACCGTGATGTTTTTCTCACTCCTACTAGTTAATGTAATGTTACTCACCAATACAATGTGCACCATCCCGCGATGTTTTTCAGAAACCTATCCTACATTGCCACTGCAAGCTCCCTGACTTCCCCATGCTGACCAACCCGAGGTGCTTTTCCCCATCCTACATTGCCACTCACTGCCTATCCTAATTCAGACACTGCAATTCACACCACACCGTGAGGTTTTTCTCACTCCTAGTAGTGAATGTAATATTACACACCCATACAATGTGCATCACCCCGTGAAGGTTTTCTCACTCCTACTAGTGAATGTAATGTTACACAACGATATAATGCGCACCACCCCGCGATGTATTTCAGAAACCTATCCTACATTGCCACTGCAAGCTCCCTGACTTCCCCATGCTGACCAACCCGAGGTGCTTTTCTCCATCCTACATTGCCACTCACTGCCTATCCTATTTCAGACCCTCCGTTTCACACAACCCTGTGATGTTTTTCTCACTCGTATTGGTGAATGTAATGTTACACACCCATACAATGCACACCACCCCGCGATGTTTTTCAGAAACCTATCCTACATTGACACTGCATGATCCCTGACCTCCCCATGCTGACCACCCCACGGTGCTTTTCTCCATCATACATTGCCACTCACTGCCTATCCTAATTCAGACCCTCCGAATCACACAACCCTGTGATGTATTTCTCACTCCTACTAGTGAATGTAATGTTACACACCCATACAATGCGCACCATCAGGCAATGTTTTTCAGAAACCTATCCTACATTGCCACTACATGTTCCCTGACCTCCCCATGCTGACCACCTCGTGGTGCTTTTCTCCATCCTACATTGCCACTCACTGCCTATCCTAATTCAGACCCTCCGATTCACACCACCCCGTGATGTTTTTCTCACTCCTACTGGTGAATGTAATGTTACACACCCATACAATGCGCACCACCCCACGATGTTTTTCAGAAACCCATTCTACATTGCCACAGCATGTTCCGTGACCTCCCCATGCTGACCACCCCGCGGTGCTTTTCTCCATCCGATATTGCCACTCACTGCCTATCCTAATTCAGACCCTCCAATTCACACCACCCCTTTATGTTTTTCTCACTCCTACTAGTGAACGTAATGTTATACACCCATACAATGCGCACCACCCCGCGATGTTTTTCAGAAACCTATCCTACATTGTCACTGCATATTCCCTGACCTCGAAATGCTGACCACCCCGCGGTGCTTTTCTCCATCCTACATTGCCACTCAATGCCTATCCTAATTCAGAACCTCCGATTCGCATCACCCCGTGATGTTTTTCTCACTCCTACTAGTGAATGTAATGTTACACACCCATACAATGCGCACCACCCTGTGATGTTTTTCTCACTCCTACTAGTGAATGTAATGTTACACACCCATACAATTCCCACCACCCCGCGATGTTTTTCAGAAACCTATCCTACATTGCCATTGCATGTTCCCTGACCTCCCCATGCTGACCCCCCCGCGGTGCATTTCTCCATCCTACATTGCCACTCACTGCCTATCCTAAATCAGACCCTCCGATTCACACCACCCCGTGATGTTTTTCTCACTCCTACTGGTGAAAGTAATGATACACACCCATACAATGCGCACCACCCCGCGATGTTTTTCGGAAACCTATCCTACATTGACATTGCATGTTCCCTGACCTCCCCATGCTGACCCCCCCGCGGTGCATTTCTCCATCCTACATTGCCACTCACTGCCTTTCCTAATTCAGACCCTCCGATTAACACCACCCCGTTATGTTTTCTCACTCCTACTAGTGAATGTAATGTAACACACCCGAACAATGCGCACCACCCCACAACGTATTTCACAAACCTATTCTACATTGCCACTGCATGTTCCCTGACCTCCCCATGGTGACCACCCCGCGGTGCTTTTCTCCATCCTACATTGCCACTCACTGCCTATCCAAATACAGACCCTACGATTCACACCACCCCGTGATGTTTTTCTCACTCCTACTGGTGAATGAAATGTTGCACACCCATACAATGCGCACCACCCTGTGATGTTTTTCTCACTCCTACTAGTGAATGTAATGATACACACCCATACAATGTGCCACACCCAGCGATGTTTTTCAGAAACCTATCCTACATTGCCACTGCATGTTCACTGACTTCCCCGAGGTGACAACCCCGAGGTGCTTTTCTCCATCCTACATTGCCACTCCCTTCCTATGCTAATTCAGACCCTCCGATTCACACCACCCCGTGATGTTTTTCTCACTCTTACTAGTGAATGTAATGTTACACACCCATACAATGCGCAACACCCCGTGATGTTTTTCTCACTCCTACTAGTGAATGTAATGTTACACACCCATACAATGCGCACCACCCTGTGATGTTTTTCTCACTCCTACTAGTGAATGTAATGTTACACACCAATACAATTCCCACCACCCCGCGATGTTTTTCAGAAACGTATCCTACATTGCCACTGCATGTTCCCTGACCTCCCCATGCTGACCCCACCGCGGTGCTTTTCTCCATCCTACATTGCCACTCACTTCCTATCCTACTTCAGACCCTCCGATTCAAACCACCCCGTGATGTTTTTCTCACTCCTGCTAGTGAATGTAACGTTACACACCCATACAATGCGCACCACCCCACGATGTTTTTCAGAAACCTATCCTACATTGCCACTGCATGTTCCCTGACCTCACCATGCTGATCACCCCGCGGTAATTTTCTCCATCCTACATTGCCACTCACTGCCTATCCAAATACAGACCCTACGATTCACACCACCCCGTGATGTTTTTCTCACTCCTACTGGTGAATGAAATGTTACACACCCATACAATGCGCACCACCCCGCGCTGTTTTTCAGAAACCTATCCTACATTGCCACTGCAGGTTCCCTGACCTCCCCATGCGGACCACCCCGCGGTGCTTTTCTCCATCCTACATTGCCACTCACAGCCTATCCTAATGCAGATCCTCTGATTCCCACCACCCCGTGATGTTTTTCTCACTCCTACTAGTGAATGTAATTTTAAACACCCATACAATGCGCACCACCCCGCGATGTTTTTCAGAACCCTATCATACATTGCCACTGCTTGTTCCCTGACCTCCCCATGCTGACCACCCCGCGGTGCTTTTCTCCATCCTACATTGCCACTCACTGTCTATCCTAATTCAGATCCTCCGATTCACACCACCCCGTGATGTTTTTCTCACTCCTTGTAGTGAATGTCATGTTACACACCCATACAATGCGCACCACCCCGCGATGTTTTTCAGAAAACTATCCTACATTGCCACTGCATGTTCCCTGACCTCCCCGTGCTGACCACCCCGCGGTGCTTTTCTCCATCCTAGATTGCCACTCACTGCCTATCCTAATTCAGACCCTCTGATTCACACCACCCCGTGATGTTTTTCTTACTCCTACTAGTGAATGTAATTTTACACACCCATACAATGCGCACCACCCCGCAATGTTTTTCAGAAACCTATCCTACATTGCCACTGCATGTTCCATGACCTCCCCATGGTGACCACCCCGCGGTGCTTTTGTCCATCCTACATTGCCACTCACTGCCTATCCTAATTCAGACCCTCCGATTCACACCACCCCGTGATGTTTTTTCACTCCTACTAGTGAATGTAATGTTACACACCCATACAATGAGCACAACCCCAAGATGTTTTTCAGAAACCCATTCTACATTGCCACTACATGTTCCCTGACCTCCCCATGCTGACCACCCCGCGGTACTTTTCTACATCCTACATTGCCACTCACTGCCTATCCTAATTTAAACCCTCTGATTCACACCACCCCGTGATGTTTTCTCACTCCTACTAGTGAATGTAATGTTACACACCCATACAATGCGCATCACCTGGCGATGTTTTTCAGAACCCTATCCTACATTGCCACTGCTTTTTCCCTGACCTCCCATGCTGACCACCCCGTGGTCCTTTTCTCCCTCCTACGTTGCACTGACTGCCTATCCTAATTCAGACCCTCCGATTCACACAACCCCGTGATGTTTTTCTCACTCCTACTAGTGAATGTAATTTTACACACCCATACAATGCTCACCACCCCGCGATGTTTTTCAGAAACCTATCCTACATTGCCACTGCATGTTCCATGACCTCCCCATGGTGACCACCCCGCGGTGCTTTTGTCCATCCTACATTGCCACTCACTGCCTATCCTAATTCAGACCCTCCGATTCACACCACCCCGTGAGGTTTTTCTCACTCCTACTAGTGAATGTAATGTTACACACCCATACAATGCGCACCACCCCGCGATGTTTTTCAGAAACCTATCCTACATTGCCACTGCATGTTCCCTGACCTCCCCATGCTGACCCCCCCGCGGTGCATTTCTCCATCCTACATTGCCACTCACGGCCTTTCCTAATTCAGACCCTCCGATTCACACCACCCCTTTATGTTTTTCTCACTCCTTCTAGTGAATGTAATGTTACACACCCATGCAATGCGCACCACCCCGCGATGTTTTTCAGAAACCTATCCTACATTGTCACTGCATGTTCCCTGACCTCGACATGCTGACCACGCCGCGGTGCTTATCTCCATCCTACATTGCCACTCAATGCCTATCCTAATTCAGACCCTCCGATTCACACCACCCCGTGAAGCTTTTCTCACTCCTACTAGTGAATGTAATGTTACACTCCTGTACAATGCGCACCACCCCACGATGTATTTCACAAACCTATTCTACATTGCCACTGCATGTTCCCTGACCTACCCATGGTGACCACCCCGCGGTGCTTTTCTCCATCCTACATTGCCACTCACTGCCTATCCTAATTCAGACCCTACGATTCACACCACCCCGTGATGTTTTTCTCACTCCTACTAGTGAATGTAATGTTACACACCCATGCAATGCGCACCACCCCCGGATGTTTTTCAGAAAGCTATCCTACATTGACACTGCATGTTCCCTGACCTCCCAATGGTGACCAACCCGCGGTGCTTTTCCCCATCCTACATTGCCACTCACCGCCTATCCTAATTCAGACCCTCTGATTCGCATCACTCCGTGATGTTTTTCTCACTCCTACTTGTGAATGTCATGTTACACACCCATACAATGCGCACCACCCCGCGATGTTTTTCAGAAAACTATCCTACATTGCCACTGCATGTTCCCTGACCTCCCCGTGCTGACCACCCCGCGGTGCTTTTCTCCATCCTAGATTGCCACTCACTGCCTATCCTAATTCAGACCCTCTGATTCACACCACCCCGTGATGTTTTTCTTACTCCTACTAGTGAATGTAATTTTACACACCCATACAATGCGCACCACTCCGCGATGTTTTTCAGAAACCTATCCTACATTGCCACTGCATGTTCCATGACCTCCCCATGGTGACCACCCCGCGGTGCTTTTGTCCATCCTACATTGCCACTCACTGCCTATCCTAATTTAGACCCTCCGATTCACACCACCCCGTGATGTTTTTTCACTCCTACTAGTGAATGTAATGTTACACACCCATACAATGAGCACCACCCCACGATGTTTTTCAGAAACCCATTCTACATTGCCACTGCATGTTCCCTGACCTCCCCATGCTGACCACTCCGCGGTACTTTTCTACATCCTACATTGCCACTCACTGCCTATCCTAATTTAAACCCTCTGATTCACACCACCCCGTGATGTTTTCTCACTCCTACTAGTGAATGTAATGTTACACACCCATACAATGCGCATCACCTGGCGATGTTTTTCAGAACCCTATCCTACATTGCCACTGCTTTTTCCCTGACCTCCCATGCTGACCACCCCGCGGTTCTTTTCTCCATCCTACATTGCCACTCACTGCCTATCCTAATTCACACCCTCCGATTCACACCACCCAATGATGTTTTTCTCACTCCTACTAGTGAATGTAATGTTACACACCCATACAATGCGCACCACCCCGTGATGTTTTTCTCACTCCTACTAGTGAATGTAATGTTACACATCCATACAATGCGCACCACCCCGTGATGTTTTTCTCACTCCTACAAGTGAATATAATTTTACACACCCATACAATGCCCACCACCCCGCGATGTTTTTCAGAAATCTATCCTACATTGCCACTGCATGTTCCCTGACCTCCCCATACTGACCACCCCGCGGTGCTTTTCTCCGTCCTACATTGCCACTCACTGCCTATCCTAATTCAGACCCTCCGATTCACACCACCCCGTGATGTTTTTCTCACCCCTACTAGTGAATGTAATGTTACACACCCATACAATGCGCATCACCCCGCGATGTTTTTCAGAAACCTTTCCTACATTGCCACTGCTTGTTCCCTGACCTCTTCATGCTGACGACCCCGCGGTGCTTTTCTCCATCCTACATTGCCACTCACTCTCTATCCTAATTCAGATCCTCTGATTCACACCACCCCGTGATGTTTTTCTCACTCCTTGTAGTGAATGTCATGTTACACACCCATACAATGCGCACCACCCCGCGATGTTTTTCAGAAAACTATCCTACATTGCCACTGCATGTTCCCTGACCTCCCCGTGCTGACCACCCCGCGGTGCTTTTCTCCATCCTAGATTGCCACTCACTGCCTATCCTAATTCAGACCCTCTGATTCACACCACCCCGTGATGTTTTTCTTACTCCTACTAGTGAATGTAATTTTACACACCCATACAATGCGCACCACTCCGCGATGTTTTTCAGAAACCTATCCTACATTGCCACTGCATGTTCCCTGACCTCCCCATGCTGACCACTCCGCGGTACTTTTCTACATCCTACATTGCCACTCACTGCCTATCCTAATTTAAACCCTCTGATTCACACCACCCCGTGATGTTTTCTCACTCCTACTAGTGAATGTAATGTTACACACCCATACAATGCGCATCACCTGGCGATGTTTTTCAGAACCCTATCCTACATTGCCACTGCTTTTTCCCTGACCTCCCATGCTGACCACCCCGCGGTTCTTTTCTCCATCCTACATTGCCACTCACTGCCTATCCTAATTCACACCCTCCGATTCACACCACCCAATGATGTTTTTCTCACTCCTACTAGTGAATGTAATGTTACACACCCATACAATGCGCACCACCCCGTGATGTTTTTCTCACTCCTACTAGTGAATGTAATGTTACACATCCATACAATGCGCACCACCCCGTGATGTTTTTCTCACTCCTACTAGTGAATATAATTTTACACACCCATACAATGCCCACCACCCCGCGATGTTTTTCAGAAATCTATCCTACATTGCCACTGCATGTTCCCTGACCTCCCCATACTGACCACCCCGCGGTGCTTTTCTCCGTCCTACATTGCCACTCACTGCCTATCCTAATTCAGACCCTCCGATTCACACCACCCCGTGATGTTTTTCTCACCCCTACTAGTGAATGTAATGTTACACACCCATACAATGCGCATCACCCCGCGATGTTTTTCAGAAACCTTTCCTACATTGCCACTGCTTGTTCCCTGACCTCTCCATGCTGACGACCCCGCGGGGCTTTTCTCCATCCTACATTGCCACTCACTCTCTATCCTAATTCAGATCCTCCGATTCACACCACCCCGTGATGTTTTTCTCACTCCTTGTAGTGAATGTCATGTTACACACCCATACAATGTGCACCACCCCGCGATGTTTTTCAGAAAACTATCCTACATTGCCACTGCATGTTCCCTGACCTCCCCGTGCTGACCACCCCGCGGTGCTTTTCTCCATCCTAGATTGCCACTCACTGCCTATCCTAATTCAGACCCTCCGAATCACACCACCCCGTGATGTTTTTCTTACTCCTACTAGTGAATGTAATTTTACACAACCATACAATGCGCACCACCCCGCGATGTTTTTCAGAAACCTATCCTACATTGCCACTGCATGTTCCATGACCTCCCCATGGTGACCACCCCGCGGTGCTTTTGTCCATCCTACATTGCCACTCACTGCCTATCCTAATTCAGACCCTCTGATTCACACCACCCCGTGATGTTTTTTCACTCCAACTAGTGAATGTAATGTTACACACCCATACAATGAGCACCACCCCACGATATTTTTCAGAAACCCATTCTACATTGCCACTGCATGTTCCCTGACCTCCCCATGCTGACCACCCCGCGGTACTTTTCTACATCCTACATTGCCACTCACTGCCTATCCTAATTTAAACCCTCTGATTCACACCACCCCGTGATGTTTTCTCACTCCTACTAGTGAATGTAATGTTACACACCCATACAATGCGCATCACCCAGCGATGTTTTTCAGAACCCTATCCTACATTGCCACTGCTTTTTCCCTGACCTCCCATGCTGACCACCCCGCGGTCCTTTTCTCCCTCCTACGTTGCACTCACTGCCTATCCTAATTCAGACCCTCCGATTCACACAACCCCGTGATGTTTTTCTCACTCCTACTAGTGAATGTAATTTTACACACCCATACAATGCGCACCACCCCGCGATGTTTTTCAGAAACCTATCCTACATTGCCACTGCATGTTCCATGACCTCCCCATGGTGACCACCCCGCGGTGCTTTTGTCCATCCTACATTGCCTCTCACTGAGTATCCTAATTCAGACCCTCCGATTCACACCACCCCGTGATGTTTTTCTCACTCCTACTGGTGAATGTAATGTTACACACCCATACAATGCGCACCACCCCACGATGTTTTTCAGAAACCCATTCTACATTGCCACTGCACGTTCCCTGACCTCCCCATGCTGACCACCCCGCGGTGCTTTTCTCCATCCTACATTGCCACTCACTGCCTATCCTAATTCAGACCCTCCGATTCACAGCACCCCGTGAGGTTTTTCTCACTCCTACTAGTGAATGTAATGTTACACACCCATACAATGCGCACCACCCCGCGATGTTTTTCAGAAACCTATCCTACATTGCCACTGCATGTTCCCTGACCTCCCCATGCTGACCCCCCCGCGGTGCATTTCTCCATCCTACATTGCCACTCACGGCCTTTCCTAATTCAGACCCTCCGATTCACACCACCCCTTTATGTTTTTCTCACTCCTTCTAGTGAATGTAATGTTACACACCCATACAATGCGCACCACCCCGCGATGTTTTTCAGAAACCTATCCTACATTGTCACTGCATGTTCCCTGACCTCGACATGCTGACCACCCCGCGGTGCTTTTCTCCATCCTACATTGCCACTCAATGCCTATCCTAATTCAGACCCTCCGATTCACACCACCCCGTGAAGCTTTTCTCACTCCTACTAGTGAATGTAATGTTACACACCTGTACAATGCGCACCACCCCACGATGTATTTCACAAACCTATTCTACATTGCCACTGCATGTTCCCTGACCTACCCATGGTGACCACACCGCGGTGCTTTTCTCCATCCTACATTGCCACTCACTGCCTATCCTAATTCAGACCCTACGATTCACACCACCCCGTGATGTTTTTCTCACTCCTACTAGTGAATGTAATGTTACACACCCATGCAATGCGCACCACCCCCGGATGTTTTTCAGAAACCTATCCTACATTGCCACTGCATGTTCCCTGACCTCTCAATGGTGACCAACCCGCGGTGCTTTTCCCCATCCTACATTGCCACTCACCGCCTATCCTAATTCAGACCCTCTGATTCGCATCACTCCGTGATGTTTTTCTCACTCCTACTTGTGAATGTAATGTTACACACCCATACAATGCGCACCACCCTGTGAAGTTTTTCTCACTCCTACTAGTGAATGTAATGTTACACACCCATACAATGTGCCACACCCCGCGATGTTTTTCAGAAACCTATCCTACATTGCCACTACATGTTCCCCGACTTCCCCATGCTGACCAGTCCGCAGTGCTTTTCCCCGTCCTACATTGCAACTCACTGCCTATCCTAATTCAGACCATCCAATTCACACCACCCTGTGTTGTTTTTCTCACTCCTACTAGTGAATGTAATGTTACACATCCATACAATGCGCACCACCCCGTGATGTTTTTCTCACTCCTACTAGTGAATGTAATTTTACACACCCATACAATGCCCACCACCCCGCGATGTTTTTCAGAAACCTATCCTACATTGCCACTGCATGTTCCATGACCTCCCCATGGTGACCACCCCGCGGTGCTTTTGTCCATCCTACATTGCCACTCACTGCCTATCCTAATTCAGACCCTCCGATTCACACCACCCCGTGATGTTTTTCTCACTCCTACTGGTGAATGTAATGTTACACACCCATACAATGCGCACCACCCCACGATGTTTTTCAGAAACCCATTCTACATTGCCACTGCACGTTCCCTGACCTCCCCATGCTGACCACCCCGCGGTGCTTTTCTCCATCGTACATTGCCACTCACTGCCTATCCTAATTCAGACCCTCCGATTCACAGCACCCCGTGAGGTTTTTCTCACTCCTACTAGTGAATGTAATGTTACACACCCATACAATGCGCACCACCCCGCGATGTTTTTCAGAAACCTATCCTACATTGCCACTGCATGTTCCCTGACCTCCCCATGCTGACCCCCCCGCGGTGCATTTCTCCATCCTACATTGCCACTCACGGCCTTTCCTAATTCAGACCCTCCGATTCACACCACCCCTTTATGTTTTTCTCACTCCTTCTAGTGAATGTAATGTTACACACCCATACAATGAGCACCACCCCGCGATGTTTTTCAGAAACCTATCCTACATTGTCACTGCATGTTCCCTGACCTCGACATGCTGACCACCCCACGGTGCTTATCTCCATCCTACATTGCCACTCAATGCCTATCCTAATTCAGACCCTCCGATTCACACCACCCCGTGAAGCTTTTCTCACTCCTACTAGTGAATGTAATGTTACACACCTGTACAATGCTCACCACCCCACGATGTATTTCACAAACCTATTCTACATTGCCACTGCATGTTCCCTGCCCTACCTATGGTGACCACACCGCGGTGCTTTTCTCCATCCTACATTGCCACTCACTGCCTATCCTAATTCAGACCCTCCGATTCACACCACGCCGTGATGTTTTTCTCACTCCTACTAGTGAATGTAATGTTACACACCCATATAATGCGCACTAGCCTGTGATGTTTTTCAGAAACCTATCCTACATGGCCACTGCATATTCCCTGACCTCCCCATGCTGACCACCCCGCAGTCCTTTTCCCCATCCTACATTGCCACTCACTGCCTATCCTAATTCAGACCCTCCGATTCACACCACCCTGTGATGTTTTTCTCACTCCTACTAGTGAATGTAATGTTACACACCCATACAATGCGCACCACCCCGTGATGTTTTTCTCACTCCTACTAGTGACTGTAATGTTACACACCCATACAATGCACACCACCCCGCGATGTTTTTCAGAAACCTTTCCTACATTGCCACTGCTTGTTCCCTGACCTCCCCATGCTGACCACCCCGTGGTGCTTTTCTCCATCCTACATTGCCACTCACTGTCTATCCTAATTCAGATCCTCCGATTCACACCACCCCGTGATGTTTTTCTCACTCCTTGTAGTGAATGTCATGTTACACACCCATACAATGCGCACCACCCCGCGATCTTTTTCAGAAAACTATCCTACATTGCCACTGCATGTTCCCTGACCTCCCCGTGCTGACCACCCCGCGGTGCTTTTCTCCATCCTAGATTGCCACTCTCTGCCTATCCTAATTCAGACCCTCCGATTCACACCACCCCGTGATGTTTTTTTACTCCTACTAGTGAATGTAATTTTACACAACCATACAATGCGCACCACCCCGCGATGTTTTTCAGAAACCTATCCTACATTGCCACTGCATGTTCCATGACCTCCCCATGGTGACCACCCCACGGTGCTTTTGTCCATCCTACATTGCCACTCACTGCCTATCCTAATTCAGACCCTCCGATTCACACCACCCCGTGATGTTTTTTCACTCCGACTAGTGAATGTAATGTTACACACCCATACAATGAGCACCACCCCAGGATGTTTTTCAGAAACCCATTCTACATTGCCACTGCATGTTCCCTGACCTCCACATGCTGACCACCCCGCGGTAATTTTCTACATCCTACATTGCCACTCACTGCCTATCGTAATTTAAACCCTCTGATTCACACCACCCCGTGATGTTTTCTCACTCCTACTAGTGAATGTAATGTTACACACCCATACAATGCGCATCACCCAGCGATGTTTTTCAGAACCCTATCCTACATTGCCAATGCTTTTTCCCTGACCTCCCCATGCTGACCACCCCGCGGTCCTTTTCTCCCTCCTACGTTGCACTCACTGCCTATCCTAATTCAGACCCTCCGATTCACACAACCCCGTGATGTTTTTCTCACTCCTACTAGTGAATGTAATTTTACACACCCATACAATGCGCACCACCCTGCGATGTTTTTCAGAAACCTATCCTACATTGCCACTGCATGTTCCATGACCTCCCCATGGTGACCACCCCGCGGTGCTTTTGTCCATCCTACATTGCCACTAACTGCCTATCCTAATTCAGACCCTCCGATTCACACCACCCCGTGATGTTTTTCTCACTCCTACTGGTGAATGTAATGTTACACACCCATACAATGCGCACCACCCCACGATGTTTTTCAGAAACCTATCCTACATTGCCACTGCATGTTCCCTGACCTCCCCATGCTGACCCCCCCGCGGTGCATTTCTCCATCCTACATTGCCACTCACTGCCTTTCCTAATTCAGACCCTCCGATTCACACCACCCCTTTATGTTTTTCTCACTCCTTCTAGTGAATGTAATGTTACACACCCATACAATGCGCACCACCCCGCGATGTTTTTCAGAAACCTATCCTACATTGTCACTGCATGTTCCCTGACCTCGACATGCTGACCACCCCGCGGTGCTTTTCTCCATCCTACATTGCCACTCAATGCTTATCCTAATTCAGACCCTCCGATTCACACCACCCCGTGAAGCTTTTCTCACTCCTACTAGTGAATGTAATGTTACACACCCGTACAATGCGCACCACCCCACGATGTATTTCACAAACCTATTCTACATTGCCACTGCATGTTCCCTGACCTCCCAATGGTGACCACCTCGTGGTGATTTTCTCCATCCCACATTGCCACTCACTGCCTATCCTAATTCAGACCCTCCTATTAACAACACCCCTTTATGTTTTTCTCACTCCTACTAGTGAACGTAACGTTATACACCCATACAATGCGCACCACCCCGCGATGTTTTTCAGAAACCTATCCTACATTGTCACTGCATGTTCCCTGACCTCGAAATGCTGACCACCCCGCGGTGCTTTTCTCCATCCTACATTGCCACTCAATGCCTATCCTAATTCAGACCCTCCGATTCACACTACCCCATGATGCTTTTCACACTCCTACTAGTGAATGTAATGTTACATACCCATACAATGCGCACCAGCCCACGATGATTTTCAGAAACCTATCCTACATTGCCACTGCATGTTCCCTGACCTCCCCATGGTGACCACCCCGAGGTGCTTTTCTCCATCCTACATTGCCACTCACTGCCTATCCTAATTCAGACCATCCGATTCACAACAACCCCTGATGTTTTTCTCACTCCTACTTGTGAACGTAATGTTACACATCCATACAATGCGCACCACCCCGTGATGTTTTTCTCACTACTAGTGAATATAATTTTACACACCCATACAATGCGTACCACCCCGCGATGTTTTTCAGAAATCTATCCTACATTGCCACTGCACGTTCCCTGACCTCCCCATGCTGACCACCCCGCGGTGCTTTTCTCCATCCTACATTGCCACTCACTGCCTATCCTAATTCAGACCCTCCGATTCACACCACGCCGTGATGTTTTTCTCACTCCTACTAGTGAATGTAATGTTACACACCCATACAATGCGCATCACCCAGCGATGTTTTTCAGAACCCTATCCTACATGGCCAATGCTTTTTCCCTGACCTCCCCATGCTGACCACCCCGCGGTCCTTTTCTCCCTCCTACGTTGCACTCACTGCCTATCCTAATTCAGACCCTCCGATTCACACAACCCCGTGATGTTTTTCTCACTCCTACTAGTGAATGTAATTTTACACACCCATACAATGCGCACCACCCCGCGATGTTTTTCAGAAACCTATCCTACATTGCCACTGCATGTTCCATGACCTCCCCATGGTGACCACCCCGCGGTGCTTTTGTCCATCCTACATTGCCACTCACTGCCTATCCTAATTCAGACCCTCCGATTCACACCACCCCGTGATGTTTTTCTCACTCCTACTGGTGAATGTAATGTTACACACCCATACAATGCGCACCACCCCACGATGTTTTTCAGAAACCTATCCTACATTGCCACTGCATGTTCCCTGACCTCCCCATGCTGACCCCCCCGCGGTGCATTTCTCCATCCTACATTGCCACTCACTGCCTTTCCTAATTCAGACCCTCCGATTCACACCACCCCTTTATGTTTTTCTCACTCCTTCTAGTGAATGTAATGTTACACACCCATACAATGCGCACCACCCCGCGATGTTTTTCAGAAACCTATCCTACATTGTCACTGCATGTTCCCTGACCTCGACATGCTGACCACCCCGCGGTGCTTTTCTCCATCCTACATTGCCACTCAATGCTTATCCTAATTCAGACCCTCCGATTCACACCACCCCGTGAAGCTTTTCTCACTCCTACTAGTGAATGTAATGTTACACACCCGTACAATGCGCACCACCCCACGATGTATTTCACAAACCTATTCTACATTGCCACTGCATGTTCCCTGACCTCCCAATGGTGACCACCTCGCGGTGATTTTCTCCATCCCACATTGCCACTCACTGCCTATCCTAATTCAGACCCTCCTATTAACAACACCCCTTTATGTTTTTCTCACTCCTACTAGTGAACGTAACGTTATACACCCATACAATGCGCACCACCCCGCGATGTTTTTCAGAAACCTATCCTACATTGTCACTGCATGTTCCCTGACCTCGAAATGCTGACCACCCCGCGGTGCTTTTCTCCATCCTACATTGCCACTCAATGCCTATCCTAATTCAGACCCTCCGATTCACACTACCCCATGATGCTTTTCACACTCCTACTAGTGAATGTAATGTTACATACCCATACAATGCGCACCAGCCCACGATGATTTTCAGAAACCTATCCTACATTGCCACTGCATGTTCCCTGACCTCCCCATGGTGACCACCCCGAGGTGCTTTTCTCCATCCTACATTGCCACTCACTGCCTATCCTAATTCAGACCATCCGATTCACAACAACCCCTGATGTTTTTCTCACTCCTACTTGTGAACGTAATGTTACACATCCATACAATGCGCACCACCCCGTGATGTTTTTCTCACTACTAGTGAATATAATTTTACACACCCATACAATGCGTACCACCCCGCGATGTTTTTCAGAAATCTATCCTACATTGCCACTGCACGTTCCCTGACCTCCCCATGCTGACCACCCCGCGGTGCTTTTCTCCATCCTACATTGCCACTCACTGCCTATCCTAATTCAGACCCTCCGATTCACACCACGCCGTGATGTTTTTCTCACTCCTACTAGTGAATGTAATGTTACACACCCATATAATGCGCACTAGCCCGCGATGTTTTTCAGAAACCTATCCTACATGGCCACTGCATATTCCCTGACCTCCCCATGCTGACCACCCCGCAGTCCTTTTCCGCATCCTACGTTGCCACTCACTGCCTATCCAAATTCAGACCCTCCTATTCACACCACCCTGTGATGTTTTTCTCACTCCTACTAGTGAATGTAATGTTACACACCCATACAATGCGCACCACCCCGCGATTTTTTCAGGAACCTATCCTACAATGCAACTGCATGTTCCCTGACTTCCACAAGCTGACCAACCCGCGGTGCTTTTCTCCATCCTACATTGCCACTCACTGCCTATCCTAATTCAGAACCTCCAAATCACACAACCCCGTGATGTTTTTCTCACTCCTACTAGTGAATGTAAAGTTACACACCCATACAATGCGCAACACCCCGCGATGATTTTCTCACTCCTACTAGTGACTGTAATGTTACACACCCATACAATGCACACCACCCCGCGATGTTTTTCAGAAACCTATCCTACATTGCCACTGCATATTCCCGGACCTCCCCATGCTGACCACCCCGCAGTGCTTTTCTCCATCCTACATTGCCACTCACTGCCTATCCTAATTCAGACCTTCCAATTCACACCAGCCTGTGATGTTTTTCTCACTTCTACTAGTGAATGTCATGTTACACACCCATAAAATGCGCACCACCCCGTGAGGTTTTTCTCACTCCTACTAGTGAATGTTATGTTACACACCCATACAATGCACACCACCCCGCGATGTTTTTCAGAAAACTATCCTACATTGCCACTGCATATTCCCGGACCTCCCCATGCTGACCACCCCGCAGTGCTTTTCTCCATCCTACATTGCCACTCACTGCCTATCCTAATTCCGACCCTCCGATTCACACCACTCCATGATGTTTTTCTCACTCCTACTACTGAATGTAATGTTACACACCGATACAATGCGTACCACCCCGCGATGTTTTTCAGAAAGCTATCCTACATTGCCACTGCATGTACCCTGACCTCCCCATGCTGACCACCCCGCGGTGCTTTTCTCCATCCTACATTGCCACGCACTTCCTATCCTAATTCAGACCTTCTCTTTCACACCACCCCGTGATGTTTTTGTCACTCCTACTAGTGAATGTAATGTTACACAACCGTACAATGCGCACCAACCCGCCATGTTTTTCAGAAACCTAACCTACATTGCCACTTCATGTTCCCTGATCTCCCCATGCTGACCACCCCGCGGTGCTTTTCTCCATCCTACATTGTCACTCACTGCCTATCCTAATTCAGACCCTACGATTCACACCACCCCGTGATGTTTTTCTCACTTCTACTTGTGAATGTAATGTTACACACCCATACAATGCGCACCCACCCTGGATTTTTTTCAGAAACCTCTCCTGCATTGCCACTGCATGTTCCCTGACCTCCCCATGCTGACCAACCCGCGGTGCTTATCTCCATCCTACATTGCCACTCACTTCCTATCCTAATTCAGACCCTCAGATACACACCACCCCGTGATGTTTTTATCACTCCTTCTAATGAATGTAATGTAACACACCCATACAATGCGCACCACCCCGTGATGTTTTTCTCACTCCTACTAGTGAATGTAATGTTACACACCCATACAATGCGCACTACACCGCGATGATTTTCAGAAACCTATCCTACATTGCCACTGCATGTTCCCTGACCTCCCCATGCTGAACACCCCGCGGAGCTTTTCTCCATCCTACATTGCCACTCCCTGCCTATCCTAATTCAGACCCTCCAATTCAGACCACACCGTGAAGTTTTTCTCACTCCTACTAGTTAATGTAATGTTACTCAACCTAACAATGTGCACCACCCCGCGATGTTTTTCAGAAACCTATCCTACATTGCCACTGCAAGCTCCCTGACTTCCCCATGCTGACCAACCCGAGGTGCTTTTCCCCATCCTACATTGCCACTCACTGCCTATCCTAATTCAGACCCTGCAATTCACACCACCCCGTGATGTTTTTCTCACTCCTACTAGTGAATGTAATGTTACACACCCATTCAATGCGCATCACCCCGTGAAGGTTTTCTCACTCCTACTAGTGAATGTAATGTTACACACCCATACAATGCGCACCACCCCGCGATGTTTTTCAGAAACCTATTCTACATTGTCACTGCATGCTTCCTGACCTCCACATGCTGACCTCCCCGCGGTGCTTTTTTCCATCCTACATTGCCACTCAAAACCTATCCTAATTCAGACCCTCTGATTCACACCACCCCGTGATGTTTTTCTCACTCCTACTAGTGAATGTAATGTTACACACCCATACAATGCGCACCACCCCGCGATGTTTTTCAGAAACCTATCCTACATTGCCACTGCATGTTCCATGACCTCCCCATGGTGACCACCCCGCGGTGCTTTTGTCCATCCTACATTGCCACTCACTGCCTATCCTAATTCAGACCCTCCGATTCACACCACCCCGTGATGTTTTTCTCACTCCTACTGGTGAATGTAATGTTACACACCCATACAATGCGCACCACCCCGCGATGTTTTTCAGAAACCTATCCTACATTGTCACTGCATGTTCCCTGACCTCCCAATGGTGACCACTTCGCGGTGATTTTCTCCATCCCACATTGCCACTCACTGCCTATCCTAATTCAGACCCTCCTATTAACAACACCCCTTTATGTTTTTCTCACTCCTACTAGTGAACGTAACGTTATACACCCATACAATGCGCACCACCCCGCGATGTTTTTCAGAAACCTATCCTACATTGTCACTGCATGTTCCCTGACCTCGAAATGCTGACCACCCCGCGGTGCTTTTCTCCATCCTACATTGCCACTCAATGCCTATCCTAATTCAGACCCTCCGATTCACACTACCCCATGATGCTTTTCACACTCCTACTAGTGAATGTAATGTTACATACCCATACAATGCGCACCAGCCCACGATGATTTTCAGAAACCTATCCTACATTGCCACTGCATGTTCCCTGACCTCCCCATGGTGACCACCCCGAGGTGCTTTTCTCCATCCTACATTGCCACTCACTGCCTATCCTAATTCAGACCATCCGATTCACAACAACCCCTGATGTTTTTCTCACTCCTACTTGTGAACGTAATGTTACACATCCATACAATGCGCACCACCCCGTGATGTTTTTCTCACTACTAGTGAATATAATTTTACACACCCATACAATGCGTACCACCCCGCGATGTTTTTCAGAAATCAATCCTACATTGCCACTGCACGTTCCCTGACCTCCCCATGCTGACCACCCCGCGGTGCTTTTCTCCATCCTACATTGCCACTCACTGCCTATCCTAATTCAGACCCTCCGATTCACACCACGCCGTGATGTTTTTCTCACTCCTACTAGTGAATGTAATGTTACACACCCATATAATGCGCACTAGCCCGCGATGTTTTTCAGAAACCTATCCTACATGGCCACTGCATATTCCCTGACCTCCCCATGCTGACCACCCCGCAGTCCTTTTCCGCATCCTACGTTGCCACTCACTGCCTATCCAAATTCAGACCCTCCTATTCACACCACCCTGTGATGTTTTTCTCACTCCTACTAGTGAATGTAATGTTACACACCCATACAATGCGCACCACCCCGCGATTTTTTCAGGAACCTATCCTACAATGCAACTGCATGTTCCCTGACTTCCACAAGCTGACCAACCCGCGGTGCTTTTCTCCATCCTACATTGCCACTCACTGCCTATCCTAATTCAGAACCTCCAAATCACACAACCCCGTGATGTTTTTCTCACTCCTACTAGTGAATGTAAAGTTACACACCCATACAATGCGCAACACCCCGCGATGTTTTTCTCACTCCTACTAGTGACTGTAATG
Source organism: Cavia porcellus (assembly GCF_034190915.1). Classification (NCBI taxonomy): domain Eukaryota; kingdom Metazoa; phylum Chordata; class Mammalia; order Rodentia; family Caviidae; genus Cavia; species Cavia porcellus. The sequence continues at coordinate 70,813,500 of NW_026947502.1, forward strand.
TTACACACCCATACAATGCACACCACCCCGCGATGTTTTTCAGAAACCTATCCTACATTGCCACTGCATATTCCCGGACCTCCCCATGCTGACCACCCCGCAGTGCTTTTCTCCATCCTACATTGCCACTCACTGCCTATCCTAATTCAGACCTTCCAATTCACACCAGCCTGTGATGTTTTTCTCACTTCTACTAGTGAATGTCATGTTACACACCCATAAAATGCGCACCACCCCGTGAGGTTTTTCTCACTCCTACTAGTGAATGTTATGTTACACACCCATACAATGCACACCACCCCGCGATGTTTTTCAGAAAACTATCCTACATTGCCACTGCATATTCCCGGACCTCCCCATGCTGACCACCCCGCAGTGCTTTTCTCCATCCTACATTGCCACTCACTGCCTATCCTAATTCCGACCCTCCGATTCACACCACTCCATGATGTTTTTCTCACTCCTACTACTGAATGTAATGTTACACACCGATACAATGCGTACCACCCCGCGATGTTTTTCAGAAAGCTATCCTACATTGCCACTGCATGTACCCTGACCTCCCCATGCTGACCACCCCGCGGTGCTTTTCTCCATCCTACATTGCCACGCACTTCCTATCCTAATTCAGACCTTCTCTTTCACACCACCCCGTGATGTTTTTGTCACTCCTACTAGTGAATGTAATGTTACACAACCGTACAATGCGCACCAACCCGCCATGTTTTTCAGAAACCTAACCTACATTGCCACTTCATGTTCCCTGATCTCCCCATGCTGACCACCCCGCGGTGCTTTTCTCCATCCTACATTGTCACTCACTGCCTATCCTAATTCAGACCCTACGATTCACACCACCCCGTGATGTTTTTCTCACTTCTACTTGTGAATGTAATGTTACACACCCATACAATGCGCACCCACCCTGGATTTTTTTCAGAAACCTCTCCTGCATTGCCACTGCATGTTCCCTGACCTCCCCATGCTGACCAACCCGCGGTGCTTATCTCCATCCTACATTGCCACTCACTTCCTATCCTAATTCAGACCCTCAGATACACACCACCCCGTGATGTTTTTATCACTCCTTCTAGTGAATGTAATGTAACACACCCATACAATGCGCACCACCCCGTGATGTTTTTCTCACTCCTACTAGTGAATGTAATGTTACACACCCATACAATGCGCACTACACCGCGATGATTTTCAGAAACCTATCCTACATTGCCACTGCATGTTCCCTGACCTCCCCATGCTGAACACCCCGCGGAGCTTTTCTCCATCCTACATTGCCACTCCCTGCCTATCCTAATTCAGACCCTCCAATTCAGACCACACCGTGAAGTTTTTCTCACTCCTACTAGTTAATGTAATGTTACTCAACCTAACAATGTGCACCACCCCGCGATGTTTTTCAGAAACCTATCCTACATTGCCACTGCAAGCTCCCTGACTTCCCCATGCTGACCAACCCGAGGTGCTTTTCCCCATCCTACATTGCCACTCACTGCCTATCCTAATTCAGACCCTGCAATTCACACCACCCCGTGATGTTTTTCTCACTCCTACTAGTGAATGTAATGTTACACACCCATTCAATGCGCATCACCCCGTGAAGGTTTTCTCACTCCTACTAGTGAATGTAATGTTACACACCCATACAATGCGCACCACCCCGCGATGTTTTTCAGAAACCTATTCTACATTGTCACTGCATGCTTCCTGACCTCCACATGCTGACCTCCCCGCGGTGCTTTTTTCCATCCTACATTGCCACTCAAAACCTATCCTAATTCAGACCCTCTGATTCACACCACCCCGTGATGTTTTTCTCACTCCTACTAGTGAATGTAATGTTACACACCCATACAATGCGCAACACCCCGCGATGTTTTTCTCACTCCTACTAGTGAATGTAATGTTACACACCCATACAATGCGCACCACCCCGCGACGTTTTTCAGAAACCTATCCTACATTGCCACTGCATGTTCCCTGACTTCCCCATGCCGCGGTGCTTTTCTCCATCCTACATTGCCACTCACTGCCTATCCTAATTGAGACCCTCCAATTCCCACCACCCCTTGATGTTTTTCTCACTCCTACTAGTGAATGTAATGTTACACATCCATACAATGCGCACCACCATGTGATGTTTTTCTCAATCATACTAGTGAATGTATTTTTACACATCCATACAATGCGCAGCACCCCGCGATGTTTTTCAGAAACCTATCCTACATTGCCACTGCATATTCCCTGACCTACCCATGCTGACCGCTCCGCAGTGCTTTTCTCCATCCTACATTGCCAATCACTGCCTATCCTAATTCAGACCCTCCGATTCACACCACCCCATGATGTTTTTCTCAGTCCTACTGGTGAATGTAATGTTACACAACCATACAATACGCACCACCCCGTGATGTTTTTCAGAAACCTATCCTACATTGCCACTGCATGTGCCCTGACCTCCCCATGCTGACCACCCCGCGATGCTTTTCTCCATCCTACATTGCCACTCACTGCCTATTCTAATTCAGACCCTCTGATTCAAACCACCCCATGATGTTTTTCTCACTCCTACTAGTGAATGTAATGTTACACACCCATACAATGCGCACCACCCCGCGCTGTTTTTCATAAACCTATCCTACATTGCCACTGCATGTTCCCTGACCTCTCCATGCTGACCACCCCGCGGTGCTTTTCTCCATCCTACATTGCCACTCACTTCCTATCCTATTTCAGACCCTCCGATTCACACCACCCTCTGATGTTTTTCTCACTCCTACTGGTGAATGTAATGTTACACACCCATACAATGCACACCACCCCGCGATATTTTTCAGAAAACTATCCTACATTGACACTGCATGATCCCTGACCTCCCCATGCTGACCACCCGTGGTGCTTTTCTCCATCCTACATTGCCACTCACTGCCTATCCTAATTCAGACCCTCCGATTCACACAACCCTCTGAGGTACTTCTCACTGCTACTAGTGAATGTAATGTTACACACCCATACAATGCGCACCATCGGGCAATGTTTTTCAGAAACCTATCCTACATTGCCACTGCATGTTCCCTGTCCTCCCCATGCTGACCACCGCGTGGTGCTTTTCTCCATCCTACATTGCCACTCACTGCCTATCCTAATTCAGACCCTCCGATTCACACCACCCCGTGATGTTTTTCTCACTCCTACTGGTGAATGTAATGTTACACACCCATACAATGCGCACCAACCCACGGTGTTTTTCCGAAACCCATTCTACATTGCCACTGCATGTTCCCTAACCTCCCCATGCTGACCACCCCGCGGTGCTTTTCTCCATCCTACATTGCCACTCACCGCCTATGCTAATTCAGACCCTCCGATTCACACCACTCCGGGATGTTTTTCTCACTCCTACTAGTGAATGTAATGTTACACACCCATACAATGCGCACCACCCCGCGATGTTTTTCAGAAACCTATCCTACATTGCCACTGCATGTTCCATGACCTCCCCATGGTGACCACCCCGCGGTGCTTTTGTCCATCCTACATTGCCACTCACTGCCTATCCTAATTCAGACCCTCCGATTCACACCACCCCGTGATGTTTTTCTCACTCCTACTGGTGAATGTAATGTTACACACCCATACAATGCGCACCACCCCACGATGTTTTTCAGAAACCTATCCTACATTGCCACTGCATGTTCCCTGACCTCCCCATGCTGACCCCCCCGCGGTGCATTTCTCCATCCTACATTGCCACTCACTGCCTTTCCTAATTCAGACCCTCCGATTCACACCACCCCTTTATGTTTTTCTCACTCCTTCTAGTGAATGTAATGTTACACACCCATACAATGCGCACCACCCCGCGATGTTTTTCAGAAACCTATCCTACATTGTCACTGCATGTTCCCTGACCTCGACATGCTGACCACCCCGCGGTGCTTTTCTCCATCCTACATTGCCACTCAATGCTTATCCTAATTCAGACCCTCCGATTCACACCACCCCGTGAAGCTTTTCTCACTCCTACTAGTGAATGTAATGTTACACACCCGTACAATGCGCACCACCCCACGATGTATTTCACAAACCTATTCTACATTGCCACTGCATGTTCCCTGACCTCCCAATGGTGACCACCTCGCGGTGATTTTCTCCATCCCACATTGCCACTCACTGCCTATCCTAATTCAGACCCTCCTATTAACAACACCCCTTTATGTTTTTCTCACTCCTACTAGTGAACGTAACGTTATACACCCATACAATGCGCACCACCCCGCGATGTTTTTCAGAAACCTATCCTACATTGTCACTGCATGTTCCCTGACCTCGAAATGCTGACCACCCCGCGGTGCTTTTCTCCATCCTACATTGCCACTCAATGCCTATCCTAATTCAGACCCTCCGATTCACACTACCCCATGATGCTTTTCACACTCCTACTAGTGAATGTAATGTTACATACCCATACAATGCGCACCAGCCCACGATGATTTTCAGAAACCTATCCTACATTGCCACTGCATGTTCCCTGACCTCCCCATGGTGACCACCCCGAGGTGCTTTTCTCCATCCTACATTGCCACTCACTGCCTATCCTAATTCAGACCATCCGATTCACAACAACCCCTGATGTTTTTCTCACTCCTACTTGTGAACGTAATGTTACACATCCATACAATGCGCACCACCCCGTGATGTTTTTCTCACTACTAGTGAATATAATTTTACACACCCATACAATGCGTACCACCCCGCGATGTTTTTCAGAAATCTATCCTACATTGCCACTGCACGTTCCCTGACCTCCCCATGCTGACCACCCCGCGGTGCTTTTCTCCATCCTACATTGCCACTCACTGCCTATCCTAATTCAGACCCTCCGATTCACACCACGCCGTGATGTTTTTCTCACTCCTACTAGTGAATGTAATGTTACACACCCATATAATGCGCACTAGCCCGCGATGTTTTTCAGAAACCTATCCTACATGGCCACTGCATATTCCCTGACCTCCCCATGCTGACCACCCCGCAGTCCTTTTCCGCATCCTACGTTGCCACTCACTGCCTATCCAAATTCAGACCCTCCTATTCACACCACCCTGTGATGTTTTTCTCACTCCTACTAGTGAATGTAATGTTACACACCCATACAATGTGCACCACCCCGCGATTTTTTCAGGAACCTATCCTACAATGCAACTGCATGTTCCCTGACTTCCACAAGCTGACCAACCCGCGGTGCTTTTCTCCATCCTACATTGCCACTCACTGCCTATCCTAATTCAGAACCTCCAAATCACACAACCCCGTGATGTTTTTCTCACTCCTACTAGTGAATGTAAAGTTACACACCCATACAATGCGCAACACCCCGCGATGTTTTTCTCACTCCTACTAGTGACTGTAATGTTACACACCCATACAATGCACACCACCCCGCGATGTTTTTCAGAAACCTATCCTACATTGCCACTGCATATTCCCGGACCTCCCCATGCTGACCACCCCGCAGTGCTTTTCTCCATCCTACATTGCCACTCACTGCCTATCCTAATTCAGACCTTCCAATTCACACCAGCCTGTGATGTTTTTCTCACTTCTACTAGTGAATGTCATGTTACACACCCATAAAATGCGCACCACCCCGTGAGGTTTTTCTCACTCCTACTAGTGAATGTTATGTTACACACCCATACAATGCACACCACCCCGCGATGTTTTTCAGAAAACTATCCTACATTGCCACTGCATATTCCCGGACCTCCCCATGCTGACCACCCCGCAGTGCTTTTCTCCATCCTACATTGCCACTCACTGCCTAACCTAATTCCGACCCTCCGATTCACACCACTCCATGATGTTTTTCTCAATCCTACTACTGAATGTAATGTTACACACCGATACAATGCGTACCACCCCGCGATGTTTTTCAGAAAGCTATCCTACATTGCCACTGCATGTACCCTGACCTCCCCATGCTGACCACCCAGCGGTGCTTTTCTCCATCCTACATTGCCACGCACTTCCTATCCTAATTCAGACCTTCTCTTTCACACCACCCCGTGATGTTTTTGTCACTCCTACTAGTGAATGTAATGTTACACAACCGTACAATGCGCACCAACCCGCCATGTTTTTCAGAAACCTAACCTACATTGCCACTTCATGTTCCCTGATCTCCCCATGCTGACCACCCCGCGGTGCTTTTCTCCATCCTACATTGTCACTCACTGCCTATCCTAATTCAGACCCTACGATTCACACCACCCCGTGATGTTTTTCTCACTTCTACTTGTGAATGTAATGTTACACAACCATACAATGCGCACCCACCCTGGATTTTTTTCAGAAACCTCTCCTGCATTGCCACTGCATGTTCCCTGACCTCCCCATGCTGACCAACCCGCGGTGCTTATCTCCATCCTACATTGCCACTCACTTCCTATCCTAATTCAGACCCTCAGATACACACCACCCCGTGATGTTTTTATCACTCCTTCTAGTGAATGTAATGTAACACACCCATACAATGCGCACCACCCCGTGATGTTTTTCTCACTCCTACTAGTGAATGTAATGTTACACACCCATACAATGCGCACTACACCGCGATGATTTTCAGAAACCTATCCTACATTGCCACTGCATGTTCCCTGACCTCCCCATGCTGAACACCCCGCGGAGCTTTTCTCCATCCTACATTGCCACTCCCTGCCTATCCTAATTCAGACCCTCCAATTCAGACCACACCGTGAAGTTTTTCTCACTCCTACTAGTTAATGTAATGTTACTCAACCTAACAATGTGCACCACCCCGCGATGTTTTTCAGAAACCTATCCTACATTGCCACTGCAAGCTCCCTGACTTCCCCATGCTGACCAACCCGAGGTGCTTTTCCCCATCCTACATTGCCACTCACTGCCTATCCTAATTCAGACCCTGCAATTCACACCACCCCGTGATGTTTTTCTCACTCCTACTAGTGAATGTAATGTTACACACCCATTCAATGCGCATCACCCCGTGAAGGTTTTCTCACTCCTACTAGTGAATGTAATGTTACACACCCATACAATGCGCACCACCCCGCGATGTTTTTCAGAAACCTATTCTACATTGTCACTGCATGTTTCCTGACCTCCACATGCTGACCTCCCCGCGGTGCTTTTTTCCATCCTACATTGCCACTCAAAACCTATCCTAATTCAGACCCTCTGATTCACACCACCCCGTGATGTTTTTCTCACTCCTACTAGTGAATGTAATGTTACACACCCATACAATGCGCAACACCCCACGATGTTTTTCTCACTCCTACTAGTGAATGTAATGTTACACACCCATACAATGCGCACCACCCCGCGACGTTTTTCAGAAACCTATCCTACATTGCCACTGCATGTTCCCTGACTTCCCCATGCCGCGGTGCTTTTCTCCATCCTACATTGCCACTCACTGCCTATCCTAATTGAGACCCTCCAATTCCCACCACCCCTTGATGTTTTTCTCACTCCTACTAGTGAATGTAATGTTACACATCCATACAATGCGCACCACCATGTGATGTTTTTCTCAATCATACTAGTGAATGTATTTTTACACATCCATACAATGCGCAGCACCCCGCGATGTTTTTCAGAAACCTATCCTACATTGCCACTGCATATTCCCTGACCTACCCATGCTGACCGCTCCGCAGTGCTTTTCTCCATCCTACATTGCCAATCACTGCCTATCCTAATTCAGACCCTCCGATTCACACCACCCCATGATGTTTTTCTCAGTCCTACTGGTGAATGTAATGTTACACAACCATACAATACGCACCACCCCGTGATGTTTTTCAGAAACCTATCCTACATTGCCACTGCATGTGCCCTGACCTCCCCATGCTGACCACCCCGCGATGCTTTTCTCCATCCTACATTGCCACTCACTGCCTATTCTAATTCAGACCCTCTGATTCAAAAATCCCCATGATGTTTTTTCTCACTCCTACTAGTGAATGTAATGTTACACACCCATACAATGCGCACCACCCCGCGCTGTTTTTCATAAACCTATCCTACATTGCCACTGCATGTTCCCTGACCTCTCCATGCTGACCACCCCGCGGTGCTTTTCTCCATCCTACATTGCCACTCACTGCCTATCCTATTTCAGACCCTCCGATTCACACCACCCTCTGATGTTTTTCTCACTCCTACTGGTGAATGTAATGTTACACACCCATACAATGCACACCACCCCGCGATATTTTTCAGAAACCTATCCTACATTGACACTGCATGATCCCTGACCTCCCCATGCTGACCACCCGTGGTGCTTTTCTCCATCCTACATTGCCACTCACTGCCTATCCTAATTCAGACCCTCCGATTCACACAACCCTGTGAGGTATTTCTCACTGCTACTAGTGAATGTAATGTTACACACCCATACAATGCGCACCATCGGGCAATGTTTTTCAGAAACCTATCCTACATTGCCACTGCATGTTCCCTGTCCTCCCCATGCTGACCACCGCGTGGTGCTTTTCTCCATCCTACATTGCCACTCACTGCCTATCCTAATTCAGACCCTCCGATTCACACCACCCCGTGATGTTTTTCTCACTCCTACTGGTGAATGTAATGTTACACACCCATACAATGCGCACCAACCCACGGTGTTTTTCCGAAACCCATTCTACATTGCCACTGCATGTTCCCTAACCTCCCCATGCTGACCACCCCGCGGTGCTTTTCTCCATCCTACATTGCCACTCACCGCCTATGCTAATTCAGACCCTCCGATTCACACCACTCCGGGATGTTTTTCTCACTCCTACTAGTGAATGTAATGTTACACACCCATACAATGCGCACCACCCCGCGATGTTTTTCAGAAACCTATCCTACATTGCAACTGCATGTTCCCTGACCTCCCCATGGTGACCACTCCGCGGTGCTTTTCCCCATCCTACATTGCCACTCACTGCCTATCCAAATTCAGACCCTCCGATTCGCATCACCTCCTGATGTTTTTCTCACTCCTACTAGTGAATGTAATGTTACACACCCATACAATGCGCACCACCCTGTGATGTTTTTCTCACTCCTACTTGTGAATGTAATGTTACACACTCATACAATTCCCACCATCCCGCGATGTTTTTCAGAAACCTATGCTACATTGCCAATGCATGTTCCCTGACCTCCCCATGGTGAACACCCCGCCGTGCTTTTCTCCATCCTACATTGCCACTCACTGCCTATCCTAATTCAGACCCTCCGATTCACACCACCCTGTGATGTTTTTCTTACTCCTACGCGTGAATGTAATGTTACACACCCATACATTGCGCACCACCTCACGATGTTTTTCAGAAACCCATTCTACATTGCCACTGCATGTTCCCTTACGTCCCCATGCTGACCACCCCGCGGTGCTTTTCTCCACCCTACATTGCCACTCACTGCCTATACTAATTCAGACCCTCCGATTCACACCACCCCGTGATGTTTTTCTCACTCCTACTAGTGAATGTAATGTTACACACCCATACAATGAGCACCACCCCACGATGTTTTTTAGAAACCCATTCTACATTGCCACTGCATTTTCCCTGACCTCCCCATGCTGACCACGCCGCGATGGTTTTCTCCATCCTACATTGCCACTCACTGCCTATCCTAATTCAGACCCTCCGATTCACACCACCCCGTGATGTTTTTCTCACTCCTACTGGTGAATGTAATGTTACACACCCATACAATGCGCACCAACCCACGGTGTTTTTCCGAAACCCATTCTACATTGCCACTGCATGTTCCCTAACCTCCCCATGCTGACCACCCCGCGGTGCTTTTCTCCATCCTACATTGCCACTCACCGCCTATGCTAATTCAGACCCTCCGATTCACACCACTCCGGGATGTTTTTCTCACTCCTACTAGTGAATGTAATGTTACACACCCATACAATGCGCACCACCCCGCGATGTTTTTCAGAAACCTATCCTACATTGCAACTGCATGTTCCCTGACCTCCCCATGGTGACCACTCCGCGGTGCTTTTCCCCATCCTACATTGCCACTCACTGCCTATCCAAATTCAGACCCTCCGATTCGCATCACCTCCTGATGTTTTTCTCACTCCTACTAGTGAATGTAATGTTACACACCCATACAATGCGCACCACCCTGTGATGTTTTTCTCACTCCTACTTGTGAATGTAATGTTACACACTCATACAATTCCCACCATCCCGCGATGTTTTTCAGAAACCTATGCTACATTGCCAATGCATGTTCCCTGACCTCCCCATGGTGAACACCCCGCCGTGCTTTTCTCCATCCTACATTGCCACTCACTGCCTATCCTAATTCAGACCCTCCGATTCACACCACCCTGTGATGTTTTTCTTACTCCTACGCGTGAATGTAATGTTACACACCCATACATTGCGCACCACCTCACGATGTTTTTCAGAAACCCATTCTACATTGCCACTGCATGTTCCCTTACGTCCCCATGCTGACCACCCCGCGGTGCTTTTCTCCACCCTACATTGCCACTCACTGCCTATACTAATTCAGACCCTCCGATTCACACCACCCCGTGATGTTTTTCTCACTCCTACTAGTGAATGTAATGTTACACACCCATACAATGAGCACCACCCCACGATGTTTTTTAGAAACCCATTCTACATTGCCACTGCATTTTCCCTGACCTCCCCATGCTGACCACGCCGCGATGGTTTTCTCCATCCTACATTGCCACTCACTGCCTATCCTAATTCAGACCTTCCGATTCACACCACCCCGTGATGTTTTTCTCACTCCTACTAGTGAATGTAATGTTACACACCCATACAATGCGCACCACACTGCGATGTTTTTCAGAAACCTATCCTACATTGCCACTGCATGTTCCCTGACCTCCCCATGCTGACCACCCCGCGGTGCTTTTCTCCATCCTACATTGCCACTCACTGCCTATCCTAATTCAGACCCTCCAATTCACACCACCCCTTGATGTTTTTCCCACTCCTACTAGTGAATGTAATTTTACACATCCATACAATGCGCACCACCACGTGATGTTTTTCTCAATCGTACTAGTGAATGTATTTTTACACATCCATAGAATGTGCACCACCGCGCGATGTTTTTCAGAAACCTATCCTACATTGCCACTGCATGTGCCCTGACCTCCCATGCTGACCACCCCGCGATGCTTTTCTCCATCCTACATTGCCACTCACTGCCTATCCTAATCCAGACCCTCTGATTCACACCACCCCATGATGTTTTTCTCACTCCTACTAGTGAATGTAATGTTACACACCCCTACAATGCGCACCACCCTTCGCTGTTTTTCAGAAACCTATCCTACATTGCCACTGCATGTTCCCTGACCTCTCCATGCTGACCACCCCGCGGTGCTTTTCTCCATCCTACATTGCCACTCACTGCCTATCCTATTTCAGACCCTCCGATTCACACCACCCTGTGATGTTTTTCTCACTCCTACTGGTGAATGTAATGTTACACACCCATACAATGCACACCACCCCGCGATATTTTTCAGAAACCTATCCTACATTGACACTGCATGATCCCTGACCTCCCAATGCTGACCACCCGTGGTGCTTTTCTCCATCCTACATTGCCACTCACTGCCTATCCTAATTCAGACCCTCCTATTCACACAACCCTGTGATGTATTTCTCACTCCTACTAGTGAATGTAATGTTACACAGCCATACAATGCGCACAATCGGGCAATATTTTTCAGAAACCTATCCTACATTGCCACTGCATGTTCCCTGACCTCCCCATGCTGACCACCCCGTGGTGCTTTTCTCCATCCTACATTGCCACTCACTGCCTATCCTAATTCAGACCCTCCGATTCACACCACCCCGAGATGTTTTTCTCACTCCTACTGGTGAATGTAATGTTACACACCCATACAATGCTCACCACCCCACGGTGTTTTTCCGAAACCCATTCTACATTGCCACTGCATGTTCCCTAACCTCCCCATGCTGACCACCCCGCGGTGCTTTTCTCCATCCTACATTGCCACTCACCGCCTATCCTAATTCAGACCCTCCGATTCACACCACCCCGGGATGTTTTTCTCACTCCTACTAGTGAATGTAATGTTACACACCCATACAATGCGCACCACCCTGTGATGTTTTTCTCACTCCTACTAGTGAATGTAATGTTACACACCCATACAATTCACACCACCCCGCGATGTTTTTCAGAAACATATCTTACGTTGCCATTGCATGTTCCATGACCTTCCCATGCTGACCACCCCGCGGTGCTTTTCTCCATCCTACATTGCCACTCACTGCCTATCCTAATTCAGACCTCCGATTCACACCACTCCGTGATGTTTTTCTCACTCCTACTAGTGAATGTAACATTACACACCCATACAATGCACACCACCCCACGATGTTTTTCAGAAACCTATCCTACATTGCCACTGCATGTTCCCTGACCTTCCCATGGTGACCACCCCACGGTGCTTTTCTCCATCCTACAATGTCACTCACTGCCTATCCTAATTCAGACCCTCCGATTCACACCACCCCTTTATGTTTTTCTCACTCCTACTAGTGAATGTAATGTTACACACCCATCCAATGCGCACCACCCCGCGATGTTTTTCAGAACCCTATCCTACATTGTCACTGCATGTTCCCTGACCTCGACATGCTGACCACCCCGCGGTGCTTTTCTCCATCCTACATTGCCACTTAATGCCTATCCTAATTCAGACCCTCTGATTCACACCACCATGTGAAGCTTTTCTCACTCCTACTAGTGAACGAAATGTTACACACCCATTCAATGCGCACCACCCCACGATGTATTTCACAAACCTATCCTACATTGCCACTGCATGTTCCCTGACCTCCCCATGCTGGCCACCCCGCGGTGCTTTTCTCCATCCTACATTGCCACTCACTGCCTATCCTAATTCAGACCCTACGATTCACACGACCCCGTGCTGTTTTTCTCTCTCCTACTAGTGAATGTAATGTTACACAACCATACAATGCGCACCACCTCCGGATGTTTTTCAGAAACCTATCCTACATTGCCATTTCATGTTCCCTGACCTCCCAATGGTGACCACCCCGCGGTGCTTTTCCCCATCCTACTTTGCCACTCACTGCCTATCCTAATTCAGACCGTCTGATTCGCATCACCCCGTGATGTTTTTCTAACTCCTATTAGTGAATGTAATGTTACACACCCATACAATGCGCACCACCCTGTGATGTTTTTCTCACTCCTACTTGTGAATGTAATGTTACACACCCATACAATTCCCACCACCCCGCGATGTTTTTCAGAAACATATCCTACGTTGCCACTGCATGTTTCCTGACCTCCCCTTGCTGACCACCCCACGGTGCTTTTCTCCATGCTACATTGCCACTCACTGCCTATCCTAATTCAGACCCTCCGATTCACACCACCCCGTGATGTTTTTCTCACTCCTACTAGTGAATGTAACGTTACACGCCCATACAATGCGCACCACCCCACGATGTTTTTCAGAAACCTATCCTACATTGCCACTGCATGTTCCCTGACCTTCCCATGCTGACCACCCCGCGGTGCTTTTCTCCATCCTACATTGCCACTCACTGCCTATCCTAATTCAGACCCTATAAATCACACCACCACGTGATGTTTTACTCACTCCTACTAGTGAATGTAATGTTACACACCCATACAATGCGCACCAACCCGCGATGTTTTCCAGAAACCTATCCTAAATTGCCACTGCATGTTTACTGATCTCCCAATTGTGACCACCCCGTGGTGCCTTTCTCCATCTTACATTGCCACTTACTGCCTATCCTAAATCAGACCTTATGATTCACACCAGCCGTGATGTTTTTCTCACTCCTAATAGTGAATGTAATGTTACACACACATACAATGCGCAGCACCCCGCTATGTTTTTCTGAAACCTATACTACATTGCCACTGCATGTGTCCTGACTTCCCCATGCTGACCACCCCGTGGTGCTTTTCTCCCTCCTACATTGCCACTCACTACCTATCCTAATTCAGACCCTATGGTTCACAGCACGCCATGATGTTTTTCTCACTCCTACTAGTGAGTGTAATGTTACAGACCCATACAGTGTGCACCACCCCGCGATGTTTTTCAGAAAACTATCACACATTGCCACCGCATGTTTCCTGACCTCCCCAAGCTGACCACCCCGTGGTCCTTTTCTCCATCCTAAATTGCCACTCACTGCCTACCCTATTTCAGACTCTATGATTCACACCACCCCGTGAAGTTTTTCTCACTCCTACTAGTGAATGTAATGTTACACACCCATACAATGTGCACCACCCCGCGAGGTTTTTCAGAAAGCTATTCAACTTTGCCACTGCATGTTTCCTGACCTCCCCATGCTGACCACCCCGTGGTGCTTTTCTCCATCCTAAATTGCCACTCACTGCCTATCCTATTTCAGACTCTATGATTCACACCACCCCGTGAAGTTTTTCTCACTCCTAATAGAGAATGTAATGTTACACACCCATACAATGTGCACCACCCCGGGAGGTTTTTCAGAAAGCTATTCAACTTTGCCACTGCATGTTTCCTGACCTCCCCATGCTGACCACCCCGTGGTGCTTTTCTCCATCCTACGTTGCCACTCACTGCCTATCCTAATTCAGACTCTATGATTCACATCACCCCGTGATGATTTTCTCACTCCTCCTAGTCAAAGTAATGTTACACACCCATACAATGCGCACCACCACGCGACGTTTTTCAGAAACCTAGCCTATACTGCAACAGCATGTGTCCTGAGCTCCACATGCTGACCACGCCGTGGTGCTTTCCTCCATCCTACATTGCCACTCACTGCCTATCCTAATTCAGACCGTATGATTCACACCACCCCAGGATGTTTTTCTCACTCCTACTAGTGAGTGTAATATTACAGACCCATACAATGTGCACCACCCCGCGATGTTTTTCAGAAACCTATCACACATTGCCACTGAATGTTTCCTGACCTCCCCATGCTGACCACACCGTGGTGCTTTTCTCCATCCTACATTGCCACTCACTGACTATCCTATTTCAGACCCTATGATTCACACCACCCTGTGATGTTTTTCTCAATCCTTGTAGTGAAAGGAATGTTACACACCGATACAAAGTGCACCACGCTGCAATGTTTTTCAGAAACCTATCCTACATTGCCACTGCATGTTTCCTGACCTCCGCATGCTGACCACCCGTGGTGCGTTTCTCCATCCTACATTGCCACTCACTGCCTATCCTAGTTCAGACCCTATGATTCACACCACCCTGTGATGTTTTTCTCACTGCTGCTAGTGAATGAAATGTTACACACCATACACTGCGCTCCTCCCCACGATGTTTTTAACAAACGTATCTTACATTGCCACTGCATGTTTCCTGACCTCCCCATGCTAACCACCCCTTGGTGCTTTTCTCCATCCTACATTGCATTCACTGCCTATCCTAATTCAGACCCTATGATTCACACCCCCCGTGATGTTTTTCTCACTCCTAGTAATAAATGTAATGCTACACACCCATACAATGCGCACCACCCCGCGATGTTTTTCAGAACCCTATCCTACATTGCCACTGCATGTTCCCTGACCTCCCCATGCTGACCAAACCGCGGTGCTTTTCTCCATCCTACATTGCCACTCACTGCCTATCCTAATTCAGACCCTCCGATTCACACCACCCTGTCATGTATTTTTCACTCCTACTGGTGAATGTAATGTTACACACCCATACAATGCGCACAACCCCAGGATGTTTTTCAGAACCCTATCCTACATTGCCACTGCTTTTTCCCTGACCTCCCCATGCTGACCACCCCGCGGTCCTTTTCTCCATCCTACATTGCCACTCACTGCCTATCCTAATTCAGACCCTCCGATTCACACAACCCCGTGATGTTTTTCTCACTCCTTCTAGTGAATGTAATTTTACACACCCATACAATGCGCACCACCCCGCGATGTTTTTCAGAAACCTATCCTACATTGCCACTGCATGTTCCCTGACCTCCCCATGGTGACCACCCCGCGGTACTTTTCTCCATCCTACATTGCCACTCACTGCCTATCCTAATTCAGACCCTCCGATTCACACCACCCCGTGATGTTTTTCTCACTCCTACTGGTGAATGTAATGTTACACACCCATACAATGCGCACCAACCCGCGATGTTTTTCAGAAACCTATCCTACATTGCCACTGCATGTTCCCTGACCTCCCCATGCTGACCACCGCGCGGTGCTTTTCTCCATCCTACATTGCCACTCACTGCCTATCCTAATTCAGACCCTCCGATTCACACCACCCCTTTATGTTTTTCTCACTCCTACTAGTGAATGTAATGTTACACACCCATACAATGCGCACCAACCCGCGATGTTTTTCAGAAACCTATCCTACATTGTCACTGCATGTTCCCTGACCTCGACATGCTGACCACCCCGCGGTGCTTTTCTCCATCCTACATTGCCACTCAATGCCTATCCTAATTCAGACCCTCCGATTCACACCACCCCGTGAAGCTTTTCTCACTCCTACTAGTGAATGTAATGTTACACACCCATACAATGCGCACCACCCCACGATGTATTTCACAAACCTATCCTACATTGCCACTGCATGTTCCATCACCTCCCCATGGTGACCACCCAGCGGTGCTTTTCTCCATCCTACATTGCCCCTCACTGCCTATCCTAATTCAGACCCTATGATTCACACCACCCCGTGATGTTTTTCTCACTCCTACTCGTGAAAGTAATGTTACACACCCATACAATGCGCACCACACCGCGAGGTTTTTCAGAAACCTATCCTATATTGTCACGGTATGTGTCCTGACCTCAACATGCTGACCACTCCGTGGTGCTTTTCTCCATCCTACATTGCCACTCACTGCCTATCCTAATTCAGACCCTATGATTCAAACCACCCCGTGATGTTTTTCTCTCTCCTCCTAGTGAATGCAATGTTACACACCCATACAATGCGCACCACCCTGCGATGTTTTTCAGAAACCTATCCTACATTGCCACTGCATGTTTCCTGACATCCCCATGCTGACAACCCCGTGGTGCTTTTCTCCATCCTACATTGCCACTCACTGCCTATCCTATTTCAGACTCTATGATTCACACCACCCCGTGAAGTTTTTCTCACTCCTACTAGTGAATGTAATGTTACACACCCATACAATGTGCACCACCCCGCGAGGTTTTTCAGAAAGCTATTCAACTTTGCCACTGCATGTTTCCTGACCTCCCCATGCTGACCACCCCGTGGTGCTTTTCTCCATCCTAAATTGCCACTCACTGCCTATCCTATTTCAGACTCTATGATTCACACCACCCCGTGAAGTTTTTCTCACTCCTACTAGAGAATGTAATGTTACACACCCATACAATGTGCACCACCCCGCGAGGTTTTTCAGAAAGCTATTCAACTTTGCCACTGCATGTTTCCTGACCTCCCCATGCTGACCAACCCGTGGTGCTTTTCTCCATCCTACGTTGCAACTCACTGCCTATCCTAATTCAGACCCTATGATTCAAATCACCCCGTGATGATTTTCTCACTCCTCCTAGTCAAAGTAATGTTACACACCCATACAATGCGCACCACCACGCGACGTTTTTCAGAAACCTAGCCTATACTGCCACTGCATGTGTCCTGACCTCCACATGCTGACCACGCCGTGGTGCTTTTCTCCATCCTACATTGCCACTCACTGCCTATCCTAATTCAGACCGTATGATTCACACCACCCCAGGATGTTTTTCTCACTCCTACTAGTGAGTGTAATATTACAGACCCATACAATGTGCACCTCCCCGCGATGTTTTTCAGAAACCTATCACACATTGCCACTGCATGTTTCCTGACCTCCCCATGCTGACCACACCGTGGTGCTTTTCTCCATCCTACATTGCCACTCACTGACTATCCTATTTCAGACCCTATTATTCACACCACCCTGTGATGTTTTTCTCACTCCTTGTAGTATAAGGAATGTTACACTCCGATACAAAGCGCACCACGCTGCAATGTTTTTCAGAAACCTATCCTACATTGCCACTGCATGTTTCCTGACCTCCGCATGCTGACCACCCCGTGGTGCGATTCTACATCCTACATTGCCACTCACTGCCTATCCTAAATCAGACCCTATGATTCACACCCCCCGTGATGTTTTTCTCACTCCTCGTAATAAATGTAATGCTACACACCCATACAATGCGCAACACACCGCGATGTTTTTCAGAAACCTATCCTATATTGCCACTGCATGTTAACTTACCTCCCCATGCTGACCGCCCCGTGGTGCTTTTCTCGATCCTACATTGCTACTCACTGCCTATCCTAATTCAGACCCTATGATTCACACCATCCCGTGATGTTTTTCTCACTCCTACCAGTGAATGTAAAGTTACACACCCATACAATGCGCACCACCCCGCGATGTTTTTCAGAAACCTATCCTACATTGCCACTGCATGTTTCCTGGCCTCCCCATGGAGACCAACCCTTGGTTCTTTTCTCCATTCTACATTGCCACTCACTGCCTATCCTAATTCAGACCCTATGATTCACACCACCCCGTGATGTTTTTCTAACTCCTACTAGTGAATGTAATATTACACACCCATACAATGCGCACCACCCCGCGATGTTTTTCAGAAACCTATCCTACATTGACACTGCATGTTTCCTGACTTCCCCATGCTGACCACCCTGTGGTGCTTTTCTCCATCCTACATTGCCACTCACTGCTTATCCTAATTCAGACCCTATATTCACACCACCCGTGAGGTTTTTCTCACTCCTACTAGTGAATGAAATGTTACACACCCATACAATGAGCACCAACCCGCGATGTTTTTCAGAATCCTATCCTACATTGCCACTGCATGTTTCCTGACCTCCGCATGCTGACCACCCCGTGGTGCTTTTCTCCATTGTACATTGCACTCACTGCCTATTCTAATTCAGACCCTATGATTCACACCACCCCGTGATTTTTTTTCTCACTCCTACTAGTGAATGTAATGTTACACACCCATAAAAGGCGCAGCAGCCGCAATGTTTTTTAGAAACCTATCCTACATTGCCACTGCATGTTTCCTGACCTCCTCATGTTGACCAGCCCGTGGTGCTTTTCTCCTTCCTACATTGCCACTCACTGCTTATCCTAATTCAGACATTATGATTCACACAACCCCGTGATGTTTTTCTAACTCCTACTAGTGAATGTAATGTTACACACCCATACAATGCACACCACCCTGGGATGTTATTCAGAAACGTAATCTACATTGCCACTGCATGTTTGCTGACCTCCCCATGCTTTCCACCCCATGGTGCTTTTCTCCATCCTACATTGCCCCTCACTGCCTATCCTAATTCAGACCGTATAATTCACACCACCCCGTGATATTTTTGTCACTCCTACTAGTGAATGTAATGTTACACACCCATAAAATGTGCACCACCCCGCAGGTTTTTCACAAACCTATCCTACTGTGACACTGCATGTTTCCTGACCTCCCCATGCTGACCACCCCGTGGTGCTTTTCTCCATCCTACGTTGCCTCTCACTGCCCATTCTAATTCAGACCATATGATTCACACCACCCCGTGATGTTTTTCTCACTCCTACTAGTAAATGTAATGTTACACACCCATACAATGCGCACCACCCCGCGATGTTTTTCAGAAAACTATCCTACATTGCCACTGCATGTTTCCTGACATCCCCATGCTGACCACACCGTGGTGCTTTTCTCCATCCTACATTGCCACTCACTGCCTATCCTAATTCAGACCCTATGATTCAAAACACCCCGGATTGTTTTTCTCACTCCTCCTAGTCAGTGTAATGTTACACACCGATACAATGCGCACCACCCCGCCATGTTTTTCAGAAACCTATCCTACATTGCCACTGCATGTTTCCTGAACTCCCCATGCTGATCACTCCGTGGAGCATTTCTCCATCCTACATTGCCCCTCACAGCCTATCTTAATTTAGATCCTATGATTGACACCACCCCGTGATATTTTTCTCACTCCTACTAGTGAATGTAATGTTACACACCCATACAATGCGCACCATCCAGCAATGTTTTTCAGAAACCTATCCTAAATTGCCCCTGCATGTTTACTGACCTCCCCATGCTGACCACCCCGTGGTGCCTTTCTCCATCTTACATTGCCACTCACTGCCAATCCTAATTCAGACCTTATGATTCACACCAGCCGTTATGTTTTTCTCAATCCTAATAGTGAATGTAATGTTACACACCCATATAATGCACAGCACCCCGCTATGTTTTTCTGAAACCTATCCTACATTGCCACTGCATGTGTCCTGACCTCCCCATGCTGACCACCCCGTGGTGCTTTTCTCCATCCTACATTGCCACTCACTGCCTATCCTAATTCAGACCCTATGATTCACACCACCCCATGATGTTTTTCTCACTCCTACTAGTGAGTGTAATGTTACAGACCCATACAATGTGCACCACCCCGTGATGTTTTTCAGAAACCTATCACACATTGCCACCGCATGTTTCCTGACCTCGCCAAGCTGACCACCCCGTGGTGCTTTTCTCCATCCTACATTGCCACTCACTGACTATCCTATTTCAGACACTATGATTCACACCAGCCCGTGATGTTTTTCTCACTCCTACTAGTGAATGTAATGCTACACACCCATACAATGCTCACCACCCCGCGATGTTTTTCAGAAACCTATCCTACATTGCCACTGCATGTTTCCTGACATCCCCATGCTGACCACCCCGTGGTGCTTTTCTCAATCCTACATTGCCACTCACTGCCTATCCTAATTCAGACCCTATGATTCACACCACCCCGCGATGTTTTTCTCACTCCTCCTAGTCAGTGTAATGTTACACACCCATACAATATGCACCACCACGCGACGTTTTTCAGAAACCTATCCTATAATGCCACTGCATGTTTCCCGACCTCCCCATGCTGACCACCCCGTGGTACTTTTCTCCATCCTACATTGCCACTCACTGCCTATCCTAATTCAGACCGTATGATTCACACCACAGCGTGATGTTTTTCTCACTCCTCCTAGTCAGTGTAATGTTACACACCCATACAATGTGCACCACCACGCGACGTTTTTCAGAAACCTATCCTATAATGCCACTACATGTTTCTTGACCTCCCCTTGCTGACGACCCCGTGGTGCTTTTCTCAATCCTACATTGCCACTCAATGCCTATTCTTATTCAGACCCTATGATTCACACAACCCCGTGATATATTTCTCACTCCTACTGGTGAATGTAATGTTACACACCCATACAATGCACAACACCCCGCGAGGTTTTTCAGAAACCTATGCTACATTGCCACTGCATGTTTCCTGAACTCCCCATGCTGATCACGCCCTGGTGCTTTTCTCCATCCTACATTTCCCCTCACAGCCTATCGTAATTTAGACCCTATGATTCACACCACCCTGTGATATTTTTCTCACTCCTACTAGTGAATGTAATGTTACACACCCATACAATGTTTTTCAGAAACGTATCATACATTGCCACTGCATGTTTCCTGACCTCCTCATGCTGACCACCCCGTGGTGCTTTTCTCCTTCCTACATTTCCACTCACTGCTTATCCTAATTCAGACACTATGATTCACACCACCCCGTGATGTTTTTCTAACTCCTACTAGTGAATGTAATGTTACACACCCATACAATGCACACCACCCCGGGATGTTATTCAGAAACCTATCCTACATTGCCACTGCATGTTTCCTGACATCCCCATGCTGACCACACCGTGGTGCTTTTCTCCATCCTATATTGCCACTCACAGCCTATCCTAATTCAGACCCTATGATTCACACCACCCCGTGATGTTTTTCTCACTCCTCCTAGTTAATGTAATGTTACACACCCATACAATGTTCACCACAACGCGGTTTTTCAGAAACCTATCCTATACTACCACTGCATGTTTCCTGACCTCCCCATGCTGAACACCCCGTGATGCTTTTCTCCATCCTACATTGCCACGCACTGTCTATACTAATTGAGACCCTATGATTCACACCACCCCGTGATGTTTTTCTCACTCCCACTAGTGAATGTAATGTTACACACCCATGCAATGCGCACCACCCGGCGATGTTTTCCAGAAACCTATCCTACATTGCCACTGCATGTTTCTTGACCTCCCCTTGGTGACGACCCCGTGGTGCTTTTCTCCATCCTACATTGCCACTTAATGCCTATACTTATTCAGACCCTATGATTCACACCACCCCGTGATATTTTTCTCACTCCTACTAGTGAATGTAATGTTACACAACCGTACAATGCGCACCAACCCGCCATGTTTTTCAGAAACCTAACCTACATTGCCACTTCATGTTCCCTGATCTCCCCATGCTGACCACCCCGCGGTGCTTTTCTCCATCCTACATTGTCACTCACTGCCTATCCTAATTCAGACCCTACGATTCACACCACCCCGTGATGTTTTTCTCACTTCTACTTGTGAATGTAATGTTACACAACCATACAATGCGCACCCACCCTGGATTTTTTTCAGAAACCTCTCCTGCATTGCCACTGCATGTTCCCTGACCTCCCCATGCTGACCAACCCGCGGTGCTTATCTCCATCCTACATTGCCACTCACTTCCTATCCTAATTCAGACCCTCAGATACACACCACCCCGTGATGTTTTTATCACTCCTTCTAGTGAATGTAATGTAACACACCCATACAATGCGCACCACCCCGTGATGTTTTTCTCACTCCTACTAGTGAATGTAATGTTACACACCCATACAATGCGCACTACACCGCGATGATTTTCAGAAACCTATCCTACATTGCCACTGCATGTTCCCTGACCTCCCCATGCTGAACACCCCGCGGAGCTTTTCTCCATCCTACATTGCCACTCCCTGCCTATCCTAATTCAGACCCTCCAATTCAGACCACACCGTGAAGTTTTTCTCACTCCTACTAGTTAATGTAATGTTACTCAACCTAACAATGTGCACCACCCCGCGATGTTTTTCAGAAACCTATCCTACATTGCCACTGCAAGCTCCCTGACTTCCCCATGCTGACCAACCCGAGGTGCTTTTCCCCATCCTACATTGCCACTCACTGCCTATCCTAATTCAGACCCTGCAATTCACACCACCCCGTGATGTTTTTCTCACTCCTACTAGTGAATGTAATGTTACACACCCATTCAATGCGCATCACCCCGTGAAGGTTTTCTCACTCCTACTAGTGAATGTAATGTTACACACCCATACAATGCGCACCACCCCGCGATGTTTTTCAGAAACCTATTCTACATTGTCACTGCATGTTTCCTGACCTCCACATGCTGACCTCCCCGCGGTGCTTTTTTCCATCCTACATTGCCACTCAAAACCTATCCTAATTCAGACCCTCTGATTCACACCACCCCGTGATGTTTTTCTCACTCCTACTAGTGAATGTAATGTTACACACCCATACAATGCGCAACACCCCACGATGTTTTTCTCACTCCTACTAGTGAATGTAATGTTACACACCCATACAATGCGCACCACCCCGCGACGTTTTTCAGAAACCTATCCTACATTGCCACTGCATGTTCCCTGACTTCCCCATGCCGCGGTGCTTTTCTCCATCCTACATTGCCACTCACTGCCTATCCTAATTGAGACCCTCCAATTCCCACCACCCCTTGATGTTTTTCTCACTCCTACTAGTGAATGTAATGTTACACATCCATACAATGCGCACCACCATGTGATGTTTTTCTCAATCATACTAGTGAATGTATTTTTACACATCCATACAATGCGCAGCACCCCGCGATGTTTTTCAGAAACCTATCCTACATTGCCACTGCATATTCCCTGACCTACCCATGCTGACCGCTCCGCAGTGCTTTTCTCCATCCTACATTGCCAATCACTGCCTATCCTAATTCAGACCCTCCGATTCACACCACCCCATGATGTTTTTCTCAGTCCTACTGGTGAATGTAATGTTACACAACCATACAATACGCACCACCCCGTGATGTTTTTCAGAAACCTATCCTACATTGCCACTGCATGTGCCCTGACCTCCCCATGCTGACCACCCCGCGATGCTTTTCTCCATCCTACATTGCCACTCACTGCCTATTCTAATTCAGACCCTCTGATTCAAAAATCCCCATGATGTTTTTTCTCACTCCTACTAGTGAATGTAATGTTACACACCCATACAATGCGCACCACCCCGCGCTGTTTTTCATAAACCTATCCTACATTGCCACTGCATGTTCCCTGACCTCTCCATGCTGACCACCCCGCGGTGCTTTTCTCCATCCTACATTGCCACTCACTGCCTATCCTATTTCAGACCCTCCGATTCACACCACCCTCTGATGTTTTTCTCACTCCTACTGGTGAATGTAATGTTACACACCCATACAATGCACACCACCCCGCGATATTTTTCAGAAACCTATCCTACATTGACACTGCATGATCCCTGACCTCCCCATGCTGACCACCCGTGGTGCTTTTCTCCATCCTACATTGCCACTCACTGCCTATCCTAATTCAGACCCTCCGATTCACACAACCCTGTGAGGTATTTCTCACTGCTACTAGTGAATGTAATGTTACACACCCATACAATGCGCACCATTGGGCAATGTTTTTCAGAAACCTATCCTACATTGCCACTGCATGTTCCCTGTCCTCCCCATGCTGACCACCGCGTGGTGCTTTTCTCCATCCTACATTGCCACTCACTGCCTATCCTAATTCAGACCCTCCGATTCACACCACCCCGTGATGTTTTTCTCACTCCTACTGGTGAATGTAATGTTACACACCCATACAATGCGCACCAACCCACGGTGTTTTTCCGAAACCCATTCTACATTGCCACTGCATGTTCCCTAACCTCCCCATGCTGACCACCCCGCGGTGCTTTTCTCCATCCTACATTGCCACTCACCGCCTATGCTAATTCAGACCCTCCGATTCACACCACTCCGGGATGTTTTTCTCACTCCTACTAGTGAATGTAATGTTACACACCCATACAATGCGCACCACCCCGCGATGTTTTTCAGAAACCTATCCTACATTGCAACTGCATGTTCCCTGACCTCCCCATGGTGACCACTCCGCGGTGCTTTTCCCCATCCTACATTGCCACTCACTGCCTATCCAAATTCAGACCCTCCGATTCGCATCACCTCCTGATGTTTTTCTCACTCCTACTAGTGAATGTAATGTTACACACCCATACAATGCGCACCACCCTGTGATGTTTTTCTCACTCCTACTTGTGAATGTAATGTTACACACTCATACAATTCCCACCATCCCGCGATGTTTTTCAGAAACCTATGCTACATTGCCAATGCATGTTCCCTGACCTCCCCATGGTGAACACCCCGCCGTGCTTTTCTCCATCCTACATTGCCACTCACTGCCTATCCTAATTCAGACCCTCCGATTCACACCACCCTGTGATGTTTTTCTTACTCCTACGCGTGAATGTAATGTTACACACCCATACATTGCGCACCACCTCACGATGTTTTTCAGAAACCCATTCTACATTGCCACTGCATGTTCCCTTACGTCCCCATGCTGACCACCCCGCGGTGCTTTTCTCCACCCTACATTGCCACTCACTGCCTATACTAATTCAGACCCTCCGATTCACACCACCCCGTGATGTTTTTCTCACTCCTACTAGTGAATGTAATGTTACACACCCATACAATGAGCACCACCCCACGATGTTTTTTAGAAACCCATTCTACATTGCCACTGCATTTTCCCTGACCTCCCCATGCTGACCACGCCGCGATGGTTTTCTCCATCCTACATTGCCACTCACTGCCTATCCTAATTCAGACCCTCCGATTCACACCACCCCGTGATGTTTTTCTCACTCCTACTGGTGAATGTAATGTTACACACCCATACAATGCGCACCAACCCACGGTGTTTTTCCGAAACCCATTCTACATTGCCACTGCATGTTCCCTAACCTCCCCATGCTGACCACCCCGCGGTGCTTTTCTCCATCCTACATTGCCACTCACCGCCTATGCTAATTCAGACCCTCCGATTCACACCACTCCGGGATGTTTTTCTCACTCCTACTAGTGAATGTAATGTTACACACCCATACAATGCGCACCACCCCGCGATGTTTTTCAGAAACCTATCCTACATTGCAACTGCATGTTCCCTGACCTCCCCATGGTGACCACTCCGCGGTGCTTTTCCCCATCCTACATTGCCACTCACTGCCTATCCAAATTCAGACCCTCCGATTCGCATCACCTCCTGATGTTTTTCTCACTCCTACTAGTGAATGTAATGTTACACACCC
The DNA here is from genome assembly GCF_034190915.1 of Cavia porcellus. Lineage (NCBI taxonomy): Eukaryota > Metazoa > Chordata > Mammalia > Rodentia > Caviidae > Cavia > Cavia porcellus. Next base: position 70,840,043 of record NW_026947502.1, read on the forward strand.
ATACAATGCGCACCACCCTGTGATGTTTTTCTCACTCCTACTTGTGAATGTAATGTTACACACTCATACAATTCCCACCATCCCGCGATGTTTTTCAGAAACCTATGCTACATTGCCAATGCATGTTCCCTGACCTCCCCATGGTGAACACCCCGCCGTGCTTTTCTCCATCCTACATTGCCACTCACTGCCTATCCTAATTCAGACCCTCCGATTCACACCACCCTGTGATGTTTTTCTTACTCCTACGCGTGAATGTAATGTTACACACCCATACATTGCGCACCACCTCACGATGTTTTTCAGAAACCCATTCTACATTGCCACTGCATGTTCCCTTACGTCCCCATGCTGACCACCCCGCGGTGCTTTTCTCCACCCTACATTGCCACTCACTGCCTATACTAATTCAGACCCTCCGATTCACACCACCCCGTGATGTTTTTCTCACTCCTACTAGTGAATGTAATGTTACACACCCATACAATGAGCACCACCCCACGATGTTTTTTAGAAACCCATTCTACATTGCCACTGCATTTTCCCTGACCTCCCCATGCTGACCACGCCGCGATGGTTTTCTCCATCCTACATTGCCACTCACTGCCTATCCTAATTCAGACCTTCCGATTCACACCACCCCGTGATGTTTTTCTCACTCCTACTAGTGAATGTAATGTTACACACCCATACAATGCGCACCACACTGCGATGTTTTTCAGAAACCTATCCTACATTGCCACTGCATGTTCCCTGACCTCCCCATGCTGACCACCCCGCGGTGCTTTTCTCCATCCTACATTGCCACTCACTGCCTATCCTAATTCAGACCCTCCAATTCACACCACCCCTTGATGTTTTTCCCACTCCTACTAGTGAATGTAATTTTACACATCCATACAATGCGCACCACCACGTGATGTTTTTCTCAATCGTACTAGTGAATGTATTTTTACACATCCATAGAATGTGCACCACCGCGCGATGTTTTTCAGAAACCTATCCTACATTGCCACTGCATGTGCCCTGACCTCCCATGCTGACCACCCCGCGATGCTTTTCTCCATCCTACATTGCCACTCACTGCCTATCCTAATCCAGACCCTCTGATTCACACCACCCCATGATGTTTTTCTCACTCCTACTAGTGAATGTAATGTTACACACCCCTACAATGCGCACCACCCTTCGCTGTTTTTCAGAAACCTATCCTACATTGCCACTGCATGTTCCCTGACCTCTCCATGCTGACCACCCCGCGGTGCTTTTCTCCATCCTACATTGCCACTCACTGCCTATCCTATTTCAGACCCTCCGATTCACACCACCCTGTGATGTTTTTCTCACTCCTACTGGTGAATGTAATGTTACACACCCATACAATGCACACCACCCCGCGATATTTTTCAGAAACCTATCCTACATTGACACTGCATGATCCCTGACCTCCCAATGCTGACCACCCGTGGTGCTTTTCTCCATCCTACATTGCCACTCACTGCCTATCCTAATTCAGACCCTCCTATTCACACAACCCTGTGATGTATTTCTCACTCCTACTAGTGAATGTAATGTTACACAGCCATACAATGCGCACAATCGGGCAATATTTTTCAGAAACCTATCCTACATTGCCACTGCATGTTCCCTGACCTCCCCATGCTGACCACCCCGTGGTGCTTTTCTCCATCCTACATTGCCACTCACTGCCTATCCTAATTCAGACCCTCCGATTCACACCACCCCGAGATGTTTTTCTCACTCCTACTGGTGAAAGTAATGTTACACACCCATACAATGCTCACCACCCCACGGTGTTTTTCCGAAACCCATTCTACATTGCCACTGCATGTTCCCTAACCTCCCCATGCTGACCACCCCGCGGTGCTTTTCTCCATCCTACATTGCCACTCACCGCCTATCCTAATTCAGACCCTCCGATTCACACCACCCCGGGATGTTTTTCTCACTCCTACTAGTGAATGTAATGTTACACACCCATACAATGCGCACCACCCTGTGATGTTTTTCTCACTCCTACTAGTGAATGTAATGTTACACACCCATACAATTCACACCACCCCGCGATGTTTTTCAGAAACATATCTTACGTTGCCATTGCATGTTCCCTGACCTTCCCATGCTGACCACCCCGCGGTGCTTTTCTCCATCCTACATTGCCACTCACTGCCTATCCTAATTCAGACCTCCGATTCACACCACTCCGTGATGTTTTTCTCACTCCTACTAGTGAATGTAACATTACACACCCATACAATGCACACCACCCCACGATGTTTTTCAGAAACCTATGCTACATTGCCACTGCATGTTCCCTGACCTTCCCATGGTGACCACCCCACGGTGCTTTTCTCCATCCTACAATGTCACTCACTGCCTATCCTAATTCAGACCCTCCGATTCACACCACCCCTTTATGTTTTTCTCACTCCTACTAGTGAATGTAATGTTACACACCCATCCAATGCGCACCACCCCGCGATGTTTTTCAGAACCCTATCCTACATTGTCACTGCATGTTCCCTGACCTCGACATGCTGACCACCCCGCGGTGCTTTTCTCCATCCTACATTGCCACTTAATGCCTATCCTAATTCAGACCCTCTGATTCACACCACCATGTGAAGCTTTTCTCACTCCTACTAGTGAACGAAATGTTACACACCCATTCAATGCGCACCACCCCACGATGTATTTCACAAACCTATCCTACATTGCCACTGCATGTTCCCTGACCTCCCCATGCTGGCCACCCCGCGGTGCTTTTCTCCATCCTACATTGCCACTCACTGCCTATCCTAATTCAGACCCTACGATTCACACGACCCCGTGCTGTTTTTCTCTCTCCTACTAGTGAATGTAATGTTACACAACCATACAATGCGCACCACCTCCGGATGTTTTTCAGAAACCTATCCTACATTGCCATTTCATGTTCCCTGACCTCCCAATGGTGACCACCCCGCGGTGCTTTTCCCCATCCTACTTTGCCACTCACTGCCTATCCTAATTCAGACCGTCTGATTCGCATCACCCCGTGATGTTTTTCTAACTCCTATTAGTGAATGTAATGTTACACACCCATACAATGCGCACCACCCTGTGATGTTTTTCTCACTCCTACTTGTGAATGTAATGTTACACACCCATACAATTCCCACCACCCCGCGATGTTTTTCAGAAACATATCCTACGTTGCCACTGCATGTTTCCTGACCTCCCCTTGCTGACCACCCCACGGTGCTTTTCTCCATGCTACATTGCCACTCACTACCTATCCTAATTCAGACCCTCCGATTCACACCACCCCGTGATGTTTTTCTCACTCCTACTAGTGAATGTAACGTTACACGCCCATACAATGCGCACCACCCCACGATGTTTTTCAGAAACCTATCCTACATTGCCACTGCATGTTCCCTGACCTTCCCATGCTGACCACCCCGCGGTGCTTTTCTCCATCCTACATTGCCACTCACTGCCTATCCTAATTCAGACCCTATAAATCACACCACCACGTGATGTTTTACTCACTCCTACTAGTGAATGTAATGTTACACACCCATACAATGCGCACCAACCCGCGATGTTTTCCAGAAACCTATCCTAAATTGCCACTGCATGTTTACTGATCTCCCAATTGTGACCACCCCGTGGTGCCTTTCTCCATCTTACATTGCCACTTACTGCCTATCCTAAATCAGACCTTATGATTCACACCAGCCGTGATGTTTTTCTCACTCCTAATAGTGAATGTAATGTTACACACACATACAATGCGCAGCACACCGCTATGTTTTTCTGAAACCTATACTACATTGCCACTGCATGTGTCCTGACTTCCCCATGCTGACCACCCCGTGGTGCTTTTCTCCCTCCTACATTGCCACTCACTACCTATCCTAATTCAGACCCTATGGTTCACAGCACGCCATGATGTTTTTCTCACTCCTACTAGTGAGTGTAATGTTACAGACCCATACAGTGTGCACCACCCCGCGATGTTTTTCAGAAAACTATCACACATTGCCACCGCATGTTTCCTGACCTCCCCAAGCTGACCACCCCGTGGTCCTTTTCTCCATCCTAAATTGCCACTCACTGCCTATCCTATTTCAGACTCTATGATTCACACCACCCCGTGAAGTTTTTCTCACTCCTAATAGAGAATGTAATGTTACACACCCATACAATGTGCACCACCCCGGGAGGTTTTTCAGAAAGCTATTCAACTTTGCCACTGCATGTTTCCTGACCTCCCCATGCTGACCACCCCGTGGTGCTTTTCTCCATCCTACGTTGCCACTCACTGCCTATCCTAATTCAGACTCTATGATTCACATCACCCCGTGATGATTTTCTCACTCCTCCTAGTCAAAGTAATGTTACACACCCATACAATGCGCACCACCACGCGACGTTTTTCAGAAACCTAGCCTATACTGCAACAGCATGTGTCCTGAGCTCCACATGCTGACCACGCCGTGGTGCTTTCCTCCATCCTACATTGCCACTCACTGCCTATCCTAATTCAGACCGTATGATTCACACCACCCCAGGATGTTTTTCTCACTCCTACTAGTGAGTGTAATATTACAGACCCATACAATGTGCACCACCCCGCGATGTTTTTCAGAAACCTATCACACATTGCCACTGAATGTTTCCTGACCTCCCCATGCTGACCACACCGTGGTGCTTTTCTCCATCCTACATTGCCACTCACTGACTATCCTATTTCAGACCCTATGATTCACACCACCCTGTGATGTTTTTCTCAATCCTTGTAGTGAAAGGAATGTTACACACCGATACAAAGTGCACCACGCTGCAATGTTTTTCAGAAACCTATCCTACATTGCCACTGCATGTTTCCTGACCTCCGCATGCTGACCACCCGTGGTGCGTTTCTCCATCCTACATTGCCACTCACTGCCTATCCTAGTTCAGACCCTATGATTCACACCACCCTGTGATGTTTTTCTCACTGCTGCTAGTGAATGAAATGTTACACACCATACACTGCGCTCCTCCCCACGATGTTTTTAACAAACGTATCTTACATTGCCACTGCATGTTTCCTGACCTCCCCATGCTAACCACCCCTTGGTGCTTTTCTCCATCCTACATTGCATTCACTGCCTATCCTAATTCAGACCCTATGATTCACACCCCCCGTGATGTTTTTCTCACTCCTAGTAATAAATGTAATGCTACACACCCATACAATGCGCACCACCCCGCGATGTTTTTCAGAACCCTATCCTACATTGCCACTGCATGTTCCCTGACCTCCCCATGCTGACCAAACCGCGGTGCTTTTCTCCATCCTACATTGCCACTCACTGCCTATCCTAATTCAGTCCCTCCGATTCACACCACCCTGTCATGTATTTTTCACTCCTACTGGTGAATGTAATGTTACACACCCATACAATGCGCACAACCCCAGGATGTTTTTCAGAACCCTATCCTACATTGCCACTGCTTTTTCCCTGACCTCCCCATGCTGACCACCCCGCGGTCCTTTTCTCCATCCTACATTGCCACTCACTGCCTATCCTAATTCAGACCCTCCGATTCACACAACCCCGTGATGTTTTTCTCACTCCTTCTAGTGAATGTAATTTTACACACCCATACAATGCGCACCACCCCGCGATGTTTTTCAGAAACCTATCCTACATTGCCACTGCATGTTCCCTGACCTCCCCATGGTGACCACCCCGCGGTACTTTTCTCCATCCTACATTGCCACTCACTGCCTATCCTAATTCAGACCCTCCGATTCACACCACCCCGTGATGTTTTTCTCACTCCTACTGGTGAATGTAATGTTACACACCCATACAATGCGCACCAACCCGCGATGTTTTTCAGAAACCTATCCTACATTGCCACTGCATGTTCCCTGACCTCCCCATGCTGACCACCGCGCGGTGCTTTTCTCCATCCTACATTGCCACTCACTGCCTATCCTAATTCAGACCCTCCGATTCACACCACCCCTTTATGTTTTTCTCACTCCTACTAGTGAATGTAATGTTACACACCCATACAATGCGCACCAACCCGCGATGTTTTTCAGAAACCTATCCTACATTGTCACTGCATGTTCCCTGACCTCGACATGCTGACCACCCCGCGGTGCTTTTCTCCATCCTACATTGCCACTCAATGCCTATCCTAATTCAGACCCTCCGATTCACACCACCCCGTGAAGCTTTTCTCACTCCTACTAGTGAATGTAATGTTACACACCCATACAATGCGCACCACCCCACGATGTATTTCACAAACCTATCCTACATTGCCACTGCATGTTCCATCACCTCCCCATGGTGACCACCCAGCGGTGCTTTTCTCCATCCTACATTGCCCCTCACTGCCTATCCTAATTCAGACCCTATGATTCACACCACCCCGTGATGTTTTTCTCACTCCTACTCGTGAAAGTAATGTTACACACCCATACAATGCGCACCACACCGCGAGGTTTTTCAGAAACCTATCCTATATTGTCACGGTATGTGTCCTGACCTCAACATGCTGACCACTCCGTGGTGCTTTTCTCCATCCTACATTGCCACTCACTGCCTATCCTAATTCAGACCCTATGATTCAAACCACCCCGTGATGTTTTTCTCTCTCCTCCTAGTGAATGCAATGTTACACACCCATACAATGCGCACCACCCTGCGATGTTTTTCAGAAACCTATCCTACATTGCCACTGCATGTTTCCTGACATCCCCATGCTGACAACCCCGTGGTGCTTTTCTCCATCCTACATTGCCACTCACTGCCTATCCTATTTCAGACTCTATGATTCACACCACCCCGTGAAGTTTTTCTCACTCCTACTAGTGAATGTAATGTTACACACCCATACAATGTGCACCACCCCGCGAGGTTTTTCAGAAAGCTATTCAACTTTGCCACTGCATGTTTCCTGACCTCCCCATGCTGACCACCCCGTGGTGCTTTTCTCCATCCTAAATTGCCACTCACTGCCTATCCTATTTCAGACTCTATGATTCACACCACCCCGTGAAGTTTTTCTCACTCCTACTAGAGAATGTAATGTTACACACCCATACAATGTGCACCACCCCGCGAGGTTTTTCAGAAAGCTATTCAACTTTGCCACTGCATGTTTCCTGACCTCCCCATGCTGACCAACCCGTGGTGCTTTTCTCCATCCTACGTTGCAACTCACTGCCTATCCTAATTCAGACCCTATGATTCAAATCACCCCGTGATGATTTTCTCACTCCTCCTAGTCAAAGTAATGTTACACACCCATACAATGCGCACCACCACGCGACGTTTTTCAGAAACCTAGCCTATACTGCCACTGCATGTGTCCTGACCTCCACATGCTGACCACGCCGTGGTGCTTTTCTCCATCCTACATTGCCACTCACTGCCTATCCTAATTCAGACCGTATGATTCACACCACCCCAGGATGTTTTTCTCACTCCTACTAGTGAGTGTAATATTACAGACCCATACAATGTGCACCTCCCCGCGATGTTTTTCAGAAACCTATCACACATTGCCACTGCATGTTTCCTGACCTCCCCATGCTGACCACACCGTGGTGCTTTTCTCCATCCTACATTGCCACTCACTGACTATCCTATTTCAGACCCTATTATTCACACCACCCTGTGATGTTTTTCTCACTCCTTGTAGTATAAGGAATGTTACACTCCGATACAAAGCGCACCACGCTGCAATGTTTTTCAGAAACCTATCCTACATTGCCACTGCATGTTTCCTGACCTCCGCATGCTGACCACCCCGTGGTGCGATTCTACATCCTACATTGCCACTCACTGCCTATCCTAAATCAGACCCTATGATTCACACCCCCCGTGATGTTTTTCTCACTCCTCGTAATAAATGTAATGCTACACACCCATACAATGCGCAACACACCGCGATGTTTTTCAGAAACCTATCCTATATTGCCACTGCATGTTAACTTACCTCCCCATGCTGACCGCCCCGTGGTGCTTTTCTCGATCCTACATTGCTACTCACTGCCTATCCTAATTCAGACCCTATGATTCACACCATCCCGTGATGTTTTTCTCACTCCTACCAGTGAATGTAAAGTTACACACCCATACAATGCGCACCACCCCGCGATGTTTTTCAGAAACCTATCCTACATTGCCACTGCATGTTTCCTGGCCTCCCCATGGAGACCAACCCTTGGTTCTTTTCTCCATTCTACATTGCCACTCACTGCCTATCCTAATTCAGACCCTATGATTCACACCACCCCGTGATGTTTTTCTAACTCCTACTAGTGAATGTAATATTACACACCCATACAATGCGCACCACCCCGCGATGTTTTTCAGAAACCTATCCTACATTGACACTGCATGTTTCCTGACTTCCCCATGCTGACCACCCTGTGGTGCTTTTCTCCATCCTACATTGCCACTCACTGCTTATCCTAATTCAGACCCTATATTCACACCACCCGTGAGGTTTTTCTCACTCCTACTAGTGAATGAAATGTTACACACCCATACAATGAGCACCAACCCGCGATGTTTTTCAGAATCCTATCCTACATTGCCACTGCATGTTTCCTGACCTCCGCATGCTGACCACCCCGTGGTGCTTTTCTCCATTGTACATTGCACTCACTGCCTATTCTAATTCAGACCCTATGATTCACACCACCCCGTGATTTTTTTTCTCACTCCTACTAGTGAATGTAATGTTACACACCCATAAAAGGCGCAGCAGCCGCAATGTTTTTTAGAAACCTATCCTACATTGCCACTGCATGTTTCCTGACCTCCTCATGTTGACCAGCCCGTGGTGCTTTTCTCCTTCCTACATTGCCACTCACTGCTTATCCTAATTCAGACATTATGATTCACACAACCCCGTGATGTTTTTCTAACTCCTACTAGTGAATGTAATGTTACACACCCATACAATGCACACCACCCTGGGATGTTATTCAGAAACGTAATCTACATTGCCACTGCATGTTTGCTGACCTCCCCATGCTTTCCACCCCATGGTGCTTTTCTCCATCCTACATTGCCCCTCACTGCCTATCCTAATTCAGACCGTATAATTCACACCACCCCGTGATATTTTTGTCACTCCTACTAGTGAATGTAATGTTACACACCCATAAAATGTGCACCACCCCGCAGGTTTTTCACAAACCTATCCTACTGTGACACTGCATGTTTCCTGACCTCCCCATGCTGACCACCCCGTGGTGCTTTTCTCCATCCTACGTTGCCTCTCACTGCCCATTCTAATTCAGACCATATGATTCACACCACCCCGTGATGTTTTTCTCACTCCTACTAGTAAATGTAATGTTACACACCCATACAATGCGCACCACCCCGCGATGTTTTTCAGAAAACTATCCTACATTGCCACTGCATGTTTCCTGACATCCCCATGCTGACCACACCGTGGTGCTTTTCTCCATCCTACATTGCCACTCACTGCCTATCCTAATTCAGACCCTATGATTCAAAACACCCCGGATTGTTTTTCTCACTCCTCCTAGTCAGTGTAATGTTACACACCGATACAATGCGCACCACCCCGCCATGTTTTTCAGAAACCTATCCTACATTGCCACTGCATGTTTCCTGAACTCCCCATGCTGATCACTCCGTGGAGCATTTCTCCATCCTACATTGCCCCTCACAGCCTATCTTAATTTAGATCCTATGATTGACACCACCCCGTGATATTTTTCTCACTCCTACTAGTGAATGTAATGTTACACACCCATACAATGCGCACCATCCAGCAATGTTTTTCAGAAACCTATCCTAAATTGCCCCTGCATGTTTACTGACCTCCCCATGCTGACCACCCCGTGGTGCCTTTCTCCATCTTACATTGCCACTCACTGCCAATCCTAATTCAGACCTTATGATTCACACCAGCCGTTATGTTTTTCTCAATCCTAATAGTGAATGTAATGTTACACACCCATATAATGCACAGCACCCCGCTATGTTTTTCTGAAACCTATCCTACATTGCCACTGCATGTGTCCTGACCTCCCCATGCTGACCACCCCGTGGTGCTTTTCTCCATCCTACATTGCCACTCACTGCCTATCCTAATTCAGACCCTATGATTCACACCACCCCATGATGTTTTTCTCACTCCTACTAGTGAGTGTAATGTTACAGACCCATACAATGTGCACCACCCCGTGATGTTTTTCAGAAACCTATCACACATTGCCACCGCATGTTTCCTGACCTCGCCAAGCTGACCACCCCGTGGTGCTTTTCTCCATCCTACATTGCCACTCACTGACTATCCTATTTCAGACACTATGATTCACACCAGCCCGTGATGTTTTTCTCACTCCTACTAGTGAATGTAATGCTACACACCCATACAATGCTCACCACCCCGCGATGTTTTTCAGAAACCTATCCTACATTGCCACTGCATGTTTCCTGACATCCCCATGCTGACCACCCCGTGGTGCTTTTCTCAATCCTACATTGCCACTCACTGCCTATCCTAATTCAGACCCTATGATTCACACCACCCCGCGATGTTTTTCTCACTCCTCCTAGTCAGTGTAATGTTACACACCCATACAATATGCACCACCACGCGACGTTTTTCAGAAACCTATCCTATAATGCCACTGCATGTTTCCCGACTTCCCCATGCTGACCACCCCGTGGTACTTTTCTCCATCCTACATTGCCACTCACTGCCTATCCTAATTCAGACCGTATGATTCACACCACAGCGTGATGTTTTTCTCACTCCTCCTAGTCAGTGTAATGTTACACACCCATACAATGTGCACCACCACGCGACGTTTTTCAGAAACCTATCCTATAATGCCACTACATGTTTCTTGACCTCCCCTTGCTGACGACCCCGTGGTGCTTTTCTCAATCCTACATTGCCACTCAATGCCTATTCTTATTCAGACCCTATGATTCACACAACCCCGTGATATATTTCTCACTCCTACTGGTGAATGTAATGTTACACACCCATACAATGCACAACACCCCGCGAGGTTTTTCAGAAACCTATGCTACATTGCCACTGCATGTTTCCTGAACTCCCCATGCTGATCACGCCCTGGTGCTTTTCTCCATCCTACATTTCCCCTCACAGCCTATCGTAATTTAGACCCTATGATTCACACCACCCTGTGATATTTTTCTCACTCCTACTAGTGAATGTAATGTTACACACCCATACAATGTTTTTCAGAAACGTATCATACATTGCCACTGCATGTTTCCTGACCTCCTCATGCTGACCACCCCGTGGTGCTTTTCTCCTTCCTACATTTCCACTCACTGCTTATCCTAATTCAGACACTATGATTCACACCACCCCGTGATGTTTTTCTAACTCCTACTAGTGAATGTAATGTTACACACCCATACAATGCACACCACCCCGGGATGTTATTCAGAAACCTATCCTACATTGCCACTGCATGTTTCCTGACATCCCCATGCTGACCACACCGTGGTGCTTTTCTCCATCCTATATTGCCACTCACAGCCTATCCTAATTCAGACCCTATGATTCACACCACCCCGTGATGTTTTTCTCACTCCTCCTAGTTAATGTAATGTTACACACCCATACAATGTTCACCACAACGCGGTTTTTCAGAAACCTATCCTATACTACCACTGCATGTTTCCTGACCTCCCCATGCTGAACACCCCGTGATGCTTTTCTCCATCCTACATTGCCACGCACTGTCTATACTAATTGAGACCCTATGATTCACACCACCCCGTGATGTTTTTCTCACTCCCACTAGTGAATGTAATGTTACACACCCATGCAATGCGCACCACCCGGCGATGTTTTCCAGAAACCTATCCTACATTGCCACTGCATGTTTCTTGACCTCCCCTTGGTGACGACCCCGTGGTGCTTTTCTCCATCCTACATTGCCACTTAATGCCTATACTTATTCAGACCCTATGATTCACACCACCCCGTGATATTTTTCTCACTCCTACTAGTGAATGTAATGTTACACACCCATACAATGCACACCACCCAGCGATGTTTTTCAGAAACCTATCCTACATTGCCACTGCATGTTCCCTGACCTCCCCATGCTGACCACCCCGTGTTGCTTTTCTCCATCCTACATTGCCACTCATTGCCTATCCTAATTCAGATCCTATGATACACTCCACCCCGTGATGTTTTTCTCACTCCTACTAGTGAATGTAATGTTACACACCCATACAATGCGCACCACCCAGCGATGTTTTTCAGAAACCTATCCTACATTGCTACTGCATGTTTCCTGACTTCCCCAAGCTGACCACACCGTCGTGCTTTTCTCCATCCTACATTGCCCCTCACAGCCTATCGTAATTTAGACCCTATGATTCACACCACCCCGTGATATTTTTCTCACTCCTACTAGTGAATGTAATGTTACACACCCATACAATGCGCACCACCCAGCAATGTTTTCCAGAAACCTATCCTACATTGCCACTGCATGTTTCCTGACCTCCTCATGCTGACCACCCCGTGGTGCTTTTCTCCATCCTACATTGCCACTCACTGCCTATCCTAATTCAGACCCTATGATTCACACCACCCCGTGATGTTTTTCTCACTCCTACTAGTGAAAGTAATGTTACACACACATACAATGCGCACCACACCGCGAGGTTTTTCAGAAACCTATCCTACATTGTCACGGTATGTGTCCTGACCTCAACATGCTGACCAATCCGTGGTGCTTTTCTCCATCCTACATTGCCACTCACTGCCTATACTAATTCAGACCCTATGATTCAAACCAACCCGTGATGTTTTTCTCTCTCCTCCTAGTGAATGCAATGTTACACACCCATACAATGCGCACCACCCTGCGATGTTTTTCAGAAACCTATCCTACATTGCCACTGCATGTTTCCTGACATCCCCATGCTGACAACCCCGTGGTGCTTTTCTCCATCCTACATTGCCACTCACTGCCTATCCTAATTCAGACCCTATAATTCACACCACCCCGTGATGTTTTTCTTACTCCTACTAGTGAATGTAATGTTACACACCCATACAATGCGCACCAACACGCGATGTTTTCCAGAAACCTATCCTAAATTGCCACTGCATGTTTACTGATCTCCCAATTGTGACCACCCCGTGGTGCCTTTCTCCATCTTACATTGCCACTTACTGCCTATCCTAAATCAGACCTTATGATTCACACCAGCCGTGATGTTTTTCTCACTCCTAATAGTGAATGTAATGTTACACACCCATACAATGCGCAGCACCCCGCTATGTTTTTCTGAAACCTATCCTACATTGCCACTGCATGTGTCCTGACTTCCCCATGCTGACCACCCTGTGGTGCTTTTCTCCATCCTACATTGCCACTCACTACCTATTCTAATTCAGACCCTATGGTTCACAGCACGCCATGATGTTTTTCTCACTCCTACTAGTGAGTGTAATGTTACAGACCCATACAATGTGCACCACCCCGCGATGTTTTTCAGAAACCTATCACACATTGCCACCGCATGTTTCCTGACCTCCCCAAGCTTACCACCCCGTGATGCTTTTCTCCTTCCTAAATTGCCACTCACTGCCTATCCTATTTCAGACTCTATGATTCACACCACCCCGTGAAGTTTTTCTCACTCCTACTAGTGAATGTAATGTTACACACCCATACAATGTGCACCACCCCGCGAGGTTTTTCAGAAAGCTATTCAACTTTGCCACTGCATGTTTCCTGACCTCCCCATGCTGACCACCCCGTGGTGCTTTTCTCCATCCTAAATTGCCACTCACTGCCTATCCTATTTCAGACTCTATGATTCACACCACCCCGTGAAGTTTTTCTCACTCCTACTAGAGAATGTAATGTTACTCACCCATACAATGTGCACCACCCCGCGAGGTTTTTCAGAAAGCTATTCAACTTTGCCACTGCATGTTTCCTGACCTCCCCATGCTGACCACCCCGTGGTGCTTTTCTCCATCCTACGTTGCCACTCACTGCCTATCGTAATTCAGACCCTATGATTCAAATCACCCCGTGATGATTTTCTCACTCCTCCTAGTCAAAGTAATGTTACACACCCATACAATGCGCACCACCACGCGACGTTTTTCAGAAACCTAGCCTATACTGCCACTGCATGTGTCCTGACCTCCACATGCTGACCACGCCGTGGTGCTTTTCTCCATCCTACATTGCCACTCACTGCCTATCCTAATTCAGACCGTATGATTCACACCACCCCAGGATGTTTTTCTCACTCCTACTAGTGAGTGTAATGTTACAGACCCATACAATGTGCACCACCCCGCGATGTTTTTCAGAAACCTATCACACATTGCCACTGCATGTTTCCTGACCTCCCCATGCTGACCACACCGTGGTGCTTTTCTCCATCCTACATTGCGACTCACTGATTATCCTATTTCAGACCCTATGATTCACACCACCCTGTGATGTTTTTCTCACTCCTTGTAGTGAAAGGAATGTTACACACCGATACAAAGCGCACCACGCTGCGATGTTTTTCAGAAACCTATCCTACATTGCCACTGTATGTTTCCTGACCTCCGCATGCTGACCACCCCGTGGTGCGTTTCTCCATCCTACATTGCCACTCACTGCCTATCCTAGTTCAGACCCTATGATTCACACCACCCTGTGATGTTTTTCTCACTGCTGCTAGTGAATGAAATGTTACACACCATACACTACGCTCCTCCCCGCGATGTTTTTAACAAACGTATCTTACATTGCCACTGCATGTTTCCTGACCTCCCCATGCTAACCACCCCTTGGTGCTTTTCTCCATCCTACATTGCATTCACTGCCTATCCTAATTCAGACCCTATGATTCACACCCCCCGTGATGTTTTTCTCACTCCTAGTAATAAATGTAATGCTACACACCCATACAATGCGCAACACACCGCGATGATTTTCAGAAACCTATCCTATATTGCCACTGCATGTTTCCTGACATCCCCATGCTGACCGCCCCGTGGTGCTTTCCTCGATCCTACATTGCTACTCACTGCCTATCGTAATTCAGACCCTATGATTCACACCATCCCGTGATGTTTTTCTCACTCCTACTAGTGAATGTAAAGTTACACACCCATACAATGCGCACCATCCTGCGATGTTTTTCAGAAACCTATCCTACATTGCCACTGCATGTTTCCTGACCTCCCCATGCTAACCACCCCGTGGTGCTTTTCTCCATCCTACATTGCCACTCACTGCCTATCCTAATTCAGACCCTATGATACACACCACCCCGTGATGTTTTTCTCACTCCTACTAGTGAATGTAATGTTACACACCCATACAATGCGCACCACCCCGCGATGTTTTTCAGAAACCTATCCTACATTGCTACTGCATGTTTCCTGACTTCCCCAAGCTGACCACACCGTCGCGCTTTACTCCATCGTACATTGCCACTCACTGCCTATCCTAATTCAGACCCTATGATTCACACCACCCCGTGACGTTTTTCTCACTCATACTAGTGAATGTAATGTTACACACCCATACAATGCGCAGCACCCCGCAATGTTTTTCAGAAACCTATCCTATACTGCCACTGCATGTTTCCTGACGTCCCCATGCTGACCACCCCGTGGTGCTTTTCTCCATCCTACATTGCCCCTCACAGCCTATCGTAATTTAGACCCTATGATTCACACCACCCCGTGATATTTTTCTCACTCCTACTAGTGAATGTAATGTTACACACCCATACAATGCGCACCACCCAGCAATGTTTTTCAGAAACCTATCCTACATTGCCACTGCATGTTTCCTGACCTCCTCATGCTGACCACCCCGTGGTGCTTTTCTCCATCCTACATTGCCACTCACTGCCTATCCTAATTCAGACCCTATGATTCACACCACCCTGTGATGTTTTTCTCACTCCTACTAGTGAAAGTAATGTTACACACCCATACAATGCGCACCACACCGCGAGGTTTTTCAGAAACCTATCCTACATTGTCACGGTATGTGTCCTGACCTCAACATGCTGACCACTCCGTGGTGCTTTTCTCCATCCTACATTGCCACTCACTGCCTATCCTAATTCAGACCCTATGATTCAAACCACCACGTGATGTTTTTCTCTCTCCTCCTAGTGAATGCAATGTTACACACCCATACAATGCGCACCACCCTGCGATGTTTTTCAGAAACCTATCCTACATTGCCACTGCATGTTTCCTGAAATCCCCATGCTGACAACCCCGTGGTGCTTTTCTCCATCCTACATTGCCACTCACTGCCTATCCTAATCCAGACCCTATAATTCACAGCACCCCGTGATGTTTTACTTACTCCTACTAGTGAATGTAATGTTACACACCCATACAATGCGCACCAACCCGCGATGTTTTCCAGAAACCTATCCTAAATTGCCACTGCATGTTTACTGATCTCCCAATTGTGACCACCCCGTGGTGCCTTTCTCCATCTTACATTGCCACTTACTGCCTATCCTAAATCAGACCTTATGATTCACACCAGCCGTGATGTTTTTCTCACTCCTAATAGTGAATGTAATGTTACACACCCATACAATGCGCAGCACCCCGCTATGTTTTTCTGAAACCTATCCTACATTGCCACTGCATGTGTCCTGACTTCCCCATGCTGACCACCCGTGGTGCTTTTCTCCATCCTAAATTGCCACTCACTGCCTATCCTATTTCAGACTCTATGATTCACACCACCCCGTGAAGTTTTTCTCACTCCTACTAGAGAATGTAATGTTACACACCCATACAATGTGCACCACCCCGCGAGGTTTTTCAGAAAGCTATTCAACTTTGCCACTGCATGTTTCCTGACCTCCCCATGCTGACCACCCCGTGGTGCTTTTCTCCATCCTACGTTGCCACTCACTGCCTATCCTAATTCAGACCCTATGATTCACATCACCCCGTGATGATTTTCTCACTCCTCCTAGTCAAAGTAATGTTACACACCCATACAATGCGCACCACCACGCGACGTTTTTCAGAAACCTAGCCTATACTGCCACTGCATGTGTCCTGACCTCCACATGCTGACCACGCCGTGGTGCTTTTCTCCATCCTACATTGCCACTCACTGCCTATCCTAATTCAGACCCTATGATTCAAACCACCCCGTGATGTTTTTCTCTCTCCTCCTAGTGAATGCAATGTTACACACCCATACAATGCGCACCACCCTGCGATGTTTTTCAGAAACCTATCCTACATTGCCACTGCATGTTTCCTGACATCCCCATGCTGACAACCCCGTGGTGCTTTTCTCCATCCTACATTGCCACTCACTGCCTATCCTAATTCAGACCCTATAATTCACACCACCCCGTGATGTTTTACTTACTCCTACTAGTGAATGTAATGTTACACACCCATACAATGCGCACCAACCCGCGATGTTTTCCAGAAACCTATCCTAAATTGCCACTGCATGTTTACTGATCTCCCAATTGTGACCACCCCTTGGTGCCTTTCTCCATCTTACATTGCCACTTACTGCCTATCCTAAATCAGACCTTATGATTCACACCAGCCGTGATGTTTTTCTCACTCCTAATAGTGAATGTAATGTTACACACCCATACAATGTGCACCACCCCGCGAGGTTTTTCAGAAAGCTATTCAACTTTGCCACTGCATGTTTCCTGACCTCCCCATGCTGACCACCCCGTGGTGCTTTTCTCCATCCTACGTTGCCACTCACTGCCTATCCTAATTCAGACCCTATGATTCACATCACCCCGTGATGATTTTCTCACTCC
This sequence comes from Cavia porcellus, assembly GCF_034190915.1. NCBI lineage: Eukaryota > Metazoa > Chordata > Mammalia > Rodentia > Caviidae > Cavia > Cavia porcellus. The sequence continues at coordinate 70,857,916 of NW_026947502.1, forward strand.
TCCTAGTCAAAGTAATGTTACACACCCATACAATGCGCACCACCACGCGACGTTTTTCAGAAACCTAGCCTATACTGCCACTGCATGTGTCCTGACCTCCACATGCTGACCACGCCGTGGTGCTTTTCTCCATCCTACATTGCCACTCACTGCCTATCCTAATTCAGACCGTATGATTCACACCACCCCAGGATGTTTTTCTCACTCCTACTAGTGAGTGTAATGTTACAGACCCATACAATGTGCACCACCCCGCGATGTTTTTCAGAAACCTATCACACATTGCCACTGCATGTTTCCTGACCTCCCCATGCTGACCACACCGTGGTGCTTTTCTCCATCCTACATTGCGACTCACTGACTATCCTATTTCAGACCCTATGATTCACACCACCCTGTGATGTTTTTCTCACTCCTTGTAGTGAAAGGAATGTTACACACCGATACAAAGCGCACCACGCTGCGATGTTTTTCAGAAACCTATCCTACATTGCCACTGTATGTTTCCTGACCTCCGCATGCTGACCACCCCGTGGTGCGTTTCTCCATCCTACATTGCCACTCACTGCCTATCCTAGTTCAGACCCTATGATTCACACCACCCTGTGATGTTTTTCTCACTGCTGCTAGTGAATGAAATGTTACACACCATACACTACGCTCCTCCCCGCGATGTTTTTAACAAACGTATCTTACATTGCCACTGCATGTTTCCTGACCTCCCCATGCTAACCACCCCTTGGTGCTTTTCTCCATCCTACATTGCATTCACTGCCTATCCTAATTCAGACCCTATGATTCACACCCCCCGTGATGTTTTTCTCACTCCTAGTAATAAATGTAATGCTACACACCCATACAATGCGCAACACACCGCGATGATTTTCAGAAACCTATCCTATATTGCCACTGCATGTTTCCTGACATCCCCATGCTGACCGCCCCGTGGTGCTTTCCTCGATCCTACATTGCTACTCACTGCCTATCGTAATTCAGACCCTATGATTCACACCACCCCGTGATGTTTTTCTCACTCCTACTAGTGAATGTAATGTTACACACCCATACAATGCGCACCACCCCGCGATGTTTTTCAGAAACCTATCCTAATTGACACTGCATGTTTCCTGACTTCCCCATGCTGACCATCCCGTCGTGCTTTTCTCCATCCTACATTGCCACTCACGGCCTATCCTAATTCAGACCCTATGATTCACCCCACCCCGTGATGTTTTTCTCACTCCTACTAGTGAATGTAATGTTACACATCCATTCAATGCGCACCACCCCGCGATGTTTTTCAGAAACCTATCCTACATTTCCAATGCATGAGTCCTGACATCACCATGCTGACCACCCAGTGGTGATTTCTCCAACCTATATTGCCACTCACTGCCTATCTCAATTCAGACCCTATGATTCACACCACCCCGTGATGTTTTTCTCACTCCTGCTAGTGAATGTAATGCTACACACCCATACAATGCATACGACCCTGCGATGTTTTTCAGAAAACTAACTTACATTGCCACTGCATGTTTCCTGAATTCCCCATGCTGACCACCCGGTGGTGCTTTTCTCCATCCTATATTGTAACTCACTGCCTATCCTAATTCAGACTCTAAGATACACACCACCCCGTGATATTATTCTCACTCCTACTAGTGAATGTAATGTTACACACACATACAATGCGCAAAACCCCGGTAGGTTTTTCAAAACCTATCCTACATTGCCACTGCATGTTTCCTGACTTTCCCATGCTGACCACCCCGTGGTGCTTTTCTACATCCTACATTGCCCCTCACTGCCTATCCTAATGCAGACCCTATGATTCACACCACCCCGTGATGTATTTCTCACTCCTATTAGTGAATGTAATGTTACACACCCATACAATGCGCAACACGCCGCGATGTTTTTCAGAAACCTGTCCTACATTGCCATTGTATGTTTCCTGACCTCCCCATTCTGACCACCCCGTGGTGCTTTTCTCCATCCTACATTGCCACTCACTGCCTATCCTAATTCAGACCCTATGATTCACATCACCCCGTGATGTTTTTCTCACTCCTACTAGTGAATGTAATGTTACACACCCATACAATGCGCACCACCCCGCGAAGTTTTTCAGAAACCTATCCTACATTGCCGCTGCATGTTTCCTGGCCTCCCCCTGCTGACCACCCCGTGGCGCTTTTCTCCATCCTACATTGCCACTCACTGCCTATCCTAATTCAGACCCTATGATTCACACCACCCCGTGATGTTTTTCTCACTCCTACTAGTGAATGTAATGTTACACACCCATACAATGCGCACCACCCCAAGATGTTTTTCAGAAACCTATCCTAAATTGCCACTGCATGCTTCCTGACCTCCCCATGCTGACCACCCCGTGGTGCTTTTCTCCATACTACAATGCCACTCACTGCCTATCCCAATTCAGACCCTATGATTCACACCACCCCGTGATGTTTTTCTCACTCCTAGTAGTGAATGTAATGCTACACTCCCATACAATGCATACCACCCCGCGATGTTTTTTAGAAACCTATCCTACGTTGCCACTGCATGTTTCCTGACTTCCCCATGCTGACCACCCCGTGGGGCTTTTCTCCATCCTACATTGCCACTCACTGCCTATCCTAATTCAGACCCTATGATTCACACCACCCCGTGATGTTTTTCTCACAACTATTAGTGAATGTAATGTTACACACCCATACAATGCGCACCACGCCGCGATGTTTTTCAGAAACGTATCCTACATTGCCACTGTATGTTTCCTGACCTCCCCATGCTGACCACTCCGTGGTGTTTTTCTCCGTCCTACATTGCCACTCACTGCGTATCCTAATTAAGACCCTATGATTCACATCACCCCGTGATGTTTTTCTCACTCCTACTAGTGAATGTAATGTTACACACCCATACAATGCGCACCACCCCGCGATGTTTTTCAGAAACCTATCCTACATTGCCACTGCATCTATCCTGGCCTCCCCCTGCTGACCACCCCGTGGTGCTTTTCTCCATCCTACATTGCCACTCACTGCCTATCCTAATTCAGACCCTATGATTCACACCACACCGTGATGTTTTTCTCACTCCTACTAGTTATTGTAATGTTACACACCCATACAATGCGCACCACCCCTCGATGTTTTTCAGAAACATATCCTACATTGCCACTGCATGTTTCCTGACCTCCCCATGCTGACCACCCCGTGGTGTTTTTCTCCATCCTACATTGCCACTCACTGCCTATCCTAATTCAGACCATATGATTCACACCACCCCGTGATGTTTTTCTCACTCCTACTAGTGAATGTAATGTTACACACCCATACAATGCACCCCACCCCGCGATGTTTTTCAGAAACCTATCCTACATTGCCACTGCATGTTTCCTGACCTCCCCATGCTGACCACCCCGTGGTGCTTTTCTCCATCCTACATTGCCACTCACTGCCTATCCTAATTCAGACCCTATGATTCACACCACCCCGTGATGTTTTACTCACTCCTACTAGTGAATGTAATGTTACATACACATACAATGCGCAGCACCCCCCGAGGTTTTTTCAGAATCCTATCCTACATTGCCACTGCATGTTTACTGACCTCCCCATGCTGACCACCCCGTGGTGATTTTCTCCATCCTATATTGCAACTCACTGCCAATCCTAATTCAGATCCTATGATTCACACAAGCCCGTGATGTTTTTCTCACTCCTTGAAGTGAATGTAATGTTACACACCGATACAAAGCGCACCACCGTGCGATGTTTTTCAGAAACCTATCCTACTTTGCCACTGCATGTTTCCTGAACTGCCCATGCTGACAACCCCGTTGTGCTTTTTCCATTCTACATTGCCACTCACTGTCTATCCTCATTCAGACCCTATGATTCACACCACCCCATGATGTTTTTCTCAATCCTACTAGTGAATGTAATGTTACACACACATACAATGTGAACTACCATGCGATGTTTTTCCGAAACCTATGTTACATTGCCACTGCATGTTTCCTGGTCTCCGCATGCTGACCACCATGTGGTGCATTTCTCCGTCCTACATTTCCACTCACTGCCTATCCTAATTCAGACACTATGATTCACACCACCCCGTGATGTTTTTCTCACTGCTGCTAGTGAATGTAATGTTACACACCATACACTGCGCTCCACCCCGCGATGTTTTTAAGAAACCTATCTTACATTGCCACTGCATGTTTCCTGACCTCCCCATGCTAACCACCCCTTATGCTTTTCTCCATCATACATTGCACTCACTGCCTATCCCAATTCAGACCCTATAATTCACACCACCCCGTGATGTTTTACTTACTCCTACTAGTGAATGTAATGTTACACACCCATACAATGCGCACCAACCCGCGATGTTTTCCAGAAACCTATCCTAAATTGCCACTGCATGTTTACTGATCTCCCAATTGTGACCACCCCTTGGTGCCTTTCTCCATCTTACATTGCCACTTACTGCCTATCCTAAATCAGACCTTATGATTCACACCAGCCGTGATGTTTTTCTCACTCCTAATAGTGAATGTAATGTTACACACCCATACAATGTGCACCACCCCGCGAGGTTTTTCAGAAAGCTATTCAACTTTGCCACTGCATGTTTCCTGACCTCCCCATGCTGACCACCCCGTGGTGCTTTTCTCCATCCTACGTTGCCACTCACTGCCTATCCTAATTCAGACCCTATGATTCACATCACCCCGTGATGATTTTCTCACTCCTCCTAGTCAAAATAATGTTACACACCCATACAATGCGCACCACCACGCGACGTTTTTCAGAAACCTAGCCTATACTGCCACTGCATGTGTCCTGACCTCCACATGCTGACCACGCCGTGGTGCTTTTCTCCATCCTACATTGCCACTCACTGCCTATCCTAATTCAGACCGTATGATTCACACCACCCCAGGATGTTTTTCTCACTCCTACTAGTGAGTGTAATGTTACAGACCCATACAATGTGCACCACCCCGCGATGTTTTTCAGAAACCTATCACACATTGCCACTGCATGTTTCCTGACCTCCCCATGCTGACCACACCGTGGTGCTTTTCTCCATCCTACATTGCGACTCACTGACTATCCTATTTCAGACCCTATGATTCACACCACCCTGTGATGTTTTTCTCACTCCTTGTAGTGAAAGGAATGTTACACACCGATACAAAGCGCACCACGCTGCGATGTTTTTCAGAAACCTATCCTACATTGCCACTGTATGTTTCCTGACCTCCGCATGCTGACCACCCCGTGGTGCGTTTCTCCATCCTACATTGCCACTCACTGCCTATCCTAGTTCAGACCCTATGATTCACACCACCCTGTGATGTTTTTCTCACTGCTGCTAGTGAATGAAATGTTACACACCATACACTACGCTCCTCCCCGCGATGTTTTTAACAAACGTATCTTACATTGCCACTGCATGTTTCCTGACCTCCCCATGCTAACCACCCCTTGGTGCTTTTCTCCATCCTACATTGCATTCACTGCCTATCCTAATTCAGACCCTATGATTCACACCCCCCGTGATGTTTTTCTCACTCCTAGTAATAAATGTAATGCTACACACCCATACAATGCGCAACACACCGCGATGTTTTTCAGAAACCTATCCTATATTGCCACTGCATGTTTCCTGACCTCCCCATGCTGACCGCCCCGTGGTGCTTTCCTCGATCCTACATTGCTACTCACTGCCTATCCTAATTCAGACCCTATGATTCACACCATCCCGTGATGTTTTTCTCACTCCTACTAGTGAATGTAAAGTTACACACCCATACAATGCGCACCACCCCGCGATGTTTTTCAGAAACCTATCCTACATTGCCACTGCATGTTTCCTGGCCTCCCCATGCAGACCAACCCTTGGTTCTTTTCTCCATTCTACATTGCCACTCACTGCCTATCCTAATTCAGACCCTATGATTCACACCACCCCGTGATGTTTTTCTCACTCCTACTAGTGAATGTAATGTTACACACCCATACAATGCGCACCACCCCGCGATGTTTTTCAGAAACCTATCCTAATTGACACTGCATGTTTCCTGACTTCCCCATGCTGACCATCCCGTCGTGCTTTTCTCTATCCTACATTGCCACTCACGGCCTATCCTAATTCAGACCCTATGATTCACCCCACCCCGTGATGTTTTTCTCACTCCTACTAGTGAATGTAATGTTACACATCCATTCAATGCGCACCACCCCGCGATGTTTTTCAGAAACCTATCCTACATTTCCAATGCATGAGTCCTGACATCACCATGCTGACCACCCAGTGGTGATTTCTCCAACCTATATTGCCACTCACTGCCTATCTCAATTCAGACCCTATGATTCACACCACCCCGTGATGTTTTTCTCACTCCTGCTAGTGAATGTAATGCTACACACCCATACAATGCATACGACCCTGCGATGTTTTTCAGAAAACTAACTTACATTGCCACTGCATGTTTCCTGAATTCCCCATGCTGACCACCCGGTGGTGCTTTTCTCCATCCTATATTGTAACTCACTGCCTATCCTAATTCAGACTCTAAGATACACACCACCCCGTGATATTATTCTCACTCCTACTAGTGAATGTAATGTTACACACACATACAATGCGCAAAACCCCGGTAGGTTTTTCAAAAACCTATCCTACATTGCCACTGCATGTTTCCTGACTTTCCCATGCTGACCACCCCGTGGTGCTTTTCTACATCCTACATTGCCCCTCACTGCCTATCCTAATGCAGACCCTATGATTCACACCACCCCGTGATGTATTTCTCACTCCTATTAGTGAATGTAATGTTACACACCCATACAATGCGCAACACGCCGCGATGTTTTTCAGAAACCTGTCCTACATTGCCATTGTATGTTTCCTGACCTCCCCATTCTGACCACCCCGTGGTGCTTTTCTCCATCCTACATTGCCACTCACTGCCTATCCTAATTCAGACCCTATGATTCACATCACCCCGTGATGTTTTTCTCACTCCTACTAGTGAATGTAATGTTACACACCCATACAATGCGCACCACCCCGCGAAGTTTTTCAGAAACCTATCCTACATTGCCGCTGCATGTTTCCTGGCCTCCCCCTGCTGACCACCCCGTGGCGCTTTTCTCCATCCTACATTGCCACTCACTGCCTATCCTAATTCAGACCCTATGATTCACACCACCCCGTGATGTTTTTCTCACTCCTACTAGTGAATGTAATGTTACACACCCATACAATGCGCACCACCCCAAGATGTTTTTCAGAAACCTATCCTAAATTGCCACTGCATGCTTCCTGACCTCCCCATGCTGACCACCCCGTGGTGCTTTTCTCCATACTACAATGCCACTCACTGCCTATCCCAATTCAGACCCTATGATTCACACCACCCCGTGATGTTTTTCTCACTCCTAGTAGTGAATGTAATGCTACACTCCCATACAATGCATACCACCCCGCGATGTTTTTCAGAAACCTATCCTACGTTGCCACTGCATGTTTCCTGACTTCCCCATGCTGACCACCCCGTGGGGCTTTTCTCCATCCTACATTGCCACTCACTGCCTATCCTAATTCAGACCCTATGATTCACACCACCCCGTGATGTTTTTCTCACAACTATTAGTGAATGTAATGTTACACACCCATACAATGCGCACCACGCCGCGATGTTTTTCAGAAACGTATCCTACATTGCCACTGTATGTTTCCTGACCTCCCCATGCTGACCACTCCGTGGTGTTTTTCTCCGTCCTACATTGCCACTCACTGCGTATCCTAATTAAGACCCTATGATTCACATCACCCCGTGATGTTTTTCTCACTCCTACTAGTGAATGTAATGTTACACACCCATACAATGCGCACCACCCCGCGATGTTTTTCAGAAACCTATCCGACATTGCCACTGCATGTATCCTGGCCTCCCCCTGCTGACCACCCCGTGGTGCTTTTCTCCATCCTACATTGCCACTCACTGCCTATCCTAATTCAGACCCTATGATTCACACCACACCGTGATGTTTTTCTCACTCCTACTAGTTAATGTAATGTTACACACCCATACAATGCGCACCACCCCTCGATGTTTTTCAGAAACATATCCTACATTGCCACTGCATGTTTCCTGACCTCCCCATGCTGACCACCCCGTGGTGTTTTTCTCCATCCTACATTGCCACTCACTGCCTATCCTAATTCAGACCATATGATTCACACCACCCCGTGATGTTTTTCTCACTCCTACTAGTGAATGTAATGTTACACACCCATACAATGCACCCCACCCCGCGATGTTTTTCAGAAACCTATCCTACATTGCCACTGCATGTTTCCTGACCTCCCCATGCTGACCTCCCCGTGGTGCTTTTCTCCATCCTACATTGCCACTCACTGCCTATCCTAATTCAGACCCTATGATTCACACCACCCCGTGATGTTTTACTCACTCCTACTAGTGAATGTAATGTTACATACACATACAATGCGCAGCACCCCCCGAGGTTTTTTCAGAATCCTATCCTACATTGCCACTGCATGTTTACTGACCTCCCCATGCTGACCACCCCGTGGTGATTTTCTCCATCCTATATTGCAACTCACTGCCAATCCTAATTCAGATCCTATGATTCACACAAGCCCGTGATGTTTTTCTCACTCCTTGAAGTGAATGTAATGTTACACACCGATACAAAGCGCACCACCGTGCGATGTTTTTCAGAAACCTATCCTACTTTGCCACTGCATGTTTCCTGAACTGCCCATGCTGACAACCCCGTTGTGCTTTTTCCATTCTACATTGCCACTCACTGTCTATCCTCATTCAGACCCTATGATTCACACCACCCCATGATGTTTTTCTCAATCCTACTAGTGAATGTAATGTTACACACACATACAATGTGAACTACCATGCGATGTTTTTCCGAAACCTATGTTACATTGCCACTGCATGTTTCCTGGTCTCCGCATGCTGACCACCATGTGGTGCATTTCTCCGTCCTACATTTCCACTCACTGCCTATCCTAATTCAGACACTATGATTCACACCACCCCGTGATGTTTTTCTCACTGCTGCTAGTGAATGTAATGTTACACACCATATACTGCGCTCCACCCCGCGATGTTTTTAAGAAACCTATCTTACATTGCCACTGCATGTTTCCTGACCTCCCCATGCTAACCACCCCTTATGCTTTTCTCCATCATACATTGCACTCACTGCCTATCCTAATTCAGACCCTATCATTCACACCCCCCGTGATGTTTTTCTCACTTCTACTAGTGAATGTAATGCTACACACCCATACAATGCGCACCACACCACAAGGTTTTTCAGACACCTATCCTCCATTGCCACTGCATGTTTCCTGACCTCCCCATGCTGACCACCCCGTAGTGCTTTACTCCATCCTACTTTACCACTCACTGATTATCCTAATTCAGACACTATGATTCACACCACACAGTGATGTTTTTCTCACTCCTATTAGTGAATGTAATGTTACACATCCATACAATGCGCACCACGCCGCGATGTTTTTCAGAAACCTATCCTACATTGCCACTGCATGTTTCCTGACCTCCCCATGCTGACCACCCCGTGGTGCTTTTCTCCATCCTACATTGCCACTCACTGCCTATACTAATTCAGTCCCTATGATTCACACCACCACGTGATGTTTTTCTCATTCCTACTAGTGAATGTAATGTTACACACCCATAAAATGCGGACCACCCCGCGATGTTTTTCAGAAACCTATCCTACGTTGCCACTGAATGTTTCCTGACCTCCACATGCTGACCACCCCGTGGTGCATTTCTCCATCCTACATTACCACTCACTGCCTATCCTAATTCAGACCCGATGATTTACACCACCCCGTGATGTTTTTTTCACTCCTACTAGTGAATGTAATGTTACACACCCATACATTGCGCACCACCCCGCTATGTTTTTCAGAAACCTATCCTACATTGCCACTGCATGTGGCCTGCCCTCCCCATGCTGACCACCCAGTGGTGCTTTTCTCCATCCTACATTGCCACTCAATGCCTATCCTAATTCAGACCCTATGATTCACACCACCCTGTGATGTTTTTCTCACTCCTACTTGTGAATGTAATGTTACACACCCATACAATGAACACCACCCTGCGATGTTTTTCAGAAATGTATCCTACATTGCCACTGCATGAGTCCTGACATCACCATGCTGACCACCCCGTAGTGCTTTTCTCCAACCTATATTGCCACTGACTTCCTATCCCAATTCAGACGCTATGATTCACACCACCCCGTGATGTTTTTCTCACTCCTACTAGTGAATGTAATGCTACACACCCATACAATGCATACCACCCCGTGATGTTTTTCAGAAACCTATCCTACGTTGCCACTGCATGTTTCATGACCTCCCCATGCTGACCACCCCGTGGTGCTTTTCTCCATACTACATTGCCACTCACGGCCTATCCTAATTCAGACCCTATGATTCACACCACCCCGTGATGTTTTTCTCACTACTATAAGTGAATGTAATGTTACACACCCATACAATGCGCAACACGCCGCGATGTTTTTCAGAAACCTATCCTCCATTGCCACTCTATGTTTCCTGACCTCACATGCTGACCACCCCGTGGTGCTTTTCTCCATCCTACATTGCCACTCACTGCCTATCCAAATTCAGACCCTATGATTCACACCACCCCGTGATGTTTTTCTCACTACTATTAGTGAATGTAATGTTACACACCCATACAATGCGCACCACCCCGCGATGTTTTTCAGAAACCTATCCTACATTGCCACTGCATGTTTCCTGACCTCCCCATGCTGACCACCCCTTGGTGCATTTCTCCATCCTACATTACCACTCACTGCCTATCCTAATTCAGACCCTATGATTCACACCACCCCGTGATGTTTTTCTCACTCCTACTAGTGAATGTAATGTTACACACACATATATTGCGCACCACGCCGCTATGTTTTTCAGAAACCTATCCTATATTGACACTGCATGTGGCCTGACCTCCCCATGCTGACAACCCAGTGGTGCTTTTCTCCATCCTACATTGCCTCTCACTGCCTATCCTAATTCAGACCCTATGATTCACACCACCCCGTGATGTTTTTCTCACTCCTACTTGTGAATGTAATGTTACACAACCATACAATGCGCACCACCCCGCCATGTTTTTCAGAAACCTATCCTACATTGCCACTGCATGAGTCCTGACATCACCATGCTGACCACCCAGTGGTGCTTTTCTCCAACCTATATTGCCACTCACTGCCTATCCCAATTCAGACCCTATGATTCACACCACCCCGTGATGTTTTTCTCACTCCTGCTAGTGAATGTAATGCTACACACCCATACAATGCATACCACCCTGCGATGTTTTTCAGAAAACTATCTTACATTGCCACTGCATGTTTCCAGAATTCCCCATGCTGAACACCACGTGGTGCTTTTCTCCATCCTATATTGCCACTCACTGCCTATCCTAATTCAGACTCTAAGATACACACCACCCCGTGATATTATTCTCACTCCTACTAGTGAATGTAATGTTACACACCCATACAATGCGCAAAACCCCGGTAGGTTTTTCAAAAACCTATCCTACATTGCCACTGCATGTTTCCTGACTTTCCCATGCTGACCACCCCGTGGTGCTTTTCTCCATCGTACATTGCCCCTCACTGCCTATCCTAATGCAGACCCTATGTTTCACACCACCCCGTGATGTATTTCTCACACCTATTAGTGAATGTAATGTTACACACCCATACAATGCGCAACACGCCGCGATGTTTTTCAAAAACCTATCCTACATTGCCACTGTATGTTTCCTGACCTCCCCATGCTGACCACCCCGTGGTGCTTTTCTCCATCCTACATTGCCACTCACTGCCTATCCTAATTCAGACCCTATGATTCACATCACCCCGTGATGTTTTTCTCACTGCTACTAGTGAATGTAATGTTACACACCCATACAAAGTGCAACACCCCGGTAGGTTTTTCAAAAACCTATCCTACATTGCCACTGCATGTTTCCTGACCTTCCCATGCTGACCACCCCGTGGTGCTTTTCTCCATCCTACATTGCCCCTCACTGCCTATCCTAATGCAGACCCTATGATTCACACCACCCCGTGATGTATTTCTCACTCCTATTAGTGAATGTAATGTTACACACCCATACAATGCGCACCACCCCGTGATGTTTTTCTCACTCCTACTAGTGAATGTAATGTTACACACCCATACAATGCGCACCACCCCGCGATGTTTTTCAGAAACCTATCCTACATTGCCACTGCATGTTTCCTGAATTCCCCATGCTGACCACCCTGTGGTGCTTTTCTCCATCCTATATTGCCACTCACTGCCTATCCTAATTCAGACTCTAAGATACACACCACCCCGTGATATTATTCTCACTCCTACTAGTGAATGTAATGTTACACACCCATACAATGCGCAAAACCCAGGTAGGTTTTTCAAAAACCTATCCTACATTGCCACTGGATGTTTCCTGACTTTCCCATGCTGACCACCCCGTGGTGCTTTTCTCCATCCTACATTGCCCCTCACTGCCTATCCTAATGCAGACCCTATGTTTCACACCACCCCGTGATGTATTTCTCACACCTATTAGTGAATGTAATGTTACACACCCATACAATGCGCAACACGCCGCGATGTTTTTCAGAAACCTATCCTACATTGCCACTGTATGTTTCCTGACCTCCCCATGCTGACCACCCAGTGGTGCTTTTCTCCATCCTACATTGCCACTCCCTGCCTATCCTAATTCAGACCCTATGATTCACATCACGCCGTGATGTTTTTCTCACTCCTACTAGTGAATGTAATGTTACACACCCATACAAAGTGCAACACCCCGGTAGGTTTTTCAAAAACCTATCCTACATTGCCACTGCATGTTTCCTGACCTTCCCATGCTGACCACCCCGTGGTGCTTTTCTCCATCCTACATTGCCCCTCACTGCCTATCCTAATGCAGACCCTATGATTCACACCACCCCGTGATGTATTTCTCACTCCTATTAGTGAATGTAATGTTACACACCCATACAATGCGCACCACCCTGCGATGTTTTTCAGAAACCTATCCTACATTGCCACTGCATGAGTCCTGACATCACCATGCTGACCACCCCGTGGTGCTTTTCTCCAACCTATATTCCCACTCACTGCCTATCCCAATTCAGACCCCATGATTCACACCACCCCGTGATGTTTTTCTCACTCCTACTAGTGAATGTAATGCTACACACCCATACAATGCGCAACACGACGCGATGTTTTTCAGAAACCTATCCTACATTGCCACTGTATGTTTCCTGTCCTCCCCATGCTGACCACCCCGTGGTGCTTTTCTCCATCCTACATTGCCACTCACTGCGTATCGTAATTCAGACCCTATGATTCACATCACCCCGTGATGTTTTTCTCACTCCTACTAGTGAATGTAATGTTACACACCCTTACAATGCGCAAAACCCCGCGATGTTTTTCAGAAACCTATCCTACATTGCCACTGCATGTTTCCTGGCCTCCCCCTGCTGACCACCCCGTGGTGCTTTTCTCCATCCTACATTGCCACTCACTGCCTATCCTAATTCAGACCCTATGATTCACACCACCCCGTGATGTTTTTCTCACTCCTACTAGTGAATGTAATGTTACACACCCATACAATGCGCACCACCCCGCGATGTTTTTCAGAAACCTATCCTACATTGCCACTGCATGTTTCCTTACCTCCCCATGCTGACCACACCGTGGTGCTTTTCTCCATCCTACATTTCCACTCACTGCCTATCCTAATTCAGACCCTATGATTCACACCACCCTGTGATGTTTTTCTCACTCCTACTAGTGAATGTAATGTTACAAACCCATACAATGCACCCCAACCCGCGATGTTTTTCAGAAACCTATCCTACATTGCCACTGCATGTTTCCTGACCTCCCCATGCTGACCACCCCGTGGTGCTTTTCTCCATCCTACATTGCCACTCACTGCCTATCCTAATTCAGACCCTATGATTCACACCACCCGGTGATGTTTTTCTCACTCCTACTAGTGAATGTAATGTTACATACACATACAATGCGCAGCACCCCCCCGAGGTTTTTTCAGAATCCTATCCTACATTGCCACTGCATGTTTACTGACCTCCCCATGCTGACCACCCCGTGGTGATTTTCTCCATCCTATATTGCCACTCACTGCCAATCCTAATTCAGATCCTATGATTCACACCAGCCCGTGATGTTTTTCTCACTCCTTGTAGTGAATGTAATGTTACACACCGATACAAAGCGCACCACCGTGCGATGTTTTTCTGAAACCTATCCTACTTTGCCACTGCATGTTTCCTGAACTGCCCATGCTGACCACCCCGTGGTGCTTTTTCCATTCTACATTGCCACTCACTGTCTATCCTCATTCAGACCCTATGATTCACACCACCCCATGATGTTTTTCTCACTCCTACTAGTGAATGTAATGTTACACACACATACAATGCGAACTACCATCCGATGTTTTACCGAAACCTATGTTACATTGCCACTGCATGTTTCCTGGTCTCCACATGCTGACCACCACGTGGTGCTTTTCTCCGTCCTACATTTCCACTCACTGCCTATCCTAATTCAGACACTATGATTCACACCACCCCGTGATGTTTTTCTCACTGCTGCTAGCGAATGTAATGTTACACACCATACACTGCGCTCCAACCCGCGATGTTTTTAAGAAACCTATCTTACATTGCCACTGCATGTTTCCTGACCTCCCCATGCTAACCAACCCTTGGTGCTTTTCTCCGTCCTACATTGCACTCACTGCCTATCCTAATTCAGACCCTATCATTCACACGCCCCGTGATGTTTTTCTCACTCCTACTAGTGAATGTAATGCTACACACCCATACAATGCGCACCACACCACAAGGTTTTTCAGACACCTATCCTACATTGCCACTGCATGTTTCCTGACCTCCCCATGCTGACCACCCCGTAGTGCTTTACTACATCCTACATTGCCACTCACTGATTATCCTAATTCAGACCCTATGATTCACACCACCCAGTGATGTTTTTCTCACTCCTAATAGTGAATGTAATGTTACACACCCATACAATGCGCACCACGCCGCGATGTTTTTCAGAAACCTATCCTACATTGCCACTGCATGTTTCATGACCTCCCCATGCTGACCACCCCGTGGTGCTTTTCTCCATCCTACATTGCCACTCACTACCTATCCTAATTCAGACCCTATGATTCACACCACCCCGTGATGTTTTTCTCATTCCTACTAGTGAATGTAATGTTACACACCAATACAATGCGGACCACCCCGCGATGTTTTACAGAAACCTATCCTACATTGCCACTGAATGTTTCCTGACCTCCCCATGCTGACCACCCCGTGGTGCATTTCTCCATCCTATATTACCACTCACTGCCTATCCTAATTCAGACCCTATGATTTACACCACCCCGTGATGTTTTTTCACTCCTACTAGTGAATGTAATGTTACACACCCATACATTGCGCACCACCCCGCTATGTTTTTCAGAAACTTATCATACATTGCCACTGCATGTGGCCTGACCTCCCCATGCTGACCACCCCGTGGTGCTTTTCTCCATCCTACATTGCCACTCACTGCCTATCCTAATTCAGACTCTAAGATACCCACCACCCCGTGATATTATTCTCACTCCTACTAGTGAATGTAATGTTACACACCCATACAAAGCGCAAAACCCCGGTAGGTTTTTCAAAAATCTATCCTACATTGCCACTGCATGTTTCCTGACTTTCCCATGCTGACCACCCCTGGGTGCTTTTCTCCATCCTACATTGCCCCTCACTGCCTATCCTAATGCAGACCCTATGTTTCACAACACCCCGTGATGTATTTCTCACACCTATTCGTGAATGTAATGTTACACACCCATATAATGCGCAACACGCCGCGATGTTTTTCAGAAACCTATCCTACATTGCCACTGTATGTTTCCTGACCTCCCCATGCTGACCACCCCGTGGTGCTTTTCTCCATCCTACATTGCCACTCACTGCCTATCCTAATTCAGACCCTATGGTTCACATCACCCCGTGATGTTTTTCTCACTCCTACTAGTGAATGTAATATTACACACCCATACAATGCGCACCACCCCGCGATGTTTTTCAGAAACCTATCCTACATTGCCACTGCATGTTTCCTGGCCTCCCCCTGCTGACCACCCCGTGGTGCTTTTCTCCATCCTACATTCCCACTTACTGCCTATCCTAATTCAGACCCTATTATTCACACCACCCCGTGATGTTTTTCTCATTCCTACTAGTGAATGTAATGTTACACACCCATACAATGAGCACCACCCCGCGATGTTTTTCAGAAACCTATCCTACATTGCCACTGCATGTTTCCTGACCTCCCCATGCTGACCACCCCGTGGTGCTTTTCTCCATACTACATTGCCACTCACTGCCTATAATAATTCAGACCCTATGATTCACACCACCCCGTGATGTTTTTCTCACTACTATTAGTGAATGTAATGTTACACACCCATACAATGCGCACCACCCCGCGATGTTTTTCAGAAACCTATCCTACATTGCCACTGCATGTTTCCTGACCTCCCCATGCTGACCACCCCTTGGTGCATTTCTCCATCCTACATTACCACTCACTGCCTATCCTAATTCAGACCCTATGATTCACACCACCCCGTGATGTTTTTCTCACTACTATAAGTGATAGTAATGTTACACACCCATACAATGCGCACCACACCGCGATGTTTTTCAGAAACATATCCCACATTGCCACTGCATGTTCCCTGACCTCCCCATGCTGACAACCCTGCGGTGCTTTTCTCCATCCTACATTGCCACTCACTGCCTAACCTAATTCACACCCTCCGATTCACACCACCCCGTGATATTTTTCTCCCTCCTACTAGTGAATGTAATGATACACACATATACAATGCGCACAATCCCGCTTGTTTTTAAAAAACCTATCCTACATTGCCACTGCATGTTCCCTGACCTCCACATGCTGACCACCCCGACGTGCTTTTCTCCATCCTACATTGCCACTCACTGCCTATCCTATTTAGACCCTCCGATTCACACTACCCTTTATGTATTTATCCTCCTACTAGTGAATGTAATGTTACACACCCATACATTGTGCACCACCCCGCGATGTTTTTCAGAAACCTATCCTACATTGTCACTGCATGTTCCCTGACATCCACATGTTGACCACCCCGCGGTGCTTTTCCCAATCCTATATTGCCACTCCATGCCTATCCTAATTCAGGCCCTCCGATTCACACCACCCCGTGTTGTTTTTCTCACTCCTACTAGTGAATGTAATGTTACACACCCATACAATGCGCACCACCCCGCGATGTTTTTCAGAAACCTATCCTACATTGCCACTTCATTTTCCCTGACCTCCCCATGCTGACCACCCCGCGGTGCTTTTCCCCATCCTACATTGCCACTCACTTCCTATCCTAATTCAGACCCTGCGATTCACACCACCCCGTGATGTTTTTCTCACTCTTACTAGTGAATGTAATGTTACACACCCATACAATGTGCACCACCCCGTAATGTTTTTCTCACTCCTACTAGTGAATGTAATGTTACACACCCATAGAATGCGCACCACCCCGTGATGTGTTTCAGAAACCTATCCTACATTGCCACTGCATGTTCCCTGACCTCCCCATGCTGACCACCCCGCGGTGCTTTTCCCCATCCTACATTGCCACTCACTGCCTATCCTAATTCAGACCCTCCGATTCACACCACCCCGTGATGTTTTTCTCACTCCTACTAGTGAATGTAATGTTACACACCCATACAATGCTCACACCCCACGATGTTTTTCAGAAACCTATCCTACATGCCACTGCATGTTATCTGACCTCAACATGCTGACCACCCCGTGGTGCTTTTTTCCATCCTGAATTGCCACTCACTGCGTATCCTAATTCAGACCCTCCGATTCAAACCACCCTGTGATGTTTTTCTCACTCCTACTAGTGAATGTAATGTTACACACCCATACAATGCGCACCACCCCATGATGTGTTTCTCACTCCTACTAGTGAATGTAATGTTACACACCCATACAATGCACACCACCCCGCGATGTTTTTCATAAACCTATCCTTCATTGCCACTGCATGTTCCATGACCTCCCCATGCTGACCATCTCGCGGTGCTTTTCTCCATCCTACATTGCCTCTCAATGCCTATCCTAATTCAGACCCTCCGATTCACACTACCCCATGATGTTTTTCTTACTCCTACTAGTGAATGTAATGTTAAACACCCATATAATGCGCACCACCCCGCGATGTTTTTCAGAAACCTATCCTACATTGTCACTGCATGTTCCCTGACTACCCCATGCTGACCATCCAGCGGTGCTTTTCTCCAACCTACATTGCCAATCACGGCCTATCCTAATTAAGACCCTGCAATTCACACCACCCCGTGATGTTTTTCTCACACCTACTAGTGAATGTAAAGTTACACACCCATAAAATGCGCAACACCCCGCGATGTTTTTCAGAAACCTATCCAACATTGCCACTGCATGTTTCCAGACTCCCCATGCTGACCACCCCGCGGTGCTTTTCTCCATCCTACATTGCCTCTCACTGCCTATCCTAATTCAGACCCTCCGAATCACACCACCCCGTGTTGTTTTTCTCACTCCTACTAGTGAATGTAATGTTACACACCCATACAATGCTCACCACCCCACGATGTTTTTCCGAAACCTATCCTACATTGCCACTGCATGTTATCTAACCTCCCCATGCTGACCTCCCCTTGGTGCTTTTTTCCATCCTAAATTGCCAGTCACTGTGTGCCCTAATTCAGACACTCCGATTCAAACCACCCCGTGATGTTTTTCTCACTCCTACTAGTGAATGTAATGTTACACAACCATACAATGCGCAACGCACCATGATGTTTTTCTCACTCCTACTAGTGAATGTAATGTTACACACCCATACAATGTGCACCAACCCATGATATGTTTCTCACTCCTACTAGAGAATGTAATGTTACACACCCTTACAATGCGCACCACCCCGCGATGTTTTTCAGAAACCTATGCTTCATTGCCACTGCATGTTCCCTGACCTCCACATGCTGACCACCCCGCGGTGCTTTTCTCCATCCTACATTGGCTCTCACTGCCTATTCTAATACAGACCCTCCGATTCACACCACCCCGTGTTGTTTTTCTCACTCCTACTAGTGAATGTAATGTTACACACCCATACAATGCGCACCAACCCTCGTGGTTTTTCAGAAACGTATCCTACATTGCCACTGCCTGTTTCCTGACCTCCCCATGCTGACCACCCCGCGGTGCTTTTCTCCATCCTACATTGCCACTCACTGCCTATCCTAATTCAGACCCTCCGATTTACACTACCCTGTCATGTTTTTCTCACTCCTACTAGTGAAAGTAATGTTACACACCCATACAATGCGCACCACCCCGTGATGTTTTTCAGAAACCTATCCTACATTGCCACTGCATGTTCCCTGAACTCCCAATGCTGACAACCCCGGTGCTTTTCTCCATCCTAAATCGTCACTCAATGCCTATCCTAATTCAGACCCTACAAATCACACACCCCGTGATGTTTTTCTCACTCCTACTAGTGAATGTAATGTTACACACCCATACAATGCGCACCACCCTACGATGTTTTTCAGAAACCTATCCTACATTGCCACTGCATGTTCCCTGACCTTCCCATGCTGACAACCCCGCGGTGCTTTTCCCCATCATACATTGCCACTCACTGCCTATCCTAATTCAGACCCTCCGATACACACCACCCCGTGATGTTTTTCTCACTCCTACTAGTGAATGTAATGTTACACACCCATACAATGCTCACCACCCCACGATGTTTTTCAGAAACCTATCCTACATGCCACTGCATGTTATCTGACCTCACCATGCTGACCAACCCGTGGTGCTTTTTTTCATCCTGAATTGCCACTCACTGCGTATCCTAATTCAGACCCTCCGATTCAAACCACCCCGTGATGTTTTTCTCACTCCTACTAGTGAATGTAATGTTACACACCCATACGATGCGCACCACCCCATGATGTGTTTCTCACTCCTACTAGTGAATGTAATGTTACACACCCATACAATGCGCACCACCCCGCGATGTTTTTCATAAAGCTATCCTTCATTGCCACTGCATGTTCCATGACCTCCCCATGCTGACCACCCCGCGGTGCTTTTCTCCATCCTACATTGCCTCTCAATGCCTATCCTAATTCAGACCCTCCGATTCACACCACCCCGTGATGTTTTTCTTACTCCTACTATTGAATGTAATGTTAAACACCCATATAATGCGCACCACCCCGCGATGTTTTTCAGAAACCTATCCTACATTGTCACTGAATGTTCCCTGACTACCCCATGCTGACCATCGAGCGGTGCTTTTCTCCAACCTGCATTGCCAATCACGGCCTATCCTAATTAAGACCCTCCAATTCACACCACCCCGTGATGTTTTTCTCACACCTACAATTGAATGTAAAGTTACACACCCATAAAATGCGCAACACCCCGCGATGTTTTTCAGAAACCTATCCAACATTGCCACTGCATGTTTCCAGACTCCACATGCTGACCACCCCGCGGTGCTTTTCTCCATCCTACATTGCCACTCACTGCCTATTTTAATTCAGACCCTCCAATTCACACCACACCGTGATCTTTTTCTCACTCCTACTAGTGAATGTAATGTTACACACCCACACAATGTGCACCACCCCGCGATGTTTTTCAGAAACCTATCCTACATTGCCACTGCATGTTCCCTAACCTCCCCATGCTGACAAACCCGCGGTGCATTTCCCCATCCTACATTGCCACTGACTGCCTATCCTAATTCAGACCCTCCTATTCACACCAACCCGTGATGTTTTTCTCACTCCTACTAGTGAATGTAATGTTACACACCCATGCAATGCGCACCACCCCGCGATGTTTTTCAGAACCCTATCCTACATTGTCACTGCATGTTCCCTGACCTCCACATGCTGACCACCCCACTGTGCTTTTCCCCATCCTACATTGCCACTCAATGCCTATCCTAATTCAGACCCTCCGATTCACACCACCCCATGATGTTTTTCTCACTCCTACTAGTGATTGTAATGTTACACACCATACAATGCTCACCACGCCCGATGTTTTTCTGAAACCTATCATACATTGCCACTGCATGTTCCCTGACTTCCCCATGCTGACCACCCCGAGGTGCTTTTCTCCATCCTATATTGCCACTCACTTCCTATACTAATTCAGATCCTCCTATTCACACCACACGGCGATGTTTTTCTCACTCCTACTAGTGAATGTAATGTTACACACCCATACAATGCGCACCATCCCGCGATGTTTTTCAGAAACCTATCCTACATTGCCACTTCATTTTCCCTGACCTCCCCATGCTGACCACCCCGCGGTGCTTTAAACCATCCTACATTGCCACTCACTGCCTATCCTAATTCAGACCCTCCGATTCACACAACCCCGTGATGTTTTTCTCACTCCTACTAGTGAATGTAATGTTACACACCCATACAATGCGCACCATCCCGCGATGTTTATCAGAAACCTATCCTACATGCCACTGCATGTTATCTGACCTCACCATGCTGACCACCCCGTGGTGCTATTTCCATCCCGCATTGCCACTCACTGCCTATCCTAATTCACACCCTCCGATTCACACAACCCCCTGATGTTTTTCTCACTCCTACTACTGAATGTAATGTTAAACACCCATACAAGTCGCACCACCCCATGATGTTTTTCTCACTCCTACTAGTGAATGTAATGTTACACACCCATACAATCCACACCACCCCGCGATGTTTTTCTCACTCCTACTGGTGAATGTAATGTTACACACCCATACAATGCACACCACCCCACGATGTTTTTCAGAAACCTATCCTACATTGCCACTGCATGTTCCCTGACTTCCCCATTCTGACCACCCCGAGGTGCTTTTCTCCATCCTATATTGCCACTCACTTCATATCCTAATTCAGATCCTCCTATTCACACCACACGGCGATGTTTTTCTCACTCCTACTAGTGAATGCAATGTTACACACCCAAACAATGTGCACCACCCCGTGATGTTTTCCGAACTCCTACTAGTGAATGTAATGTTACACACCCATAGAATGCGCACCAACCCGCGATGTTTTTCAGAAACCTATCCTACATTGCCACTGCATGTTCCCTGACCTCCCCATGCTGACAACCCCGCGGTGCTTTTCTCCATCCTACATCGCCACTCACTGCCTATCCTAATTCAGACACTGGGATTCACACCACCCCGTGATGTTTTTCTCACTCTTACTAGTGAATGTAATGTTACACACCCATACAATGCGCACCACCCCGTAATGTTTTTCTCACTCCTACTAGTGAATGTAATGTTACACACCCATAGAATGCGCACCACCCCGGGATGTTTTTCAGAAAAATATCCTACATTGCCACTGCATGTTCCCTGACCTCCCCATGCTGACAACCCCGCGGTGCTTTTCTCCATCCTACATCGCCACTCACTGCCTATCCTAATTCAGACCCTACGAATCACAACACCCCGTGATGTTTTTCTCACTCCTCCTAGTTAATGTAATGTTACACACCCATACAATGCGCAACACCCCGCGATGTTTTTCAGAAACCTATCCTACATTGCCACTTCATTTTCCCTGACCTCCCCATGCTGACCACCCCGCGGTGCTTTTTCCCATCCTACATTGCCACTCACTGCCTATCCTAATTCAGACCCTCCGATTCACAAAACCCCGTGATGTTTTTCTCACTCCTACTAGTGAATGTAATGTTACACACCCATACAATGCGCACCATCCCGCGATGTTTTTCAGAAACCTATCCTACATGCCACTGCATGTTATCTGACCTCACCATGCTGACCACCCCGTGGTGCTTTTTCCATCCCGCATTGCCACTCACTGCCTATCCTAATTCACACCCTCCGATTCACACAACCCCCTGATGTTTTTCTTACTCCTACTAGTGAATGTAATTTTACACACACATACAAGGAGCACCACCCCGCAATGTTTTTCAGAAACCTATCCTACATTGCCACTGCATGCTCCAAGACCTCCCCATGCTGACCACCCCGCAGTGCTTTTCTCCATCCTACATTGCCACTCACTGCCTATACTATTTAGACCCTCCAATTCACACCACAGTGTTATGTTTTTCTCCTCCTACTAGTGAATGTAATGTTACACACCCATACAATGTGCACCACCCCGCAATGTTTTTCAGAAACCTATCCTACATTGTCACTGCATGTTCCCTGACCTCCACATGCTGACCACCACGCTGTGCTTTTCCCCATCCTACATTGCCACTCAATGCCTATCCTAATTCAGACCCTCCGATTCACACCACCCCGTGATGTTTTTCTCACTCCTACTAGTGAATGTAATGTTACACACCCATAAAATGCTCACCACCCCGCGATGTTTTTCCGAAACCTATCCTACATTGCCACTGCATGTTATCTGACCTCACAATGCTGACCACCCCGCGGTGCTTTTTTCTATCCTAAATTGCCACACACTGCGTATCCTAATTCAGACACTCCGATTCAAACCACCCCGTGATGTTTTTCTCACTCGTACTAGTGAATGTAATGTTAAACACCCATACAAGTCGCACGACCCCATGATGTTTTTCTCACTCCTACTAGTGAATGTAATGTTACACACCCATACAATGCACACCACCCTGCGATGTTTTTCAGAAACCTATCCTTCATTGCCACTGCATGTTCCATGACCTCCCAATGCTGACCACCCCGCGGTGCTTTTCTCCATCCTACATTGCCTCTCACTGCCTATCCTAATTCAGACTCTCCAAATCACACCACCCCGTGATGTTTTTCTCACACCTACTAGTGAATGTAAAGTTACACCGCCATACAATGCACAACACCCCGCGATGTTTTTCTCACTCCTACTGGTGAATGTAATGTTACACACCCATACAATGCACACCACCCCGCGATGTTTTTCACAAACCTATCCTACATTGCCACTGCATGTTCCCTGACTTCCCCATGCTGACCACCCCGAGGTGCTTTTCTCCATCCTACATTGCCACTCACTTCCTATCCTAATTCAGATCCTCCGATTCACACCACACGGCCATGTTTTTCTCACTCCTTCTAGTGAATGTAATGTTACACACCCATACAATGTGCACCACCCCGTGATGTTTTCCGAACTCCTACTAGTCAATGTAATATTACACAACCATACAATGCGCACCAACCCATGATGTGTTTCTCACTCCTACTGGTGAATGTAATGTTACACACCCATACAATGCGCAACACCCCGCGATGTTTTTCAGAAACCTATCCTTCATTGCCACTACATGTTCCAAGACCTCCCCATGCTGACCACCCCGCGGTGCTTTTCTCCATCCTACATTGCCTCTCACTGCCTATCCTAATTCAGACCCTACGATTCACACCACCCCGTGATGTTTTTCTCACTCCTACTAGTGAATGAAATGTTACACACCCATACAATGCGCACCACCCCCGGATGTTTTTCAGAAACCTATCCTACATTGCCACTGCATGTTTAATGACTTCCCCATGCTGACCACCCCGAGGCGCTTTTCTCCATCCTACATTGCCACTCACTGCCTATCTTAATTAAGACCCTACGATTTACACCACCCCGTGTTGTTTTTCTCACTCCTACTAGTGAATGTAATGTTACACACCGATACAAGGCACACCACCCCCAAATGTTTTTCAGAAACCTATCCTACATTGCTACTGCATGTTCCCTGACTTCCCCATGCTGACCACCTCGAGGTGCTTTTCTCCATCCTACATTGAAAGTCACTTCCTATCCTAATTCAGACCCTCGGATTCACACCACCCCGTGATGTTTTTCTCACTCTAACTAGTGTATGTAATGTTACACACCCATACAATGCGCACAACCCCATGATGTTTTTCTCACTCATACTAGTGAATGTAATGTTACACAGCCATACAATGCGCACCACCACGCGATGTTTTTTAGAAACCTATCCTACATTGCCACGGCATGTTCCCTGAACTCCCCATGCTGATCACACCGCGGTGCTTTTCTCCATCCTACATTGCCACTCACTGCCTATCCTAATTCAGACCCTCCGAATCACACCACCCCGTGATGTTTTTCTCACTCCTACTACTGAATGAAATGTTACAAATCCATAAAATGCTCACCACCCCGCGATGTTTTTCCGAAACCTATCCTACATTGCCACTGCATGTTATCTGACCTCACCATGCTGACCACCCCGCGGTGCTTTTTTCCATCCTACATTGCCACTCACTGCCTATCCTAATTCAGACCCTCCTATTCACACCAAGCCGTGATGTTTTTCTCACTCCTACTGGTGAATGTAATGTTACACACCCATACAATGTGCACCACCCCGCAATGTTTTTCAGAAACCTATCCTACATTGTCACTGCATGTTCCCTGACCTCCACATGCTGACCACCACGCTGTGCTTTTCCCCATCCTACATTGCCACTCAATGCCTATCCTAATTCAGACCCTCCGATTCAGACCACCCCGTGATGTTTTTCTCACTCCTACTAGTGAATGTAATGTTACACACCCATAAAATGCTCACCACCCCGCGATGTTTTTCCGAAACCTATCCTACATTGCCACTGCATGTTAACTGACCTCACAATGCTGACCACCCCGCGGTGCTTTTTTCTATCCTAAATTGCCACACACTGCGTATCCTAATTCAGACACTCCGATTCAAACCACCCCGTGATGTTTTTCTCACTCGTACTAGTGAATGTAATGTTAAACACCCATACAAGTCGCACGACCCCATGATGTTTTTCTCACTCCTACTAGTGAATGTAATGTTACACACCCATACAATGCACACCACCCTGCGATGTTTTTCAGAAACCTATCCTTCATTGCCACTGCATGTTCCATGACCTCCCAATGCTGACCACCCCGCGGTGCTTTTCTCCATCCTACATTGCCTCTCACTGCCTATCCTAATTCAGACTCTCCAAATCACACCACCCCGTGATGTTTTTCTCACACCTACTAGTGAATGTAAAGTTACACCGCCATACAATGCACAACACCCCGCGATGTTTTTCTCACTCCTACTGGTGAATGTAATGTTACACACCCATACAATGCACACCACCCCGCGATGTTTTTCACAAACCTATCCTACATTGCCACTGCATGTTCCCTGACTTCCCCATGCTGACCACCCCGAGGTGCTTTTCTCCATCCTACATTGCCACTCACTTCCTATCCTAATTCAGATCCTCCGATTCACACCACACGGCCATGTTTTTCTCACTCCTTCTAGTGAATGTAATGTTACACACCCATACAATGTGCAACACCCCGTGATGTTTTCAGAACTCCTACTAGTCAATGTAATATTACACAACCATACAATGCGCACCAACCCATGATGTGTTTCTCACTCCTACTGGTGAATGTAATGTTACACACCCATACAATGCGCAACACCCCGCGATGTTTTTCAGAAACCTATCCTTCATTGCCACTACATGTTCCAAGACCTCCCCATGCTGACCACCCCGCGGTGCTTTTCTCCATCCTACATTGCCTCTCACTGCCTATCCTAATTCAGACCCTACGATTCACACCACCCCGTGATGTTTTTCTCACTCCTACTAGTGAATGAAATGTTACACACCCATACAATGCGCACCACCCCCGGATGTTTTTCAGAAACCTATCCTACATTGCCACTGCATGTTTAATGACTTCCCCATGCTGAGCACCCCGAGGTGCTTTTCTCCATCCTACATTGCCACTCACTGCCTATCTTAATTAAGACCCTACGATTTACACCACCCCGTGTTGTTTTTCTCACTCCTACTAGTGAATGTAATGTTACACACCGATACAAGGCACACCACCCCCAGATGTTTTTCAGAAACCTATCCTACATTGCTACTGCATGTTCCCTGACTTCCCCATGCTGACCACCTCGAGGTGCTTTTCTCCATCCTACATTGAAAGTCACTTCCTATCCTAATTCAGACCCTCGGATTCACACCACCCCGTGATGTTTTTCTCACTCTAACTAGTGTATGTAATGTTACACACCCATACAATGCGCACAACCCCATGATGTTTTTCTCACTCATACTAGTGAATGTAATGTTACACAGCCATACAATGCGCACCACCACGCGATGTTTTTTAGAAACCTATCCTACATTGCCACGGCATGTTCCCTGAACTCCCCATGCTGATCACACCGCGGTGCTTTTCTACATCCTACATTGCCACTCACTGCCTATCCTAATTCAGACCCTCCGAATCACACCACCCCGTGATGTTTTTCTCACTCCTACTAGTGAATGAAATATTACACACCCATAAAATGCTCACCACCCCGCAATGTTTTTCCGAAACCTATCCTACATTGCCACTGCATGTTATCTGACCTCACCATGCTGACCACCCCGCGGTGCTTTTTTCCATCCTACATTGCCACTCACTGCCTATCCTCATTCAGACCCTCCTATTCACACCAAGCCCTGATGTTTTTCTCACTCCTACTGGTGAATGTAATGTTACACACCCATGCAATGCGCACCACCCCGTGATGTTTTTCAGAAACCTATCCTACATTGTCACTGCATGTTCCCTGACCTCCCCATGCTGACTACCCCGCTGTGCTTTTCCCCATCCTACATTGCCACTCAATGCCTATCCTAATTCAGACCCTCCGATTCACACCACCCCGTGATGTTTTTCTCACTCCTACTAGTGAATGTAATGTTACACACCATACAATGCGCACCACCCCCGATGTTTTTCAGAAAACTATCATACATTGCCACTGCATGTTCCCTGACCTCCCCATGTTGACCACCGCACGGTGCTTTTCTCCATCCTACATTGCCACTCACTGCCTATCCTAATTAAGACCCTACGATTCACACCACCTCGTGTTGTTTTTCTCACTCCTACTAGTGAATGTAATGTTACACACCGATACAAGGCACACCACCCCCAGATGTTTTTCAGAAACCTATCCTACATTGCCACGGCATGTTCCCTGACTTCCCCATGCTGACCACCTCGAGGTGCTTTTCTCCATCCTACATTGCCAGTCACTTCCTATCCTTATTCAGACCCTCCGATTGACACCACCCCGTGATGTTTTTCTCACTCTAACTAGTGAATGTAAATTTACACACCCATACAATGCGCACAACCCCATGATGTTTTTCTCACTCCTACTAGTGAATGTAATGTTACACAGCCATACAATGCGCACCACCCCGCGATGTTTTTTAGAAACCTATCCTACATTGCCACTGCATGTTACCTGACCTCCCCATGCTGACCACCCTGCGGTGCTTTTCTCCATCCTACATTGCCACTCACTGCCTATCCTAATTCAGACCCTCCGAATCACACCACCCCGGGATGTTTTTCTCACTCCTACTAGTGAATGTAATGTTACACACCCATAAAATGCTCACCACCCCGCGATGTTTTTCCGAAACCTATCCTACATTGCCACTGCATGTTATCAGACCTCACCATGCTGACCACACCGCGGTGCTTTTTTCTATCCTAAATTGCCACACACTGCGTATCCTAATTCAGACACTCCGATTCAAACCACCCCGTGATGTTTTTCTCACTCGTACTAGTGAATGTAATGTTAAACACCCATACAAGTCGCACGACCCCATGATGTTTTTCTCACTCCTACTAGTGAATGTAATGTTACACACCCATACAATGCACACCACCCTGCGATGTTTTTCAGAAACCTATCATTCATTGCCACTGCATGTTCCATGACCTCCTAATGCTGACCACCCCGCGGTGCTTTTCTCCATCCTACATTGCCTCTCACTGCCTATCCTAATTCAGACTCTCCAAATCACACCACCCCGTGATGTTTTTCTCACACCTACTAGTGAATGTAAAGTTACACCGCCATACAATGCACAACACCCCGCGATGTTTTTCTCACTCCTACTGGTGAATGTAATGTTACACACCCATACAATGCACACCACACCGCGATGTTTTTCACAAACCTATCCTACATTGCCACTGCATGTTCCCTGGCTTCCCCATGCTGACCACCCCGAGGTGCTTTTCTCCATCCTACATTGCCACTCACTTCCTATCCTAATTCAGATCCTCCGATTCACACCACACGGCCATGTTTTTCTCACTCCTACTAGTGAATGTAATGTTACACACCCATACAATGTGCACCACCCCGTGATGTTTTCCGAACTCCTACTAGTCAATGTAATGTTACACAACCATACAATGCGCACCAACCCATGATGTGTTTCTCACTCCTACTAGTGAATGTAATGTTACACACCCATACAATGCGCAACACCCCGCGATGTTTTTCAGAAACCTATCCTTCATTGTCACTACATGTTCCAAGACCTCCCCATGCTGACCACCCCGCGGTGCTTTTCTCCATCCTACATTGCCTCTCACTGCCTATCCTAATTCAGACCCTACGATTCACACCACCCCGTGATGTTTTTCTCACTCCTACTAGTGAATGAAATGTTACACACTCATACAATGCGCACCACCCCCGGATGTTTTTCAGAAACCTATCCTACATTGCCACTGCATGTTTAATGACATCCCCATGCTGACCACCCCGAGGTGCTTTTCTCCGTCCTACATTGCCACTCACTGCCTATCCTAATTAAGACCCTACGATTCACACCACCCCGTGTTGTTTTTCTCACTCCTACTAGTGAATGTAATGTTACACACCGATACAAGGCACACCACCCCCAGATGATTTTCAGAAACCTATCCTACATTGCTACTGCATGTTCCCTGACTTCCCCATGCTGACCACCTCGAGGTGCTTTTCTCCATCCTACATTGCCACTCACTGCCTATCCTAATTCAGACCCTCCGAATCACAACACCCCGTGATGTTTTTCTCACTCCTACTAGTGAATGTAATGTTACACACCCATAAAATGCTCACCACCCCGCGATGTTTTTCCGAAACCTATCCTACATTGCCACTGCATGTTATCTGACCTCACCCTGCTGACCACCCCGCGGTGCTTTTTTCCATCTAAATTGCCACACACTGCGTATCCTAATTCAGACCCTCCGATTCAAACTACCCCGTGATGTTTTTCTCACTCCTACTAGTGATTGTAATGTTAAACACCCATACAAGTCGCACCACCCCATGATGTTTTTCTCACTCCTACTAGTGAATGTAATGTTACACACCCATACAATGCACACCACCCCACGATGTTTTTCAGAAACCTATCCTACATTGCCACTGCATGTTCCCTGACTTCCCCATGCTGACCACCCCGAGGTGCTTTTCTCCATCCTACATTGCCACTCACTGCCTATCCTAATTCAGACCCTCCGATTCACACCAACCCGTGATTTTTTTCTCACTTCTACTAGTGAATGTAATGTTACACACCCATACAATGCGCACCACCTCGCGATGTTTTTCAGAACCCTATCCTACATTGCCACTGCATGTTCCATGACCTCCCCATGCTGACCACCCCGCAGTGCTTTTCTCCATCCTACATTGCCACTCACTGCCTATCCTATTTAGACCCTCCGATTCACACCACCCTTTATGTTTTTCACCTCTTACTAGTGAATGTAATGTTACACACCCATACAATGTGCACCACCCCGCCATGTTTTTAAGAAACCTATCCTTCATTGTAACTGCATGTTCCATGACCTCCACATGTTGACCACCCCGCGGTGCTTTTCCCAATCCTACATTGCCACTCCATGCTTATCCTAATACAGTCCATCCCATTCACACCACCCCGTGATGTTTTTTTCACTCCTACTAATGAATGTAATGTTAAACCCCCATACAATGCGCACCACCCCGCGATGTTTTTCAGAAACCTATCCTACATTGCCACTGCATGTTCCCTGACCTCCCCATGCTGACCACCCCACGGTGCTTTTCTCCATCCTACATTGAGACTCACTGCCTATCCTAATTCAGACCCTACGATTCACACCACCCCGTGATGTTTTTCTCACTCCTACCAGTGAAGGTAATGTTACACACCCATATAATGCGCACCACCCCACGATGTTTTTCAGAAACCTATCCTAAATTGTCACTGCCTGCTCCCTGAACTCCACATGCTGACCACCCTGCAGTGCTTTTCTCCATCCTACATTGCCACTCACTGCCTATCCTAATTCAGACCCTCAGGTTCACACCACCCCGTGATATTTTTCTCTCTCCTACTAGTGAATGTAATGTTACACACCCTTACAATGCGCACCACCCCGAGATGTTTTTCAGAAACCTATCCTACATTGCCACTGCATGTTTCCTGACCTACACATGCTGACCACCCCGCGGTGTTTTTCTCCATCCTACATTGCCACTCACTGCCTATCCTAATTCAGGCCGTCTGATACACACCACCTTGTGTTGTTTTTCTCACTCCTACTAGTGAATGTAATGTTACTCACCCATACAATGCGCCCCACTCCGCGATATTTTTCAGAAACCTATCCTACATTGCCACTGCTTTTTCCCTGACCTCCCCATGCTGAGCACCCCGCGGTGCTTCTCTCCATCCTACATTGCCACTCACTGCCTATGCTAATTCAGACCCTCAGATTCACACCACCCCGTGATGTTTTTCTCTCTCCTACTAGTGAATGTAATGTTACACACCTATACAATGCGCACCACCCCGCGATGTTTTTCAGAACCCTATCCTACATTGCCACTGCATGTTCCCTGACTTCCCCATGTTAAGCAGCCCGCGGTGCTTTTCTCCATCCTACATTGCCACTCACTGCCTATACTAATTCACACCCTCCGATTCACACCACCACTTGATGTTTTTCTCACTCCTACTGGTGAATGTAATGTTACGCACCCATACAATGCGCACCACCCCGCGATGTTTTTCAGAAACCTATCCTACATTGCCATTGCATGTTCCATGACCTCCCCATGCTGAGCACCCCGCGTTGCTTCTCTCCATCCTACATTGCCACTCACTGCCTATCCTATTTAGACACTCCGATTCACACCACCCCTTGATGTTTTTCTCACTCCTACTGGTGAATGTAATGTTACACACCTATACAATGCGCACCACCCCGCGATGTTTTTCAGAACCCTATCCTACATTGCCACTGCATGTTCCCTGACTTCCCCATGCTAAGCACCCCGCGGTGCTTTTCTCCATCCTACATTGCCACTCACTGCCTATGCTAATTCAGACCCTCCGATTCACACCATCCCGTGATGTTTTTCTCACTCCTACTAGTGAATGTAATGTCACACACCCATACAATGCGCACACCCCGTGATGTATTTCAGAATCCTATCCTAAATTGTCACTGCCTGCTCCCTGACCTCCACATGATGACCACCCCGCGGTGCTTTTCTCCATCCTACATTGACACTCACTGCCTGTCCTAATTCAGACCCTCAGATTCACACCACCCCGTGATGTTTTTCTCTCTCCTACTAGTGAATGTAATGTTACACACCCTTACAATGCGCACAACCCAGAGATGTTTTTCAGAAACCTATCCTACAGTGCCACTGCATGTTTCCTGACCTCCACATGCTGACCACCCCGCGGTGTTTTTCTCCATCCTACATTGCCACTCACTGCCTATCCTAATTCAGGCTCTCTGATACACACCACCTCGTGATGTTTTTCTCACTCCTACTAGTGAATGTAATGTTACTCACCCATACAATGCGCACCACTCCGCGATGTTTTTCAGAAACCTATCCTACATTGCCACTGCATTTTCCATGACCTCCCCATGCTGAGCACCCCGCGTTGCTTCTCTCCATCCTACATTGCAACTCACGGCCTATCATAATTGAGACGCTCAGATTCACACCATCCCGTGATGTTTTTCTCTCTCCTACTAGTGAATGTAATGTTACACAACCTTACAGTGTGCACCACCCCGAGATGTTTTTCAGAAACCTATCGTACATTGCCACTGCATGTTCCCTGACCTCCCCATGCTGACCTACCTGCGGTGCTTTTCTCCATCCTACATTGCCACTCACTCCCTATCCTAATTCCGACCATCCGATTCACACCACCCCGTGAGGTTTTTCTCACTCCTACTAGTGAATGTAATGTTACACACCCATACAATGCGCACCATCCTGCGATGTTTTTCAAAAACCTATCCTCCATTGCCACTGCATGTTCCCTGACCTCCACATGCTGACCAACCCGCGGTGCTTTTCTCCATCCTACATTGCCACTCAATGCCTATCCTAATTCAGACCCTCCGATTCACACCACCCCGTGATGTTTTTCTCACTCCTACTACTGAATGTAATGTAACACATCCATACAATGCGCACCACCCCCGATGTTTTTCAGAAACCTATCCTACTTTGCCACTGCATGTTCCCTGACCTCCCCATGCTGACCACCCCACGGTGCTTTTCTCCATCCTACCCTGCCACTCACTGCCTATCCTAATTCAGACCCTACGATTCACACAACCCCGTGACGTTTTTCTCACTACTACTAGTGAATGTAATGTTACACACCCATACAATGCACACCACCCCCGGATGTTTTTCAGAAACCTATCCTACATTGCCACTGCATGTTCCCTGACTTGCCCATGCTGACCACCCCGAGGTGCTTTTCTCCATCCTACATTGCCACTCACTTCCTATCCTAATTCAGACCCTCTGATTCATACTACCCCGTGATGATTGTTCTCACTCTAACTAGTGAATGTAATGTTACACACGTATACAATGCGCAACACCCCGTGATGTATTTCTCACTCCTACTATTGAATGTAATGTTACACAGCCATACAATGCGCACCACACCGCGTTGTTTTTCGGAAACCTATCCTACATTGCCATTGCATGTTCCCTGACCTCCCCATGCTGACCACCCCGCGGTGCTTTTCTCTATCCTACATCGCCACTCACTGCCTATCCTAATTCAGACCCTCCGAATCACACCACCCCGTGATGTTTTTCTCACTCCTACTAGTGAATGTAATGTTACACACCCATACAATGCGCACCACCCCGCGATGATTTTAAGAAACCTATCCTACATTGCCATTTCATTTTCCCTGAACTCCCCATGCTGACCACACCGCGGAGCTTCTTCCAATCCTACATTGCCACTCACTGCCTATCCTAATTCAGACCCTCCGTTTCACACAAACCCGTGATGTTTTTCTCACTCCTACTAGTGAATGTAATTTTACACACCCATACAATGCTCACCACCCCGCGATGTTTTTCAGAAACCTATCCTACATTGCCACTGCATGTTCCATGATCTCCCCATGCTGACCACCCATCAGTGCTTTTCTCCATCCTACATTGCCACTCACTGCCTATCCTATTTAGACCCTCCGATACACACCACCCCATTATGTTTTTCTCCTCCTACTAGTCAATGTAATGTTACACACCCATACAATATGCAACACCCCGCGATGTTTTTCAGAAACTTATCCTACATTGTCACTGCATGTTCCCTGACCTCCACATGCTGACCACCCTGCTGTGCTTTACCCCATCCTACATTGCCACTCAATGCCTATCCTAATTCAGACCCTCCGATTCACACCACCCCGTGATGTTTTTCTCAGTCCTACTAGTGAATGTAATGTTACACATCCATACAATGCGCACCTCCCCCGATGTTTTTCAGAAACCTATCCTACATTGCCACTGCATGTTCCCTGACCTCCCCATGCTGACCACCCCACGGTGCTTTTCTCCATCCTACATTGCCACTCACTTCCTATCCTAATTCAGACCCTGCGATTCACACCACCCCGTGATGTTTTTCTCCATCTTACTAGTGAATGTAATGTTACACACCCATACAATGCGCACCACCCCGTAATGTTTTTCTCACTCCTACTAGTGAATGTAATGTTACACACCCATACAATGCGCACCACCCCGCGATGTTTTTCAGAAACCTATCCTACATTGCCAGTGCATGTTCCCTGACCTCCCCATGCTGACAACCCCGCGGTGCTTTTCTCCATCCTACATCGCCACTCACTGCCTATCCTAATTCAGACCATACGAATCACACCACCCCGTGATGTTTTTCTCACTGCTACTAGTGAATGTAATGTTACACACACATACAATGCTCACCACCTCGTGATGTTTTTTAGAAACTTATCCTACATGCCACTGCATGTTATCTGACCTCACCATGCTGACCACCCCGCGGTGCTTTTTTCCATCCTAAATTGCCACTCACTGCGTATCCTAATTCAGACCCTCCGATTCAAACCACCCCGTGATGTTTTTCTCACTCCTACTAGTGAAGGTAATGTTACACACCCATACAATGCGCACCAACCCATGATGTGTTTCTCACTCCTACTAGTGAATGTAATGTTACACACCCATACAATGCGCACCACCCCGCGATGTTTTTCAGAAACCTATCCTTCATTGCCACTGCATGTTCCTTGACCTCCCCATGCTGACCACCCCGCGGTGCTTTTCTCCATCCTACCTTGCCTCTCACTGCCTACTCTAATTCAGACCCTCCGATTCACTCCACCCCGTGATGTTTTTCTCACTCCTACTAGTGAATGTAATGTTACACACCCATACAATGCGCACCACCCCGCGATGTTTTTCAGAAACCTATCCTACATTGCCACTGCATGTTCCGTGACTTCCCCATGCTGACCATCCAGTGGTGCTTTTCTCCATCCTACAATGCCACTCACTCCCTATCCTAATTCAGGCCCTCCGATACACACCACCCCGTGATGTTTTTCTCACTCCTAGTAGTGAATGTAATGTGACACACCCATACAATGCGCACCACTCCGCGAGGTTTTTCAGAAACCTATCCTACATTTCCACTGCATGTTCCCTGACCTCTCCATGCTGAGCACCCCGCGGTGCTTCTCTCCATCGTACATTGCCACTCACTGCCTATCCTAATTCAGACCCTCCGATTCACACAACCCCGTGATGTTTTTTTCACTCCTACTAGTGAATGTAATGTTACACACCCATACAATGCACACAATCCCGCGATGTTTTTCAAAAACCTATCCTACATTGCCACTGCATGTTCCCTGACCTCCCCATGATGACCACCCCGCGGTGCTTTTCTCCATCCTACATTGCCACTCACTGCCTATCCTATTTAGGCCCTCCGATTCACACCACCCCGTTAAGTTTTTCTCCTCCTACTAGTGAATGTAAAGTTACACACCCATACAATGTGCACCAACCCGCGATGTTTTTCAGAACCCTATCCTACATTGTCACTGCATGTTCCCTGACCTCCACATGCTGACCACACCGCGGTGCTTTTCCCCATCCTACATTGCCACTCCATGCCTATCCTAATTCAGACCCTCCGATTCACACCACCCCGTGATGTTTTTCTCAATCCTACGAGTGAATGTGATGTTACACACCCATACAATGCGCACCACCCCACGATGTTTTACAGAAACCTATCCTACATTGCCACTGCATGTTCCCTGAGCTCCCCATGCTGACAAACCCGCGGTGCTTTTCCCCATCCTACATTGCCACTCACTGCCTACCCTTATTCAGACCCTACGATTCACACCACCCCGTGATGTTTTTCTCACTCCTACAAGTGAATGTAATGTTACACACCAATACAATGCACACCACCCCCGGATGTTTTTCAGAAACCTATCCCACTTTGCCACTGCATGTTCCCTGACTTCCCCATGCTGACCACCCCGAGGTGCTTTTCTCCATCCTACATTGCCACTCACTTCCTATTCTCATTCAGATCCTCCGATTCACACCACACCGCGATGTTTTTCTCACTGCTACTAGTGAAGGTAATGTTACACACCCATACAATGTGCACGACCCTGTGATGTTTTTCTCACTCCTACTAGTGAATGTAATGTTACACACCCATACAATGCGCACCACCCCGCGATGTTTGTCCGAAACCTATCCTTCATTGCCACTGCATGTTATCTGACCTCACCATGCTGACCTCCCCGCGGTGCTTTTCTCCATCCTACATTGCCTCTCAATGCCTATCCTAATTCAGACCCTCCGATTCACACCACCCCGTGATGTTTTTCTCACTCCTACTAGTGAATGTAATGTTACACACCCATACAATGCTCACCACCCCGCGATGTTTTTCAGAAACCTATCCTACATTGCCACTGCATGTTCCATGACCTCCCCATGCTGACCACCCATCAGTGCTTTTCTCCATCCTACATTGCCACTCACTGCCTATCATATTTAGACCCTCCGATACACACCACCCTGTTATGTTTTTCTCCTCCTACTAGTCAATGTAATGTTAAACAACCATACAATATGCACCACCCCGCGATGTTTTTCAGAAACCTATCCTACATTGTCACTGCATGTTCCCTGACCTCCACATGCTGACCACCCTGCTGTGCTTTACCCCATCCTACATTGCCACTCAATGCCTATCCTAATTCAGACCCTCCGATTCACACCACCCCGTGATGTTTTTCTCAGTCCTACTAGTGAATGTAATGTTACACATCCATACAGTGCGCACCTCCCCCGATGTTTTTCAGAAACCTATCCTACATTGCCACTGCATGTTCCCTGACCTCCCCATGCTGACCACCCCACGGTGCTTTTCTCCATCCTACATTGCCACTCACTGTCTATCCTAATTCAGACCCTACGATTCACACCACCCCGTGATGTTTTTCTCACTCCTACTAGTGAATGTAATGTTACACACCCATACAATGCGCACCACCCCGCGATGTTTTTCAGAAACCTATCCTACATTGCCACTGCATGTTCCCTGACTTCAACATGCTGACCACCCCGAGGTGCTTTTCTCCATCCTACATTGCCACTCACTTCCTATCCTAATTCAGACCCTGTGATTCACACCACCCCGTGATGTTTTTCTCCCTCTTACTAGTGAATGTAATGTTACACACCCATACAATGCGCACCACCCCGTAATGTTTTTCTCACTCCTACTAGTGAATGTAATGTTACACACCTATACAATGCGCACCACCCCGCGATGTTTTTCAGAATCCTATCGTACATTGCCACTGCATGTTCCCTGACCTCCCCATGCTGACAACCCCGCGGTGCTTTTCTCCATCCTACATCGCCACTCACTGCCTATCCTAATTCAGACCCTACGAATCACACCACCCCGTGATGTTTTTCTCACTGCTACTAGTGAATGTAATGTTACACACACATACAATGCGCACCACCCTGCGATGTTTTTCAGAAACCTATCCTACATTGCCACTTCATTTTCCCTGACCTCCCCATGCTGACCACCCCGCGGTGCTTTTCCCCATCCTACATTGCCACTCACAGCCTATCCTAATTCAGACCCTCAGATTCACACCACCCCGTGATGTTTTTCTCACTCCTACTAGTGAATGTAATGTTACACACCCATACAATGCTCACCACCTCATGATGTTTTTTAGAAACTTATCCTACATGCCACTGTATGTTATCTGACCTCACCATGCTGACCACCCCGCGGTGCTTTTTTCCATCCTAAATTGCCACTCACTGCGTATCCTAATTCAGACCCTCCGATTCAAACCGCCCCGTGATGTTTTTTCTCACTCCTACTAGTGAATGTAATGTTACACACCCATACAATGCGCACCAACCCATGATGTGTTTCTCACTCCTACTAGTGAATGTAATGTTACACACCCATACAATGCGCACCACCCCGCGATGTTTTTCAGAAACCTATCCTTCATTGCCACTGCATGTTCCATGACCTCCCCATGCTGACCACCCCGCGGTGCTTTTCTCCATCCTACATTGCCTCTCAATGCCTATCCTAATTCAGATCCTCCGATTCACACCACCCCGTGATGTTTTTCTCACTCCTACTAGTGAATGTAATGTTACACACCCATACAATACACACCACCCCCGGATGTTTTTCAGAAACCTATCCCACATTGCCACTGCATGTTCCCTGACTTCCCCATGCTGACCACCCCGAGGTGCTTTTCTCCATCCTACATTGCCTCTCACTTCCTATCCTCATTCAGATCCTCCGATTCACACCACACCGCGATGTTTTTCTCACTCCTACTAGTGAATGTAATGTTACACACCCATACAATGTGCACGACCCTGTGATGTTTTTCTCACTCCTACTAGTGAATGTAATGTTACACACCCATACAATGCGCACCACCAAGCGATGTTTTTCAGAAACTATCCTACATTGCGACTTCATTTTCCCTGACCTGCCCATGCTGACCACACCGCGGTGCTTTTCCCCATCCTACATTGCCACTCACTGCCTATCCTAATTCAGACCCTCCGATTCACACGACCCCGTGATGTTTTTCTCACTCCTACTAGTGAATGTAATGTTAAACACCCATAAAATGCTCACCACCCCGCGATGTTTTTCCGAAAGCTATCCTACATTGCCACTGCATGTTATCTGACCTCACCATGCTGACCACCCCGCGGTGCTTTTTCCATCATAAATTGCCACTCACTGCGTATCCTAATTCAGACCCTCCGATTCAAACCACCCCGTGATGTTTTTCTCACTCCTACTAGTGAATGTAATGTTAAACACGCATACAAGTCGCACCACCCCATGATGTTTTTCTCACTCCTACTAGTGAATGTAATGTTACACACCCATACAATGCGCACCACCCCGCGATGTTTTTCAGAAACCTGTCCTTCATTGCCACTGCATGTTCCGTGACCTCCCAATGCTGACCACCCCGCGGTTCTTTTCTCCATCCTACATTGCCTCTCACTGCCTATCCTAATTCAGACCCTCCGATTCACACCACCCCGTGATGTTTTTCTCACTCCTACTAGTGAATGTAATGTTACACACACATACAATGCGCCCCACCCCACAATGTTTTTCAGAAACCTATCCTACATTGCCACTGCATGTTTCCTGACATCCCCATGCTGATCATTCAGCGGTGCTTTTCTCCATCCTACATTGCCACTCACTGGCTATCCTAATTCAGACCCTCCACATCACACCACCCAGTGATGTTTTTCTCCCACCTACTAGTGAATGTAAAGTTACACAGCCATACAATGCGCAACACCCCGCGCTGTTTTTCTCACTCCTACTAGTGAATGTAATGTTACACACCCATACAATGCACACCACCCCGCGATGTTTTTCAGAAACCTATCCTACATTGCCACTGCATGTTCCCTGACTTCCCCATGCGGACCACCCCGAGGTGCTTTTCTCCATCCTACATTGCCACTCACTTCCTATCCTAATTCAGATCCTCCGATTCACACCACACGGCGATGTTTTTCTCACTCCTACTAGTGAAGGTAATGTTACACACCCATACAATGCGCACCAACCCATGATGTGTTTCTCACTCCTACTAGTGAATGTAATGTTACACACCCATACAATGCGCACCACACCGCGATGTTTTTCAGAAACCTATCCTTCATTGCCACTGCATGTTCCCTGACCTCCCCATGCTGACCACCCCGCGGTGCTTTTCTCCATCCTACCTTGCCTCTCACTGCCTACTCTAATTCAGACCCTCCGATTCACTCCACCCCGTGATGTTTTTCTCACTCCTACTAGTGAATGTAATGTTACACACCCATACAATGCGCACCACCCCGTGATGTTTTTCAGAAACCTATCCTACATTGCCACTGCATGTTCTGTGACTTCCCCATGCTGACCATCCAGCGGTGCTTTTCTCCATCCTACAATGCCACTCACTCCCTATCCTAATTCAGGTCCTCCGATACACACCACCCCGTGATGTTTTTCTCACTCCTACTAGTGAATGTAATGTGACACACCCATACAATGCGCACCACTCCGCGATGTTTTTCAGAAACCTATCCTACTTTGCCACTGCATGTTCCCTGACCTCCACATGCTGAGCACCCCGCGGTGCTTCTCTCCATCGTACATTGCCACTCACTGCCTATCCTAATTCGGACCCTCCGATTCACACCATCCCGTGATGTTTTTTTCACTCCTACTAGTGAATGTAATGTTACACACCCATACAATGCACACAATCCCGCGATGTTTTTCAAAAACCTATCCTACATTGCCACTGCATGTTCCCTGACCTCCCCATGCTGACCACCCCGCGGTGCTTTTCTCCATCCTACATTGCCACTCACTGCCTATCCTATTTAGGCCCTCCGATTCACACCACCCCGTTAAGTTTTTCTCCTCCTACTAGTGAATGTAATGTTACACACCCATACAATGTGCACCAACCCGCGATGTTTTTCAGAAACCTATCCTACATTGTCACTGCATGTTCCCTGACCTCCACATGCTGACCACACCGCGGTGCTTTTCCCCATCCTACATTGCCACTCCATGCCTATCCTAATTCAGACCCTCCGATTCACACCACCCCGTGATGTTTTTCTCAATCCTATGAGTGAATGTGATGTTACACACCCATACAATGCGCACCACCCCACGATGTTTTTCAGAAACCTATCCTACATTGCCACTGCATGTTCCCTGAGATCCCCATGCTGACAAACCCGCAGTGCTTTTCCCCATCCTACATTGCCACTCACTGCCTACCCTAATTCAGACCCTATGACTCACACCACCCCGTGATGTTTTTCTCACTCCTACAAGTGAATGTAATGTTACACACCAATACAATGCACACCACCCCCGGTTGTTTTTCAGAAACCTATCCTACATTGCCACTGCATGTTCCCTGACTTCCCCATGCTGACCACCCCGAGGTGCTTTTCTCCATTCTACATTGCCACTCACTTCCTATCCTCATTCAGATCCTCCGATTCACACCACACCGCGATGTTTTTCTCACTGCTACTATTGAATGTAATGTTACACACCCATACAATGTGCACGACCCTGTGATGTTTTTCTCACTCCTACTAGTGAATGTAATGTTACACAGCCATACAATGCGCATCACCCCGAGATGTTTTTCAGAAACTATCCTACATTGCCACTTCATTTTCCCTGACCTCCCCATGCTGACCACACCGCGGTGCTTTTCCCCATCCTACATTACCACTCACTGCCTATCCTAATTCAGACTCTCCGATTCACACGACCCCGTGATGTTTTTCTCACTCCTACTAGTGAATGTAATGTTACACAACCATAAAATGCTCACCACCCCGCGATGTTTTTCCGAAACCTATCCTACATTGCCACTGCATGTTATCTGACCATCCATGCTGACCACCCCGCGGTGCTTTTTTTCATCCTAAATTGCCACTCATTGCGTATCCTAATTCAGACCCTCCGATTCAAACCACCCCGTGATGTTCTTCTCACTCCTACTAGTGAATGTAATGTTAAACACGCATACAAGTCGCACCACCCCATGATGTTTTTCTCACTCCTACTAGTGAATGTAATGTTACACACCCATACAATGCGCACCACCCCGCGATGTTTTTCAGAAACCTGTCCTTCATTGCCACTGCATGTTCCGTGACCTCCCAATGCTGACCACCCCGCGGTTCTTTTCTCCATCCTACATTGCCTCTCACTGCCTATCCTAATTCAGACTCTCCGATTCACACCACCCCGTGATGTTTTTCTCACTCCTACTAGTGAATGTAATGTTACACACACATACAATGCGCCCCACCCCGCAATGTTTTTCAGAAACCTATCCTACATTGCCACTGCATGTTCCCTGACTTCCACATGCTGATCATCCAGCGGTGCTTTTCTCCATCCTACATTGCCACTCACTGCCTATCCTAATTCAGACCCTCCAAATCACACCACCCAGTGATGTTTTTCTCCCACCTACTAGTGAATGTAAAGTTACACAGCCATTCGTTGCGCAACACCCCGCGCTGTTTTTCTCACTCCTACTAGTGAATGTAATGTTACACACCCATACAATGCACACCACCCCGCGATGTTTTTCAGAAACCTATCCTACATTGCCACTGCATGTTCCCTGACTTCCCCATGCTGACCACCCTGAGGTGCTTTTCTCCATCCTACATTGCCACTCACTTCCTATCCTAATTCAGATACTCCGATTCACACCACACGGCGATGTTTTTCTCACTCCTACTAGTGAATGTAATGTTACAAACCCATACAATGTGCACCAACCCGTGATGTTTTACGAACTCCTACTAGTGAATGTAATGTTACACACCCATACAATGCGCACCACCCCCGGATGTTTTTCAGAAACCTATCCTACATTGCCACTGCATGTTCCCTGACTTCCCCATGCTGACCACCCCCAGGTGCTTTTCCCCATCCTACATTGCCACTCACTTCCTGTCCTAAATCAGACCCTCCGATTCACACCACCCCGTGATGTTTTTCTCACTCTTACTAGTGAATGTAATGTTACACACCCATACAATGCTCACCACCCCGCGATGTTTTTCAGAAACCTATCCTACATTGCCACTGCATGTTATCTGACCTCACCATGCTGACCACCCCGCGGTGCTTTTTTCCATCCTAAATTGCCACTCACTGCGTATCC
Organism: Cavia porcellus; assembly: GCF_034190915.1. Lineage (NCBI taxonomy): Eukaryota > Metazoa > Chordata > Mammalia > Rodentia > Caviidae > Cavia > Cavia porcellus. Next base: position 70,901,793 of record NW_026947502.1, read on the forward strand.
TAATTCAGACCCTCTGATTCAAACCATCCCGTGATGTTTTTCTCACTCCTACTAGTGAATGTAATGTTACACAACCATACAATGCGCAACACCCCGCAATGTTTTTCTCACTCCTACTAGTGAATGTAATGTTACACACCCATACAATGCGCACCACCCCGCGATGTTTTTCAGAAACCTATCCTACATTGCCACTGCATGTTCCATGACCTCCCCATGATGACCACCCCGCTGTGCTTTTCTCCATCCTACATTGCCACTCACTGTCTATCCTATTTAGACCCTCCGATTCACACCACCCCGTTATCTTTTTCTCCTCCTACTAGTGAATGTAATGTTACACACCCATACAATGCGCACCACCCCGCGATGTTTTTCAGAAACCTATCCTACATTGCCACTTCATTTTCCCTGACCTCCCCATGCTGACCACCCCGCCGTGCTTTTCCCCATCCTACATTGCCACTCACAGCCTATCCTAATTCAGACCCTCAGATTCACACCACCCCGTGATGTTTTTCTCACTCCTACTAGTGAATGTAATGTTACACACCCATACAATGCTCACCACCTCATGATATTTTTTAGAAACTTATCCTACATGCCACTGCATGTTATCTGACCTCACCATGCTGACCACCCCGCGGTGCTTTTTTCCATCCTAAATTGCCACTCACTGCGTATCCTAATTCAGACCCTCCGATTCAAACCGCCCCGTGATGTTTTTTCTCACTCCTACTAGTGAATGTAATGTTACACACCCATACAATGCGCACCAACCCATGATGTGTTTCTCACTCCTACTAGTGAATGTAATGTTACACACCCATACAATGCGCACCACCCCGCGATGTTTTTCAGAAAACTATCCTTCATTGCCACTGCATGTTCCATGACCTCCCCATGCTGACCACACCGTGGTGCTTTTCTCCATCCTACATTGCCTCTCAATGCCTATCCTAATTCAGATCCTCCGATTCACACCACCCCGTGATGTTTTTCTCACTCCTACTAGTGAATGTAATGTTACACACCCATACAATACACACCACCCCCGGATGTTTTTCAGAAACCTATCCCACATTGCCACAGCATGTTCCCTGACTTCCCCATGCTGACCACCCCGAAGTGCTTTTCTCCATCCTACATTGCCTCTGACTTCCTATCCTCATTCAGATCTTCCGATTCACACCACACCGCGATGTTTTTCTCACTCCTACTAGTGAATGTAATGTTACACACCCATACAATGTGCACGACCCTGTGATGTTTTTCTCACTCCTACTAGTGAATGTAATGTTACACACCCATACAATGCGCACCACCAAGCGATGTTTTTCAGAAACTATCCTACATTGCCACTTCATTTTCCCTGACCTCCCCATGCTGACCACACCGCGGTGCTTTTCCCCATCCTACATTGCCACTCACTGCCTATCCTAATTCAGACCCTCCGATTCACACGACCCCGTGATGTTTTTCTCACTCCTACTAGTGAATGTAATGTTAAACACCCATAAAATGCTCACCACCCCGCAATGTTTTTCCGAAACCTATCCTACATTGCCACTGCATGTTATCTGACCTCACCATGCTGACCACCCCGCGGTGCTTTTTTCCATCCTAAATTGCCACTCACTGCGTATCCTAATTCAGACCCTCCGATTCAAACCACCCCGTGATGTTTTTCTCACTCCTACTAGTGAATGTAATGTTAAACACACACACAAGTCGCACCACCCCATGATGTTTTTCTCACTCCTACTAGTGAATGTAATGTTACACACCCATACAATGCGCACCACCCCGCGATGTTTTTCACAAACCTGTCCTTCATTGCCACTGCATGTTCCGTGACCTCCCAATGCTGACCACCCCGCGGTTCTTTTCTCCATCCTACATTGCCTCTCACTGCCTATCCTAATTCAGACCCTCCGATTCAAACCACCCCGTGATGTTTTTCTCACTCCTACTAGTGAATGTAATGTTACACACACATACAATGCGCCCCACCCCGCAATGTTTTTCAGAAACCTATCCTACATTGCCACTGCATGTTTCCTGACATCCCCATGCTGATCATTCAGCGGTGCTTTTCTCCATCCTACATTGCCACTCACTGGCTATCCTAATTCAGACCCTCCACATCACACCACCCAGTGATGTTTTTCTCCCACCTACTAGTGAATGTAAAGTTACACAGCCATACAATGCGCAACACCCCGCGCTGTTTTTCTCACTCCTACTAGTGAATGTAATGTTACACACCCATACAATGCACACCACCCCGCGATGTTTTTCAGAAACCTATCCTACATTGCCACTGCATGTTTCCTGACATCCCCATGCTGATCATTCAGCGGTGCTTTTCTCCATCCTACATTGCCACTCACTGGCTATCCTAATTCAGACCCTCCACATCACACCACCCAGTGATGTTTTTCTCCCACCTACTAGTGAATGTAAAGTTACACAGCCATACAATGCGCAACACCCCGCGCTGTTTTTCTCACTCCTACTAGTGAATGTAATGTTACACACCCATACAATGCACACCACCCCGCGATGTTTTTCAGAAACCTATCCTACATTGCCACTGCATGTTCCCTGACTTCCCCATGCGGACCACCCCGAGGTGCTTTTCTCCATCCTACATTGCCACTCACTTCCTATCCTAATTCAGATCCTCCGATTCACACCACACGGCGATGTTTTTCTCACTCCTACTAGTGAAGGTAATGTTACACACCCATACAATGCGCACCAACCCATGATGTGTTTCTCACTCCTACTAGTGAATGTAATGTTACACACCCATACAATGCGCACCACACCGCGATGTTTTTCAGAAACCTATCCTTCATTGCCACTGCATGTTCCCTGACCTCCCCATGCTGACCACCCCGCGGTGCTTTTCTCCATCCTACCTTGCCTCTCACTGCCTACTCTAATTCAGAGTCTCCGATTCACTCCACCCCGTGATGTTTTTCTCACTCCTACTAGTGAATGTAATGTTACACACCCATACAATGCGCACCACCCCGTGATGTTTTTCAGAAACCTATCCTACATTGCCACTGCATGTTCCGTGACTTCCCCATGCTGACCATCCAGCGGTGCTTTTCTCCATCCTACAATGCCACTCACTCCCTATCCTAATTCAGGTCCTCCGATACACACCACCCCGTGATGTTTTTCTCACTCCTACTAGTGAATGTAATGTGACACACCCATACAATGCG